>NC_143489.1:21678082-22382582 GCF_027475165.1 Benincasa hispida | reverse complement strand
ATACCATATGAATACGATCGGATACAACAATTCGTCAATTTCTAAAAAATTAAGATATGGATACGTCTAAGGATGCGTCATTTTTTTTATATGTTTTTTAATATATATTTCTAAAAAACGAGATACTGATACGTTGAATATACATTTTTTTTCTTTTAAAAAAAGTATAGATAAATTTAGCATCCAAGTTAATAACAACAACATAAAATACAATACAAAAGAAGCAGCATCTAAGATGTTGAAGTACAATAGTTAATAAAATGCAATAGAAAAGTGGCTCATATTACAAAAAGGAATGAAGATTATAGAGAGAAGTATGAAGATAAACGAAGAACTTATTGAAATATTCAAATGGTTTATATTTTGGTGGACTTTGTAGGGATTCAAATGTGAAGATGGAGATTAGATGATTCTAGTCTAGGATTTGATTTGTTGTTTTTTTTTTCTTTTAGTTTTGGACTCGAGTAGTGAGCTTTGTAAATATATTACCTAATTTTATATTGAAAAATATTAAATGAGTTGCTTGTCTTTTTTCTTTAAAAAAATACACATAGAAATAGATACGTATCTAAAAAGTATCTAAAAGTATAGATATGTCAAATCGCGTGTCATATACATATTTGGGAAGTATGTAAAAGTATCCGTATCCGATACGTATCCGATACTGATTATTTGTCTCACATGAAGTATCTGTGCTTCATAGTGGGTAGTTTTAACTTTTATTAGATAAATTGACAACGAGATGAATAATCCATATATTTTATAAAAATCGCAAGATCTCTTCATCTACCGATGCATCTCTACGGTGAGTTCCATTATAAGAAGATTATAAGTAGGAGCCCACAAAACAATGATGGGTGCATTGCCGTTTGTTTCTCCTTGTACCATTGTATGGAAAGTTAGTGTTAAAGCATCAAACGCTTTTTTTTTTTTTTTTTTTTTTTTGGCTTTTCTCTTGTTTGTATCTCATCATTAACGCTCCTTGTTCTCTTGTCAATGGTGATGAAAGTTAAAGGACTGGCTACATTTAGTGGAGTCTAAATTAAAGTTGGGCAAAATTAATTTGAAACCTATCGTGTTATCTTTTGTAAAAGCAAGCCGGTAATTTAAGTTGATAATTTCAATGACTTTTGTAGATGATTGAGGAGAGTGGACCCTAGATATTGTCCATCACTTTTCTTCTAGGGGGTTTGCTTCTAAGATCAAACTCATTATCATCCAAATAAAGAAGGGAAATATGTTGAATTAGTTTTAAGATATTTAGTCGTGTGGTGGGGGCAAAAGAAAAATAGGTGCATTTGGACATGTAATTATTGGAGTTAAAAAGTTGGGTCGGAGAAGTTTTAGGAGTGAAATGTGCGAGTGTATGCGTGTGCGTGCCCGCCACCCCCAACGCCCACTAGATGATGAAGTTGCATTGCCAGTCCCTTTGTTAATTATTGCTACTTTTTGTATAATTGTGATGTGTGGCCCCCCGCCGCTACCTCCTTTAATTTACCCCCCCATCTTCTTCTCCCACAAATACATGCCCTTCTCCTTGCCCTTGCCCTGCCCTCTCAGAAGATCGAATTAAATGTCTCTTGCACACGTCAAATCCCCCAAACACTGCGCCAATAAGCAAGAACTGAAGGTTCACAAGCGCTACAAGAAGCTGTTCCTGGGAGTTTCGGCATTTTTATCCACCATTTCCTTGCTCATACTGCTTCTCTGGCTCATCCTGCATCCGTCGAAGCCAGAATTCAGGGTGAAGCAGGCGGATGTGTATCAGCTGAACCTCATTGACCTTCACCTTCTCAATTCCTCCATCCAACTCACTCTCTCCTCAAAAAACCCTAATCACAGGGTGGGAATCTACTACGACCATCTTCAAGTGTACGCCGCTTATAAGGGGCAACAGATAACTCTCCCTACCTCCCTACCGCCTTTCTACCAGGCCTATCAAGATTCTAATTTGCTGACGGCTTTCTTGGCGGGCAGCAGCGTACCTGTGGCTCCTTCGTTTGGATATGAAGTAGGAAAGGATCAGTCGGCGGGGCGGTTCGTGCTCAATCTCAAAGCCATGGGACGCCTCCGATGGAAGGTGGGGAGTTGGGTTTCTGGAGGCTACCGCTTTAATGTGGATTGTGTTGCGGTGATGCCGTTTGGGCCTACGCTCCCCATGCCTCCACTCACTTTGAACCACCCAACTCGCTGCTCTACAACCCTTTAAATTTTCCTTCCATCCACTTCCCCATGCATTGCGTATATGAATATATTTTACATGCCTTGTGTCTTCTCCACCCTCTGTGCATTAATCACTACATAAATATGATTCACACAGTCTCCACCCTCTGTGCATTAAAAATTTTCTCCTTTTCTTCAAAAAAAAAAAAAAAAAAAAAAAAAAACTTAAGCAAGCACCAATTTAGTAGAATTGATTACTGCCAGTTTACTCCAGGGAAAAGTAAAACTGAGTGAGTAGTCTGTTCAGCCATCACCCCCACCCATCTTTTGGGGTTTGAAAAAGTATGGGTTTCAGCCATGTATTTCAAAAAATACGACAACCTGTTTTAGATTTAAAAAAGGGACTGACCAATGAGATCCAAACACGTTACATGCGAGAGCACACCAGACCAAATCAAATCAAAGAAGACAAACACAAGCCAAGGAAGTGCTTTGAGACTACCAAAATAAAATAAAAAAGAGGACCTAAAGGTTAATACTTGGATATATCCATCTTTATGCATCTTTTATACTAAAAAAAAGAATTAAAATATTTGAAAAAAGAAATAAGAAGAATCAAATTATGATTGAATAATTTGGTGAGATACACATTTTTGTATGGAAATGCTAGATTTTTGTCATTTTGGAGAAGATTTTTGTAATATCACGTTTTACAAAGAATTAAAATATGGGTAGCATTCGTTTTTTTCCACACAACATATATAAATTGTAGGCCCTCGATTTCTTTTTCCTTCACTTAGGTTTAAAGATCACTAAACAATCATTGGAGTAAAGAATACTTAGTTGGAATGCTTGCTGAAATTTTGGAGAGTAAAAATTTAGTCAAGTGTTCAAACTATGTTTTGAAGGAAGCAGTGGTACTAAGAAAATTTTCTAAGTATTGGGATCATGTGATTGAATTTAGGAGTGAAGTATGCATTGGATTAGAAGAGAAAAAGGAGAAAATTTTGGTCAAGTATTGGGAGGAAAAGGTTGGAATGCAAAAGTTGGAAATGTAGTAGGTTGAAGTCCGAATTTTGACTAAGTGGCCAAACTATGCTTTGAACTTAGGAAAGCTTATAGGAAAAGGGCCTCCACTGGACTAGAAGAAAAGGAGGAATAAAATTTGGTATAAGTGTTAGTAGGAGAAGATTGGAGGGGAAGAGTTGAACACATAGTCCATTAGAATAAGTGAAAATTTGACTAAGTGTCAATAGGAAGGGAATAGGACTCAACATTAGTAATTTAGAAGGTTCAACTCAAGATTGGTAGCGTAGTTAAGAAGGTTCAATTCACCATCCTAAAGTTGGAAGCTTAGTTGAAGTGAGTTGAGCTTAAAACTTGTAGACGAAGGAAATACTTATCAAGGAAACTTATGTTACTTCTTGGAAGCATTGGACACGAGTTTTAGACAAGAAAGAGATGACTTGGATGCAAGGTTCCACCAATCTAGATGGCGAGGGCTGAGTTGGACGCATTAGTCAATATATTGAACCGCATGATGGATCACTTTGGGAACATGACCTCAAGAAATTGGTCTTGGGTACATAAATGAAGGAAGGATGTGTTAGACATCTATGCAGACACATGGTAGGTGAATTTTGGGTGCATGGTTGACTAGGGTGAAGAATTTGGTTAAGTATTGGACAACACATAAGTAGATTCAACTCATCAAGTTGAGTAAATCTTTAGAGAATTATGTTGGACGCATGGAAGGGTATTTTGGACCCCTAGAAGGTTAATTGAACACTATCTTAAACACATGAGAAGCATAATCGAAGTATGAAACAACTACCTTGACGAGAGTTGCACCAAGAAACCCTAGGAAGACTTCTTGGATGCATGCTTTGAGGAAACAAGATCATTTGAGCACATACTAAGAAGAAGGATGGGAGCATGGACACATGCTTTGAGATGTGGCACTAGATATGGCACTAGATATCACATTAAACAAGAGGAGGGAAGGTCATTTTGGATACATGACCTCAAGGAGTTAGCTTGATACACCTTGGACGCATAAAAGACATCTTGGAAGCATAGGAGAACTATCCTTGGATGCATACTTGGGAAGTAAGAAGGGTGTGTGAGCTCGAACGCTTAGGAAAATAATCAAGGGGGAAAACCATACTATGAGAAGGAGATAAAAACCAAAAAAAGAAAGAAAAGAACACATTGGGCACATGGTATGGACCATGCATCCAAACAAGTAGGTGGGATGCATTGAGACCAAAGTTACTTGGGGAGCGAGGCCAAGTTGATAGTCAATGGGTATAGGTGGCTAATCTGAAGGAAGTCTTGACTAAGTCCAAATAGGATGTGGCTGCCTATGGAGCAAGGAAAAACCATGCTACAAGCTGGTGAAGACACCTCAAAGGGGAGTGTGTGTTGGGATGTGCATGTGAAAATGCCTAGACATGCATACAAAGAGAAGGTGTCAAACAAAAAGCTGAACTGGAGATGACAAGAATACTTTGAAAAAGCTTATAAATACTAAAATGGGAGGACCATTTACTTCATAATTTCATGAAACTTTGAAAGAAAACTCAAAAGGGAGGTGTGAGAGGAAGAACTTAGGAAGTTAAGGTGAGAAAGAGGAGGCCGACCATTGCCAACATCATTCGTCGACATGATATGCGCCCAACTAGTGTCTGGGATGCATCCAACAAGTTGACAATGAGCTGGGGAGTTCATTTGGGCATCCAACTTGAAGGACTATGCGTCCAACCTAGTTAGGGGAGTTGGCTATGAGCCCAACAAGTCTGAAAAGGTCCACTTTTGTTATTGATTACCGAAAGCCTAGTTTTGCATCTGTTGGAGTTAGTAAGCTAAATTTAGGACCAATAAGGTATTTTAAGGTTATTTTTAGCCTTTGGGTTTAAAGTTAAACTTGGAAAAATTCAAGGTAAGTTGGTGCTTGGAGAAAACCGAAAATCCAAGAAGAGACTAGGAAGCTGAGGAGACTTAGAGAAAGAGGAATCATTGCCAGTGAACAATGAGTGGTTTTATTTTCAATTGTTTTAACATATAATCTATGAAGATGCTATTATAGTATGTATGTTTGAGGAAAAACTTTGGCATGATCTATTTTACATGTTCGGATGAAAAATATCTTACTTGAATATGCAAGAAAACTTGTTTTACAATGAATCTTATCTATTGTTTTCACTTGATTTGTTGAAAATAATGATTTCAATTAAAATATCTGGACTTAGTTTAGAAACTCGTATTTATAGTGGTTTTGATGGAAATGGATTTCAAGCAACTAAACTGTAAAAATGGCTAGGATTCCCTATACTCAAGGACAAAGAAAAGATATATGGAAAATCCAGGACTTTCCGATACCCAAGGAGCTGAAGGTATCGGGAAAGTACAATACAAGTCTTTGGGACCCACCTGAGCACACACATAAGCTTTGAGCCACGTACAGGGGTGTATAACCCTTTGGGGACAGAATTGCATGCACGTAGATCAAGACATTGACGTTGGTGTAGTGGGTCAAATTAACCCTTTAACCTTGAGTTACCTCTGACCCCTTATATACCAGTGCTCCTCTAATGAACAACTTGTTTATGGTCCAACCAATAAATAGAAACCTCTCTCGGGTCAATGAGAGGGTAGGGCACTTTGTTTAAGTCCCGAATCACCACTCAAGAGAACACTCATCTACTTACCCTGAAGACGGGAATGAGTGAATTTCATCTTGTATTATTATGTTCCCAGCTCCCCATTTCGTCTTGTCCCCAAAATGGTAGGCATATTGAATCGACGAACTGGCCACCCTCACCCATACAAATCAAATGACAATCCCTCGTGAACAAGAGTTCATAATATACTCAGGATTAAGACTAAGTTGCCTAGGTCATCCTATTGAAATAGGAATCTAATTAGTTAACGGTGTTACATCTAGTGGTTACTATTTCGCAGTCCAATCTTATGCAAACTCATTGCATAGGATACCCTTACTCACGTGTCACCTACATGAATGCGTTAGATCATTGAGTTTGTATCAAATACAAAGTGGGTCGTATCCATAGTGTCACAAGGATAAGGTACCTAGCCTTATCCCTATACTGTAGACCCTTTAGGATGTATCTTGAACATTGATCCCTATATGTCTTCACATACAGTTCAAGACTCATAAGGCAGCCTTGGATGTTAGTTTATTGGATTTAAGGTTATTACGGAAAACTAGAAAACAACACAATATCATTTATTGAATTATCTATAACTCTTTATTGATGACAGTCAATTAATAAGATTTATTATTACGAGTTTTAGGGCATAAAACACAACAAACTCCCACTTAAACTAAAACTTTAGTCAATGGTTGTACATGACATCAGAATCCAAAAGGCGAGATTATGGTAAATAAATACAATAAACCAGGACATCCATATACCCATTACACATCTCCCACTTACACATTGTACATGTCTCTTAAACCTAGATTCTCTAGATGACCCTAAAAAATTGTCAAGAGAGCCTTCGTAAATAGATAAGCAATGTTGTGCTCTGAGGCAATCTTGGTGACGATCACATCTCCTCATTGCATAATCTCCCATATCAGATGATACTTCCTCTCAATATGCTTTCCTCGTTTTGATGGAATACGTGACATACGTAGCAGAATAAGGATCTAATTACACTCTAATTGCTTTTAATTTAAAGGAAAAAATGCATGCAATTGAAGGAAAAATAGTAATTAAAAATTACCTTTGAAATTCCTGAAACCCGCTTTTCCTTGTTGAATCACGACCCAAACAAGAAACGGACCACCACTAGAGTTGACCTACTATCCTCTAGACTCAGAACTAGGTTGTGGGACCCAGTGAATGAAGAACCCGAGAGAGAGAAAAAGATTGAAAAGAAGATGGAATTCAGGTAGGGTTTCGGTTTGTTTTTCCAGCCCAATTTTGAAAACAAAAATTAGAAATTGTCAAAACTTTTTCATCCAAATTCAAAAACCCATATTTATAGAAAAGAGTCATGCCACAATTGCATGAAATCAATTCATAAAAATCCAAGACCTATAATCCACTATCTTAGTGGGCTTAATGTCTCCACTATAAGCCAACATCTAGCCCACTATTTTGTTAGTGGAATTATCTAGCAAAAGTTTGGATTTTCCCACTAACTATAGTCAAAGGGCAAAATAGTCATTTTGTCAAAGTCAAACTTTGACCAAAAAGTCAACATTTTGACTTTTTATGATTTTTTTCGTGTTGACTAATTTTGACCTCTCGAGCATGAATCCGCATTTATTTTCTCAAAATTCAAATCACATTTGAATATAAGGTCGGTCAAAGTTTGACTTTTCAAAGTCAAAAGTCAACTCTTTGACTTTTTACATCTTTGATCATTTCCATCATTTCTGAGCTTTCGAATATGAACGTATTCATATTCTTGATATTTAAATTATTTAAATATTAAAATTATATCTCTAAACTGAAAAACCCGACCACTATATCACATATACTTGTCGGTTTCTCTCTCTTCACCTAATTCGAGCAATTCGAATTATTCTATCATACTGTTCTAAGTTTGTTCTATATAAGCTAGTAGGGGAACTTAATGGACCTACAGATCATGGGCTTTAACAATCCGAGATTAATCGGTAAAACTCTTTGACCTAATTAATCAACATTTTTTAATTAACGGGTCATTCCACTAAAGTCTCGTAGTTGCACTCTCCTCACTGTAGATATATTTCTGTCCATCTGATATAATCATAATCAGTAAGCTAATCCTTCACAGGTTGTTTGTAATCTCGGCTGGGTCATAAAAACTGTTTTCCCCTAAGACTACATCTTGTTCCTTAAGTTCCACTGATCCTCTAATGAACAATTGGTTTAAGGTCCAACCTATAAACCGAACCCCTCTCGAGCCAAGGAGAGGGTGGGGCCCCTTGTTCAAGACTTGGATTCAGTACTAAAGGGAACAACCTATCTACTATCCCTATAACGGGTAAGAGTGAATTCCATCTTGCACCCTATGTTCCCAGCTATCCACCTGATCTTACCCCTGAAATGAGAGGCTTATTGGCCCAGCGATGATGAACTGCCCTCACCTATGTAGATCTAAGGATAATTCTGAGTGAACAGAAGTTTATAGTTAGCTCAGGATTAAGATTAAGTTACCTAGGTCATCAATTAACGAAATAGTCAGTTTTATACATAAAACGACATTTAGAACGTAAAAAGTGACTATATCATGGTTCAGTCTTATGCAAACTCATTGATAGGATGCTCTCACTCACATATCTCTATATGAACGATTCAGAATCACATCGTTTGTACTAACTACAAAGTGGGCCACATCCATAGTGTCTCTAGAATAAGGTGCCCAACCTCATTCATATACCATAGATCATTTTGGTTATATATTTGAACTTGATCCACATTTATGTCACTACATAAAGTTCAAACTACATTAAATAGCCTCAGGACCATAGTTTATTGGATTCAAGATTACAATTTTAATAACAGTTTTATTGAAAAGCAAAACAGAATATGTTTATTAATTTACAAACTACGAGTTTTAGGACATAAAATCCAACAAACTCACACTTGGACTAAAACTCCTAGTGGAGTATCACAATGTTGAATTTAAGTGAGAAACATATGATTACAATAAACATATGAATACAATAAACTAGGGCATATACCCAAAAGTTCTACCACTTTTCCTAGTTTACAAACTTCGTAGACCTAGACTTTGTAGGTGACCTTTAAACACTTTAGCCGTGAGGGCCTTTGTAAAAGGATCAGCAATGTTTTGCTCAAAAGATATCTGGGTCATTACAACATACCACAATGTACAATCTCCCAAATCAGATGGTATTTGCGCTCAATATGCTTGTCGCGCTTGTGGCTTCTTGGTTCTCTTGAATTTGCAACTGCACCACTATTATCACAATATAGAGTGATAGGCAAATGCATATTTGGAACGACTTCCAAATCTGTCAAGAATTTCCTCAACCATACTACTTCCTTTATTGCTTCACATACAGCTACGTATTCATCTTCTGTTGTGGAGTCCGCAATACAGTTTTGCTTCACACTTCTCCACACTACTACTCCTCCATTCAGAATGAACACTGATCCCGATGTAGATTTTCTTGCATCTTTATCGATTTGAAAATCAGAGTCAGTGTATCTAGTAAGGATCAAATCCTTAGTACCATACACGAGCATGTAGTTCCTCATTCTCTTAAGATACTTGAGGATATTTTTAATGACAATCCAATGATCATATCCAGGATTGGACTGATACCTACTAACTATCCCTACTGCGTAGCATATGTCAGGTCTAGTACATAACATTGCATACATTAAGCTCCCTACTGCGGAAGCATATGGAATACGTCTCATATCCTCAACCTTTTGAGGTGTCTTAGGACATTGATCCTTTGACAAATGAATTCCATATCTATAAGGTAACAGACCTCTTTTGGAATTCTGCATCTTATACCTAGACAACATTTTGTCTATATAAGTTGCTTGAGACATGGCTAGTGTTCTGTTCTTGCGGTTCCGAATAATCTGAATCCCGAGAACATACTGCATATTTTCTAAATCTTTCATTTGAAACTGCGTTGCTAGCCATTTCTTTATGTCAGTTAGGTAACCTACTTCATTCCCAATGAGTAGAATATCGTCAACATATAAAACTAAGAATGCTATAGTAGAATTGACGATCTTCTTGTAAACACAAGACTCGTCAACATTTTGTACAAAGCCATAAGATTTGATCGCAGTATCAAATCTTATATTCCAAAATCTAGAAGCTTGTTTCAACTCATAAATAGATTTTTAAAGCTTACAAACCTTTTGTTCTAGATCTTGTGCAATAAACCCCTCTGGTAGAGCCATATAGATACTCTCTTCAAGATTGTCGTTTAAAAAGGCTGTCTTGACATCCATCTGTTAAATTTCATAGTCATAAAAGGTGGTAATGGATAAGAGTATTCTAATCGACTTAAGCATGACAACGGAAGAGAAAGTTTCTTAATAGTCTACTCCCTCTCTCTGGGTATAACCCTTTGCCACAAGTCGAGCCTTAAAAGTCTGTACTTTACCGGCTTGGTCTCGTTTTCTCTTGTAGATCTACTTACAACCAATTGGTTTTACATCATTTGGTTGATCTACAAGTTCCCAGACAGAATTGAAGTACATAGACTCCATTTCGAGGTCCATGGCTTTGACCCACTGATCACGGTCAACATCTTTTATCATCTGTTTATAGGTCGATGGATCCTCTATGCCGTCATCAGGTATGACGACTTGTGTTTTTGTTAAACCCAAGCAACGGTCAGGCTGATTAACAACCCTCCCACTACGTCGAGGCATTCCCAACTCTTGAGAGGATATGACTGACTAGTTGTACTAGTTTTATCTACTACTTTAGTAGATGAACTAGCTCTATCTATAGCGTTTTTTGGAAATTTCATTCAATACTAGTCTACTGTGAGGTTGATGACTTTTTATGTGGTCTTACTTTAAGAATGTAGCATTTGTCGATACAAATACCTTATTCTCTTGAGGATCGTAAAATAGACCACCTTTTGTTTCTTTTGGATAACCTACAAATAGGCGTTTCTGAAACACTTTTAGATGGAACGTTATTTAAAATATAGACAACAGTCTCTAATGCATGTCCCCAAAAGGAATCAGGTAACTCAGCAAAGCTCATTATTGAGCGAACCATGTCCAACAAGGTTCTATTTCTTTTTTCAGATACACCGTTCTGCTGAGGCATATTAGGTGCAGAGAGTTGTGACTTAATTCCGTGTTCTATCATATAGTCCTGGAATCTTAAGTCCATGTACTCCCCACCTCGATCTGATCGTAGTGTCTTAATTGTTTTACCTAACTGGTTCTCAACCTCAGCCTTATATTCTTTGAACTTTTCAAAAGAATCAGACTTGTGATGCATTAGGTAAATATAACCATACCTTAAATAATCATCAATAAAACTGATGAAATATTCATACCCACCTCGAGCTTTAACATTCATCAGTCCACAGAGGTCCGAATGTACGAGCTCTAAGGGTATTGTGACTCTGAGACCTTTTCCAGTAAAAGATCTCTTAGCCATTTTTCCCTCAAGACAAGACTCACATGGAGGTAAAGAATTGTCTTCTAACTGATTTGAGAGTCCATTCTTAACCAATCTCTCAATTCTTTTGAGATTTATGTGGCCAAGTCTTAAGTGCCATAGATAGGCATTAGAAGAAACTTTTTGTCTTTTATTCTGAGTTTCGGCTGTTCAAAACATCTCAGTATTTAAGACAAATTTTGCTTTAGTTGGTCTTAACTTATATAAGTTGTTTTCAAGAATAGCAGAACAAATTTGAATATCTTTTCTGAAAATGAACGCTTCATTAACTTCAAAAGATATTTTATATATTTGTTCCAATATACATGTGATAGATATCAAATTCCGTCTCATTTTAGGAGCATACAAAACATCTTTAAGTATAATATATCTATCATTGAAAAACAACTTCAAGTCTCCCACTGCTTCGACCGAGATAACCTCTCCTGTTCCAACCTTAAGGGTGATCTCGCCTTCTTCAAGCTTTTTCCAGGAACTAGTTTCCTGAAAAGAGAAGCAAATATGATTAGTGGTTCCTGAATCCAATATCCAGGTTGAGGTATCATACTCCACTAAACATGTTTCAACAACTAGTAAATCATATTTACCTTGTGCTTCTTTCGAAGTAGGGGCCTGTCCTCAGTTAAGACAAATCTCAAGTCATCTATTACTAGTGTTGAATTTAGATTTGTTTTCCATGTTGAGTAATTATCGCCATTTAGTTTCTCGGAAGCTAGGAGTTAATCTAAAGAGCTAGTCATGCTGAAAATAAAAACATATCATTTTTAGTAAAAACATTAATCTTGTAAATCCAATCAAGTTTAGCAAATAATAATAATAATAATAATAATAATAATAATGTACTCTTCATTATTATATTTTGCAGCGTTATTTCAATGGTTTAGAATAACCTTCACCGAGGGGTGATCGATTATTCCTCCATTGAACCAAGACTGTCTTGACTAGATACTATCACTAGAATAACTCTTATTCCTATAGTAACTCAATTATCACTACTTTGGTCAAGAATTTACTAAAACTTAGTAATCCTCGTAAGTGTGACCCTCCATTTTCAGACCTCAAAGATCGAAATCATTATGCTCTCGAAGTTGGAAAGACAAGAATGAAAATGGACCTGAGAGACCCTATAAATTTCTAGAGTTTGCGTAGTTCCAAATCCTATAATACAACCCTCCGATTGGTAAGGTCGCTCCAGGGTAGACATGCAGGCGTATTATAGAAATCTCACGGTGCGACCTAATGGAAGAGACCGTAGGATGTGTTGAAACACTTCCTTCTCCCACTTACAATGAACAACTTCCCCTATTCACCTTGGTATTGACTCATGCAAACACTCTACGAATGGAGTTACTCCCAGGGTAGCCCAAAGCCAAGCATGAATCTCACGATGTGAACTCTTAGGGACGCTAGAGCTAAAAGTACATTACTTCTCTCCAGCTGAAGTGTTATAGACGATTAGAGTATAAAATACTTAGCGATACATTTTGGCTAACTAAACATATCCTAAGTCTAGGTGATTCATCCGAGTATAACTTTTATACTGGATTTTTAACCTACGATGTCTAAGTTATAAACAAATTTTATTACCTCACACCGCTCACGCATGCTCATAAAACCAATTTAACCTAACTCTGACGCCGGCTCGATCTCCAGGTAGTAGGTGTTCCGTGAACCATCAACTTAAAAACCTTCAACCTTAGTCATCTTATCTGACTTTTTGCCAAGATCTTGTCGGGTGAGTTTTCTTGTAACTTCGATTTTACAAGATATCGACCTATTTTCTATGAAAATTGGGATTGCTCGATTGTTAACCCTAAATGAGCATACATCTTATCTTTGTTATAGATTTTAGAAATCTAGGTTATTTTATAACAATTATAAAATAAATTATAACCCTAGAGCATTCATCTATAACATACTTTCTTCAATCAAACATGCTTTAATATAACACTTATATTAAAACTAAGCATGCATAGTATATATTTTATAACACTTATAAGATATAACAAATGCATGTCACATGATTTTCTTATGGTGGGGTTTTAAAATTATATGGCATACTATATGCACACATAATCAAACAACATTATACATCACATGCATAATAGGTAAACAACACTAAAGTGGACCGATTTTGGCATTAAAAACAAACAAATAACTAATTTAATACATAAATCAGCAACCAGCTTCCCAGAACCGGCTTCAAACACTTTAAACCATCTGATACCGCTCAGAAACTACTCGAACCGGCCCAAAAACTCCAAAAACCAAGTTGAACCGATCAAACCGGCTCAACCAGGTCAAACAGACCGGTCCAGACCGGCTGGTCAATACCCGCTGGCATAGTCAACGAAGACGCGGGGCGGGTCGACGGAGGCGGAGCGGGCGCGAACAGACGGGCACGAACCAGGTCGACGCGCGGGTCGCGAGCGGAGCAAGCGCACGGACGCACGCAGGCAAGTGGCAAATCGGGTCGGATCTCGGGTCTGGACGCTAAATTTAGGTCTGTGAGCAATTATTCCTTCATTTTACTGCTGTTCTCTCTCCTAGAATCAAGCAATTACAGCCTAATTTCAACTCTAATAACTCCAGTAAATTTACAGACCTTTTTTACACATTAATGCTCGTAAACATGTGAGCAATTACAAATTTTCACAAGAAATTTAAAGAAAAACAATGCCAAAATCATAATAAATCCACTTTAGTCCATATTTCATTCAACACTTGAATAGAAAAGAAAAAAAACACCCACCAAAAGCAATTGAGCGAAATTAAAGTATGCTCTGATACTTCATGATGGAACACGTGACATACGCAGCGGAATAAGGATCTAATTACACTCTAATTACTTTTAATTTAAAGGAAAAAATGCATGCAATTGAAGGAAAAACAGTAATTAAAAATTACTTTTGAAGCTCCCGAAACCTGCTTTTCCTCGCTGAATCTCAACCTGAACATGAACGAACCACCACTATAGTTGTCCTACTATCCTCTGGATTCAGAACCGGATTGTGGGACCCGGTGGATGAAGAACCCGAGAGAGAGAAAGAGATTGAAAAGAAGATGGAATTTAGGTAGGGTTTCATTTTGTTTTTCCAGCCCAATTTTGAAAACAAAAATTGACAAATTGTCAAAACTTTTTAATCCAAATTCAAAAACTCATATTTATAGAAAAGGGTCATGCAACAATTGCATGAAATCAATTCATAAAAACCCAACACCTATAATCCACTATCTTAGTGGACTTAATGTCTCCATTATAAGCCAACATCTAGCCCATTATTTTGTTAATGAAATTATCCAACAAAAGTTTGGATTTTCCCACTAACTATAGTCAAAGGGTAAAATAGTCATTTTGTCAAAGTCAAACTTTGACAAAAAAGTCAATATTTTGCCTTTTTATGATTTTTCCGTGTTGACTAATTTTGACCTCCCGAGCATGAATCTGCATTCATTTTCTCGAAATTCAAATCACATTTGAATATAAGGTCGGTCAAAATTTGACTTTTCAAAGTAAAAAGTCAACTCTTTGACTTTTTACATCTTTGACCATTTCCATCATTTTCGAGCTTCCGAATATAAATGTATTCATATTCTTGATATTTAAATCACATTTAAATATTAAAGTTGTATCTCTAAACTGAAAAACCCGACCACTATATCACATACATTTGTCGGTTTCTCTCTCTTCACCTAATGCGAGCAATTCGAATTATTCTATCATACTGTTCTAAGTTTATTCCATATGAGCTAGTAGGGGAACCTAATGAACCTACAAATCATGGGCTCCAACAATCCGAGATTAACTAGTAAAACTCTTTGACTTAATTAATCAATAATTGTTAATTAACGAGTCATTCCACTAAAGTCCCGTAGATGCACTCCCCTCACTGTAGATATATTTCTGTCCATCTGATATAACCATAATCAGTAAGCTAATCCTTCACAAGTTGTTCGTAATCTCGGTTGGGTCATAAAAATTGTTTTACCCCCAAGACTACACCTTGTTTCTTAAGTTCCACTGATCCTCTAATGAATAATTGGTTTAAAGTCCAACCTATAAACCGAACCCCTCTCAGGCCAAGGAGAGGGTGGAGCCCCTTGTTCAAGACCTGGATTCAGTACTAAAGGGAACAACCTATCTACTATCCCTATAACGGGTAGGAGTGAATTCCATCTTGCACCTTATATTCCTAACTATCCACCTGATCTTACCCTTGAAATGGGAAGCTTATTGGGCCAACGATGATCAGCTGCCCTCACCTATGCAGATCTAAGGATAATTCCGAGTGAACAGGAGTTCATAGTTAGCTCAGGATTAAGATTAAGTTACCTAAGTCATCAATTAACGAAATAGTCAGTTTTATACATAAAACGGCATTTAGAACGTAAAAAATGGCTATATCATGGTTCAGTCTTATGCAAACTCATTGTATAGGATGCTCCCACTCACATATCTCTATATGAACGATTCAGGATCACATCGTTTACACTAACTACAAAGCAGGCCACATCCATAATGTCTCCAGAATAAGGCGCCCAACCTCATTCATATACTATAGACTATTTTGGCTATATATTTGAACTTGATCCACATTTATGTCACTATATAAAGTTCAAACTACATTAAATAGCCTCAGGACCTTAGTTTATTGGATTCAAGATTATAATTTCAATAACAATTTTATCGAAAAACAAAACAGAATATGTTAATTAATTTACACACTACGAGTTTTAGGACATAAAATCCAACACGTTTGTGATTGCAAGGTTATTAAGAATTGGCTATTGCTCCACTATTATCACAATATAAGATGATGGTAAGTCCTGGAACCACTTCCAAATTGCTTAGGAACTTCCTGAGTCAAACTGCTTTCTTTGTTGCTTCACAAGCAGCTACATACTCAACTTCCATAGTGGAATCTGCAATGCATCCTTGCTTAATACTATGTCATACTACAGCTCCCTCGTTCAGGGTAAACGCTAATCCTGACGTGGATTTCCTAGAATCCATGTCAGTTTGAAAATCGGAGTCAATATATCATGTAAGGATCAAATCCTTAGCTCCAAACACCAGCTTATAGTCCCTCTTTCTCCTAAGAGATTTGAGGATGTTCTTAACCGCAATCCAGTGGTCCAACCCAGGATTGGACTGGTACTTACTGACTATTCCTGATGCATAACAAATGTTTGGCCTAGTGTAGAGCATAGCATACATTAAGCTGCTCATAGTTGAGGCATAGGAAACATGTTCATATCCTCAACTTCTTAAGGTGTCTTAGGACACTATTCCTTAGACAAGTGAATCCCCTGCCTGAAAGATAATAAACTCTTTGAGTTCTGCATCGAATATCAAGTCAACATTTTGTCGATATGAGTTGTTTGAGACAGAGCCAACGTTCTATTCTTGCGATCTCTAATAATTTGGATCCCAAATACATACTGCGCCTCTCCCAACTCTTTCATTTGGAATTGGGTTGCCAGCCATTCCTTAATGTCAGTAAGATACCCTACATCATTCCCAATGAGTAGGATATCGTCCACATAAAGTACTAAGAAAGCTATTTTATCATTGATGATTTTCTTGTAGATACAAGATGTTGGGATTGGTGCCCTAAATCTCTTAAGGTCCTATAGTTTGTAACTGCATTATGCAAACATCTTATTTATCTAATAAAATATGTGATATTTTATTTGATATTTAGTTGCATTAATCCACAAACCAATTGACTAACATCCAAGTTTATCTTGTAGCTTAAACATGTATATAGAGACATACAGGTGGATCATGTTTAAGTGATAACCTAAATAGTCTGTAGTAGATGGATAAGGTTGGATACCTTATCCTAGTGACACTACGAAAATGGCCCGCTTTGTAGATGTTACAATTGTTGTAAAGTGCTACAAATGATTTGATCCTGATCATTCATGTCGAGACATGTGAGAGGGGATATTCTATACAAAGGAGTTTGTATAAGACTAGGCCACGAAATGACTAGTCTCATTATATAATGTCCTTCATAATAGAGACTTACATTTCACCAGGATGACCATAGGTGACATGATCTAAATCCTGAGTGAGTTTTGAACTCCTTCCTATGAAGGTAGTCCTTGGCCGACTTACCAAGCCTACCATTTTGGATATTCGTTTGATTGGGGAGTTGGAAACACAACTACACAAGAAGGAATTCACTCCTTCCCTAACATCGGGGCTTGAACAATATTGCACCACACCCTCTCCTAGCCCGAGAGGGGTTTGGTCATAGTTGGACTATGATTTATTGTTCATTAAAGGGATCAATGGTACTTAAGGAGTTAGATGTAACTATAGGGACAAAATGGTAAATTTGGCCCGGCTATACTTACAAGCAATTTGTGAAGGGTCATTGTACTGTTGACTGGTTGTATTTTATGGATACAGAAATATATCTGTAATGCGAAGAGTGTTGCCGGTCTTTAGTGGAGTTCCCGACAGTTAATGGATGGTGAATAATTTAATTAAAGAGTTTTATTAATTATTCACGTACCGTTGAAGCTTCAAGCTATAGGTTCGTGAGGTCCCCTCTGTAGCTCAACGAGAATTAATGAGAATCAATTTTTGAATTAATTTGAATTGTTCAAATTAATTGAGCAAATTATTAGTTAATTTAATTTAATTATATATGATATAATTACTATAATGTATTTGATACATTATAATATAAAGTTTATTTGAGAGAAATTATTTAAATATGGTTCAAATATTAATTATATGAATTAGATTCATATAATTAAATTTAATCTAAATGGGATTTATATTAAATGTCATAGTTAAGAGAATTAAACTATATGTTATATTATATTAGATACAATATTAAAATATAGATTATATGTTATATTTGATATTATATATAGTTTAATATATATTATATGATAAAAGTGGTTATCATATAATTATATATTAAAGTTTTATTAAGATTAATTTTATTTATTAGTTTTATTTCTTAAAAAACACAACTCCCTCCCCTTTTTTTCTCTCTAGAACGTGAGAAGAAAGAGTGGTTATTTTGATCTTCTTCTTCCTGAAGAAAAATTACAGAAGAGTTCTGCAATTTCCTCTCAAGCTTCCCCAATCTCTTGCTCTCATCTCTCTCAAATTTTCCTTTTCCAAAATAGCCAGAGCCCACACCTCCTGGATTCTTATCTAGAGAATACAGTGGAACTCTTGTGGTAGTGTTCCTTTCAATTTGATGGATTCTTATTGAAGAACGGTTCTTAAAAAGTGGGGGTTTCTAAACCCATTTTTATTCTGTAATATTTTTTATTTAAGCATGTTACAATTATCTCTTAAATGCATAATCTATATGTTTGTTTGTTGTAAAATCTAATTCTGTAGGTTTGGATCCGATCCCTTTTTCCGCTCAAAGACTTTCAATGGTTCCTTCACAAGGTTCATCAATGTTTTGATCATAACCAAAGGATTTGATTTTTGTATCAAATCTAATGTTATAATATCTTGATGCTTGTTTCAACCCATAAATGGATCGATTCAGCTTGCAAACTTTTTGCTGCTGACCTTGGACTATGAACCCTTCAGGCTGAGACATAAAAATACTCTTTTCAAGATTGTCATTTAGAAAAGTAGTCTTGACATCAATTTGTCATATCTCATAGTCATAATATGTGGCTATGGACAAAAGAATTCTTATAGACTTAAACATAGCAAGAGGGGAAAAGGTTTCCTCATAGCCAACCCCTTCCCTCGAGGTATAACCCTTTGCTACAAGTCTAGCTTTGAAAGTCTATACCTTTCCAACTACATCTTTCTTTCTTTTATATATCCATTTACACCCTACAGGTTTGATCCCTTCAAGTGGATCTACAAGTTCTCATACTAAAATGGAGTCTTCGCTTTGACTCATTGGTCCTTGTCTACGTCATTTATTGCTTGTTTATAGAATAATGGATCCTCAACATCATCTGGTATGACATCCTGAGTTTCAATTAAACACAAGTAATGGACAGGTTATATCACAACCCTCCCACTACGTCAAGGTACTCTCAACAATTGAAAAGGACGAGACTGACCTAAAGTGTTGGCTTCTTCAGTAACTCTTGATGAAGGACCAACTGCATTAACAATCATTGTTGAATTTTCAGTAGCTTCACTTAATACTATTTTACTTCATGGTTTATGATCTCTCATGCGCTCTTCTTCTAAAAATGTAGCGTTTATCGATAAAAACACCTTATTTTCTTGAGGTTCATAGAACAAACCACCTCTCATTTCCTTAGGGTAATCAACAATTGGCATAATCTTGAACGAGGTTCCAACTTCTTAGGATTTGTCACTAACACATGTGCAGGACAACCCCAAATTCTGAAGTAACGTAAACTCGGTTTACGATCCCTCCATAACTCAAATGGTGTCTCAAAAACACTCTTTGAGGGAACATTGTTTAATATGTGGACTGCAATCTCTACTGCATACCCTCAAAACGAGTTAGGCAATTGAGCATAGCTCATTATAGAAAAAATTATATCTAATAAGGTTCTAATTCTCCTTTCTGATACACCGCTCTGCTGAGCTATACCAGGTGTTGAAAGTTGAGATTGAATTCCATGTTCTATCATATAGTCTTGAAATTCTAAATTAATGTACTCTCCACCCCGATCGGATCGAAGAGTTTTAATTTTTTTACCTAATAGGTTTTCAACTTCAACCTTATACTCTTTGAACTTTTCAAAGGTTTCAGACTTATGTTATATTAGGTATAAGTAACTATACCTCAAATAATCATCTATGAAAGAAATGAAGTATTCGTACCCTCTTTTAGTCTTTACGTTCATTAGATCATAAAGATCCGAATGTATGAACTCTAAGGGCTCTTTGGCTCTATAACATTTTCCACTAAAAGATCTTTTAGTCATTTTTCCTTCGAGACAGGATTCACATGGAGGTAGTGAATCATCTTCTAAGTTGCTTAGAAGTACATTCTTTACCAATCTTCCGATCCTATCGAGATTTATGTGACCTAATCTCAAATGCCAAAGATACGTATCATTGTTACTTGGAGAAATTCTTCGCCTTTTTGTTCGAGTATTTGCAGTTTTAAACATCTCATGATTTAAAGGTGCTTTTGATTCAGTTGGTCTTAACACATATAAGTTTTCTTCTAGTTTAGTTGAACAAATAGTCATACCATTTTTCATAATGAACGCTTCATTAGAAGAAAAAGAAACAGAGTACGATTGTTTAATTAAACAGGAAATAAAAACAAGGTTGCTTTTCATTTTGGGAATAATGTATAATTTTTCTAAAAAAAAATCTACTTCTAAAAAACAACTTAGCATCTCCCACTACACAAGCTGAAATGGCGTCTCCTGTTCCAACCTTGAGTATCATTTCACCCTCTTCGAGCTGCTGGAAGGAATTATCCCTATAAAGAAGAACAAATGTGATTAGTGGCTCCTAGATCAAGTATCAGGCATCAGGGTAATTTTTCACTAAACAAGTTTCCAGAACTAGTAAATCATATTTACCTTCCTTCTCTTTCTTCTTCTCAGCAAGGTACTTGGGGCAATTGTGTTTCCAGTGACCATCCACATTACAATGGAAGCATTTTCCCTTGTCAGCCTTAGCCTTGCCCTTGCCTTTCCCAGTAGTGGGAGCCTTCCCCTTCCTCCTTTCTTTTTCTAGATTTTCTTAGAATCAAAGGATGAAGGAACAAACTTAGTTACTGAGTATGAACCCTTATGGAACTTTTTGGAATGGGCAACATTTGCCTCTCCTTCTACTAGTCCCTTACCTTTCATAAGGGACTGAAAAGTCGGTAACTCATTAAGAAGGGTAGTCAGAGTATACTATATTTTTTTCATAACTGCATTGCTGCGAAATTAAAGAAAACTCTTCAGAAGAGATTCTAAAATAAAGGACACTTGACTCTTCTCGTCGATGACCATACCATTCATTTCGGCAACATTAAACTAGACCATTAGGACAAGAACATGTTCTCTCACTGATTGGCTTTTCTTCATGCCCACATTGTAAATGTACTTAAGGGCCTCATGCCAAATCTGAATGGACGATTGTCCAAACATCTCCTGGAGGAACTCCATAATCTGACACACAGACATCATGGCCTCATGCTTTTTGGTAAGAACTTCAGACAAACTTGCTAAGATGTAGACTCGAGCCTTGTCATTGGCCTTCGTCCAATAGTCATAAGCATCCTTCAACGCTTGGGATGCATTTCGAGCGGGGACTAGAGGTCATTCTTCCATCAACATAAACCGTAGATCATCAATAACTAGAATTGTATTTATGTTAGATTTCCACTGTCACATAGTTTTCACTGGTTAATTTTTTGTTTTTAAGCAAAGATATGAATGTGGAAAACATGTTGAAACATATAATAATCAATTGACCGTATTAGTTATATTTGTCATAACCCATTACATAATTATCCAATTAATTTAACAAAAATGCATGTAATCATAGAACCCTAATCGATTTTGATTTTAATTTTTGCAACGATATTTCAAAGGTTTAGAGCAATAGCCACTAAAGGGTGATCAGCTACTCCTCCCTTAAATCAAGATAATCTCAGCCAATTACTAATACCAGAATAACTCTTATTCCTATAGTTTTTAGCTACCGTTGTTTTGATCTAGAATTCATTAACTAGCTTAATTCATCTCGTAAGTATGACCCTCTCATTTTCAGATCCCAAAAGTACACTTCAACAGGCTACCAAAAGAAAATACAATTGTTGAAGATTAACCTAAGAAACACTATTCATTACTAGAGTTTGCATTGTTCTGACTCCTATGATCAGGTCATTCGAAGGGATGGTCGCTCCAGAATGACACGCAGGCGGACTATAGGAATCTCACGGTGCAACCTAATGGAGGAGACTATAGGATATGTTGACACGTTTCCCTTTCCTACTTACTACGAACAATTTCCCTATTCACCTTGCTATTGACTCATGTAAATACTTTCGAAGGGAGACATCACCCAAGGTAGCACGAAACCAAGTATGGATCTTAAGGTGTGAATTCTTAGGGATGTGAGAGCTGAAATCTGATATATCACATATACCAATTTCCTCCCACTAACGTATTCTAATATTTTAAGGATTTTATTATACTTAGTTAAAACCCGACTAATGAATTTATCTAAGTCCTTTTAATTTGCTCAATATAACATTTATATTGAATGATTTACCAATACTTGATTTCATTTATTAAACTCTTTAATAAAATCAATCATTTAATGCATGTTTATAAAATATTTGCCCAATTCACCTTCCAGGTCAATTCCCAGGTGGAGGTGTTCTGTTTTCGTTAGCTTAAATACTCCCTTCTAGACAGAATGTTCCTTAGACAAAGGTTCCTTATAGGTAATTATTTTATAAATTTAATCTTTTGAATAAATTCATTTGAATCCTATTAAAACAAATTAAAAAGATTAACTTATTCATAATCCCATTAGAAATAACATAAGTCTTGGTTGATCAATTTTAAACTATTTAAAATTAATTTGAACCTATGTTTACATGTAGCTCTTGATTACAAATTTTAATCTATCTCATTAAAATTATAACACTTATATTTTAATGCTTTATTAAAACCTATAAAATTTGCATCTAATGATATTGATTAAATACAACAATTATATTTATCTAAGTAATGTCATGCTCAATGTAAATTTCATTTTCATTTGATAAATATAACACATATAAATCATACATGAAAAACAAGCATTCACATACATCATTCCACTATTTATTATAACAATTTTAATATATAGCATGATGCATGGACATGCTTAGTGTAATTATACATCATTATAACATTAACACTTATATCATGATGCATGAACATGCTAATTTAATCATGCATCCAAACCCTTATATTTAATAATGATGCATGTAAATGTTTATCCTAAGGTGGGTATTTTTGAATCTATATGACATACAATATGTAATATGAATTCAAATATTAATCAAAACATACATCCAATGCATAATTAAATTAATTTAAACAGCAAAAAAATTAGACCGATTTTGGCACCCTAATGCAAAATTAATTAATTAAATTAATATAAATATTATATCAACTTAATTAATTAATATTAATCAATAAATACAAAAACAAAACTAAGTCAAAAAAAGGACTTCAGCTACTGTCTTCTCTCGCGCGTGCACTGCTAGGACTCTGCCAAACTTCGGAGTGTTGCAACACTACGAATCCGATTTGTTTCGCCTCGCCTTTCAGCGTTGCAACGTTGTGATAGCAGCGTCGTGACGCTGAATGGTAGAATGCTTATGTTCTGCTTGTTTTCGTCTCCGAACTTGCCTCGAACACCTCCATTTCTTCTAATCTCTTCAGCAACCATTGCTCTTTCAATCGACACGGACTTACAGGCTCGAAGCAAGAATTAAAATGTCCAAAAAGTACAATGGACTCTTATATTTTAATTATATTAAAAGTAATCTAGGTGCCAAAATTGAAAACCTCTAATCTGGCAAACCTTTATTCAAAATGCAAATTTAATAACCCACCTCTAAACTGATTTTTGTTTTGAAAAATACGAAGAACAAAGATGCAATAAATTGGCTCTGATACCAATTGAAGGGATTGGATCCCGGAACAGAAACATTGTGAATGACTTGCATCCCGCAAATTGGTTTTTACATAAACAAAAATAGTAAACTAAAATAGAATAAATGCAGAACAAACATGTAAATAACATGTCGTAGGGAAAGGATAGAACCATGTAGATTCCCAAGCTCCTCCAACGATCCTCTCGATGTTCCAACGAACGACTCCTCCAACGATCTTGAACACAAACCTTTCCTCGAACAATCTTGAACATGACCACGAGAGTAACTTTGTTATTCTCAAAGATTCCAATAGAAAGATAGGTGGTATCCAACTATTGGAAGAGGGTGAGAAGGAAAACTTTTTGGGAGAGTAAAGATGATTTCTTTTGTGGCTTAGTAAAATTGCACAATGAATGCTTCGAATTCTATTGTATTCTGTGTGTGTCCCAAAAAGGTCATAGAGAAGACTTGATATAGAAAAGGGTCAACCTGTTCTCCTAGTCTATTTCCAATTTTCCCTTGTGCACATATTTAATTAATTGATACAATTAATTAAATAACTATTTATACATTAAATCCAATTTAACGTGTATATACATACATACATATATATATACATACATACATATATATATATATATATATATATATATATATATATATATATATATATATATAATTATCATAAACATCATATGTATATATGCAACACCTCTCTATTAATTAATTAATTCTTTATGAATTTAATTCACTTGAATTAATTATTTGAATCTCATTCAAATGTTACTTTCCAACTTAATTTGAATTATAGATCAATCCATAATCAATTACATCTTGTATTATTATGTTCGCGGCTCTCACTTGGTCCTATTTCCAAAATAGTAGGCATATTGAGTCGGAAAACTAGCCACCCTCACTCATACAAATCAAAGGACAATCCTTCGTGAACAGAAGTTCATAATATACTCAAGATTAAGACTAAGTTGCCTAAGTCAATAGGATCCTAACTAGTTAATGATTTTACATCTAGTGGTTACTATTTCACAGTGGCGGTCTTATGCAAGCTCATTTCATAGGATATCCTCACTCGTGTGTCACCTACACAAATGTGTTGGATCATTGCGTTTGTATCAAACACAAAGTGGGTCGTATCCATAGTGTGACCAAGATAAGGTACTCAGTCTTATCCTTATATTATATATATAGACCCTTTAGGTTGTATCTTGAACATTGATTCATGTATATCTCCACATACAGTTTATGACTCATAAGGCAGTCTTGGATGTTAGTTTATTGGATTTAGGATTATTAAGACAAAATAGAAAACAACACAAAAATATTTATTGAATTAACATCTATAATTCTTTATTGATGATGGTCAAGTAGCCCCCAAGCAACAAAAAGAGTTGAGTTTTGGGTTGCCACTAAAAGACAAGGTCTACCACCCCACATTACTGGTTAGTTGCTTAGGGATTTTGGGAATTTAGTTATATGTAATTGAGTCGGAAGTTGAAATTAAAATTTGTATAAACATTGAATTTGGTTGTAATAAAACAAGAGTTTAAGTTTGTCCATCATTGGGATTATAATGAGATAGAGTAAAACAAATCAAGACAGATAGTAAGTAACACAATAGGATGATATTTATTGTCCTCACACCTCCTACTAGATAAAAGAGGTAAGCTTGGGAGGGATATGACAAATAATATTAGACATATAAATAAGGGTATATTAGTCATTGAGCTTCAAATTTTGGGTTTCTATATGTAACCGCTAGACAAAAATATAAACTTTGTTAGTTCTGGACAAAAGTAAAATATATATCCCTAATACGGTCTGGTCCATTTATGTAGTTACCTCCTTAATTAATCCCAACTCTTCCTTAATAAATTGAGCACATTTCAAGTTTACTTGTGAGTTAGCCATAATTTATAACTCAGTATGCTCTCTCTTCTAAATGCCTCTTGTGAACCCAAGCTTAACAAAAGCTGGTGTTTCAACATTTTAATTTGTAATTTGATCCATAGAGTTTCAAAGGTTTTTTTTTTTTTTGTTAGTTCTCATAGTTGGGCTTAGTTGCAAACAGTTTTTTTTTTCTTTTTTTTTTGGGTATAGATGACCTAAATTTTAGATGGTTAATGTTAATTGTCCTAAGTTTTTAAAATGATGAAGGATTGATAACGTGTAGAAATACAAATTATTGTTATTTCTTAAATAAAATAATTAAGGTATAGAAATGTATTGACTTGAAAAGAATATCATGAAAAAAAATATCATCATTGAATTTAGCACATGCAAAACTAATTGTCCTGAATGTTACAATTCTAACCCCTAAAAATGTAGGAATTAGAATACAAAAAGCAGAACTTAACGAGAAAGTTTGTGCTGGAACGGTGAACGCATAAGAAGCCGGACAAACATAACAATACGGTGAAAACGAAACCATACGTTGAAAAAAAGTATGCAGCAAGAAGATGATTTAATGCATGGGTGATGACACAATGGTAAGAAGTGCATTATATGTCCAGTTAAAACGTAAATTGGAAGTTGATTTAAAAGGAATGCAGCAAAACCAATGGATTGATGACTTGAGGAAAAGCGACAGAGTAGGATATGGAATTAATTGTAAAGTATGTCAGGAAATCATTGGAGAGAGCATTGAAGGACGATCAATTGGAGCTATAAATAGTGCAAGTCTCGCACACTAAGGGGCTCTCTCTTTTTTCAGTTATGGGGAGAAATTCTTGAGTTTTCGAGTTAGTAAGAGTGGAAGACAAGGGAGAGATCTATCTTTCATTCTCCAACACAAGTGCAGTGAGCTAATCACAATAGCCAAAGGAAGCTGGAAATTGTGACTGATGACTTTGACACCTTCATTTCTCCAATCAAATTTCTTTCATCCATTTTTATTTTCTCATTCAAATTTATATTAAGACATTCACATTGTGTTTGTATTTTATTCTTAATATAAATCATGAGTTTTATCATCTCTTATGCACCTATGTGCTTGTTTTCCCCCCACAATGAATAGCTAAGTCTTTAATGGGTTGGGAAGAATAAATCAACATTCTAATGAGTTTTGCATAAGTAGAAGTTCATCTTGTTTAATGTGTGCACAATTCTATTGCTTGAATCCATCTAATCAATCGGTTCAAGTAGAAATAGCTAACTACTTGAGAGAATAAGTGGTTGTAGAAATCATTAAACACAAAAGTAATGACTTTTTTGTTCATTTAATTTAAGCATGCATCTTAGAAATAAGATTAATGTGGCTTAACCACTAAGAAGTGATGGCTTTACTTTGTTAAGTTAAAGATATGAACTGATCCTCATACATAAACTCGAGCAAATGATGATGAATCTTCTCAACCCTACATTCATCTATCAATTGTTAGTTAATTAAGACAAGCTTGCTAGACTTTTGTTGCAGGTCTATCATTAACGCATATCCACTTCTATGTTCAACACATGCCCATTTGCATCATCAACGCATTTCAATCTAATCATCACTTTCTACGCTTAACTTTGTCTGGCCTTTCAGCTTTTTATAGAAAGTCATCCATTTTAATTAGTTTAAAACACTCATAGAAAATTGACAAATATTAAAACGTAGAAATCATTCAATGACCAACATTAATTAGTTGCCATAAAAGTCTGTGTTCAATCCTGATACTCTTCAGGACACTCTAATCAAGTTTATACTTGGACTTGATTAGAAAAAATTGGTGTTTAATTTAAGATAACATGAGCAATCAATACCAACAAAATAGTCATTCTCAAAACCGAACAAGGATGATTCGCTGTCATTGTCAGAATGCACTAAGAGCATGTTTATTATTAATACTTTCCTTAGTAATTTTAGTGTGTGAAGTTAAAGTCATTCGTACAATAGTATTCCCATACACTAGGTCTCTTCCTCCCTCTCTTGTGCTCACACTCCTCCATCTCTTGTGCTTGCACTTGTGTTCACTTAATCTAATACAATAGTACTCTCACATGCTAGGACTCTTCCATCGTCACTTCTTCACACTCACACTCCTGGCTCTCTCACTCGCACTTGCCACTCTGAACCTTCATTAATGATGTGTGAGGGACAATATGAATAATTAACTCTCTTAATGTATTATGACAATGATAGAGAGTCATCTTAATTATTTTCCAAAATTGAACAAATAACATTAACCATATGAAATTGGTCATCCATATTAAAAAAGGACCTTATTTTTCAATTAAGTTCTAATGATTTGGGTTTAATTTCAATTTAGTACATATAGTTTTAAAATTTCTTATTAAAAAATAAAATAAAATAAAAAAAACCTTCCAAGTTTGTTCCATTTTCAAATTAGAGAGGAACATTGAGCAAAAAGAAAAAGTAACATAGCAAGTGACAAACGATTGTATTTTAAAAGCTTGAAAACCTAAATAAAAATTTTGAAAGTTCAAAATCAAAATAAAATAAACTTTAAAGTTCAGTGATGAATATGAATTCAAATGCTAAGTGATGGCTAACTCACATTGTGTGAAGTTTGGGTTCACAAGAATTCACGATGTTAAGTTATGGCTAACTCACAAGTTAAATTATGGCTTTTTAAATCATATTGGAAGTCAAAAGAGACCCAAGTAAATTAGAATTCAAAAAATTCAACAAATATGTATTTAGCAAATAATCCTATTTTCAAATTCCGTGTCCCAAATCGTGTAAATTTTCAAAATATTATTATATTTTCATTTTATCAATATTTTGAATGTTTAATTTTAAATTATAGATATATATTAAATAAAGATGATAACATTTAGAAATACAATAGGTCATGTTATAAACTCAATTCATTTTTTGAAAAATACATATTTAATGAATTATAAATTATATAATATTACAAAATAATAATCATATAATATTTTAAAACATAAATCATGTTCATAAAAATAATTAATAATACTTTATTCTCAATTGAATATTAATAGATAACTTCAACTAATTTAATGATTTATAATATATTATATAAAACACATTTGAAACAATTGACATTGTTTTTTAGTTTTTTGTTTTTAAAATTATGTCTATGAATACTACTTGTACTTCCAAATTTCTTCGTTTGTTATCTACTTTTTATTACTAATTTAAAACTAAGCTAAATTTTAAAAACTAAAAAAAAATTGCTTTCAAAAAGTTATTTTTGTTTTTGGAATTTGACTAAGAATTCAACCATTGTACTTGAAAAAGTTACAAATCATGGTAAGAAATGTAGATGAAATAAGTTTAAATTTAAAAATAAAAACCAAATTATTACCCAATGAGATCTAAATTAATTGTTTGATATTTTGGCAAGGATTTTGCTTAATGGGAGCCTCAACACTTCGGAAGTTTTGCAAAGGAAAAATTCGTCTACATGCCTAAGGCCGTCGGTCTACTTTCTATGTTTTAAGAATGACTAATGAGGGATCTCTCGTCCATATATTTTCTTGAGTGTTCTTATGTTCACCATTGTCGGAGGCTCTTATTTGATCTCTTCAATATTAGTTGGGTAAATGTGGCTCTAAGCCTCTAAGTGGAATTCACTTTTATGTGGCTCTGAGTGGAATTCACAAGCTTCCTTGCTTTAGGTAAATGCAATCAAGGTCTTGCTTTCTGATCTATGGTTTAAAAGAAATCAATATATCTTCTAAATTAAAGTTCTTCTCAGAGTCGAGTTGCCCGGTTTAATTCGGTCCGTTTAAAGGCTGCATCATGGTGCTTTCTCATAGACCAGGCTTCCTCTCTTTGAACCAAGAAGCCACTTCTCCTGCTCCATGTCATTGGTAGGCTTACATTGACTTCCACAAATGTGAAGTAGAGGAGCAAGCAAAACCTTTCCATAAGAGTCTTTCAAGTTCCAAGACAACCTCACTAAATATCAATGGGGACAAATGGTAACTTTCTATCCGATCTCTTAGAACTCAGGGACTGTTTGGAGGCTCAACATGAGATTGTATATCCCCACATCTTATATCATCTTAGTGTTTGGAGGCCTATTATCGTATCTCACCGATTTTAATTGTTTGTGGATCCATTTTCAGAACGCGTTTCATATCTCACCGTCATTTTCCATCCGTGTATCGTATATCATCTCAGTCTTGAACATAATCGATCAAAACTCCCCAAACATCAAAACACATCAAAACTCCCCACATTCTATATCATCTCAACGTCCCAAACAGTCCCTCAAAGACATATGTGTACAACCTCGGTTCAAGACTTCAAGTAAGGTCATCTACCAGGTAACACTGTTTTCCATATGGATACTATGGCAGAAAAAGAAGGCCTAGAATGTTGATGAATGTATATGAAGTGAATAATCCAAGTTTCCTAATGTTTCCTCAGCTTGTTAATATCCATGGGCGCCTGACTATAGACTGTATGTACTGATACACTTTTATCCAAAGTTTATTGCCTTTAAGATCTAACTGATATGAGAAGAATATCTGCTCCAATGCCAAACCATGGTCGAAAAAGGCTAGAAACCTTTATTCCCCACTACCTTCTGGTGCAACTGTGCTTGCTTACAAATTTTAAGCTTTCATTAGTATTCATGTGAAACTAGCCTTTCACCAAGTTAGATCCAATGTTAACAAACGAACGAAATAGAACAAATTGCTGCTTATGGAATTAGAAAAAGAGAAAAACTAATCATCTGTCCACTGCAATAATGATTAGGATCAGAGGGTTGGAAATGATGATGTAACATGTAAGACAGAAAGCAGTAAAGCAGTAGTATAGTGAACTCAAAAATCCACAGAATCAGGACTAACCCACTTCCAAAAATGCTTCTTGACGGACACAGCCTGGTCCGCAATGCTCGTCTCCTCAGAATTTCCGTATTCCTCCTCTTCCACAGTGCAGAACTCTCCCTCGGGTAAACCTTCCACCCAAACATCCATCGAATGCAAAACGTAACAAGCCGGCAAACCAGGGTAGGAAACCGAGTTGCGCTCCTCAATCTTCATTTTATAGGAATCTGGAACAATCCTCACAATTTGAGAACAATCGGAATCCCCAATAATGGAACCGAGCTCTTCTTTGACAGCCCGGTAGACGGCAGATTCAGGGGTCTCATTGGGCTTCATTTTCTCAGACAAGGGTCGGTTTCGATTCCGTAGGGTGCCATCAGAGAGTTGCTGGTGGGATTCAACGAGAACCCGGTGATGATTATCAAGAATTCGTAGAGAAAGGACATGAAGGGTGCGGATGGGAGGGTTGGAATCGGCAAGGGAAGTTTCTCCTTGGGAGATCTCGAGCCAGAGGTTGTGGACGTTCTTGGTACCAGGGTTTACGCCCCAAGAAGCAAAAGAATCGGAGGGGAGGCGAGGTTTAAGCCATTCGGAGAGGGATTGAGGAGAGGTGAAGGTCAAGGATAAGGATTTGGAGTTGGGAAATTGTGAGAGGGGCATGGAATTGGAGGGTATCTTGAGAAAACGGCGAGGGTTTAATTGAATAGAGAAAGCAGGAAATTTGAAGGATTTGGAGGAGGAGGAAGAAGAGAAGAAAACGAAAAGTGATAGAGCCGCAAGGAAAAAGTCAGGAAGAGCCGTAGATTTGTTGAGGTGAGCAAGATTGGAGAAGGGTTGTGGGGGTGGAACTGGAGCTGGGGCTGATGGCATATCAACGATCACGTTTGCTTTGAAACAAGACAGCTTTGAAATCGATAACCAAGTCCATACCACAATACCCAGAAGAAGAAACACAAGCAAAGCACAGGTGGGGGACGGCTTGGCCAAATCGCAATACAGACGAACTTCTGATTCAGAAGCTCAAGGAAAATAGGCCAAGATAATCTAACAAATAACTCTTTTTTTTTCTTTTTCTTTTTTTTCTTTAACACGTTTCTTTCAAAGGGTGAATATATCCTCCTCCTTTTTTTTTTTTTCCTTTCTTATCCTTATATTATCAAAACATCAAATACTATAAAAAAATTGATCAAATCTCTTCCAATATAACTGCGTCCTTTGCTAAATGACCACACATTCTCATTCATTTTTTTTTCCTTGATCTTTAGATCAATTTTTTTAGACAATTTAAAGAGTAATTCTTATAAATAGAAAAAAAAAAAAAACAAAACAAAACAAAAGTATTTACCATCTATAACAAAAAAATTGTCAAAGGAAGAGAAGTTTTTTTTTCAAAATTCCTAAAATATCCTTTCGATTTGAAATCTGCGTGTCCTCATCTACGATTTCTTTCCCGTCGTTCTTCAGCTTCTTCTTCGACGTTCTTCGTCATCCACGTCTTCTTCCTCCGCCTTCTTCCTCATTTATGACGTCTTCTTCCTCGGTGTTCTTCTTCATCGAAGACGTTCTTCCTCGACCATGGTACAACTTCTTCCTCAATTTTTTCTTTGATTTTATGTGTGTATAGGTCTACGGTTCTTCCTCGATTCTCTTCTTTGATTTTCTGCTTGTGTCCGTCTATGGCTTCTTCCTTGTCCACAGCGTCGTGATTTCTCAACCATGCTATTTGTCTTGTGAAGTTACTTCACGAGACAAAAGATATAAATGACGTGAAGTTGATTTCATTAAAGAGATGCATCTAATTACTTTTTTATAGTTTGTATTACATCTAATGAGATGCATATTGTTATCCTCAAATGTTTGTTCTAATCTTGTATTATTGTTTGATGTTCATGTTCCTATTTCACCCATTTAAACATACAACTATCAGTCTATAATCCATTATTGGCTATCACTCACTATTATTATTCAATGAACATTAATAGACTTTTATCACTTTCTATCAACAATATACAATGTCTATTGCAAACCATGAAATTGTTGGGATTGGTGTCCTAAATCTCTCTTGTATTCTTGTAGTTTGTAAACATTGTATAAACAAATTGTTATTAAAAAAATAACTATTATTTTATGAGCATGCAATCAATCTAATAAACTAAGATCCAAGGTTATTTTATATAATTTAAACATGTACGTAGAGGCATACAGGTGGATCATATTTAAATGATAACCTAAACAATCTGTAGTAGATATATAAGGTTGGGTACCTTATCCTGATGATACTATAGATACGACCCGCTTTGTAGAGGTTACAAGTGTTGTAAAGTACTACAAATGATATGATCCTGATCATTCATGTGGAGATATGTGGGTGGGATTATCCTATATAAAAAGTTTGTATAAGACCAAACCACGAAATGATTAGTCTCATTATATAACATCGTTAATAATAAAGGCTTCTATTTCACTAGGATGACCATAGGTGATATGACCTGAATCTTCAGTGAGTTGTGAACTCCTGACTAGGAAGGCGATTCTTTGATTTGTATGGGTAAAATTGGTCAGATCACTAACTCAATATGCCTACCATTTTGGGATTCGTCTGATTGGGGAGTTGAGAACACAGCTACACAAAACAAAATTCGCTCTTTCTTTAATGTCAGGTAAGTAAATAAATTGCTCCATTAAGGGCTGATTCTTAAGCTTGAACAATATGGCTACACCCTTTATTGACCCGAAGGGACTTAAATCATAGTATTGTTCATTAGAGGGATTAGTTGTAGTAACTATAAGGGCAAAACAGTAATTTTAACTCAGTTGTACTTACGAGCAATTTGTGAAAGATCATCACACTGTTGACTATTTATATCTAATTGAAATAAAAATATATCTGCAGCACGAAAAGTGCAGTTGTCGATCTTTAGTGAGCGACCGGCAATTAATAGATGTTGGGTAATTTAAGTAAAGAGTTTAATTAATTATCCAAATGTCATTTAAGCTTCAAATTACACATCCATAAGGTCTCCTCCGTAGCTCAACAGAGATTATTGATAATTAATTTTGGATTAATTTGAATTGTTCAAATTAATTGAGAGAATTAATTATATATGATATAATTATTTAAATTAATTATATGTGAAATAATTTATAATGTATTTGATACATTATGATATAAAATTTATTTTGAGAGGAATTAAATATTTAAATTTGATTCAAATACTAATTATATGGATGAGATTCATATAATTTAGTATAAATATAAATTGTACTAAAAACCATGATTAAGTGAGAGAAATACAAACTATAGTTTATATTGTATTTTATTCAATATAAAAGCTATAAATTATATGCTATATTTGATATAACATATAGTTATATACACATATAATAAGTTAATTAGTATATTTATACATTTTTTATTTAATTTAATTTGTAATTAAATTAAATGAGGGAGTTATGAAAATAACTTTCTCCTACTTTTCCTCTCCATCAATTGTGGTGTTGAATGGGAAAGGAGATTGGTCTCTCTCTAGCACTTTTGATGCAGAAGGTCAGTGAGAGTTCTCTAGAAAACTCCCACAAATTTACAGAGAATAAAGTGTGTTTCTTCTCCTTCTCATCCTCTCCTCCCTCTTCCAAGATTCAGAGCTCGCAATTCTTGAACTCTTAAATCCTAAAGAGAATACAGGAGGTTCCATTTGTGGTGGTAGCCATTTGGGATTTCGATTTTGGAGATCGTTTTGTCTTGATCGAAGTGATCGAATCAAGAGAATTCACGAAGAAGATTGGCCACGAGGGTAAGCATTCTTCATCCCTAAACTCTTCTATGAATTTGCACGTTGTAAACTTTATTGAAATGCATAATTTTTATGTTTCTGTAAAATTGGGATTTTGTGAAAATTGTAACATTGGGACTGATTTCTTTCCGCTGCAAACCTTTACCATTTCTTTCAATTGGTATCAGAGCCAGGTTTTTTTTCACAATTTTTTTTAATTTTTCAGGATTTTTTTTACAGAATTATGGTGGGTATTGCATTTTGTAATTTGTTCACGTGATGAATGTATGGAATATATGTTGGTTTGCGACTTATGAATGTTTCGGGATTAGACTTTAGTTATACTGCTTTAATTTTACGATTTGGTATGTAAAGACCTTATGTTTTTTGACATTAATTGCAATCGAGTTTGTATTATTGAAGTATTGGGTTGTTCGTAATATTTTTGACGCCCAAATCAGAGTAGAAACGAAAGAATTCGAATCTGTATAGTAGGCGACTGTACAGTAGTATCACGACGTTGTGCCCTAGCGTCACGACACTCCGATGTGGTGGACGAAGTTCTTTTCTGTAGCATCGCGACGCTAGGGTACAACGTCACGATGCTCGAAGACAGAGAATAGGCTGATTCAGTGTCTGGTTCGTGCACGGTTCAGTTCGTGGCTCAGTTGGTTTGCATCCGGTTCACTTGGTTCGAGCAATTCGTGGCCAGTTTAGAGGTTGGGCAGTCCAGCTTGTGTAGTTCGAGGGTCGGTTCACTTGTTTCAAACCGGTTTGACTATTAATTTGTAATAGTTAGACTTTTGATTAATTAAATTAATATAAATGTTATATTAATTTAATTAATAGTTTAGGAGTCCAATGCTGGTCCATAAATTGTTGTTTTAAATTATGCATATGATGTATGATTTAATTTATGTCATAATGTATGCCATATAGTAAAATCTCACCATAGGTTATACGTTTTTCATATATTATTTATATTATAAGCGTTATAATATATAGTTGCATGATTTAATTTTATAGCATGTTCATGCATCATATAATATAAGTATTATACTATATGCTTGCATGCATTAATAACATAGTCATGCATCATTTATATTATAAAATATATATTATATAGTTGAACGTATGGATGTATTGTATGTTATTAATTATTTCATTACTTTAATATATAGGTGTTATGTATGTTTAGTAATGAAATGGGAATTGCATGATGCAGGATATTACTTTAGATAATTTTATAAATGTTATAATTTTATTAAATATGTTATTCGATGCAATGAATGGTTTTAATTTATTTCATTTATTTTATAATCATTATAATTAAATGAAATTAAAAATTAAAATCAATAATTCAGAGTTGCATGCAAACTTAGGTAAAATCATTTTTTAAAGTCATTTTAAAATATGATTCACATAGACCTAAGATCACAAATTTCTAATGAGATTAGAAATTAATTTAATTTTTTTAATCAGTTAATAGAATTAAACTTATTTTAATAAATGATTAAAATTGTAGCAAACGTATCTATAAGGGACCTTTTGACTAAGGCTAAGTTGACGAAAACGAAACACCCCTACCTGAGAACTGACCTGGAAAGGTGAATTAGATAGATTTTCTACAAGCATACAATTGTTGATTAAAGTTTGTTAAAGTGTTTAACGAACATTAATCAAAATTGTTTAACTATGCAAAGTAAGTGTTACTATTAGGCAAATTTAAACGATCATTTAGTAAAAATAATTAGCCATATTTTTCCTAAGTTAAATAAACCCTAAATTTTTTAAAAAATATTCAGTACGAGGAAAAATATATATACGATATGTCAATTTTTCTACTCATGTTTTTCCCTTAATGTTCACACTGTGAGACTCATTCTTGGTCTTGAGGTGCCCTGGGAACGTCCCCCTTTGGATGGTGTTTGAATGGGTCAAAATCAAGGTGAATGGAGAGAGTATTTATAGTAAGTGGGAGAGGGATGTGTGTCAACATGTCCTACGATCTCCTTCGTTAGTTTGCACCGTGATATCTTCTTCCACGGCCTTGAGGCACCCTAGGAGCGTCCCCCTTCGGATGTTTTGTTCATTAGGTTAATATCAAGGCGAACTCCAGAAATAGATAGGATCGCTTTAGTTTTTGCCCTACTCAGTTTTTCCTTTGGTTGGCTCATTGGGGTAGAACTCTAAGGTCTAAAATGAATGGTCACACTTACGAGAAATTGTTAAGCTAGTTGATGATCTCTTAATTAAATCAATAATGACTGATCTTTATAGGAATAAGAGTTATTCTGGTGTAATAATTGGTTGAGAGTGTCTCAGTTTAGTGAAAGGATAACTAACTACCCTTCAGTGGCTTTTTTCTTAAATCACTGAAGCATCATTGCAAAAATTATATGTTAAATTGGGTTAATGTAGTTTTTGCTAAGTTGATTGGATGTTTTACAGTTACGCTAAAATCTAATGTAGATAAATTTGTTTCTTTCCAACAAAAATTCGAAACTGTATTTTTCCGATATTTGCCTATAGTATTTTGACCGAGTTTAATTATACGACTTGGAAAGATTCAATTAAAACTTTTTTTGTGGTTAACGAACTCAACATCATCTTGACTAAGGATTGGTCTCAAGTTCCAACCCCTAATCCAACACGAAATGTTCGTGATGCATACGAGATGTGGACGAAGGCTAATGATAAGGTCCAAGTTTACATTTTGGTAAGCATACCTGATGTCTTGGCCAAAAGATTTGAGAGCATGGTCATTACACATTAGATCATGCAATCAATGCAAGAATTATTTGAGAGCTTCAAATTAACCCCGTTCTCATCAAATGGTCAATTCTATCTTTTGGTTGCTCGATACCTACAAAATAGGATAATTCACACATAAAATCCATTAATGAGCCTAATTTAAGTTAGAAATTATAGCTCTTTTTGAGAGTTACCTAACACCCCAATTTAATTTTTGCTCGTCCCGAGCAAGATAGAAGCGTACATTGAAGCAAATATATCATTCATTCAAAAACATGCTTGCTCAAGTTGCAAAAGTTGTTACTCTATTTCCAACAGTCAATTAGGATGAAATTTGCAATCAAGAATGAAATTTGATTACAATCAATCAATGAAGCACATTTTTAAGAATCATTTTAAATCTATTTATGCATGAGTGAGCCTAGAGTCTTGCTAATTAAGCTTGTACGACCCGAAAAGGTTTTATAAGACCCTCAATCTATTTTTCCCTACTCTTGCTCGGTTATCAACCTTGGATATACCAAACTTATAAAAAAAAAAAAAAAAAAAAAAAAGGGAAACACTAAGACAAGGGTACCTAAACTCATGCACACAAAACATAGAAGACATTTATTTTACCTAGAGGGCTAGCTTTCGCACTCAACTGTCAGGAACTATCAACTCTTTTCTCTCGAAGCCTTAACTAGACGAGGTAGCTCTTTTCACCTCTATCCATGCACACACACAATTTTTTTTTTTTTTTTTTTTTTTTTTTGCAGGTTAGCTCTTTGCTACCCATTCGCTATATTCTTTCAAGAAACTATTCTCACAAACCGAATCCTTGCCAAAGTCATAGCAAGGAATATCTTGTAGAATTAAAAAAAATTTAAAAAAGGAGACAACCAATTTCAAGAAGAGTTTTTGTTGCAATTGTGGATCCACAAAAGTACATAGCTCAACCTTTTTCTCAATTATTTGTATTTTTAATTCATTCAAAGAATCAAAAGACACAATCACATGTTTTCGCCGAGATTTAATTCCTTTCAATTGGTATCAGAGCCAATCTTTGATTCTTGATCCGAATTAAAAATCAGGAATGGTGGGTTACTTTTAAAATAAATACATGTGATGTATGAGATTTTAATTGTGATTTTCAAAATTGATTGTTTAGGCATATTTGGGCATTAGATTTTAAAGTTTCGATTAGATCAATTGAAAAATGCTTAAGGATTAGGGTTTTTTTTATATATATTTTTCATTTATTTGGATGAAAAAATAGTGTAAATTTTGGGAAAATCATGTATTTTTCTAATTAAAAAAATCTGAAAAATCTAGCAATTTTGTTGTCGGTCATCTATTGTACGTCATTAAAGCATTTGGTAAGTATGTGTCGCTGCCGGCTGAAGCTTCAAGAGATTAAATTTAGGTGTTTCAAACCCTAAATTTTGATGGCCAAGGAAGAAATTGAAGACCAAGATATGTCTTGAAAATTCAAATTATTGTAATTTTAAATTTTGTCTTTAATTTCTAGGATCTACTCAATATGCTGGTCAATTTTGTTATTTTAATTTAATTATGCATGAGATGTATGACTTAAATTAATTTTTCTAAAAAAAAAATGTTGCATAAAGTATGCCATCAAAATTAAAATCCCACCATTAAGCATATCATGCATTTTATTTTAAATATAAGTGTTATATTTAAGTTAGAAAAATTATTTTAAATGGTAAAACTATTAAAAATATTTACAAAATATAGCAAAATTTCGGAACTATGAATGATAGAGTTGATAGACACTGATAGACTTCTATCAGTGTCTAACAATGTCACTGGCTGTCTATCAGTATCTATTATTAATAGTTCTAAAATTTTGCTATGTTTTGTAAATATTTTGATTTATTTTTCTATATTTAAAAACAACCCTTTAAATTACTAGGATAATTCCTAATAATACATGTTGTGGAGATTTTCTTTTATTTAAATATAAATATTATATTTAAATTATTAGGATAATTCCTAATTTTATGCATGTAAAGATTCTCTTTTACTTAAATATAAGCACTATATTTAAATTGTTAGGGTAATTCCTAATTAAATGCATGTAGAGATTCTCCTTTAATTTTAAATATAAGAGTTATATTTAAATTGTTGTAGAGATTTATGTAGAGATTCTTCTTTAATTAAAATATAAGAGTTATATTAGATAATTAAATGAAGAGCTAAGTAAAATTCCATTCTTAGATAAAGATAATTTTTAGTTTAATTTTAAATAGTTTATAATTTAAAATTATCTTTATAATTTTCTAATGAGATTAGAAATATTGAATTTTTGCCTAATAAGATTAGGATCTTGCTTAGCTAAAGATAAAATTAATTTTAGTTTATCTTTATATTATTTTAATGAGATTAGAAAATAGAAATAGCTTTCCTAATAGGATTAAGATCTTGCTTAATTAAAGACAAAATTGATTTTAGTTTATCTTTCTATTTGTATTGCATGCTTCCCTAATGAGATTAGGTTCTTACTTGAATAAAGGTAAAATTATATTCAAATTTTAAATAGTTTAGAACTTTGATTTATCTTTATTAAAATTCTAATGAGATTAGAATAAAATAAATTACATGTTTATCTAATGAGATTAGATTAAATATAGATTTTTTAATTTAGTTTTAAATGGTTTAAAATGAGCAAATTAAAAGATTTAAATATAAAATATTGCCTATAATGGAACTCTGTCTAAGGAAAGTTCTATTTAAGACTAGGTATTTAAGCTAACGGTAACGAAATGCCCTTACTTGGAAATTGACTTATGAGTTGAATTAGTCAAACTTTTATTATAACATAATGTGATTAGTTTATTAAAGAGTTTAACGAACTTGGATATTTTCACATTATGTCAACTGTCCAAACATAAGAGTTATGTTTTGGTAAGCTAAATTAGAACTTGGATAAATGATTTAGCGTAAGTTTGTCTAAGTAATGAAACCCCTATTTCAAAATACTATGATATATCGTCTCTCTTGCATTCTCTAGGAAGATTCATGGAAGGAACTCTAATGAGATATCCTTGAGCGGAAACGGATCGACCAAATTCCATAATTCATTGAATATAAAGTTTACAATAAACAAACAATAAGATATGCATTTACAACTAAATTACAGCATGCTTTAAAAGAAAAGGGTTTCAAGAAACCTCACATTTGAAGACATTTTTCTTCACGTTTTCCCCAAACGGATCACGAAATTCTTGAAGACCTTCTTCAAGATTAATCTCAAACCAAAACCCGGACACTACCACAATCGTAACCTTGGTATTCTCAGGGTGAGAACTCAGAAGTGGTGGCCTCTGACTATTTTGGTTAAGAGGAAAAGCTTAATATGTAGAGGAAGAATATTGAGAACTATCACATAAAACTCAAAAGCCACATAATGTCCTTTTTTTTCTCAATCGTCTAACATTGATGTTAGGAAGAAGAAGAAAAAACTATTTTTTAATTCTCCTTCCTATAAAAAATAACCACCCCACATTGGAGAGAAAAGATGGGGAAGGGAGTTGTAACTCCCACTTCCTTATTATTAAAATAATAATAATAATATAAATATAAATATGATAACTAACTTATCATATTATATATATATATATATATATATATATATTAAATTTAACAACTATGAATCCAATTCATAGAAACTATATTTGAATCTCACTCAAATATTTATTTACTCCCATTAAGCTATAATGAAATACATTAGGATAATTGTATCACATATAATTGAAACAACTTAATTGTATCATATATAATTGAATCCCTCTATTAATATGAACAATTTAAATTAATCCAAAAACTGATTCTCAACTAAATCCTATTGAGCTACCAAGGGGACCTTATGGACCTGTAGTTTAAAACTCCAATGGTGCTTGAATAATCAATTAAACTCTTTAATTACATTAATCACCATCCGTTAACTACCGGACACTCCACTAAAGACCGGCAGCTGCACTCTTCACACTACAAATATATTTTTGTGTCCATTGGATATAACCAATCAACAATATGATGACCCTTCATAAATTGCTCGTAAGTACAGTTGGGTCAAATTACCATTTTGTCCCTGTAGTTACATCTAACTCCTTAAGTACCACTGATCCCTCTAATGAACAATAGATCATAGTCCTACTATGACTAAACCCCTCTCGTGCCAAGAGAGGGTGTGCCACCACATTGTTCAAGACCCGGAATCAACCCTTAAGGGAACCATTTATCTACTTACCCCTGCCTCGGGGAAGGAGTGAATTCGATCTTGTGTAGCTATGTTCCCAACTCCTCAATCAGATGAATCCCCAAAATGGTAGGCTTGTTGAATCGACGATCTGGTCACTCTCACTCATACAAATCAAAGGATCGCCCTCATAGGCAGGAGTTTACAACTCACTGAGGATTCAAGTCATGTTACCTATGGTCATCCTGGTGAAATGTAAGTCTCTATTATGAACGACGTTATACAATGAGACTAAACATTTCATGGTCTAGTCTTATACAAACTTATTTGTATAGAATATTCTCGCTCACATGTCTAATACATGAATGATCAGGATCATATCATTTGCAGCATGTTACAACAATTATAACACCTACAAAGCGGACCATACTCGTAGTTTCACTAGGATAAGGTACCTAACCTTATCTATCTAATACAGACCTTTTAGGTTATCACTTAAACATGATCCACCCATATGTCTCCATATACATGTTTAAGTTACAAAGACAACCTTGGATGTTAGTTTATTGGTTTGTGGTTAATGCAACTAAAATATCATATATTTTATAGACAATGAACAAAATATCATAAATTCTATTAAATACATGATGAGTTTGTTCAACAATGTTTACAAACTATAAGACTCTACGAGATTTAGGGCATCAGCCCTAATAATCGTGGGAGTCATGCTTCGCCTATGTTGCCCTGGAAGCGTCCTCCCTTCAGAAGATGTTTGCATAGGTCAAGATCAAGGTGGATTAGAGAAAGTATTTATAATAAGTGGAAGAAGAATATGTGTCAACATATCCTGCGGTCTCCATTATTGGTCTACACCATGAGACTCGTGCTTGCCCTCATGGCTCCTTGGAAGCGTCCTTCCTTCAGAAGGTGTTTGCATGGGTCAACATCTAGGTAAACTTCGGCAATGTATACAATTGTAGTATTTTGTTTCCAATATTGACATTCCCTTCGGTAAGCTTGTTGGAATAGAACTATAAGATCTAAAATGATGGATTACACTTATAAGAACATAATAAAGTTGTTAATATTGTCCTGACCAAATAATGGTAACTAAACATGAAAGGAATAAGAGTTATTCTGGTATAATGTTTGGTTGAGAATGTCTCAATCCAGTGAAGGACCATTTGGCCTACCCTTCGGCGACACTTGTTCTAAATCACTGAAGTATCATTGCATTAAACATGATTTATAGGGTTCAACAAAATTTAATGCTAAATTTGAATGAATATTTGATTGCATAATGTTAACTAATATACTTTATATATTTCAATATTATGTCATTTTCTCTTATAATTTTAACTTTGAATTACTGAAAAGTCAAGAGAAAAAGTATTACTTGGAAAAGTACCATAGACACTATTTTAATGATAGTTATTCTTCAGAATTTGTTTTTAACTGAGAAATGTTCTCACAGTCTTGTTGCCACTTCATGAATTGTTCATGAACCATGTGATTGATAAATAACAATTGGAGAGATAGATTATATTTATCTCCTAATTGATATATTGGATGTCTACCTTAGAAGATAAAAGACAAGACAATAACCTATGAGATGTTGAAGTTAATATAAGCTTAATTTAGATAATTATCTAAATAATTTCAAGGTTAAGTATTATGATCCAAGAAACTAAACTATGTGACGAGAACTATGAGGAAATTGTTTACAAATTAGTTTGGGAGCCACATACACTATGGGGAATTTTTTTTAGAAGAAAGATAAGAATGAAAGTAAATTTATTTATTGAATTATTGGTGGAGAATAAAGATTCGCACCTAGATAGTCGATTGAAGATTCACTATCAAATTTTTCTTCATTACAATTAGATTGTAATTTTTGGAATATACTTAATGATGTAGAATGATTTCTACATGTTGGCACCAAGAAGCCTATCTCAATTAGTGTAGTGGGAAACATGAGATGTCATAATTGTTACTTATCATGAACATGGTAGTTTCATCACCATTAGAGAAATTCAATCTCTCAAGTCTTTATTACTAATTAATTCATAAGGTATGAATATTTTATATAATAAAGCATATTTTCAAGAGTTATTTGAAAATATGTTCAGCCCTAGATAAGTACAATTAGTGTGTTAAAATGTTTAACATATACAAATACTACATTGAGACATTTAGGATTATTGAACGCATAATAGAAAGATAAATTATTTTCTCCTTAGAAATACTTCTCTTTGGGAATTAAAGTTGATTTTCATCAATTTTAATGAAATGACTAGTACAGGTAATTCTCTAAGAGTTAGAGTCAAATTACTTTACGCGCTTGAAGATCTTTCCTTTCATGCAAAATAGTCATTGAATCTTATTGGATAAAGTTAAACTAAAGAACACGTTTGACTTACACATTTTGACCCAAGTGGTCTGGTAAATGTAAAAATCATACAAACATCGTAAATATGTCTTCAATTGGATTTATAGATATTTAGTGTATGAGTATCTTTATCTAATGTAGCTAAAATCAATTCTCTGAAAAGTTCAAAAAAGTTAGACTAAAGTTCAGATCAGTTAGGCAAGTCTATCAAGACATATTATAATCAGATCATGAAAGTACAAAAATTCTAGTACTATGCCAAATTGATATGAAATGAGATTATATTTCAGCTTTAAGCATTAGATACAACTTGGGTGAAATTATGGAGAAATATGACCTTGTTAGGACTTAATCACATTAATGATGAGTATTTTGTTAGACATGGTCACATCATTAATAAGTTACACATCATTGCCATTCTCTGGTGAGGACGTGCAATAGAGATTGCATTGTGAACGTTATTCCCTCCAAAACTACCTTGGAGATAATTTTGGATTGTAGAAGTGTAATAAACTAGTTTACAACATTTTAGGATTTGGGTATGTTAAGATGCATGTGTTGAAACAAACCCAAAAGGAATATACATGTTCAAAGGTTATGCCTATACGTAGGTTGTGCTCGAGGAGAAAAAGAATGGTCTTTTATGCAATACTAAATAGAATAGTGTATTTGTAGACTAATGTTAATTTTATAAGGAATGTCGAATAAAAGACTGCAAACCTTTACTGAAGTTAACTAGTGTTGATTTTTTTTTCTCCAAGTAAATCCACTCAGAGTTAATAAGTTTTATTAACCATTTAATTTGAATGTTAAATGAATTCTAGTCAAACATAATGAGCCTTTATCATAGTAGGAAGTTATTGAATAACTCAACCTTTACTATGACTTTATTGAAGTCAAAGTTGTCATATTAGTTGACAAATTAAAGACTTGTCATCCTCATGGTGAAGGGTGTTGACAAGGATTGCTTAGATAAAGTTATGAACTCGAGATAAACTCTATGTACTTCATTTCAATATGGATTTGTGAACTTTCTTGATGGGGTAAGACCCATAGGATATGAATAGATCTACAAAGAAGATGTGCTTGTGTAGATAAGAAGATATGAATCTTCAAAATAAGACTCATGGCAAAAGGTGAAACATGTTGAGAGAAATTAGATTGTGGGTCAATTTTCTCACTCATTGCCACTATAGTCTTTTGAGCATTGTTCATTATTGCATATAAGATATGTAAAATGAATGTTTAAATTCTTTTATGAAAATAATTTAAGGAATGCATCTACACAGACAAACAGAGTAGTTCAGCTTTCAAAGATCGAATGCAAAAAGTTTACATAATTGTATATGTTCATTTGATAAATGAGTTAGAAAATTAGATCTTTAAATATGAGGTTCAATGAGAGTTATCATAACCTATGACTTTGAACAAATATTAATGATCTTGTATAGATAAAAGAGTCATTAATTGATAAGTGAATATTTCTCACGATTTAAATTAATGACATATTTATCATTGTGAATGATATAACATAAAAATTTGACTCCCTAACAAAAGGGACATAATGTTAAGTGAGTTTCAAACATCTTACATTTACAAAATATTTATTAAATATTAGATTTAGAACTTCAAAAGAAATGATAATATATCATTCTAATGTGAAGTTAAGTCTAAGAAAGAGTATTTTGAGACACCTCAAGTGTAGAGGAAAAATGATTAATTATCCTCTCTGAGTAGGAGAGACAATTAATGCATAATAAGACTTAACATACAATTGGTTTATTATATGGATTATATCAATGGTGTGAATAGTAAGTACAAAATTAAAAACTTTCTCAAAGTATCTATGGACAATGAATAATTTTTGTGTACAGTGTTAAGATGTGATCTTTTACAAGATACACTAGTTCTTACAAAGATTGAGAGAAATCTATGGTAAGATAAGTTTATCCTATGTGATGGAGGGTGGTACACAAGATGATTGTTTTTTTTTTTGTGAAGCAAAACTTTGTGTAGCCACAAAATATTCTTTAAAATCTTAAAAATTTAAGTTTTGAGTTAGTCTATCACACTTTTATGAGATAATAGTGGTGCAAAGACTAAGACTAAGGATATTAGTAAACATCAATGTCTAGAGTAAGACATATTGAGAGAAAGTATCATGGTATTGATCAAGATGACTTTGAATGACATACAGTTTGATTCAATAAAAGGACTCTCAAGACTAACGTATTTGAGAGTCACCTAGAATGTCTAGGATTACAAAACATGTCTCTTCTTTGCTAGGACAAGTGGGAGATCATGTTGGGTATAGAGTATGTCCTAGGATACATGTCTCATCGAATTTTCATCGGCTTTAGTGCAGGTGGGAGATTGTTGGAATTTGTGCCATAAAGCCTCTTAATTAATTAGTTTATTAATTAGGCAATATTAATTTATCCATTAACCAGCAAAATCCAAAGTTATCATAAGTAGTCTAGAACAATATGTAGTTGACATATAGGGTGGATCATGTTCAAGAGATAACCTAAAAGGTCTATAGTATATGGATAACATTGGGTGCCTTATTGGTGACACTATGAATACGACTCACTTTGTAATAGTTACAAATGGCTTAATCCAAACCATTCATGTGTGAGTAGAGATATCCTTAATAAAGAGTTTGTATAAGACCGAACCACAAAATATTTAATCTCACCTTGTATATCCATTAATTGATGAGTTTAATATTTCATAGAATAATCATGTGCGACTTGATCTTAATCTTGAGTGATTTATGAACTCCTATTTGTGAGGTCAATCCTTTGATTTGCATGGGTGAGACTGGTTCAAGTTGTTGCCTCAACAACCTACCATTTTGGGGACTCTACTAAATGGAGAGTTGGGAATATGAGTTCACAAGATGGAATTCACTCCTTCCCGCCTAGGGTAAGTAGATGAGTAGTTCTCTGTTGATTTCAGATCTTGAACAAGAGGTCCCACACTCTCACTGGTCCGAGAGTGACTTAGTTTATGGTTGAATCATAAATAAATTGTTCATTAAAAGAATCAATGGTACTTAAGGAAAAAGATAATTATAAGGGTAAAATGGACATTTAGTCCAGTTATAATTATGAACAACTTGTGAAGGAATGACTTGCTTATACTGATTAAATCCATGGATATAACTTCTTCTATAGTACATAAGAGTCAACTACGGGTCTATAACGGTTTGCCTTGTAGTTAATGAATAAATGTCAATTTAATTAAAGAGTTTAATATATGTTGAAAGAAATTTTGAAATGTTCAAATCTTATGAGGGTAAATATTAATTGTATTGGATACATTTAATTACATGATTTATTATAAAGTATTTTTTTTTTAATGAGATTCAAATTATATCTTTATAATATGGAGAATTTATTTATTTGAATATGATTCAAATAACTAACTATTTATTGGGATGAGATCCATATAAATAAATAAATTGTTTCATTTGAATAAAATTCGAAGTAAATAGATAGTGGAAGAATTGATTTATTTGAATATGATTCAAATAATTAATTATTTGGATGAGATCCATATAATTAAGTTATTTAATTTAAATAAGATTTGAATTAAATAATTTGAAAGAAGAATTAATTAATTAGAATTGGATTCAAATAATTCATTATTTAATTTGAATGAGATTCAAATTAAAGATTCTGTTGGTGATAAATATTTAAATATGATTTAAATATTTTAAACCATTTAATATGATATTATTTGAGAAGATATTTATTAATATTGGATATTATTAAATATTTAATTTAGAATATCTGCATAAGGACTCAGGAGTAAGCCATACAATTCTATAAGTAGGGCCCTTGGATCCTTGCCAAAGTCATAGCAAGAAGATTTTGTGGAATTATTTAAGAATGAGACAACCAAGGAGTTTTTGTTGCATTTGTCGATCCGCAAATGTATGTCACTTAACATTTTTCTTAATTATTTGTATTTTTAGTTCGTTCAAAGAATCAGACTTATGTCGAGATTCAATTCACTTTAGAATTATCAAAATTATCAAAAAAAAATCATCAAATACAGACAAAATACACAAAAAAAAAAGTCCAAATATATATAACCTAGGTTTCACATATACCTCAAATAGATAATAAAATACCAATATAAGATGAAACTGTAGACAAAACGAAGGAATAGTGGAATACCTTTACAAAGCTTAAGGATGGAAATAACTATAGAGATAAAGAAAATTTCAAAACATTGCAAGGAGATCTCGAGCGAAGTAAGCAGCTGATGGTTTCCATTTATATGAAGAGTTTTTTCAAGCAAGAGTATTTTTATCCTTTCAACATGCTAGATAATTTGAATTATTAACATTTCAAATTCAATTCTGGTGTCAATCTCGCTCGAGAAGAGTCGAGATAAACTCTTTTAACGAATTTTCAAAAAATGTACTATTTTTGTAATGTAAAAACTAAAAAAATGCTATTTTGGAAAATTTTTCAATTATTATCAAGTAACTCTTATTTCAATTTATACCTAACATTTCATTTTTAATATTATAAAACAGGTGCATCACTCACAGTTGTAACTAGTTTCTGATATGTTGTTCCATTAGCAAAGTTATTGAGCAAGGACAATTTCACGGGTTTTGTGTCATGTGTTGGGCCATTTGGGAAGATAGAAACCATTATGTTTATAACCAGTATGTGGCTCAAGTCGAGTTGAAGTTGAAGTGGATTTTGAATTTAGGTCTGAATGGCTTGAATAATTCAAAGGAAGCCTCGTCGAGATGATCTCGTCTAGCCGCAGACATTTTAAAGCTCAATGTGGATGCAGCTTGGCGGTCGAATCTAAATAGGGTTGGGCTGGGGCCTATTGTTTATAATGAAATGGGAGATTTAATGGTTGCTCGAGCATCTTCTATTCACGTGTCGTTATTGGCAGAGGAAGCGCAGGCATTTCTGCCATTGAACGTATTGAAGCTGGCTGAGGAATTTGGCCATCATTCGGTATGACAGAGCCTGATGCCCTTAGTATCATTAAAAGGATGCACATGTTGAATTTTGAGTTTTCACGAATAGGTGTCATTTTAGGAGATTTTTTATGTAAAAAATTAGGGAAATTGAAGCATATAGCATCATTTTAACCTTCCTTTGGATATCAAATATTACACTAAAAACTATCGTTGTCTATCACATAGACTATGATATTTTGCTATTAATTATAAATATTTGTAGTAATTTTATTATTTAAAATAATTTTCCAATCTAATCGTATATTTTCAAAACCAACAACATCTAATTTGTTATCATTATAAAAATCTATTTTTAAAATAGTTTGAAATCTATAGTATCAAAGATATTTTGACATTTTAAATTATTAATTAATGATTAATGAAATCGTTTTGTTATTTCCCCATTTTGAAACTCTTTTGCCTTATTTTGTATTTAAATTTTGCCATCTCTCTCTTGTCAATCCTTTGCTTTTGCTAAAAAGAAAGAAAAAAACTTGTTAACATGTTATATATTTCATTATATTATGTACAGTAAGTTTTATTTTCACTTTTTTTTCTGTTTATTTTTTAAGAAACAAGAAATAAAAATAGTTATCAAACATGTTTTTATTTTCGGTTCTTAAAAAATTGAAACAGATAACAATGAAGAAACTAGAAATAAGAATGTTATTAAATGAACCGAAGTTGAAGGTGGTGAGGATATTTAAATCAATACAAAAGGAGTTCCTTAATTGCCACAAACATTTCAACACAACTTAGAATTGGAAATTAAAAGGTTAGTATGAGTAATGAAATTGAACATTATATAATTTCACAAACTCAAATGATAAAGAAAAACTACCTTAATTAGTTTGACAAAACCCCACAATTACATTAAGAATAACCTCTAATCCCAACAACCCCATGAAAAGGCTTTGAAAAATGATAAAAAATTGAGAAGAAAAGAGAATTTGTTCTATATTCAAGATTTCAAACTCTTTACATTTTAATGGATCAAATTAGATTAAAAGTTATAAAAAAAAAACCTAAAAAAACAGAAAAGATTGAGAAAGATTTAACATAATGGGAAATTGTATTCAAATTAAACTCAGCTTTTAAGCTCATGATATGATATTAAATTTGCCTTCATCTATTAACTTAATTTTTAATCAATTTGTAATTTAAGATGGTATCAGAGTAGATAGTACAAAGAGATCGCGTTCAAACCCTTACAATGCCAATTCTGGAAAATTTCATAAAATAACCCAAAAAGCAAAAACTTTTCTATGGATGACCTCTTTTTAAAAACTTTGTTCTCATTGACCTTTTCCACATGTGAAATCTCATTTTTACCCCCAACTTTAAATGCTCCTCTCTTACTCTTATTCATCTTTTGATCTTCCCTTCCAAACACCAATCGTCTACAATTTAATGCAACCATTTATTTTCAACCAACTTTGTACATTAGAATTTAATGTTATTGGATCTTAACCATAGGACAATTAATGAATATCATTTTCATCTCTTTAGTTTCACCTAAACACTATCATCTTCTCCATTTCTCTATCGTGTTTAGTCGAACACATATCGCTTTCAACTCAAATCAATTTATTCTGTGGGTCTAGAACGAGCATTCTTTGAAGAAAATCATTCTACATAGCCAGAAACAAATACAGTAAGTGTTAACTGAAAGTTTTAGAAGTTAATTCACTATCATTTTTCTAATCATGTACCATTATATATGCAATCTTGTACCGTTGTATTTTCGATCGTATATCATTAGGTACATGATCGTGTATCATAAGACACACGATCATATACCACAACATATACGATCTTATACGATAGCATACACGATCGTGTACCACAACACATAAGATTGTATATCATTGTATATACGATCGTGTACCACAGCGTAAAAATCATATACCATTGTATATATGATCATATACATCATGGTACACGATCGTTTATCACATATATTTTTTGTTATGTAGTTTCAATGCTTGATTGATTATTATAATTGGTGTATTGCAGATCAATGACGTTACTTTGCATCTTTATACGCTATGGTGGGGAGTGAGACCAAGCCAAAAGTAACTATGTTGGCGGTCACATGAAAGGTCTAAAAATTAGACATGATATATCGTGTAGTGAACTAATAAGTCTTCTACACCAACAACTAAATATCGATCCAAATAGATTTGCCATACACATCAAATGTTCTAACAATCTATTGGTCTAAGCCCCTCCAATCGATATAGTCGATGATGAGACCTTAGTTTTTTTTTTAAGGCAGTGATGCATCTCGAATGGCTTTGTTTATATCAGTCACATAACATGATATTCATGGAACATACATTGAGAACATGAACCATCAGGGCAATCAACCATTCCAACTAGTCAGGACTTTGGCATTCCAACCACATCTAGACATAACTTGTCTTCACTAGATGAGAATATCGAACCATGTAACCTGGGTGATGATGGAAATGAAACTTGAATGGGTCACAACATCCAAACGAGATGCACCTCACAGATTCATACTGAATATAGATATGGATAACCTCTATGTCCATAATCAGTTCCAACACCTTTTTATTTGTGTTCCAACCTCACCACTTCCAATCCGATCACCGATGATGCCTTCAAATCTAATACAACAAAATGTTCATACCCAGTCATTCGTAGATGTACCTAGAGCATCTAATGGCCCATCTTATGATGAACTTATCTCAGTACCTCACGATTGCCTGAATGAATATGATACAAAAAGTTTGGTCAGATTTTCTTTCCAAGTATGATTTATTTATTAAATTGTCAGTGCTTGCAATAAGAAAAAATTTTGACTACCATGTAAAGAAGTCGATGAAGAGCTTGTTAACTGTGCGACGTTTAGTGGAGGAATGTAAGTGGCATGTCCATGCAAAAAAAATGGAGGAAAGTGATTCCTTTAAGGTGCCAAAGTATCCAAGCATACATACATGCGCACTTGAAATAAGGAGTAGTTAACATCGACATGCTAAGAGTTGGGTTATTGTGAAGGAACTCTTAACGAAGAGCATCTATGAGCGCATTCGGATCTTTCCGATTTCATCATGACTGAAATACAACATACACATTCTAACATATAGTTATACAAATTAACACTAATTAACGGCATGCTTCGAACAATAAAACACAAGGGAAAGAGTTCTCATACCAGTTGAAGACTCTCTTCAAGTGTCAAGCTCAAAGCAGCGGAAGAACCTCTACACGCTCTATCGCCCAGAAAATCAGTCGGTTGCGGTAGCACGATTGTCTACACGAACGACAGCAACACGAACAGTCACGAACAAGAGAGCAGTGGGGACGACACCACCAGTTGAAGTCCTTGGTATTCTCGGAGTGAGAATCCAAAGTGTGGTCTTTGGTGAATTTGGTAGAGGTAGGGGAAAAGACAAATCGTGTAGACACTAAGCAAGTGGGAGAGAAAGAGTTATCGTATAGCAGGGATGCTTATCGTTTAGATGAAGCTACACAATCGTGTAGGTTTTACTAAGCGATTGTTTAATAAAAGGTAGACGATCGTTTAGAAAACACAGCATGCTATGCGATCGTTTAGGAAAGCTAAGAGATCGTTTAGGGACAGGCGTGCGATCATTTAGGCACTGATGTGCGATCGTTTAGACAATGAGCTACTATCGTATAGACTCTCAAGCTAGGCGATCGTTACATTTTCACACCAATTGCGAATTTTCGAACTCTTTGCAAAATGAAACCAATTTTCATTTTATTCATCGGTTACCATAATCGAATGCGGCTGCTCCCACTAACACACGATTGAGGATAATAATTCAGCCAATTATCTCATAATTAACCAATTTAATAATAAATGAATATAATCATATTATATTCTTACCCTATAGTTTGATATCACATATCTACTATAATAATTTCTTCTCCACTTGATATAAATCATATTTATATCTAATTTCCTCCAAAATTAATGTATCTCATACATTTAACCAATTATATCATATATAATTAACCAGTTCAATTATATCATATACAATCAAACTCCATCTTGTCAATTTGAACATTTCAAACTGACCCAAGCACTGATTCTCGACTTTATCCAAGCTACCCAGGAAACATAATGGACTTGTGGCTCGAAGCTCCAACGGTACGTGAATAGCCGACTAAACTCTTTAGCCATGAGATCCACCATCCGTTAACTGTCAGGTATTCTACTAAAGACCAACAATTGAACTCTTATTACCACAGATATATTTTTGTGTCCATCGAATATAACCAATCATGAGTATGATGACCCTTCACAGATGCTCGTAAGTACAGCTAGGCTAATTTACCGTTTTTTTCCTGTAGTTACATCTCATTCCTTAAGTACCACTGATTCCTCTAATGAATAATACAACATAGTCCAACTATGTGTGAACACCTCTCGGGCCAAGAGAATGTGTGTGGCGCCACATTGTTCAAGCCCTGGAATTAGCCCTTAAGGGAGCTATCTATCTACTTACCCCTACTTTGAGGAAGGAGTGAATTCCATCTTGTGTAGCTGAGTTCCCAGCTCCCAAATCAGATTAATCCCCAAAATGGTAGGTTTGAATCGGCGACCTGGCCACTTGCACCCATACAAATTAAAGGACTACCCTCAATGACAGAAGTTCCCAACTCACTCAGGATTGAGGTCATGTTACCTATGGTCATCCTAGTGAAGTGAAGTCTCTGTCATGGAGGATGTTACATAACGAGACGTTAACACTTCGTGGTCAGGTCTTATACAAACTCTTTGTATAGGACACCCCAGCTCGCATGTCCCCTACATGAATGATCAGGATCAAATTATCTGTGACAATCACACACTTGTGACCATTCCACAAAGCGGGTCGCATCCGTAGCATTATCAGGATAAGGTTTCCCTCCTATATCCATATACTACAGACCATTTTGGTTATCACTCAAGACATGATCTACTTGTATGTCACCACATACATGCTTAAGTTACATACAGATAATTAGGGATTTTATGTTTATTGGTTTGTGGTAAAACAAATAAAAATATACAACTGAGCAAAAACAAGATGTGAAGTAAATATCATATATTATACAACACAAGTGTTCATTCAAACTGTTGAGAAACTATAGGACACAGGGCATTAACCCCAACATATTGGACGCTTAATCAAGTCCAAATACAATCAACTCAGTCGATCATATCATCCAAGTGATATAATTGAAGACGCCCGAAGAGACTATGGAGTGAATATAAGCTATGGACGGGCTTACCACGCAAGAGAAAATGCATTGGTATATGCACGAGGGTCGCTAAAAGGATCATATACCTTTGTTAAGGTATTTAATGAAGTACTTTGCAAATCCAGGTACTTTTTTTTAGGTTGAAATAGAAGATGAACAATACTTTAAGTATGTCTTCATGGCATTAAGACCGTGCATTACGGGATTCTTGAACTGTATTCATCCCATCATTATGGTCATGCATCAACGGTAATAATAACATCTACCCAATTGTATTTAGTATCGTGGACAATGAGAATGATGCAGCTTAAACCTGGTTCATGACTAATTTAAAGGCTTAAATTGGAGAAATTCCAGAATTAATCATTCCATCTTACCGTCATATCTCAATTGGAAAAGTCGTCGCATTTGTATTTCCTGATGCATTTCATGCACTCATATATATCACATCAAAATAACTTGATGACCCAATTAAAAAATGATGATATAATCCTACATTTTTATCTTGCAGCCAAAGCATATAAGATGTCTGATTTTGAAATTTATTGGGCCAAGCTCCAACGATATCTTGGTGTAACGAGTTATCTCAAATAAATTAGGGTACAACGGTGGACAAAAGTTTATCAAGTCCACTGTAGGTATGACAAGATGGTCATAAGTATAATAGAATGCCTTAATGCAGTACTAAAGGATGCTCGAGCACCCTCAATCACAAAACTGTTGGAGCACATACGTGAGTGGTTACAGGGTTGGTTCTACATTCGTCGAACAAACGAAATTGCATGCACAAACATAGTTTATGATTATGCATTTGATATTCTGAAGGCTGAAGAATTGAATTCTAGAACGTGCCGTGTTTTCCTACTTGACATGCATGTAATCAATGGAGATGATGGACACTTGGGGGGTTGGTGGATCTTCATGCACATACGTGTAGTTGCATGGAATTCAACTGTTTAGAGATTCCTTGTTCGCATGCAATTGTTGCGGCTGCACTGTGGCACATAAATGCTCAAACTTTGTGTGCAAAAGTGGTTTACTGTTGAATGTGTCCTTGCTGCATACACAAAATCGATTTACCCAATTGGTCATAGGCAAGAATGGAGGCGACGTTCGAACTTTAACAACTACGAAATCTTACCACCACGAAAGGTAGCAAGTGTTGGTCGATGTCAGATTGTTCGTATACCTTTTGCTGGGAAGGAGCCACTACAGATCTATAGGTGCATAAGATGCAATGGCATAGGACATAACAAAAAAAACATGTAGGCAACCACTGATAACACCAGGCGCAAGGCCATCGAGGATAAACGATATGTAACCAAATTAAACGATTGTTTAGGTTATGCTAAGAGATCATTTAGATATAACTAAACAATCGTTTAGATAATACTAATAGATCGTTTATGTATAACTAAATGATCTCTTAGTATAACCTAAATGATCGTTTAGTTATACATGAATGATTTATTAGTGTTATATAAACGATTGTTTAGTTATACCTAAACAGTTTATTAGTATTATGTAATTGTTGCAGAGAGTGTATGGTATACTATTGTTTGATTGTGAAATATAATTAAATGTAATATTCGTAGGTGAAATACACTAATTAAATGTAATAATTATACATAAACAAACTTTTAGTATTATCTTTTAGTATTTCAAATTACCATAAATATTATATTCGTATGTGAAATATGCAATGAATTTCAAACTACCATAAGTATTTAGTAGCCTACAATTGGGCAACATATTGTTTCCTAAATAGTGGCATATTTTCTTATTGCAAGCTACTACTATCTTTTCTCGTTACAAGATATTCAACGAATTTTGCACAAAAAATACCACAATCTAGAGATTTCCCATTTTGAAGATGACTTTCGATCGTTTCACTTTCCAAAAACTGTAATTGAAGTTTGAGTGACCTTCATCATGATCAACGGCTATCAACATGGACGGTATTGATCTGCCACCCGTTGCAGATAATCATTCATGATATCATCGGGGAGGTAGTTCGGTATGGAGTCAAAGACCTTTATCTTGCAGTTATGCAGGTTGATGGCAGCCATAAGCCAATGTTGTATGATGTTGATTGACTCGAATACGAATTCCATTTCATTCCATACAGGCTTTTACTCCTCAAATGCACCAAGCACATAGTCGAGAAAGAACTGACTGTTCACCCAGTGCTTCATATGTGCTCCTTGATTTGTCCAAAGTCCCATGTTTCCGTCCACCATTACCAAACTATTTGCACAAATATTTGTTGAAACACCTTCTGATTCCACGATGGCATCCTAAAGAAATATATATATTAGATTGTATTTATAACCATGTTTCGAACAGTAATTAAAATTGGATAATTCGTACCATGAAGGTCGAATCCATCACTGTGAATCGATATTGGCAGAGGTTAGGTCTTGTATGCAGCTTCCAATGCACGTGCATCACTAGAAGTCCATATCCTAATACAAACAGTTAACGGTGTAGTTAATCCTAAATGATTGTGTAGTTAATTATAAATGATCGTGTACTTAATTATGTATAATCTTTTAGCTAATGTATAAGACTGTGTTGATAATTCCATATAACCGTTTAGCTCAATCTATGCAACCGTATAGATCAAACTATAAAATCGTATAGCTTAATCTATATGACCGTGTAGATCAATCTATATGATCACATAGATTACATACACGATCATTTACGTAATAACAACACGATCATGTAAATCAATTTACACGATCATGTAGATAATTCTACACGATTGTACATGATTAACAACATGATCATTTATGATTAATGAGCAATGTAATATTAAATACTCACATCCCCAAGCACCCATGTGTTCTTTTTGAGTGTTTTGAAGAAGTCCTTGGTTCGGAAGGTATACACCACCAGTCGCTCTTCGTTTTTTATTTTTAGATTGGCTCTCCATGTCTTGTATGCTGACCATAAAACATCTGAGATCGGGAATAGTGGGTCATATGATCTAACCATTCTAGTGGGAAAGTCAGAAATCAGGACCAATTGGTTCGTATTTATAACACCTGTGGGTGGTTTCAATTCCCTTGCAGGTGGGTGAGGCTCATTTAGAGGTGGTTAGAGTTGTCTAGGGATATCTAGAGTTGGTTAAGCTTTTCGAGACTCGACCTTTTTTGTTTTCCCTTTTCACCTCTTCAGGTATAAACTATTCTAGATTCTTCCTTTTTCGGTGCTCAGGGCATTTAGCTTCCTTCTACAATTAGATTCTAAGTTAGTGACTATAGTGTTTTGAGTGTGTTGATATTTCATAATACAATCATACCTTGTTTTGAGTGACTTCTTCTTGTGTTGCACTCCCTTTAACATCAGCTTGTAACTCAATGGGAGAATTCAGGTCTAAGTGGGTCCACACATTGAACGATTGTTCCGGAAGTTGACCTTTATCGACGATCAGTCCAATTGATGGTTCGTTGATGGTCAGTCCAATTTATGGTTCATCGATTATACGTTCTTCAGTTGTTATACTTTTAACAACTACGGACGGTTCATCAACGGTTCGACCCTCAACAATCGATCCATGGGCATTGGTTGCATAGGCTACTCATTGTTAATAGGTATGAATTGATCATGGAGTAGGGTTCGTCCAATATCTCCCCCATTAGCTATTTGGTCATCAACTGTTTGATCACCATATGGTTATTTAATTAATTAATACTAAGAGTATAAAGGAAAATACTTGGAGGAGGGGTTAACCCTTCTCCATGTAAATATATCCTAATTGCCCATTTATGGTAAAGGATTTTTATTACACAAAAAAACCTAGCCTCCAAGCCTCCACCTTTTCTTCGACTACTCTTTAAAAATTTTCTATCATTTTCCTCCTCAAAAGTTCTTAGAGACCACTCTTCCAAGTTCTTTGGAATCCTAGAGAATAGCAAGATAACTTTGTTGGTGGTGTTCTTCTTCATTAGAGAAGTTCGAGATTGTTGATAATGGTGGAAGAGGAAAGCTAGAAGAATAAACAAAGGTGAGTTTTGATTTCTTCTTTTCTTCCTCTTTTCTAGCATGCTTATAGTTTTGTTTGAATGTTTATCCTACAAATGCATGTGTTTATTTTACTGGTTTTGTTTCCATAAAAATCGAATGTCTAAATGCAAGACATTCACACGCTTCCGCGAGAATTTGATTCCTTCACCATGCTAGTTAAGTTCGTCAAATCATTGCGAATTTCTGATAGTTTCTCACATATAACTCTATAAGACTTGTTTTTCTTATGTTTTCATGAGGATTTTGTGTGCTTCTCTACATGCCTCTATTACGTGTGTCAGGTTGCTTCATATGAGATTGACAAATTTGGGGGGAGTTGCTCATCATGATCGCCATGTCCCATAGTCGCCTCATCGTGATCAAACTCCTCAAATTCAACGTTCGCGGGGAGTTGGTCGAAAGAGTGTTGATTAGCCTCAACATCACCACCTTCAGGTATATCTTGATCAACCATTCTTCTTTCTTTAAGCACTTGGGTCACATCGAACCCTAGTAGTTTATCCTCTTTGTACCTCATCTCATTTTCCATCAATATAAGTTTTGGAATAACAATAGCCTATATATAAAAGTAGTTAACATTAGCATGAAAGATTACTCGATTAGTTACACGATCACACAATAAAATAGATGATTGTTACTTAAAGCTATATGATCATTTAGTTCATGCTAAACGATCGTTTATTATAAGATAAATGATCGTATAGTATAAGCTAAAAGATCAATTATCTTATAACTAAACGATCGTCTAGATAAATCTAAATGATCTTTTAACTTATACTAAATGATTTCACGATTTCAGGTAAACCCCAGTGTATATAGAAACACATTCTTACTTTTTTGGGTTGGAAGACATCCCTTTCTAGTAGCTTTCAAGATGGTGAGACCGCACATGTCCACTTCAAAATACATGGGATTGCATTCTTACTAACTTTGGTAGTTATGAACTTACTAGATGAAGACAATAATTTGTAAGCTCATACCTACACAATTAAATAGACAACATTGTTAGTATACAACATATAAATTAGTTGATATTGAAATAAATTGGAACAATACGTACTTGAAATGCATGTGCAAATCCCTTTATGCAGTGATGTGTGACGTATTTGGGATTTAGTTGTCTCTTACCTCTTTTTCCCATGCAAAATGTTCTTCAAACTTTCCAATGTCCGTTTATATTTGACCAAGAATTAGTCATAGTGTCTGAAGACTCAGTGTCATCGACAATCCCAAGTTTCTTCAAATTGAATTGGGTTTTCTTGTCTTTTCCTATCATCACCATTTCTATGTATAATGCCAATGCAACCTTCACAACATCTTTGTGGTTCAAAAATTTAAACTTTTCAAATGCAGCAGCCACATCCTTACAGAGAATTAGTTTGCTATCGTCCTTCGGTTCAAGGATGAGATGTCGTAGCCTCTCACAGCTGGTATCCCTTTCCAATCTTTCCTCTGTCGGCCATAATCTAATAACCAAACAAAAATTATATTGTGTGAATATTACCTTCTTCCCCATGATGTTGAAGCTTACAACATCTGGATTCTCATTAGTGACCTCTTTTAGAAGAAAATGATGCACAAGTTGGCCATTGAATACAAGGTGACGTCTAATAATGGACCAAATCATGTTTTTCGGAACATGTCCATCTATGTTTTTGTTAGTTTCTTCTTAATTAGTGCATTCTTCTTGCCAATGTGGGCCAAGCGGTAGCAGGAAAATTTTTCTCAATTGGGACTGAGTGCGCAATCTACAATATATCAAACATATATGATCAAGTATTAAAAGATATGAGATCGAGTATGAAAGACTAAAGGATCGAGTATGAAAAGCTAAATGATCGTATAACTTTTGCTAAACGATCGTTTAACAAAAGCTTTTGCTATACGATCGATTATATAAATCTACGAGACCTAGTATATGAATCTATCCGATATAGTATTAAAAGCTATATGATCGATTATATAAACTATGTGATCGATTATATAGAGTTATAAGATCAATTATACAAAGCTAAGCGATTTATATCCATGTACTAAACGAACCCTAAACCCTAATCAAACCCATGTACTGAATGATTTCAAACAATAACAAACGAGAGTACCATACCTTTCAGATTATTGGAACGGTGGAGAAGGAGTTCAAACGAAAGTGAAAATGAGTAGATACGACCGACGAGTAGCGAACCACGTCAAAGACAAAGGGAGACATTGAGAGAAAACTGAGAGGAGTACTCGAATGCAAATATGAATGCGAATAAGCAGCTGGTAAACGAGATGGAATATGCGCTTGTTTGGTTTTAAAAAATAAAAGTATATCTGATATTTCGCATGTGAAAAAGGTCATCAAAGGAAAATTTTTTGCTTTTTGGGTTATTTTATGAAAATTTCCGTCAATTCTTCCCCAGTTAAACTTAGGGCGAATAGGCGACTAAAGATTTTTAACAAGTTAAAAAAAAAGTTAAAAAAAAAATCCTCAAGCGAACGGAACGAGGTGATTTCGTCACCGAATTCCGCCGTCTTGACGGAGATTGTCTATTTCCTGATTCCCAAGCCACCGCGGTAGACTTCCGATTTAATATAAATAAGTACAATCCCTTGCGTCTACTACCTGAACAAGAAATTCGCAGACGCATCATACCCTTCTAACTTCTGTTCTCTAAATTTCCGGCAGCATTTTCTGATTCCCAGCGTCGATTTTTACAGCAGCTGTTTCTGTTTGTCCCTCAAAATTGTCTTTAAATTACGATCAATCTCCTCTTATAGAAATTCATATTACAACTTCCGCCGACACCAACATGATGCTCAGAATTCGCAGTAGAGATGGCCTGGAGCGAGTCGCTGTAGAGAACCCACACATCACAATCGCTCAACTTAAAGCCGTAATTCAATCCCAGCTCAAAATCCCAATCCAGAACCAAACCCTCTCCACTAACCAAAATATTCTATTGGCGAAGACTCATGACGATCTTTCCAAATTCACTGACATGTCTAATCCTAATACCCACCTCTCGTCGCTTAATTTGTCTCATGGGTCTATTGTCTTTCTCGCCTACGAGGGCGAGCGCACTGTTGCTGGGCCTACTTTCCATCCCGCCGGATCCTTTGGCCGTAAAATGACTATGGATGATCTAATTGCTAAGCAGATGCGGATCACTCGTCAAGAAAACCCGCACTGTGAATTGGTCTCTTTCGACCGGGATTGCGCCAATGCTTTCCAGCATTATGTTAATGAGACGCTAGCCTTCGCTGTCAAACGTGGGGGGATGATGTACGGAACCGTGTCCCCAGAAGGCAAGGTCGAGGTAGATTTCATATATGAGCCGCCACAGCAAGGGACTGAGGACAATTTACTGTTTTTCCGAGATCACGATGAGGAAAGATTGGTGGAAGCAATTGCAGTTGGGTTGGGGATGAGGAAAGTTGGGTTTATATTCACGCAGACAATTAGTCAGGACAAAAAGGACTACACCCTATCCAACAAGGAAGTACTCCAGGCGGCTCAGTTTCACTCCGAGAGCGAGTTGAAGGAGTGGGTGACAGCAGTTGTGAAGTTGGAGGTGAACGAGGACGGTGGTGCTGATGTTCATTTTGAGGCTTTTCAAATGAGTGACATGTGTATTAGATTGTTCAAGGAAGGTTGGTTTGAGACGGATATTGGAGAGGATTTTGATCCCAAGCTCTCGAAAATGAAGAAAGACGTTGTTGTTGGTGTCAAAGACACTAGAGATGTTGACAATGATTTTTTCCTGGTCGTCGTTAAGATTTTCGACCATCAGGTTCGTCGACCCTTTAATTTTCCTAATCATATTGCCTAATTCCTCTGCTGTGTCGAATTGTATTTGTTTTCTCTTCAATTAATGACTCAGAATTGCAATCATTGAACTTGTTTCCACATAAATCTCGGTGTTTTCTTAATTTTTCCTTGTATGTTGCTTCCTTGACACATGACATAACTCCTATGACCTATCATGATTGAAAGTGGATAGTCTACTTGCTTTGTAAATTGAATGTGTTAGCTCTAGCTATTGGCCGGAGCGTAGGAGTTGGTGGTTCTGGGGTGGTGTATTTTCCATTTTCTTGGGGCCAGAATATTAGCTCTACTTGGTAATAGTTTTTGAAAATATCAATTTGGTAATTCGTTCATTCAATATTTGTAATTTATTCTACCATAACAGGATTTAGCAGATTACTCGTATCAAGTAAGAAGAATGTGATGGTTGATGTAAAATGTTGCTTCTATTCTCTTTCTCTAAGTTTTTCTTTCTCAGATGTATCCTTCTCGCAGATAGTTTTCATGATAAAATTCTTTGAAATGGACGAGTGCGAAAAATCTTTTTCCTTTTGTGAACCATGGGCCAAGTCGGACCTTCAATATTGTTCCCAGCTCAAGTTACCAAAGCCTTAGACTCCATTCTCTCTTTTTACCACATCTAGATCGGTCAAGAGTGAGAATCACTTTTTTTTTTAAAAAAAAAAAAATTCACTAATCGCTGCCTAGCTCTCCTTTTTCTTTTCCATTCTTGCTCACTCTTAAAATTGAATTCCCGAGTTCCATAATGATGATATTTACAATGGGAAAAAACTTCCTTAATTGTTTCAAGTATAAAACGTTTTCTCTTGTGATCTATCATGTTTTTCTGGCTTATGATTTTTTTCTCATACAAGAATTAACTGTACGTTTGTGCTTTATGTTTCTTCACCTTTTTTTTTTGTCTTCTTAGTAGCTGCTTGATTGGGTATGTTCAAAATTTTCTTATAGCATCTTTATCAGATCTAAGAACCAATTACTTACCCTGGAAGGGTTGTACACAACATTTAAGGAAATTGTGTTTAAGTGGTCACCTTACTGTCACCTGCTTAGTATTAAAGTCCCCCAAGTTTCTAGACTCAAATATTGTATGATCATATGATAATCATATCATAATGTTTAGCTCAGTAAATATTGAGGCCTTGGAAGTTTTTCTTAATGCTTAAAAGATGAAATGAGGACCAATGGTTTCCTTATTGATTTACTGATATAGTTTCTGGGGTTTACCATGTGTTGTTGCAATTAATAGTTCCCGGATGATTTTCTTATTGCTAATGGGTCTAAGGTGTTGTTACAAGTTACTATATCAGTCTTGTCACCTTTGAAGGAAGACAGAATTTGAACAAGGTTTATTTTATTACTAATGAGTCTATCAAGGACTATGGACTCATAAATTGAAAGGAGTTAATTTTTTAATTAATCTTGAAAAAGTCTTTGACCGTGTGGATTGGAGTTTTTGTTATAGGGCTTATAAAAGAAGGGTTTTGAGTTCAAGTGGAGAATGTGGGTTTGGAGTTGTCTAGTGATTAATCAATTTGGTTAAGAGGAAATTAGTGGAAGAACTTTAGCTTACAGGGAGGGGTTAGGGAGGGATATCTCTTATCCCTGATATTTTCCCAGTTGTTGATGTCTAAAGAAAATTAGTGTCAACAAGAACAGATAAGGATCTTATTGAGGGATTCTATGTGGGGAGGTAAGGAATTTTCCTTTCTCATTTTTAGTTTGCTGATAATACGACAGGAATTTTCCTTTCTCATTTTTAGTTTGCTGATAATACGACCTATTTTTCTCGGTTAGGGAGGGCTCTCTTGTTAGTATTAACATAGTTGATAATTCTATCTGTTTGTGAAATCATTTTGTCATAATTAGAGATAAGAGTTTTGTGATCAGTATCAATCGTGATTCCTTTTAAGCTGCCCGGATAAATGTTTAATTGGCGTTTGCATGAAAGTGGCTTCCTACCATTTATATTCAGTGCTTCCCCTTGGCTGTACTACCAATCATTTATTGTTTCAGAATCTAATCGTAGAATATGTCAAAAGATGTCTATCTTATTAGAAATTACGTTATTTCCTTGGGGTGATAGGACAATACTTTTCATGTTTGGACTGAGTGAGATTCTGATGTACTTTATTTGTATAGTTAAGGTCCCTTCCACTGTTAGTAATAGGGAGAAGATGAAGATCGTGAGGGACTTCTGTTGGAGAGTGTTGATGAGGGTGAGGTAGATAATAATATGGTTGGATGGGAGGTTGTCTCGAAGCCTATTGATTTAGTAGGTGATTTCTGCTTCATTGAGATGTCACCTCATGCCTAGGTCCCATGATTCATGTTCACGATTTCAACAAAGAGAAACAGATGCCTCCTTCATTTCGAGAGGGCATAGAGCCTAGGGAAGGCATCTTTAATAGGGGAAAATCTAATCCAACTATCTCTCCAAAAGGATGTATCTTCACCATTACCAATAATGTTGGAAACATTTTCACAGTCAAATCCACCTGTCTGATGATATATTTCCAAGGGCCCATCGAATGTTGAGAATGCTACCTTGAGGTTGAAGAGAAGTGCTGTATTTTGCATCAATGATACTCCTCCAAAAAGCATCTTTTTCCACATTGTATCTCCTGATCCATTTTGTCAATAAACTTTTGTTTTTTATCTTCAAGTTAGACAAGCCGAGGATCCCTTCTGACAGTGGGAGCTGTACTTTTTGCCAACTTATGGAGTGAATACCTCTTTTATCTTTGTTTCCATTCCACAGCTAAACAATTTCCCAATGTCGGTGGCAGCCTTTGAAGATAACTTGAAAAGAGAGAGAAAGTAGGTGGGAAGATATCTTAAGGTGGCTTGGATCAGAGTTAATCTTCCTCCATTGGAGATATTGGTATCACTCCAGCTTTTAAGTCTCCTTTCAATTTTTTCAATGATGAGCTCCCAAAAGGAGGATTTGTATGGCTTGCCATTGAGGGGGAGACCGAGATAAGTAGATGGCCACTTACCAACCTTGCAACCGAAAGCTTATGCCAAAGAACCAACTGTGCAACTATCCATGTTAATGGTCAAAAATTCTGATTTGGAGTGGTTAATGCCAAGCCCGGATACATTCTCAAAAGATTGGATGTTCTCAAAAAGTCTAGTAAGCTTTTCAATATTTGGAGATGAGAACAAAATAGTATTGTCTACAAATTGTAAGTCGCTAATGGAAAGGCCCGAGTTTCTAATATCAAAACCTTTAATAAGGGTTCGTGTTGGTCCCATTTGTGAGCATCCTGCTGAGAGAATCCATAATCAAAGTAAAAAGAAAAGGGGAGAGGGGTCTCCTTGCCTGAGTCTTCGAGTAGTTATGATTTTGCCTCTAGGTCTACCATTTAAGATCATGGAGAAGTTTGCAAAGGATATAAATCCTTGATCCTAAACTATAATTTCATCCAGACACTCCCAATCCACTATGTCAAAAGCTTTCTCAATGTCGAGCTTTATCGCCACGAGAGAAATCTTAGATCTCAAATAGTAATCAATCAACTCTTTTACAATCAAGGATGCATCGATAATCTCTGTCTGCCACAAAAGCAAATTGGTTCACTGAGATGATGTGTGGGAGGACTCTCTTAAGATTGAGTTTTATCACCAACTTTGAGCTTAATGTCGAGCTTTATCGCCACTCGAGAAATCTTCCCTCTTTTAATCCTTCTTCCTTTGTTGTTTTGTCATTTTTTTTTTTAGTTTTTCCTTTTTGATATGAGAAAATGGGCCTCAACCCATTTATTTAAAATGAGAACATACCTAAGAAGCCCGCATGGTTTCACATTCCTCTAGATCTTTATGATTTCATGCCATTAGGGTTACAGTTTAGCAGCCAACCAACTCGTTGTCTTTTCTCCAGCACATTATCGGTGCCTTCCCCGAGGCTTCATATCCATCAACACATTGCTGGTAACAGCCCCCATTAACTTTTCTCTTCTTTTCTTTCAAACTTTGTAGCTACTAAAGTGTTTTCCTCTTAATGACGGATGATCCCACTTTGAGAATCCAACCTTTGACATGCCAGATATCTTTTCAGCCCATTTAGTCTTCAAACACAGGGAGATTTCAAGTCATTCTCCCCTCACTCGCAACCGAATCTTCTGTACTGATATTTTTTGGTGGCCTTTACATTTTTCTATTTCTTGTCTACCCGTATTGTGAACAAACTCAACCTTGGGAGGCTCTGTGTTCTTTCTATCTTGTTTCTTATAAGGGAATTCTTCATTTCTTGCTGTCGTAACACTGTCCTGATCATCAACCTTTCTGGTATCGTCTTTCTTACCATATGTGGCACTTGATTCTGTTATGGAACTCGGCCTCTTGTCTTTGCCAGTCATATGGGATACTTGACTTTGTTATGGAACTCTGCCTCTTTGTCTTAGCCAACCTAATCTCTTTCTATCTCTCTTAATTGTGTAGCCTCTTGTTCTCTCGGTGGGATTGTGAGTGACAAACTCGAAGGAAAAGAAAAAAATTCTGTTTTTCTCAAAGGGTAGTAGCACTTTGAGAAAGAAAATAGAAAAGCTCTTTGGAGAAGTCTCTCTCTCTCTCTCTCTCTCTCTCTCTCTCTCTCTCTCTCTCTCTCTCAATTGTGTAGCCTCTTGTTCTCTTGGTGGGATTGGGAATGAACGCTGTTTTTCTCAAATGGTAGCACTTCGAGAAAGAAAAATAAGAAAGGTCTTTGGAGAAGGGTGGTAAAGAGCAAAATATGGGGTGGATTCTTTAAAAGACCTGAAAACAAGACAAATTAGAGAGGTTTGTTTACTCCTTGGAAGGTGATAGCTAAAAACTCAGATTTCTTTTGAAAAAACGTTAGTTTTAAACCAGGTGATGACAATGACCTTTTTTGGGAAAACAGTTGGCATGTTAATCAGGCCCCAGAAGATGTTGTTCCCTTCCTTCTATAGCACTTTTTTTTTTCTTTTTTAATAAGAACAATTTCATTGATGAATGAAATAATCTAAAGTATATACGAAAGAGCCCTGTCAAAGGGATTACAAAAGTTGGTTCCAATTTGGAACAAGATAATTTAGGCTATGATATCCAAGGGGGACTGTAGGTGTTTACACCAAAACAGTGCATTAAAAATAGAAGAATCAAGGATATCTATTTGGCCTTCGAAGAAAATAGAGAACTTTTGGAAAAAGAGATTTGCTCTTAGATTTGGGAAGGTTCAGTACTTAAAAAGGTTAAATTCTTCATTTGGACAGTTGCTCACAGTAGCATTAATAATTATGATAAGGTGCAAAGAAGATCTCTCCACCATAACATTTTTTCTAATACGTGTGGCATCTGCAGGAGTGAGAGATCACTTCCTCACTTTTTACTTCACTGCAGCTTCAGCAAATCGGGCTGGTGGGGTTTTAGTGTTGTGGACGGCAAAGTGATGTAATAAGTTTTAGTTCCTTTACTTACCGTACTCTGTTTTTACAGTTTAGTTTTTGTTCCAGCTTTTGTTCTTTTATTTAGGAGGCTTATTTGTTTTTACTGTGAGGTTCACCGCCCAGATCCTTTGTATAACCATTAACCTTTTTCTATCTTTGAAAGATCATTGAGTAAATTTATCTTCTTTGTTTACACAGCAAACGATGTTTTGTGGCTTATATGGAAGGAAAGAAACGTTAGAATTTTCTTAGACAAGTATGATTTCTTTAATTATTTTTGTGATTTTGTACAGCTCACGGCCTCCAATTGGAGTAGCCAAACACAAGTTCCTTTGTAATTGGAGTCTCTTTGTTAATTTTAATATTTTTCTTTGGATTCTGGTGATGAGTCCCTTTTGTAATTGTTCGTTACATCACATTTTATAGGATTGGAGTCCCTTTCTTTAGGGTGTTCCCTTTATATGGGCCGCCTTTTTTCGTATTTTTACACCTTGTATTCTTTCAATTTTTTTCTCATTGAAAGTTGGTCTTCTGTCAAAAGAAAAAAGATAGAATAAAAATTATTTTGTAATTCCTCCACCTTGCTGATTAGTTTTCCGTTTCTTAGAAGATAGAAATAAAAAACTGATATACCCTTCATATCCCAATAGCCTAATTCAATTCTAGTAGCAGTCCTCTTATGAATCTAGTGTATTGGTTTAATGCAAGGGTGATTATGAAGTTGGATGTGAATACGCCAACAATTGTAACATTTCCAGTAGATGTGGAGAGTAATGTGTTTTCCTAGTGAGAACATTTTTTTTGGTATTGGCCCAAATTTAAACATATGATTATGCTTGATGAATAATATGAAAAGAAGGGGGAAAAACTGCAGAAAAGTGAAGTATTCTCCATTTTGCTAAATTGATACTTCATCAATATGAAGGTAGAAATTTTAAATTTGGTTTTGGTAGGCCTTAACTGTTGTTAATGAGAACTTTGTAATGCAGGGTCCACTTTCGACAATATTTCCGATTGAAAACCGAAATGCTCCTGTGACCATGAAGGCATTGAAGAATCACCTAGACCGTTCAAAAGGGCTTCCTTTTGTGAAGCGAATTTCTGACTTTCATTTGCTGCTGTCACTAGCCAGGGTGTTAGACGTGAGCTCTGACGTCCCTGCACTGGCTGAGTGCGTTCAGACCCAGACAGCCGTACCTGAAGGTTACAAAATATTAATCGAGTCTATGGCAAGTGCTGCTTGATATACATACAGTGTCAACTGAGACTGGTTACAGGAAGTTGTTCTAGATTCTCATTTACTTTCCATCGTCCCTCTTGACAACTTAGAGATTGTAGTTATATTTTAATATATTGTCATCTGAAAATTCATCACCAAATTTATACAATCTCGATATCAGATTTATGAAGACATCTATTTAAGTTATTTTTTTCTAACTCGGGATAACTTCAAAGATATTGATTGTTTAGGTATTGAGATTTCTTAACGATATGCAAAATGAGAGAATTTTTCATGTTTATTTAGAAAAAACAAGGGGAAAAGAGGAAAGTTTTAGATATTAAGGAATGAAAAAAGAGAATTAAAACAACTAAAGAAGTGAGGGATTATGAGGGGTACATAGACAAATCCTTGTGTAAATCCTTGTGTTTATATACTAATTGAAGGATGTTTTTTCGTGGGTATTAGTATAATTTTTGAAAGTTCAGCAACACTTTTGAAACAAGGTATTTTTCTTTTGTACTTTCGAAAAAAAACTAACCATTTCAAGTAAAAATCTATATAATTGAACTCTTATCGAAAGCTCGATGATTTTTAAATAAAATACAAGGTTGAAAGATATTTATTATAATTTGGCTTTAAAGAAAAAACGAAGTTAGGTTAGGATAGTAATTGAGCTATATTCTTTAGGTAGCAAAAAGACAAAAGTGAAAAATGAATTATTCATTAGGATCATTTGTACTTTGTGTCGTAATCGCTCTGATGTATGATATGATGGAAGAAACTTCTCAATGGCTCTTGGGCCCCTCGATTAAAGCAAGTTGTTTTAACAACATTAAAACCTTCACATCCTCATAATCCTTGCAGCCGAATAGTCTTTTCTAATAACGTATCCATCTTTTCGATTTAATAACTGGAGTTATTCACTTAAGTAAGGATCCTACTGCCCATTTTTTCACTCTTTTCCTTTGGTAAGAAACTTACAAGCTGTAAAAAGAGAATTGCACATGTGACTGTTTTGAAGGTCCAAAATAAAAAATATCTAACCTTTTTTAAAACATTGGTAATTGACTTTTTGCTAACATATGTGAATTTACAGATCTACCCATCTTTTTTTTTCTTTCTCTTTCTTCATCCCCTTCTTCGTGAATCGTGGCCAAGCAAGGGTTTTTTCTTCTTTTTCTTCTTCCTCTTCTTCTCTGAGGTTTTTTTTTCTTTTTTCTTCTCTTTTCCCTCTTCTTCCTCTTCTTCTCCAAAGGTGACGAGAGCGACGTCGTCTTCTTCTTCTTCGCCATGCTACAGCTTTTTCGGCATAGTGACTCCACATGAGCAGCTCCGATGAGATCAAGAGAGCGAGAGAGACGAGAGCGAAACCACAAAGAGAGGACGAGAGTGCGAGAGGATGAGAGAGTGAGAGAGAACGAGAATTAGAATGCTTAATGATCCTGTTTTCTTCTGTTGCATGTATCCTAACTTTATCAATTGGTATCAGAGCATCATTTAAGCATTCAATTTGGTTTAATTTTAGCTTGATGAGTGTTTTTTCACAAGATATATAAAAATGGTGAACTGATATGTTTTTTTGAGTTTTGGCATTAAATTTCTTTCAATTATGTTGTAATTTTTGTAATTAGCTCTTGTTTGATGGGCCTTAATGTGTGTTTAAGTGTCTGTAAAACTATTGGAGTCATTAGAGTTGAAATTAAGATGTAATTGAAAAAAGAAGTGAAGAAGGTCGAGCTGCTGCAAATTCCAATAGAGTTTCTGTTCAGGCAACATTGCAACGCTGCCCTTGAGCATTGCAACACTGCTCAAGTTGTTGCTCAGAATTTGAAGAACGCCCGCAACGTTGCAATGCTGGGGTGAGAGCGTTGCAATGATGCTCACCTCAGCCTAGCATGCACACTTCAACCTAAACCAGCGGTCTAGCTGAACCAGTCCGGCCGATTTGGGTTAAGAATGTCTGGTTTGACCTGGTTCAACCACTTTTGAAGGTTTGAAGGCTGGTTCAAGGGGTTTGAGTTCGGTTCGAGGTGGTTCAAGCGGTCCAAAAGCGTTTTGGAGCCATTTTTTGCTGATTTTTGTGGCCTTTGTTTGCTTGAAAATGTCAAAACTAAAACCATATTAGTATGTGTTTAATTATTTATGCATGTGATGTATGTTATAATTAAATAAATCTTGTATGTGCATAAAGTATGTCATGTAGATTTAAAAACCCACTATAGGAAGCATGTTACATGCATTGAAAGTATGTTATAAAATGTTATAATATATAGTATGCATGTTTAGGGTTTCTTATTTTTAATATAAGTATTATATTAAATATTGAATGCCTTTGATGTATGTTATGGATGCTTAGCATGTCTAAAATTTTGTAAATTGTTACAAAATTGGGTTAGACATTTAAAATCCAGAACAAAGATAAGTTGCATGCTCACATAGGTTAACCACTTGTTTTAGTAGTTAAAATAGGTCGTTATCTTGTGAAACTAGGGTTACAAACTCAACCAGTATATAATCTTGTCTAAGGTTGGGGGTATTTAAGTTGACGGTCTACGGAACACCTCCTACCTGAAGATTATGGCCGAATAATTGAGCGTTGTCAACTGGTTTTATGAGTAATTCGTGAGCATGTGAGGTTTTAAAACTGGTTTATCACCAAGACATCGTAGGTTAAATCCAAATATAAACGGTATTCTTGGATAAAAACCTAAGTTATCTGGAACAACCCTGAGTAAAGATGTACCCAAACAAAATGTTAGGATACTTTGATGGGAGTTTAATAGCATATATGATATATTATTAGAACACTTTAGTGGGAATTTAGAATGCTTCAGTAGGAGATTAATAATATATACGATATGTCATTTTTAGCTCTTGCGTCCTTAAGAGTACACAATCTCGATTCATGTCTCGCTTTGTGTCTCCCTGGGAGTGACCTCCATTCAGAAAGCGAGTCCATCAAGCAAAATTATGGTGAATAGGGGAAGTTATTCACAATAAAATCAAAAGTGATATTTTGATTTTCATTCTCATGTCCTAAAAGTTTCACACCGTGAGATTCATGCGATGCTTCGTGTCACCCTAGGAGTGACCTCCATTTGGAAAGTGTTTCCATGAGTCAATATAAGGTGAATGAGGGGAAGTTGTTCGATGTAAAATAAAATATACGATATATTGATTTCAATTCTCACGTCCCTAGAAAGTTCACACTGTGAGATTCATATGACGCTTCGTGTCACCCTGGAAGTGACCTCCATTCGGAAAGTATTTGGATGGATCAATATCAAAGTGAATGGGGAAAATAGTTCATAGTAAGTGGGTGAAGGATATGTGTCAACGTATCCTATGGTCTATTCTGTGTGTTTGGACGGTGAGATTCCTATGTTGCGCATGCTTGTAATCTTTAAGTCGGTCTTACTAGTCGTTTGACGATGGCTATCCCCTCGAAAGGTTGTAACATAGGATTCGAAATAACTCAAACTCCAGAAATGGATAAGATTTCTTAGGTCGTTTTTCAAATTTGACTGTCTAATTAGTAGAATTGTTGGAGCCGACCTCTGAGGTCTGAAAATGGAGAATTACACTTACGGAATTACTAAAATGTTAGTAAGTTATGATAAAAACGGTAGCTAAATAGTTATTGGAATATGAGTTATTCTAGGGACAGTATTTAGTAAAAAAATGTCTTGCTATAGTATCATTACAAAAATAATGAATCTTGGGTACATTATTAATTTGCTAAAACTGATTGGGTTTAAAAGTAATTCACTGATAAAATTTGTTTATATTTTCATAATGACGAGTTCTTTAGTACAACTATTGGCTTATGATAAACTTACCGGGAATAACTATGCCACATGGAAATCAAACCTAAATACTACAATGGTGATAAATGACCTGCGGTTCGTTTTAACAGAGAAGTGTCCTCCCATTCCTAGCTCAAATGCAAACCAAAATGTTCGGGATGCATACGACAGGTGGATTAGGGCTAACAAGAAAGCTCGTGCCTATATTCTTGCCAACATATCTGATGTATTGGCCAAGAAACATGAGAGCATGAGTACTGCCAGGTAAATTATGGAGTCTCTGCGTGGGATGTTTGGACAACTTCCTTCTCCTTGAGACATGATGCAATCAAATATGTTTACAACTGTCGTATGAAAGAAGAGACCTCTGTTAGAGAACATGTCCTGGACATGATGATCCATTTTAACGTGGCAGAAGTAAACGGTATTGTCCTTGATGAGAAGAGTCAAGTTGGTTTTATTCTTGAATATCTTCCGAAGAGTTTCTTGTAGTTTTGTACGAACACACTAATGAATAAAATAGAGTATAATTTGACTACATTTATCAATGAGCTATAGGCTTGTCAGACCATGATAAGGGCTAAAGGACTAGAACCAGAAGTAAATGTTACAACTGCTGAGAAAAGAGGATCGTCCTCTAAGAAAATTCTGATACTGCTTCTTCTTCATAGAATAAAAGTATTTCAGTAAAGAAAAACAAAGGGAAAGGGAAAAAGAAACCTATTGGCAGAAAAGGCAAGGCAAATACTGCAGATAAATGAAAATGTTTCCACTGCAATGAAGAAGGATACTTGAAAAGAAACTACCCACAATACCTTGCAGAAAAAAGAGCAGAGAAAGCAAGTCAAGGAAACTAGTTCCTTGTAAACTCCAAGTTTTGATAGGGGAGTATTTCTCATAACAACCAGTGGGAGATACAGTTTTTGTCAGAAGATAAACTTGTTTACTTTTTGTTATTGTAATGAAAGTTATTTTATCTTTTTGTAAAGAACATATTGTATAAACTTTTTGTTATAAATGAAATGTTCATTAATAAGAGTGATATTTGTTCTACTGTAAAGCAACTTCTGTTAGAACCAACCTAGTTAAAAGCCATTTGCAAATATTTAGATATTTAAAAACGGTTAGCAAACAATAAAGGCAAATAGTTATTTAACCTAAATTATAAGTTCAGAACACTTGAAAGGTTTAAAGTGTATAAAACTTGTTAGGTAAAATAAAATCCAAAATACTTTGATTGGATCAAAGTAAGAAATATAAAAAGTTTGAGATTTCTAGGGCTATTCTAATAGAACATGAAATCCACTGAAAACTTTCTACACCTAGTTGCCTTAACTGTTATGAACATCATTCCAATTTTAAGGTGTTTCTGAAAATCCAATCGAGATATGAAAAATTCATAAAAGTTGTTTATGATATGTAAAAGATGTTTACATAGTTCAGAAATATGAAAAGATCGACACATGTGATAGTGTCAAATCCTTAAGTGTTGAAATATTGTATAAAAGACATGCCTATCTATAGCAATCCAAAAGTAGTATATTTTTCAAGTAAATGAAAATCAAGTGTTTGTGTAGGCAAATACCAAATTTTCCTGAAAAATATACAAGATCACCATGTATTATTTGTATTTCATAAAAGCAAATATATATCAATAAAGAGTTATTGATTAAAACTGATATTTTAAGAAAAGTTGTTTGCGCAGATCAGATGCGTCTTACTCAAAGAGTTTAGGGTACCTCGATATAGTGAAAAGGATGTATGAAACCCTAGCCATGTTTTGAGTTTATTAGAAACTCATGCCATCAAGTTTAGGTGATTGCATTGAAAAACAAAGAGTTGTGAACATTAGATGCATTTCCTATATATTTTAATAAGAAATCCATTGTATACTAACGGGTTTACTGCAATTCTCTCAGTTAGAGTGTTTGAGAATCTCCTAGTAAGGCTAGGACTACGCGGTTTATAACCTAGGGCAAGTGGGAGAATAAACCATGAGTATGTGATGCCCTAGTTTATTGTATTTCTTTGTAATACTCAGAAACTCAATATTATGTATTCATATGTTTGATACCACTGGAGTTTTAGTCTAAGTGGGAGTTTGTTGGGTTTTATGTCCTAAAACTCGTGGATTGTAAACAATAAAACTTATTCTGAAAATTCAATAAAGTTGTTATTGAATATATGAATTACTTATTTCGTTTTAGAAATAAATCTAATAAACTAAAAAGATCCATGATTATTACATGAGTAGTTGAACTTTGGAGACATAAGAGTGGATCAAGTTCGAGTAAATAGTCAAAATGATCTATAGTATATGAATAAGGTTGGGTGCCTTATTCTGGTAACACTATTGGATGCGACCCACTCTGTAGTTGTTACAAGGAGTTGTAAAGTACTACAGACGAAGTGATCCTAATTCGTACATGTGATGATATGAGGAGTGGGGCATCCTGTGCAATGAGTTTGCACAAGATCAAACCACGAAATAAGTCACTTTTACTTTATAACGTTGTTTACTATTTAAGACTGACTATTTCACAACAATGACCTAGGTAACTTAACTTGAATCCTGGGTTAACTATGAACTCCTGTTTATGCGGGATTATCCTTATATTTTCATGGGTGAGGGTTGGCTCAACAGCATCGGCTCAATAAGCCTCTCATTTCAGGAGTAAGACCAGGTAGATAGCTGGGGACATAGGGTGCAAGATGTAATTCACTCTTACTCGCTTTTAGGGATAGTAGAGAGGTTGTTCCCTTAAGTGCTAACTTCAGGTCTTGAACAAGGGGCCCCACCCTCTCATTGGCCTGAGAGGGACTCGATTTGATGATTAGTGGGACTTAAGGAACAAGAGGTGATTTTGGGGATAAAACATCCATTTGACCCAGCCGTTATTATGAACAACCTGTGAAGGGTTAACTTACTAATCATGGTTATATCGAGTGGGTACAATATATCTATAATGAGGGGAGTACAACTTTGGGCTTTAATGGAGTGACCCAGTAGTTAACGAATGAGGGTTAATTCAATGTAAAAAGTTTAGCCAATTAATCTCGAATGGTTGGAGCTCATGATCTGTAGGTCCACTAGGTCCCCCTACTAGCTCATAAACATATTAGTCTTAGAGTAGCATGATAAGTTGATTTGAAACATTCAAATTAGAATTAAGGGTATTAGTAATTATATGTGATATAATTACACATTTAATTTTGGAATTAAACGAAATTGGATAATCAATTAATATTTAAATATAATTTAAATAATGGGGATTCATGGTAGTGGAATTGGTGATTAATTAATTTAATATTTGATTTTAAATTAATTAGAATTAATTAAATTATTTAATTAATTATTAATTATTAATTTTATTAGAAAAATTAATTTTGAATTAATTTTTGTAAAATTAATATAATTTTAGTTTTAAATGTAAAATTTAAAACTGAAATTAATTTGTAATTTTGAAATTTGTTTCAAAATTGGAAAAATTGAAAAAGTGGGTTTCTCCTACTTTTCAAGCTAGCTGGTAGTCACAAAACCACTATTTTTTTTTATCAGTCAAATTCCAAGTAGGTGTTGGATCTCATGTAGCAAATGAGTTTGCATGATGATCATGCAATATAAACTTGAAGTCTAAGTGAAAATTGGGAATGCAATAAGTTGCAATTTGCTGAGAAATAGTGATTGAAGAACTGTTCTTCAACAAGCTGATAAACCAGTCCTCCTTCTCCTTTTTCCCTAATTCAAGCTTATTTTGAGTCCCATAACTCAATCTAAGGTACCAAGAGGATAGTAGGGAAGGCTTTGTGGTAGTTCACGAGTAGAAATCAAAGAGATTGCAACTGAATCAAGCTTGAAGAAGAACATCTTCAAATGTATGTTTGAAACCTACTTTATATTTTATGGGCATGCTGAATTTAAAGCCAAAATTAAGAATTAGAATGATAAATGATCCTATTTTCTTCCGTTGCATGTTTCCTAACTTTATCACATAGTGCCCCTAAAGATGGACCACTGGGTTCCATCAAGAACAGAATGGACACCAACAGGCATCAAGCTCATCACAAGCCCCAACGACTATACCTTTAGAAAATCTGTTAAGAGAATACATACAGGAAAATGAGACGATTCTGCAAAGCCAAGCGACATCCATTTGAAATATTGAATTTCAAATGGGGTAAATCGCCAGAGAATTGAAAAACACACCACAAGGCTCACTACCAAGCAACAATGAAGTTCCTCGCACTACGAAAAGTTCAAGCAAAGAATAATGTCACGCAATGACATTGAGAAGTGGTCACATAATGAAGAAAGGTCAGAAGGAAAAGTCAATCAAGCTTACTAATGAAGCACAGAGACATTCTTTTAATGAAAAGACTGACCAGAAACCAATGCAAGAAACTCATATACCATTGCATGAAAACCAAGAGGAACACAGGGACTCATCTGCGATAGTTTCTACTTCGAAGGTGTCAAATGAGGTGCATCTCCCTCCATACCCACAAAGGTTAAGGAGGAAGAACAATGAAAACCAATTTCAATGCTTCCTCGAAGTGTTAAAGCACTTGCAAATTAACATCCATTCATCAAAGCGTTGGAGCAAATGCCATCTTATGTCAAATTCTTAAAAGATATCATCTCAAGGAAAAGAAAGATGAGAAATTATGAGATTGTCACACTAACACAAGAATGCAACACCATTGTACAAGAAAGTATTCCACCAAAAATGCGATACCTAGGGAGTTTCACCATTCCCTGTTCTATTGGAGATGCTTAAATAGGGAAAACCCTATGCGACCTTAGGGCCAACATTAATCTCATGTCGTAATCAATCTTTAAACAACTGAAAATGAAAGAACTTGTACTCACAACGGTTACTTTGCACCTGGCAGACCGTTCCTTGGTACATTCAAAGGAAAAATTAGGAGATATTCTCGTAAAGGTGGATAAATTCATCTTGCCAACTGATTTCATTATATTAGACTACGAAGCTGATAAAGATGTACCCATTATTTTGGGAAGAATGGCAATCTTCTCTGATTATCTTGAGAAGTCAGTTGAAATTTTCATGGACAACTTTTCAGTATACAACAAGACATATGAATATGTCTAGCTACTCTTGAGAAAATTTTGAGGCGATATGAAGACACCAATCTAGTCTTGAATTGGGAAAAAGGCTATTTCTGTTGGGATTGGTGTCCTAAATCTCTTGTATTCTTGTAGTTTGTAAATTTTGTATAAACAAATTGTTCTTAATAACATAATTGTTATTTTATGAGCATACACTCAATCCAGTAAACTAAGATCCTAGATTATTTTATATAATTTAAACATATATGTAGAGACATACGGGTGGATCATGTTTAAATGACAACCTAAATAGTCTGTAGTAGATGGATAAGGTTGGGTACCTTATCTTGGGTCAGCACAGGATCCAAGCCTCTCTAAGGTCAACACAGGATCTAGACCTCTAAAGTATGAAACAAAAAAAAAACAAAATTAGTAAAAAAGTGCAGGAATAAAGAAATTTTAAAAAAAACGTTGTAAAAATACCAAGGAAGAAAAAAGAAAAATAATAATACTAAGAAAGGCAAAAGAAACCTAAAAAAACGTGGCTAAAAAAATTAAGAAAAAAATACAAAGTATGGAAAGAAAGAAAAAATATCTGATAATGTTTTAAAAAAAGGAATTAAAAATTAAGATAAAACAAAATAAAAATAAATAATAAATAATAAAATATTTAAAAAGGCGGGAAGGAGCTAAACCTAATACTGTCGCCCCTTCCTTTTTTTTTTTCTTTCTTTCTTCATCGCCACCCCCTTTCACATTTTCTTTCTCTTTCTTTTCTCCCTGTAAGGAGTAAATCAAATTATCAAGAGAAAGGGAAAGCCAAAATACAGTCTGAGGATGAAGAATATTTCTCAACAACCTGTACTAGACCCACATGAAGCCGTTGGGAGTGCCTCCATTAGATTTATGACATGTGGCAGATATTATTCATTTTTCTGATTATTTAATTCATTGTGTAAAATATTGAAAAACCCTATTTGGGTCATTAACTTCTGTATAAAGACAAGCACTGTCGTTGGTTGAAATAATAAGAAAGAAAAAGATCAGAAGAGACTTTTCCAACACTCCTTTCCCAAAAGGCAAATTGTTTCATCTTTTTTCTTGGTATCAGAGCAGCAACTATGGCCACTGCCTTGTTCACTGTGACCTCAACCTCTCCCTCTTTTAGTTCTCCTCCTTTAAATCAGATTTTGAATCAAGTTACCACCATCAAGCTTGACCGAGGGAACTACCTCCTATGGGGAAATCTGGTGCTGTCCATATTGAGAAGCTATCAGCTAAAGGGTCATCTTACCAGTGAAGTTCCGTGTCCACCCAAATTCATCGTGACTGTTGATCAACCAACAAAAACCATCCCAGCTGAAGATGAAGTTGGTCATGGAGGGCAGTACTCAGGTATTGTTTCTTTAACTTCTCAGCAAGGCCTCGCTATTGCATCTAGCTCATCCTCTGCATATCAGGTGAATCCACTCTCCGTCGTTGATCAACTCTTGTTAGGATAGTTATATAACTCTATGACTGCAGAAGTTGCTATGCAAGTGATGGGGTATGAAAATTACAAAGATCTATATTCAGGAATTATTTGGTCTACAGTCAAGAGTGGAGGAAGATTATCTTCGCCAAGTGTTTCAATAGACTCACAAAGGGTCAATGAAGATGTCTGAATATCTAAGAGTAATGAAGACTTACTTAGACAACCTTGGACTTGCTGGAAGTACGGTTCCTACACGAGCCTTGGTGTCACAAGTCCTACTGGGACTTGATGAGGAATTCAATCCGGTTGTTGCAACCATTCAAGGGCATCCAGAAATCTTCTGGACTGATATGCAGACAAAACTCCTGGCCTTTGAAAAGAGATTAGATTATCAAAACACTCAGAAAAATTTTGTTTCGTTTAACAACTCTCCTTCTAAAAACATGGCAAGTAACTCGAACCAAAGAAATTCAAATACCAACAGTCAAAGAGGCAATAATGGGCAGAATAGTAGACAGACAAACAACAACAATCAAAGGGGTAGAGGTGGACGAAACCGAGGTAGAAGACGTTGGAACAATAGCAGATATAACCGACCTACCTGCCAAGTCTGCAATAGGTATAGCCACATAGCTGACATTTGTTATCACAGGTATGATAGGGAGTTTGTGACTCCTACAAATCAAAATGAAGGGGAAAATCAAACCCCACAAAATACAGGCAACCAGAACACCTCATATGCATTCACTACATCTCAAAACAGCAACTCCTCAAGTGGTTTTTGATCCACATTGGTATGTTGATAGTGGGGCTACCAACCATGGCACTAGAAACTACAACAGTATGATTCAGTCTACTAATTATGGAGGTAAGGAAAAAGTTATAGTTAGGAATGGAAATAAGTTGAATATATCTCACATTGGTAAAACTAATCTAAAAACAGAAAATAGGCAACTTACTCTAGAAAATGTTTTGTGTGTGCTTGAAATAGCCAAAAACTTAGTTAGTGTTTCAAAACTAGCTAAAGATAATGGTGTGTTTTTGGAATTTCATGCTGATAAATGTGTTGTAAGGGACTTGCGTTCGGGCAAAGTGGTGTTGAAGGGAGATTTTGAAGATGGACTCTATAGGTTGAACACAAAAGAAATAGTTGCTGGTAGTGCTTCAAGTGTTGATGAGAGATTGAAGTCGGCTAATAATAACAACATAGTAGTGTGTTCAGCCCATTGTTTACCTACTGTTTTCACTAATAGAAAGGTGTCCAAGGAAGTTTGGCATAAAAGACTTGGACATCCATCCTCTGCAATCCTAAACTCGTTAATCAAAAAATGTAATCTACCAGTAACCTTAATGTAAATGTTGAATTTTGTGAAGCTTGCAAGTTTGGAAAATCACATGCTTTCCCCTTCTCTATCTCTGATTCTCGAGCTACAACACCATTTGAATTAGTACACCCTGACTTATGGGGTCCAACACTGTTATTATCTAATGATGGTTTTCGCTACTATGTGAACTTTGTTGATGACTTTAGTCGTTTTCTGTGGATATATCCTCTTAGACAAAAAAAAAAAAAAATTATGTAATAGGAGCATTTAATCACTTTCATAACACAGTTAACACTCAGTTCGGAGGTAGTATTAAATGCTTACAATCTGATAATGGTAGGGAATTTAAACCTGCTCAGCAACTATGTACAAGTTAGGTATTAAAGTAAGACTCTCATGTCCACACACATCAGAACAAAATGGGAGAGCAGAACGGAAACACCGGCAAGTGGTTGAAACTGGACTAATCTAGCTAGCCTAAGTAGGGATGCCTATCAAATATTAGTGGGAAGCCTTCATTACAACAACCACCTTGATCAATAGTCTAGCATCTAAAGTCGTTGGAAACAACATTCCTTTTGAGGTATTGTTCAACGAGAAAGTAAACTTTTCGCTACTAAAAATATTTGGTTGTTCTTGTTGTCCACATTTAAGACCATATAATACTCACAAGCTGAATTTTCGGTCTGCTAAATGTGTTTTTATTGGTTTCAACCCAGTTCACAAATGATTCAAATGTCTTAGCCCAAGTGTGTGTATATATATATATGTAGGCATGTGCAGTTCAATGAATCTGAATTCCCCTTCAAAAACGGTTTCCCAAAGCCTAATGACCCCACATTCTCTAGTGAAATGTCAGCCCAACAAATCTCACCAAACCATCAAATTCCCCTTCATCACTCCATATAACTACCTGAACCTTTTTCCTTAAACCCTCCATAATCTATGGTTATCCAAAGCCCAACTATAAGCACTCCCTACCAAGCTCAAGCATCGAACCCCAACACATCATCCGAATCACCTAACTTCTCCCAATGCTATTCATCAACCCCACCTAGTTCCCCAAACCGCAACCTCAGTTCTCCTTGCTCCTCCAATACCCCTGTGCCTATCAAGCCTCGGAACTGTCTCCTCCCCATACCTCCTCCCCTACTCCACCAAAGGAACCACCACCTCAACTTCCCTCTCACCCTATGATCACTCGGGCAAAAGCTGGTATTTTCAAACCAAAAATCCTCGTCTCCGATACTGCAGTTGACTAGTCCCTCATTGAACCAACTCGCCTTGTGGATGCACTAACTACTCTGGTTTGGAAACAAGCAATGGATGTTGAAATTCTAGCTCTCCAAAGAAATAATATGTGGACACTTGTTCCTCAACAAAAATCCATGAATATAATAGGCTACAAGTGGGTCTATCGTATCAAATGGAATATGGATGGAGTTGTTGAAAGACATAAAGTCCGGTTGGTAGCCAAAGTCTTTCATCAAACGCCTGGAGTTGACTTTTCTGAGACCTTCAGTCTAGTAGTGAAACCCTCCACCATTCGCATTGTACTTTCTTTAGTTGTTTCTCAAAGATGTACTTTGCGGCAACTTGACTTCAACAATTCTTTCCTTAATGGGGTCCTTGATGAAGATGTTTATATGTCCCAACCTCTTAGCTATGTTAACCACGACCTACCATCTCATGTTTGCAAGTTCAATAAAGCCATCTATGTCCTCAAATAAGCACCACGCGCATGGAACACCACGTTAAAGGCAACTTTACTTGATTGGGGCTTCCAAAACAGTAAGTCTGATTCATCCCTCTTTATTTATCGCAAAGGTGATGTCACCATGCTATTGCTTGTTGATGTGGATGATGTCATACTTACCGGAAATAACACCTCCATGATGAGTCGGCTAGTGTTCAAATTGGACATCACCTTTGCCTTGAAAGATTTGGGAGTATTGAGTTACTTTTTAGGCATTCAAGTTAATCATTTGTCCTCTAGTCTTCTGCTAACACAAACAAAGTATATTGAAGATATATTATCGAAGCTCAACATTGAGGATCTCAAGCCAATAATGTCACCATGTACTCTCGGTAAGCATTATTCTCTTAACAATGTTAAGGTGTTAGAAGATCCTTTCACTTATCGAAGTACAATATCTCACTCACTCCCGATCAGACATTGCCTATATTGTCAATCACCTAAGTCAATTTCTGAAGCAACCAACTGATGAGCACTGGAGTGTTGTTAAAAGAGTACTTCGTTATCTCTCAGGCACTAAACACTTTGGTCTACTAATCCAACCAAGTGATGGGATGTCTATTACTACATATTCGGATGCTGACTAGGCCTCCAATATAGATGTGTTCCGTTGCAGCATATTGTATTTGTGGTAAATTCACTGGTATCATGGTCTTCCAAAAAGCAAAGTGTTGTAGCTCGTTCAATTACAGAATCTGAATATCGAGCTTTAGCTCACGCGACGACTGGAATTATATGGATACAACAACTTCTGTCTGAGTTGGGCCTTCTGCAAACTACCACACCGGTTCTCTGGTGCGACAACATGAGTGTCGGAGCCCTTGCCTCCAATCCTGTCTTTCATGCTCGAATAAAGTACATAGAAATTGACATGCATTTTGTTCGTGATCAAGTGTTACATGGACAATTATCAGTTCGATACTTATCCTCTGTTGACCAAATTGTCGACTGTCTAACCAAGCCCCTCACTCATTCTCACTTTCATCTGCTACGTTCTAAACTCGGGGTCATTAAACTCCCCTCTCATTTGAGGGGATGTAAGGAGTAAATCAAATTATCAAGAGAAAGGGAAAGCCAAAATACAGCTTGAGGATGAAGAATATTTCTCAATAACTTGTACTAGACCCACGTATTGGATTTGTGACATGTGGACGGTATTATTCATTTTTCTGATTATTTAATTCATTGTGTAAAATATTGAAAAATTCTATTTGAGTCATTAACTTCTATATAAAGGCAAGCCATTGGTTGAAATAATAAGAAAGAAAAAGATCAGAAGAGACTTTTCCAGCAATCCTTTCCCAAAAGGCAAATTGTTTCATCTTCTTTCTTCTTTGCACCCTCCCTCTCACTCGATCTCTCGAGGCCATAGAGGAATGAGCACTGCCACCTTCTTCGACAGACAACCGCGACGAAAAAAAAAAAGCAAAGATGAAAAAAAGGGCTGACGCCCACCACCATCCACGGCATACCGGACCGGCTAACTCTCTTATATTTCTGTATCTCTCTTCGACTTGTTGCAACGCAGATGGCGAATGTTCCGAGGCAGTTGGTTTAGGAAATCGTTAAGAAGAACAGCTCTTTCCCTGTTAAAGAGTTTGGCAGAGGCAATGCTAGTATTCAATTTAGCAAAGAGCCTAACAACCTCTACAATCTCAACTTCTACAAGCATTCCGGGCTGGCAAACCAAAAGACAGTGACCATTTAGCCAGGAGGAAAGAAAATTAGGTGACAGAAAATTACTATCACCCAAACTTGAAGAGTGTTGTCCTCACTAAGCTAAGAGCAGTTCATAAGAGCCTCAAGGTTGCAAAGTCAAAAAAAAAGTTTTTTAAAGAAGGTGGGTTTCAAAATTCGCTTTTCATCACTAAAATCTTTAAAAAAAAAAAAAAAAAAAAAAAAAAAAAAAAAAAAAAAAAGGAAAAAGAAAAGGAGAGGAGGACAAAGAAAACCTGCTGGAGAATAATTTTGCTAATGAGTGAATTTTTCGTTTTTTGGGTTAATCAAATTCGATTTATAAATAAGTGATTAAGGGTTGGTTGAGATTTTTAAAATCCAAATCTCAAAAGAAGTTAGATTTTATTTGAAAGCCAAACTTCACGAAAAGTTTTTAAGACTTGATTATTTTGGATTTAATTGGATATAATATTTTGAGTTTTAAATCTGGCTAAAGTGTTTTATTTTATTTTATTGTTTTAAGCCAAAATTTGTTCCTTAACCAAATTTGACAAAAAAAAAAAAAAAAAAATTGATGATTTCATTTTAGAACAAATTTGGGAGACATGTATGGTTAAATTTCATTTGTATACTTAGTGGAATTTGACATATCTTAACTAAACCCTTTGCATGGACTCGCCACACACTTATATGGTCTGAAGAAGCTTACTTGTCTTATAGTTTAGGTGCTTTATATGTTAGTATAGTTTAAAAATTAACCATGCAAAAAAAAAAAAAAAAAAATCAGTTGGTTAAGTGAATTTCGGTGTCCATCAACTTATGAAACTTACTTATAAATGTTTTTAAACTAGGAAAAACCAAGTTGTGAACCAAATTCATATTTTGATAAAAATAAATTGAAATCATTGCTCAAAAAGTAGTCGGGTCTAAGCCCAAAAGCCCACTTAAAACCCATGAAAATCCTCTATAAATAGAGGCGTTGCCCTTTCATTTGGAGAAGTTTTTGGGAAAAGTGGCAACGAAGCGCTGAAGCTTTGGAGATCAAGATTAAGGCTCTAAAGCTCTAAAGACTTAAAAGTTTTAATTGTCTCAAGATTATCACTTTCTTGAGTTCTAGAAGACTAAAGCTCAAATCGATCTCAAGTTTACGACTTTCTGAAGAGTGAAGATTTAGAGATTAAAATTTTCTTGAATTCCAGAAGATTGAAGTTCAAAGTAACTCCATGAAGATTGAAGAATGAGAAATTTTAAGCATTTATCTCTTGTGTTAGAGAAGGCATCATATGATCAAATCTTAGAGATTGTATCCACTTTACTATACCGAAATCAATACAAAAATTCCATGAATTACATTCTTTCGAAAATAATTTTTTCGCACACATGGGTTTATTTTGGTAATTTCACTCAAATGTGATGCCAGCAAAAGGTAGGTTGATTGCCAATCTTTTAAAAAGCATGGGCCCAAATTTTGGGTTATTCGTACAAATTTTTCTAAAAATGATATCACATATTTTGAAAAAAGAAAAAAAAACTAACCGAGATATATGTGATAAGGAGTTGATAGAACATGAAGTTTTACAAGAGGAAAATGAAACTCAACAAGCTCAATCCAGCTCAAAGCGCGTGGTGAAAATCAATTTTCCAAGTCAAGTCAACCTAATCATCTAATGTAATCTAGCTCTTCAAGAGGGATTAAATGTGCCCATATCCATTTAAGGAATGTATTTATATGTTTTTGTTTTTGTTGAACCTAGTCAATTAGGTGAAAGGTTGTGTCCTGCCCATATCCATTTAAGGAATGTATTTATATGTTTTTGTTGAACCTAGTCAATTAGTGAAAGGTTGTGTCCTTATTTTTTCAATTAGTATAAATACTTGTACTTTTGTCATTTGAGAATTGGAATTGAAATTTGAATAAATTTTCTTTATAAAGCTTTATGCCTTCTTTGTATTCTTGTGTTTATCAATCTTCCAAACCAAATATATTTTAGTTTTCTTGAGGTTGTTATAATTTTATTTGTTGGAAATTATTTTTATTATTGTTGTAGAATTCACCTGAAATAATGGAGTTCTTGTACGTGATTAAGGTTCTATGGAAACAAATTTGAAAATTTGAAAGTAAAATGGAAATAATTATGAATAATGAATTGAAAGGTAGGGGAAGATGCGATATTTGTAGAATTTAAGTGGTGGAGAGGCAATTGCGTGGTTGGTTTGATTTATTAACCGTCTTACAAACGGAATATGCGGAATCTTCAAAAGTTGGACGGGGACAAGCAGAGGCATATTATATGAGAATTATGAGAAGATAATGGGAAAAATAAAATAAAAGAAAAGAATGGGGGTATTTGAAAATGAAAGGCAAATGCAAAAGGAAAAGAAGATACATTGAACCTAGACACCCGAGTGGTGGGGTATAAGAAGAAGAAGAAGAAAGGAGAGGGCATTCAGAATCAGAAGTTCGAGAAAATGGGAGTCCTGAAATCGGGTGGCGCTGACTCAATGAGCCTGAGGAGGAGGAACGAGGAGCTGGAGAAGGAACTGGAGGCGAGCCAGGAAAGAGAGCAGGTCATGAGGGAGGAGCTGAAAAGGGCTTGGGAAAGGTTGAAGGTGGCGGAGGAGGCGGAGGAGAGGCTTTCGTCGCAGCTCGGGGAGCTCGAGGCAGAGGCTCTGACGCAGGCACGTGATTACCACCAACAAATCACATCGTTGATGAACCAGCTCTCCCACGCTCATAAACTGCTGCAAGCTGCCTCCACCTCCCATTCCATCGCCTCCTGTACTTAGAAAACAAACAAAAACCTTTTGTATCTCTGAGTCTCTCTCGATGTGTATCGGAGTCCCTTTTTTTTCCCCTTCAATACTCCATCGAGAAAAGTAATGTAATTTCATCTCTATTTTACTACCATTTTGTATCCTCTTTTCCCCTGCTTGCTTGCTAAACAATTTCTCGACCTTTTGATTATGGGGAACAAATCCAATGGTATGGTGTATTAAATTTGACCTTTCTGTTTCGGCAATTTGAATTCTGAACTTACACAACTATTCAATTTTTATTCTTTAACTGCCTATTTGAAAATTTGTTCTTCAAACAAACAAAACATATATGGGAAATTTGACTAAATATATCGGCTCCGGCGCCACGAGTGGGCAGTTCGGGATCCCCAAATTGGGACACCCCGAAGTCTGGGCATCCCACACCAGCGTCCATATGTTCGGCTGAACGGGATGTGTCACTGATGTTCTCCCAGTCCCGTGGGAGGGTTTCTATACCCCGCCTTCTTCTTTACCGGTGGTTGGAGATGCACAACTATGGTTGGCAACGGACCGGGACGGGGACTCCCATCCCCATTCCGCCCATTGAAGATGGGAACGGGGATTATCTCCGGTTTTTCTTTATATATATATATATATATATATATATATATATATTTGTAAAAATATATATAAAAAAAATATAAAAATTTAATCCGGACAGGACAGAGATGGTTAGATCCCAGTTTAACCCCATCTCCAGTCAAATTGGGGATTTCCCTAGATTTTTGCCAATCCTATAGCACAATAAATATTTACATAAAAATTTGTTTTTTTAACATATTATTGTTTGGGAATATCGAGATTCTATATTAAATCTTATCTACTTTTTCAAATCTTTCAACCAAAAGTTAGGAAAATTTGGGATATATAAAGAATTTGAGTATCTTCGATCGATATTCTATATATTTGAGTTTTGTCATTGAAATCTCAGGCATATTAGCAATTCTTTATATTTTTTCAAATCTTAATTTTTTTCATTTGTAAAATTTGATCTTTTACAAAATTTAAAAATTGCACTCGAGATTCATCTGAAAAATCATCATTAATAAATGTATTTAGAAATTTGAAAATTCATATAATTATGGAAACTAAAATTAAGGTAAATATTTGAAAATTTATGTAAAATTTTGATATAAGATTTGGTAAAAATAATTGAATTTGGAGAAATTTTGAAAAGATATAAGATTTGGAAAAATTAATAGAATCTCAGTGTTAATATTGTCGGAAATTTCACATTAATTTTTTAACTAAATTTCGGTGGTCGATCTCACCCGAGATGAACCGAGAAAAACTAATTTAACGAGTTGTTAAAAAATGTGCTAGTTTTGAAAAATGAAACTTGATAGTGTTATTTCTGATAATTTCCCTTTGATATGCTCAGTCCTATGAGTTAAAAAGTAAATCTTCACATATATTTTAGGGGAAAAACTTAGATACAGGGTTGCACCCATCCGAATCTACATCAAGTGGGTTGTATCTCCTATCAAGTGGGTTGTATCTCCTAAAACTTGTGGTTTGTAAACATTAAACATATTCTGTTTTTTCAATAAAATTGTTATTGAGGTTTATTCATAAAAATGTTATTGAATATGTGAGTTGCACATTTTAAACATTAAATCCAATAAACTAAGAAGTCTTGGCTATAACATAAATAAGAAATAAAGGTCAATAAACTAAGAAGTCTTGGCTATAACATAAATAAGAAATAAAGGTGGATCAAGTTCGAGTAATAGCCAAAATGGTCTATAGTATAGGGATTAGGCTGGGTATCTTATCTTGGAGATATTATGGATGCGGCCCACGTTGTAATTGTTAGAATAGTTGTAAAGTGTTACAAACGATATGATCCTGAATTTTTCATATGGAGACATGCGAGTGAAGGCATCCTATGCAATGAGTTTGCATAAGATCGAACTACGAAATAGTCACTTTTACTTTACAAAACGATAAGATTGGCTATTTCAATTCGATGACCTAGCTTATCTTAATCCTGAGCTAACTATGAACTTCTATTTATTTGGGATTATTCTTTAATCTACCTGGGTGAAAGTAGCTCAACATAACCGACTCAATAAGCTTCCCATTTTATGGGTAAGACCGAGTAGATAGCTAGGGATATAGTCCTGCAAGATGGAATTTACCCCTACCTGCTTATAGGGTTAGTAGATAGGTTGTTTCTTAAGTATTGACTCCAAGTATTGAACAAGTGACTCCACCTTCTCTTCGGCCTGAGAGGGACTAGGTTTAGTGTTTGGACCAAAAACCAATTGTTCATTAGTAGTTCAGTGGAGACTTAAAGAGCAAGATGTAATTTCAGGGGTAAAACGGTCATTTTGACCAAGTTATAATTACGAGCAACCTGTGAAAGATTGACTTACTAATCATGATTAAATCAAGCGAACAAAAATATATCTATAGTGAAGAGAGTGCCCTGGTAGTTAGCGAATGTTGATTAATTGAGTTAATGAGTTTAACTGATTTATCTCGGATCGTTGGAGCTCATGATCTGTAGGTCCATCAGGTCATCTGCTAACTCATATCAGACTAAACCTTGGAATAGTATGTTGATAGAATTTGAAACGTTCAAATTAAGTTTAGGAACTATTAATTATATACGATATAATTAAAATATTTAATTATCGAATTAAACGAATTGGAAAATTTAAAATATTTAAATTTTATTTAAATATTACATAATGAATAGGGACTCATGTTCGGAATAGGTGTTTTATTAATTTAATATTTGATATTAAATTAATTTAATTAATTAAATTATTTAAAATTAATTATTTAAAATTTAAAATTGAATTTATGAAATTCAGTTTTTAAAAACCAAAATTCATTATAAATTGTTTTTTATGAAAATAAATTTTAAAATGAAGAAAATTGATTAAAATGGAAAGTGAGAAAATCCCACATTTTCCATTTTCTCTAACACCTAATCTATGCTTTATTAGTGCAATGTGTGGTGTCATTTGTTGGTGGATTATTTTTGCATGAATAATTTGTATAAATGGAAGTTTTTAATATTTTCTAAAATCTTCATGCAAGATTAAATTTTAAGAAAGAATTGTTCTTTTTTTTTTTTCCCATCAAACTCTCCCCAATTTCTCAAATTCTCCTCAAAATATCATCTCAATTTGGGTCCCACAACCCGTTCCAAGGCTGAAGAATAGCGGAGAAGACACTAGAGGTGGTCCACGATGAGTTTGTGATCGGAAATTGTCCAAGGAGTTGCTGACTTTTTTAGATCTATGAAGGTTAATTTCTTAAACCAATTTTCCAATTATGGACATGCATGCTTGATCTCTAAAAATTAATGTAGTTAGAGTGCTTAAAATCCTAATTGTTTCAACATGTTAATTATTAACACCAGCAATGGATTAGAGGGTGGTTGTGGCGGGTGGAGTCATTAGAAACATTAAATGGGGAGAGAGAAAGAGAGAAATGTTGGAATGTTTTGAATTTGCTTGTGGCATTTTGAACAACCAAGTACAGGGGTTTTGCTGACCAGACAGCGAACCACATTACAGGAGTAGCACGCCCTGGTGGAGGTTCAAGGGCCACGCCCCTGAAACCTATTTAAAATTCGTATTTAACATATTTACTTATTTGTAATTATTTACGATTATGACCCTAGAATTTAGAGTAGTGTGCTATATAAACTCTTTAACTCTAGAGACACCTTTAATGTATTTAGAAAATATTTTCTAATAATACTGTTCTCCCCCTACCTCAAGGACGTAACTAACACACCGTTAATGAACCATGTAGATCTGTATGTTAATTCTTTTTACATTTTTTATATTATTTAATTATCGATTTCGTAACAGAAAAAATAGAGTTCTTTGATAAATGTACAAACTTCAACCGTGAATATTGTTGAAGTTAGTGAAATTAAGTTATTTAACACTTTATGAAGTTGATGAGCCAAACATTAAGTTAGTTAAAAATTCAACTCAAGTCAATGCCCCAAACACCTACTTGGTAATTGTCGAAAATGTGAGTCTTTTTTAAAACCTTAAATACTTCTCTCTTATCATTTTGGGCCTTCTACATTTTACTTGGGTTTATTTTAGTCTCTACAATTCTTTTAAATGATCATTTTGATCTCTTAATAAAGATGAAAAATGAATAGACTAAAATGATCATTTTTCACAATTACAAGAACTAAAATAGATATTTTGAAAGTATAAAAGACCAAAATGAACTAAAATCAAAGATATGCCACACTAAACACCATTTAAACTTTTTTTTGTTTATTTTCATTCTGTGACTTTTTTATCTTCTCAAGGATTATGAAAATTTTTCCAAAATCCAATTACATATTACAAAATTTCAAATCCACAGTAACCCAATAGAAGAAACAACCCCATTTACCACAATTACCCCCATTAAGATCTTCTCGACTTGTTACCCCAAATGGTACCAGAAAACACACACAAAACACACGAAGAGAGAGAGACACAACACACACTTTCAATCTCATCCATATGGTGGAAATAAAGTGGTTCCGTCATCTTTCCCATAGCAGCATTTCATTTCGTTTCTATTTTTCTTCTGGATTGAAATTTATTCGTCGAGGGTTGCTTTTCTTAGAGTTTGACGTTTGATTTTTTGTTATTTGGGAGTTCTAATTTATGGAGAAAGGGATACTTGTTTATGGAAGCCTAAGAAAGTTTTGCAAATTTGAAGTTTTAACCAACCAAGTTATGTTGTCTCAAAAAAAATAAGAAAGAAAAAATCAAGTTCCATTAATCCCAACCAGGCATGGTTCTATCGTCCGCAATATAACGAAAAGGTGCATTCAAAATCGAACTTAGTGTGAATTCAAATGACAGAATCAACCACTCACAAGTATAACAGCCCTATTTATTACACATTCTTTCTAATTAAGATGACCTAGTATTTCCCCTACCAACTCAAGTTCAAGTAGAAAGTGGGGGACACTTGGTTGCAAATAAACTGGGCAACATGCTCCCTTTAAATCAGCTTCGTCTCTCTCTTAGCTCTGGATTCCTGAAATTAAAAGTTTAGCCACAAATGAGATAACATACAAGTAATGGAAGCAATGACAATTTTATTTATAGAACTTAATTGAGACCTCTGAATGTGATCCAGAATGAGTAGCCTTGGTCCTGGGGGAATTTTGACATCTCTAAGCGCACTGCCACATGTCAGAGCAGGGGTATACTGGGTCAATACAGCATATCTATTTATTATAACCTTAGGCACAAAAGCTTTAAATCAATTTACATGCCTGTCAGTGAGCAGAGGCAGAGTGGTATCGGTCAGTAAGCCTTTCTTGAAATTCTTCTCATAACTTTGTAGTCCAAGGTTATTCAACATGCTTCTTGTTTTAGCATAGTACACATCTTCCACAGGTGGTTGAGAAAACTTTTCCCCTAACTGCAAAACAGGCATTAACTCTAAAGTAGGTGCCCCCGGATAAAATTGCCACTATGATTTTCTTTTCAAGTTGCGAAGCTCTTATAATATGTGAAGTAGAAAGTAGAGCCCGTCCAAAAATTTTGTTAGAGCTGTACCAGAATATTTCAAAGTGAATTCTAATCTAATAATTCCATATCTTCAGCATCCTGTGCTGTAAGAAGATTGAAAATTCTCACGACTCGGGACAAAGGAACAGCCGAAGACTTTCTAAGACGAAGAATGCTTGAAACGCTTCAAATTATCAGAACAAAAGGACTGCTATCAGCAAGTTTTGCAATAATAAAATAGTTCCTATTGATGCACACCTTAAAAAGTCCACCTTGAACGAGGGCAAAAAAGAGACCAGAGGTAACAGCATTTGCCGCCTGATTTGGACCTCCCATTCCACTCACCAACGAGAACATAGCCCCAGACCCAAAAGCAGCCACCATGCTGTAATAACAAGTAAAATTATGTTAGCCAAATTTCAGGAAAGGCACCAACGCATAAAATAACTAAAAGGAAAATACACCATGAAATAAAAGAACGCGTTTCGAACCAGAAATACATTTGAACGATCAAGTCGCTACACAAAACATGGAACCAAATTAAAATTTGTTGGCTACAAGAAACATAGAAAAGAGTCTACATACATCAAATGACTGTAACTTTGTACAAGATTATCCACATAGAAATCTTCACTCTTTTCCCACGATTATATGATGTAAGAATAAATACATGCATTGTACTAAAGGGCGGAAAAAAAGGAGAGAATAAATACATGCATTACTAACTGGATACTAGATTGTTATAAAGAACTACTTATCCTCTCCATAAAATGTTAAAAGAAAATAGCCGAATATCATAAAGCCCTTTGACATTTCTTATGGGCCTCTATAAAATTAGTTCCTCCAGGCCCTTTGGAAGACTAAAAGCGGCAAAAGAATAAACATTCTGGTTGGATTTTGTTGTTTGGGGCCCTTGATAGCTCAGAGATCTTACAACATAAACTTCAATCCCATTACCTCTCCCCCTCCATTTGCCCACTTTGTTTAGCAAGCCGCGAAGACCTAAGTCTTCCGTTGCACATATTCATACATATGTTGGGGGAAGCTTCTCTCATACATCAATCTACATTGGGTGTCTGGGCAGACGATCTTTAATAATATCTATCAATTATTGGCCGGGCCAATTTTATCTTCCAAGGCCCAACTACTCTGGTCAAATGCTGTAAAAGCCTTAATTTCAGAAATTTGGTTTGAACGAAATCAACGAGTCTTTCACAACAAGGCTACTGATTGGTCGGATTGGTTTGGTTCAGCTCGCCTTTTAGCTTCTTGGTGCTCTCAGACAGTTTTTTCGTAGATTACTTTATCCATAATATTTGTCTTTAACTAGAACTTTTTTGTTTCTTAGTGTAACCATGGCAATTGCTATTTTGTTTCTAGATCGAATAGCTGAATTTTGTAATATGATATTATAAGGGTGCTATGGAGGTGTCAACTTAGTTGAGATGCCCAAGTGCACTTATTGATCCCTAGTCTTCAGGATTTCTATGATTTTTATGTTTCATTATATTCCTATCTATGTATCTTGACACTTAGTCTCTTTTCATTATATCAATGAAAAGTTTGTTTTTGTTTCAAAAGAAAAAGCCACTTCATATTTTGTTTTTAAGAGAAACCAAGCTTTCAGAGTGGAAATGAAATACAAAACAAAAATGTCCACGTGCATACAAACAACAATTCACTCAAAGCCAAACAACTAGTCATACCCAAAAAAAAAAAAAAATCGATCCCTAATAATGAGTAATGGATAATTAAACAAGATCTAAAGAGATTGACGCCTAAACAGAGGTTAAAAAGAACTTCACCAAGAGAGATCCATTCTAATGCCTCATGTTATCCATTCTTAATTATGCCCAAGATAAAGGCCTGCATATGACAAGGGTAGACACCACAAACCAACAACCCACTAGAGGAAAGCCCACCTAGACAATTCAGCCTGGTTGCAATTAACACCAACCCGAAAACCATTAGTCGCACCCTTATCAACCCCCTTCAGATTAATCGGCTAAGCTAAAGACATCCACCACCAGAAGGAAGAGGAAAGGGGAAAGAGACTCAAAGATGTTGATTGGAAGAACCTTAATGATATGAACCGTCCCGAGTATCAAATTATTATTTATGTTTTATTTAATAATTTTGATGTAATTATAGTGTTTTCCAATTTTATCCTTTTTATGATATTTTAAGTAGGGTTATTATTGTCTTTTATTATGAACTTTGATGTGGTATTAGGGTTTTTTTAGGCTATTTAAGGCCTTGTCTTTAGATTGTTTGGATCAGTTAAGTTTTACGATGAATTAAGTTTTACCCTTTGAACTTCTTTCAAGATTAGAAATGAGAGCTTCTTGAATTTTGCAATTCATGTGTTGAGTTGCATGCCGAGAATATTCAAGTGGGATTAATCATCCTATCTTGTGGGTCATTCAAATCTTGAGCCAAAGAACTTGTTCTTTGTCTCAAGAACTTTGATCTAAAGACAATCCGTGTCTAACCCAATGAGCCAATCCTTAGAGTTGAAATTGAGTTGATTTGGGGGTTTTAGTGATTGAGAATTAGGGGGTTCTCATAACAAAAGGGTTTCTAATTCCAATTTGTGGGGTTTTTTGTATCACTTAACCTATTGGCCAAAACCTTGGCAACAATTTTGGAAACCTATAACTTAGCAATGTACTCTTTTCTCTTTCCTTTTCATTTTTCATTCTTTTTCTTTTTCTCTTTCTTTTTTTAATTTTTTTTTTTCAGAAAATAATTTTGAGAAGGAAGAAGATAGTTCATTGACAAATGATGGAGAGGAATTACTTGACCTACCAAATAAGGTTTAAAGAAAATTTCTTCTGATTGAAACAAAAAGAGGAAAGGAGTAATTACTAAACAGAGGAATTCAATTACATCAGGAACAAATGGTGAACTTAGATTCTCAAAAGTGATGCAATATGCGTGCTCCATTTTGAAATTTTGTTAGTTTTCTTGCCATAAGGACTAGAAAAAAGGCACTAACCATGATGTCCCAAAGCATATTGTTTTCCTTCTTGAGAGGAGAAGTCAAGAATCATAGACAGCCTTCGTAGAACTATTACTAAACTCAAAATCTTGAGTGGATGGATTATGGTAAATTTAATCTCTCATTTCATATTTTAATACACACTCTCTCACTCATAGGCTTGGAAATTAGCAAGGTCCAACAAGTAGCTATCAAAATTAATTGGTAAAGAAATGAATTATAGAAGTTCGAACATAAAACCTTGTGCTCTGATACCACTTAGAAATTTGATTGAACCCATTACGAGTAATAATAAAATAAACGGCGAAATACATTTTTGGTCTCTAAGGTTTGATGTTGTCTATTTGGTCCCTAAATTTTGAAAGTATGCATTTTTTTCCCTAAGCTTTTGAAAATAGTTCTAAATGGTCCTTGAATTAAGTTGACCGTTTGTTGATTAATAGAAAAATACTTTCATTGAGAAGAAAGAAAAGAATAGAAGGAAAATACAAACAACCTAGCAAAATGAGAAAACAAAAACAAAAAGAAATCTAAAAAATTAAGATCTAAAGGGTAAATACAAAAACACTTATATACCGAAGTTTAGGACAGTCATGTAACCTAACAATGACTAGATTTCCTTCCAAAAAGTCTCGACCCAAATGCTCCATAAAACTATACAAAACTTGGTGTCATTTCAAGGAAATCAACCTTTTACGATGAAATGATGAATTAAGAAGAAACTCCTTCACTATAGAGCTATACTCTCAAGGTCACCAAGCAGACACTAAAGAGCCATTTGGCCCACTGACTTCTTACGTTGGTGTAAACAACTCAACTTCAATAGTAAACACTATTGAATGTTGCACATTTATTGAGTAACTTCATCTTCCCATCGTTTTCTATTTTTCACAATTATCAAGAAACTCTATCTTCCTATCTCTACTTTTCACATTTATTGAGTAACTCCACATTCCCTTCTTAATCTACTTTTCACATTTATTGACGAACTCCATCTTACAACTCTACACCCCAAACACAAACTTACTAACTCCAACATATTAACTTCACTCAATAGGCCAAACCACCCCTAAACATCTACAAAAACCATCCCAAACTGGGGGAAAAAAAAAAAAGCACTAGAATTCTCTAGGACAGAATTATCTTATCCAGTCATGTTTTCAAATCTTTTCTATTTACAATCTATTCTCTTTTTTTTCCCTTCAATACATGCGGTATCAAGTCCTACACCTAAAGAAATGGGAAAGTGCCTCGAAAGATACACATGATGGTGGTATTGGCATTGGTAATTTTCTTTTATTTCAATGAAATTGGAGATTCATTAAGTAGCAAGATTTGCTTTGGAGTAGGGTGGTTAAAAGCATTCATGGTTCAAATCCTCATCTTTGGCACACTTCGGGTAAGCATGGGCTGAGTTTGAGCAGCCCTTGGATCAGCATCTCAAAGATTCTTGGTGCTCGGAATTATCTTTTAAGGAGATCTATCCAAGGCTATTTCGTGTGGCCTCATTTCATAATGGTAGTATTAATGACAATGGGGATTTTAATACGAGTTCATGGAACTTAATATTATGAAGATAGCTCAAAGAGGAAGAGATCCTAGAATTCCAGCAGCTATTGTCTCAAATAGAAAACAAAAGAGTTAATTGCAATTCGGATTCCCATATATGATCTTTGGAGTCATCTGGAAGGTTTTCGGTTAAATCTTTGTCCAAATAATTGAATTCCTCCATCCGGTTAGACAAAGAAATTTATCAAGGCCTCTGAAAATCCAAAAACCTTTGGATTCTATTTTTTGGAACCCTAAATTGTTCGGCTACTCTTCAACACAAATTTTGAGACAAATGCCTTTCTCCTTATATGTGTCCTTTGTGTCAAGCAAATGGAGAAGACCTACAGCACGTACTATTTGAATGCTCTTATATAAGCAAATGTTGGTGGAAGTTATTTTCACTCTTCAACTTATCTTGGGCCTTCGGAAAGTCAATTGGAGAAACTATGTCTCAAGTTTTGGTTGGTCCTCTACTCTCTCCTAAAGCTTAGATACATTGGTATAATGCAATTAAAGCTCAAATCTTAGAAATCTGGTCTAAACGAAATCAGAGAGTTTTCCACGACAAGGCTTTGGATTGGACTAATCGTTTTGGTTCTACTCGTCTACTTGCTTCTTCATGGAGTTCTAAATCAAAATATTTTGTTGATAACTCTATTCAAGATATTTGTCATAATTAGAATACTTTTCTTTTTTCTATGTAATCATGTATTCACCAAGTATATCAAGTGGATCTCTTTTGTATTGGGATGTGATGAGGATACTAAGGATGTGTCATAGTTGAAATATTCGGATGCATCTACTAATCCCTAGATTCTATGTTTCGATATATCTTTGCTCATTCTTGTATTTTGAGCATTTGTCCCTTTTCATTATATGAATGAAAGGTTATGTTTTTGTTTTTAAAAAAACATAAAAATTTTCTTCTATTCTTGAATAAGTTTGTGGTTCTTTACTTTGATGTTATTCTCATATATAGCAAGATAGCATAAGACCATCTCCACCACCTAAAGGAAATATTTTCTATCCTTGCTACCAATACTTAATAACTTCAAAACGTGTGCTTGCTTGAGTTACAACATCTCATTTCTTGGATTCATCATAAGTGCTCAAGGATCTCAAGCTGACCCGTTGAAGATTAAAACAATCACCAATTGGTCCATTCCTTCCACGGTAAAAGAGGTTCAGTCTTTTCTAGGCCTTGCTTCTTCTTATTGCAAGTTTATCAAAAACTTTAGTACTATAGCAGCTCCTCTAACCAATTGCCTTAAAAAGGGTAAGTTTCTTTGGACTAAAGAACCTTAGATAGCTTTCGGACCCTCCAAGATAAGCTAGCTTCTTCCTTAGTTATAGTACTTGCAGATTTTTCCAAATTAATTGAGGTTACTGTTGATGCTGGTGCATTAGGAGTAGGAGCTGTCCTATCTCAAGAAAACCACACTATTGATTTTTTTTATTTTTTTTTTTTGAAAAGTTTAACTCCTAGGCAAAATGGAGTACATAGGAAGTAGGAACAAGAGTTCTATGCTTTAGTTACAGCTCTCCAACAATGGGAACATTACTTAATAGGGAAAAAGTCAATCCTTCTAACCAACCATTATTCCTTGAAATTCTTACAAAAGCAAAAGCACATTAGTCGTACTTTATGCATGCTAGATGGGTCTCATTTATCCAAAAATTTAAATTTTTCATCAAGCATACTTCGGGTAGTAGTACTAATGAGGTTGCGGATTTGAGTAGAAAGGCAAATTTTCTAACTCTTCTTCTGAGTTCTGTCACAGCTTTTGATCATATTTCAAATTATTATGCTACAGATTCTGATTTCAATTCAATTTGGGCACAATGCTCTTCTGATTCTCCTCCCAAATACTGCCATATTTTGGATGGGTATCTTTTTCGTGGAAACCAATTATGTATTCCTCAAGGATCTCTTCGAGAAGCCATTATTAAGGCAGCACATTCCAGTGGGCTTTCGGGACAGTTAGAGATAAAACTTACCTTTCTCTAGTGGATAGATTCTTTTGGCTGCAATGGCACAAGGAAGTTAACAATTTTGTCAAACACTGCTTTATTTGTCAAAACTCCAAAGGTAATACTCAAAATTTTGGCTTATATATCCTTCTTCCTATCCCTACTAATATTTGGGAAGATCCTTCTATGGACTTCATTCTAGGCCTACCAAGGACTCAACAACGTTTTGATTCGATTTTGGTGGTTGTTGATAGATTTAGCAAGATGACTCATTTTATCCCTTGCATAAACCGGCTGATGCTCTAAATATTCCTGACAGTTTCTTTAAGGATGTTGTTAGGCTTCATGGAATTCCAAAGTTAATAGTTCTAGATTGAGATGTCGAATTCATGAGCTTCTTTTGGAAAAGCCTCTAGAAACAGTTTGGGAAAAACCTCAAGTACAACTCAACTAGCCACCCCCAAACTGATGGCCAAACGGAGGTGATAAACCAAACTTTGGGAAATATGTTGCGCTGCATTTGTAAAGATCAACCTCGGTGTTGGGATGCCAACTTAACTCAAGCAGAATTTGCATATAACAATATGCAAAATCGTATCACAAGGAAGTGTCCCTTTGATATTGTATATATTCGAGCTCCTCACCTAACATTTGATTTAACTAATCCTTATGATTGATCGAATAAAGAAGCTCCATAATGAGGTTGTGGACAATTTAGAGGATGCTAATCAACCTTACAAGGCTCAAATTGATGCTCGTCGCCGTGATGTAACCTTTCAACCTGGAGACATTTTGTTCCTAACACCTACTTGCTCACCAACCTACCGGTTCCTCTTCCAAACTTACTTAAAAGAAGTTTGGTCCCTTCCATATATTGGAGCGTTTTGGTCCTAAAGCCTGCAAGGTGGATCTTCCTTCATCCATGAACATAAGCACCACAATTTAATGTTGTTGATTTGTTTCCCTATCATGCACCAGATGACTTACAACTCTCCAATTAACTCAAGGATGAATTACATTCCCTTTTGGGTGGGGAAGAACTGATGTACGTATCTTTTTGGGTTTTTTCAGCAGTTAATCTGTTTGTTATTTTACTGTTTATGTATTAGTTTAATTGCTGTCAGATTAGTTATTAGTTGGTTTGGTTAGTTTTGGCCAGCTTAAGTTGTTATCTTCATTCTTCGGTGCCTATATATATGGCAGCCCCTCCTTATGTGCTCATTCAATAAAATTCTAGCATTCCTTTCAAGATTTGTACAAGAATTGTTCTATCACAGATACAAAAGCAGTAGCCTGGCTTTTCTATCCCTCTTCCATAATTCATTTCTTCAACAAAATTAATTTTGGATTAAAATGGAAAAATGAACATAACAAAGCCAGGGGAATGCAAAGCCTGATGATATGTCAAATTATCAATCAGGAAAAGGAAACGGCAGAGCAGTCGTAAAACCTTACCTTGACTGGACATCCTCCTTGCCTCTCAATCTCTTCATAACAGAAGATATGCCAGCATTAACACCTGTCATGACGGCAAAGTTGCGAGCTTGTACCAAGGGACCTCCAGCAAGAGCCTACAATTTAAAAGAATAGCAGAATAATTAGGTACCCGAAATTCCATAAAATCGTGTTTGAAATTCCATAAAATCGTGTTTGTTCATTGAAGAACTGAATATCGGAATGAGGAGGTTTTCAATCGAGGGGAAAATCCTTCTTTATGATGCCGTTCGAGGAAAAATATTGTAACAAAACAAGGAACAGGAAGGAGCAGAGTCGCACCTGGGCCTGCTTGAAAGAAGCCATGGCTTGAGGGTTGAGGCCGGCTTGAGGAGTGGGCAGAGAAGACGAGACGTCGTTGGTGAGAGTGCCCATAAAACCACCAATAGCAGCGCCCTGCGCAGCGCTGGTGGCGGTGACAACAGCAGCCTCGACTGGGAGAGACTGCTTGGCCAACCACGTTCTGAACCCATTTTCTAGTTCCTTGAAACGAGCCTGAATCTGCTCCACAGGGTTTTGTGGAGGAGTCAATTTAACTACCACTCCCTGTTTCCCCTGCTCCATCTATGATAAGTCAAGGCAACTGGATGGAGCCTCTATCTCTTCTCGGTTCCTTTCCTCTTCCTCTCCTCTATCCTCCGTTCGGCAATCGTTAGTTTCGCAGAAAAGCTAAAGCTTGGAGCCGATCAGCAACCGCTGGATGGATAACAAATATATATTTTTCATTTGTTCTTATTTGATTCTACAATCCCAAGCCAACCCTAATATACAAAACTTTCTCACACTTCTATAATGATTTTTTTTTTTTTTTTTAATGGGGTGGGAGAGTTGAATGAATTCTAGATTTTTTTTTTTAGTAGAATAGAGAAAAACAAATTTAAGAGAACAACATATAGAAGGGCAAAATCTATCAAGGAATGATGATTTCAATCTAAATTTTAGAAAAGTCAAATCGACGAGCATGAAAAGCTAAAACATGTCTATAAAATTGACCACATGCACAACCCACCTTCTTTACACTTGTAAAAATAGAAGTGCCACTTAATCAATTTAGATGATGCTAATATTGCATATCTTTTGTCGAGGTTATACAAATCTATTAAGAAATCACCGAACAAAGCAGGAGAAAAAAAAAAAGAGAGAAGGACCATTCAATCAAGAGAGAAAAACACTGAGAATTTAAGTGGTTCGTCGAGAAGCTTACATCTACTGTGCAATGAAGGAAGCTCAATATTAAATAAAAGTAATTTTGGTGAAGAAATACAATCATATAAGTCTCTTCCCTCCCCGCTCATGTTGTACCTCCTCTTGCATCAAGCTACGGAACACTCCAGATTTATTAAAGACCTCCTTAATTAAGGGCTTCTAACGCTTTGGTTGTAGGTGTTGGGGTTGATGCCCTAAATCTCATTTGGTCATGTAGTTTATAATTGTAATGTACAAATAATTCATTTATTTAATAAAATATGAAATACTTTATTTGACATTTAGTAGCATTAAACCCACTAACAAATAAACTAACATCCAAGGTTATCATTTATAGCTTAAAACATACAGGTGGATCATGTTTAAGTTGAAGGAACCAGTGAAGGTTCTTGAGTGTAAGCATGGGATCGGATCAAATATCCAAAATTTACAGAACAAAAATTTTACAGCAAATAACATTTAGATTATGCATTTAAAAATAATTGCAGCATGCTTTAAAACAGAGATTACAGAAAAGAAAAATGGGTTAAGAAACCTTACCTTTGAAGAACTCTTCTTCACGAGATTCTTTCTCCGAATCTTATCACGAACAATCTCGAACCCTCTAACTATCAATGAGAACACCACCATGTATATTACCTCTGTATTCTCTGGGTGAGAATCCAGGAATTTTGTGGCCTTTGGCTATGTGAGAGGGTTCTATGAGTGTTGAGAGGATGAGAAGATATTCACCAAGTCTCACCGAACTTTTATGTGTTTCTCTCACTTGTAAAAAAAAAAAACACACCAGAAAAAATAACTACTTCTTTTCTTTACTTCACCACTACCACTTTTCATAAATCAATTTAATATATATATTTATATGATAAATATCTTATCATATAATATATATTAAACTATATGTTATATCAAATATAACACATGACCTATAGTTTCTATATTGTATCAAATACAATATAACCTATAGTTTATATTCTCTCATCAATGGCATTTAATATAAATCCCATTTATATTAAATTTAATTATATAAATCAAATTCATATAATTAATATTTGAATAATATTCAAATATTTATTTCCTCTCAAATAAACTTTATATTTTAATGTATCAAAATACATTACAGTAATTATATCATATATAGTTATATTAAATTAGTTATATCAAATAAAATTAATTCCCTCAATTAATTTGAACAATTCAAATTAATCCAAAAATTGATTCTCATTAATTATTGTTGAGCTACAGAGGGGATCTCATGGACCTATAGCTTGAAGCTCCAACGGTACGTGAATAATTAATTAAATTATTCACCATCTGTTAATTGTCGGGCATTCTACTAAAGACTAACAACTACACTCTTCACACTACAGATATATTTCTGTGTCCATTGGATATAACCAATCAACAGTATGATGACCCTTCACAAACTACTCGTAAGCATAGTAGGCTAAAATACCATTTTGTCCCTTAGTTACATCTAACTCCTTAGGTACCAATGGTCCCTTTAATGAACAATAAATCATAGTACAACTATGACCAAACCCTTGTTCGCCCAGGAGAGGATGTGGCACCATATTGTTCAAGCCTTGAAATTAGTCCTTAAGGGAGCAATTTATCTACTTGCCCGAACATTGAGAAAAGAGTGAATTTCTTCTTGTGCAATTGTGTTCCCAGCTCCCCAATCAGACAAATCCCCAAAATTGTAGGCTTATTGAAAGACATAAAGCTCGGTTGGTAGTCAAAGGCTTTCATCAGATGCCTGGAGTTGAATTTTCTGAGACCTTCAGTCTAGTAGTAAAACCATTCGCATTGTACTCTCTTTAGCTGTTTCTCAAAGATGGACTTTGTGGCAACTTGACTTCAACAACGCTTTCCTTAATGGGGTCTTTGATGAAAATGTTTATATGTCCCAACCTCCTAGCTATGTTAACCACGACCTACCATCTCATGTTTGCAAGCTCAATAAAGCCATCTATGGCCTCAAACAAGCACCACGCACATGGAACACCACGATAAAGGCAACTTTACTTGATTGAGGCTTCCAAAATAGTAAGTCTAATTCATCCCTCTTTATCTATCACAAAGGTGATGTCACCATGCTATTGCTTGTTAATGTGGATGATGTCATACTTACCGAAAATAACACCTCCATGACGAGTCGGCTAGTGTTCAAATTGGACATCACCTTTCCCTTGAAAGATTTGGGAGTACTGAGTTACTTTTTAGGCATTCAAGTTAATCCTTTGTCCTCTGGTCTTCTGCTAACACAAACAAAGTATATTGAAGATATATTATCAAAGCTCAACATCGAGGATCTCAAGCCAATGATGTCACCATGTACTCTTGGTAAGCATTATTCTCTTAACAATGGTAAGGTGTTAGAAGATCCTTTCACTTATCGAAGTACAGGACTCTTCAGTATCTCACTCACACCCGACCAGACATAGCCTATATTGTCAATCACCTAAGTCAATTTCTAAAGCAACCAACTGATGAGCACTAGAGTGTTGTTAAAAGAGTACTTCGTTATCTCTCAGGCACTAAACACTTTGGTCTACTAATCCAACCAAGTGATGGGATGTCTATTACTGCATATTCGGATGCTGACTAGGCCTCCAATATAGATGATCGTCGTTCTGTTGCAGCATATTGTATATTTGTGGGAAATTCACTAGTATTACGGTCTTCCAAAAAGCAAAGTGTTGTAGCTCGTTCAATTACAGAATCTGAATATCGAGCTTTAGCTCACGCGATGGCTGAAATTTTAGGCTTGTTGAGTCAGCGGTCTGGCCACTCTCACCCATACAAATCAAAGGACCGCCTTCATAGGTAAAAGTTCATAACTCACTCAGGATTTAGGTCATGCTACCTATGGTCATCCTGGTGAAATGTAAGTCTCTATTATGAATGACGTTATATAATGAGACTAAACATTTTGTGGTTCGGTCTTATACAATCTCCTTTGTATAGAATATCCCCACTCATATGTCTCCACATGAATGATCAAGATCAGATCATTTGTAGCACTTTACAACAATTATAACATCTACAAAGTGGGCCTATCGTAGATGGATAAGTGATAACCCAAATAATCATTTGTAACACTTTACTGAAGAAACTCTTATACAAGAGTACCTCTGAGCGGAAGTGGATCTTTCCAAAGATATTGTGATAGAATTACTACATTTACATTCAATCATACATATATGCATCATACTACAAAATTATAGGCATGCTTAGAACAAATAAACAACAAGAGAATGAATACATACCATTTGAAGACTCTTTCTTCACAGCAAAACTCGTTCTCTCTAAGAGACTACTCTCGCTCTCACTGGAACGTCAACACCCGATCGTCTACTCACGAATGGCTTCCACACGAACAAAAGAAATGAGGATGACACCACCAATTGGAACCCTTAGTATTCTCGGTGTGAGAATCCGAAGAGTGGGCTCTGTTGGAATTTGGTAGAGGGGAGGAGAAAATGAAGATCGTATACAACGATCAAGCAAGTGGGAGAAGGCTTAGTCTATCATATAGACAAAATGCTTGATTGTTCAGGTAAAGTGCACGATCGTGTAGAAAAAAGATAGCGATCGTCTATACGATCGTTTAGTAAATGCTCGGCACTAGACGATCGTTTAGAGAAACATAGGCGATCGTTTAGAAAGAAGTGTGCACATATGCGATCATGTAGTAAATTCAAGCTATCGTATAGTCTCTCAATTTACTCAGCGATAGGCAGCATACACTTCGTGAGCAAATTACGTGATATCTTGCAAAATGAAAACGATTTTCATTTTATTCTTCAGTTACGAAAACTGATTGAAACTTCCCACTAACGCACGGTTACAGAGAAAACGGCATGCACAATTATCCCATAATTGTCAAATTAAAATAATAATCATATTATATTCATTAACCTATAGTTTAATATCAAATATAAACCATAGTGTTTTCTCCTCCACTAGATATAAATCATATTTATATTCAATTTCCTCCAATTGATGTATCTCATACATAAAGTCAATCATATCAAATATAATTAACCAGTTCAATCATATCATATATAACCGAACTCCCTCTTGTCAATTTGAACATTTCAAACTGACCCAAAAACTGATTCTCAACTTGAATCCATTGAGCTACCAAGGGGACCTTATGGATCTATGGCTCGAAACTCCAACAATATGTGAATAACTGACTAAACTCTTTAGCCACGAGATCTACCATCCGTTAACTGCTAGGCATTCCACTAAAGATCGACAGTTGTACTCTCCTTACCACAGATATATTTCTGTGTCCATCGGATATAACCAATCAACAGTATGACAACCCTTGACAGATGCTCATAAGTACAAATGGGCCAATTTACCGTTTTGCCCCTATAGTTACATCTAACTTCTTAAGTACCATTGATTCCTCTAATGAACAATACAACATAGTCCTACTATGTGTGACACCTCTTAGGCCATGAGAAGGTGTGTGGCGTCACATCGTTCAAGCCCCAGGATCAGCTCTTAAGGGAGCAATCTATCTACTTACCCTTGTTTTGGGGAAGGAGTGAATTCCATCTTGTGTAGCTTAGTTCCCAACTCCCAAATCAGACAAATCCCCAAAGTGGTAGGTTTAAGCCGGCGACCTGGCCACTCGCACATGTAAATCAAATGACCACCCTCAAAGGCAGAAGTTCCCAACTCACTCGGGATTGAGGTCATGGTACCTATGGTTATCCTAGTGAAGTGAAGTCTCTGTCATGAACGACGTTATATAACGAGACGTTAATACTTCATGGTCAGGTCTTATACAAACTCTTTGTTAGGACGCCTCCGCTCACATGTCCTCACATGAATGATTAGGATCAGACCATCTGTAGCAAGTCACAACACTTGTAACTATTCTACAAAGCGGTTTGCGTCCGTAGTGTTATCAGGATAAGGTTTCCCTCCTATATCCATATACTACAGACCATTTTGGTTATCACTTAAGACATGATCCACTTGTATGTCACCACATACATGCTTAAGTTACATAATGACAACCAAGGATTTTAGTTTATTGGTTTGTGGTAAAGCAAATAAAACATCCAGTGTTCAAAGACAAGTAGTGAAGAAAATATCATATATTATACATCACAAGTATTCGTATAAAACTGTTTTTTACAAACTACAGGACACGAGATTTTAGGGCATCATCCCCAACAATCTCCCACTTGTCCTAAAGCAAGTGGGGTATACAAAAAACTTGTACAAAATAATAAACTAGGGCACTAAGGCCCAGTATATAAAAATCTCTCACTTGCCCTAGTCTAGCCGCAGGCGATCCCATAGACCTATGCTCTGAAGGTGACCCTCAAACACTATACCGTGAGAGTCTTTGTAAACGGGTCAGCAATGTTATGCTCCGAAGCGATCTTCCTTATGATCACATCCCCTCGATGCACTATTTCGCAGATCAGATGATACTTCTGCTCTATGTGTTTGCCGCGTCTGTGATTCCTGGACTTGGAGTTCGCCACAGCATCACTATTGTCACAATAGAGGGTGATGGGCTAGGACATATATGGACTAACTTCTAGCTTTGTCAGGAACTTCCTGAGCCAAACGACCTCCTTAGCAGCTTCATAAGCCGTTATGTACTCGGCCTCCATTGTGGAGTCGGTGATGCACCCCTACTCAGTGCTTCGCCACACTACAGCTCTTCCGTTAAGAGTAAAACCCGACCCTGAAGTGGACTTCTGAGAGTCCTTATCAGTGTAAAAGTCAGAATCAGTGTATCCAGTAAGGATCAAATCCCTAAACCTATATACGAGCATGTAGTCCCTCGTTCTTCGAATATACTTGAGGATGCTCTTAATTGTGATCTAGTGACCCTGACCTGGGTTAGACTGATACCTACTGACTATTCCCACAGCATAGTAGATGTGTGGCCTAGTACAGAGCATCACATACATTAAAATGCCAATGACAGATACATATGAGACCCATCTCATCTCCTCAACCTCTTGAGGTGTTTTAGGACACATGTCCTTAGACAAAGTGACTCCATGCCAAAACGGCAGTAAGCCCTTTTTGGAGTCCCGCATCGAGTACTTGAGCAATATTTTGTCAATGTACGATGCCTGAGATAGTGCTAGCACTTTGTTCTTATGATCCCGAAAGATCTGTATACCCAGAACAAACTGAGCCTTTCCCAAATCTTTCATTTGGAATTGGGCCGCTAGCCAGTTCTTAACTGCAGTTAGTAGTTCTACATCATTCCCAATGAGTAGGATATCATCTACATACAACACTAAAGAAACTATTGAACCGTTGACGATCTTTTTGTAGACACAAGGCTCATCAACGTTTTGGTCAAAACCGTACGATTTGATCGCAGTATCAAACCGAATATTCCAAGATCGAGATGCCTGTTTTAGCCTATAAATGGACCGATTCATTCTGCAAACATTTTCCTCTTAACCTTAGGCAATGAATCCCTCGGGTTACACTATATAAATGGTCTCTTCAAGATTGTCATTTAGAAAAGTCGTCTTGACATCCATTTTCCAAATCTCATTTTTGTGACCATTGGATATAACCAATCAATAGTATGATGACCCTTCACAAACTGCTTGTAAGCATAACTAGGCCAAAATACCGTTTTGCCCTTATAGTTACATCTAACTCCTTAAATATCACCAATTCGTCTAATGAATAATAAATCATAGTCTAACTATGACAAAACTTCTCTTGGGCCGGGAGAGGGTGTAGCACCACATTGTTTAAGCCCCGAAATCAGCTATTAAAAGAGAAATTTATCTATAGCCCCAACATTAGGGAATAAGTGAATTTTTTCTTGTGTAGTTGTGTTTCCAACTTCCCATTCAGACAAATTCCCAAAATGGTAGGTTTATTGAGTCGGCGATTTGGCCAGTCTCACTTATATAAATCAAAGAACCGCCTTCATAGGCAGAAGTTCACAACTCACTCAGGAATCAGGTTATGTTACCTATGGTCATCCTGGTGAAATGTAAATCTCTATTATGAACGACATATATAATGAGACTAAATATTTTGTGGTCTGATCTTATAGAAAATTCTTTATATAGAATATCTCCACTCACATGTCTCCACATGAATGATAAGGATCAGATTATTTGTAGCACTTTACAACAATTGTAACATCTACAAAGTGGGCCATATTTGTAGTGCCACCAAGATAAGATATCCAGCCTTATCCATCTACTACAAACTATTTAGATTATCACTTAAACATGATCCACCCGTATGTCTCTAAATACATGTTGAAGTTACAAGATAATCTTGGATGTTAGTTTATTGGTTTGTGGTTAATGTAACTAATTTTGAAATAAAAAATCATATATTTTATTACATAAATAAAATGTTTGTACAATACAAGATTTAGAGCATCAACCCCAATAATCTCCCACTTGACCTAAAACTAGTGAGGTGTACAATGTAACATTCAAACTATAAAATAAAATACATAACACAATAAACTAGGTCATAACACGCGTCCAGTACAAATCTCTCACTTGCTCTAGTCTAAACATGGTCTGTCCCATAAAACCATACTCTGTAGGTGACCCTCAAACACCTTAGCCGTGAGGGCATTTGTAAATGGATCTATAATATTATGCTCTGAAGCTATCTGCGTGACAATCACGTCCTTCGATGCACAATCTCTCGGTTGAGATAATACTTTCGCTCTATGTGCTTTATGCGCTTATGACTCCTAGGCTATCGGGAATTAGCCATAGCACCACTATTATCACAATAAAGTGTGATGGGCTTTGACATGTCTGGAATGACTTCTAGATCAGTCAATAATTTCCTGAGCCAAACAACTTCTTTAGTAGTTTCATAAGTCGCTACATACTCAGCCTCCATAGTGGAGTCAGAAATGCACCCTTGCTTGGTGCTCATCCAAACTACTGCCCTTCTGTTAAGAGTGAACACTGATCCTGATGCGGATTTTCTAGAATCTTTATCAGTCTGAAAATCAGAGCCTGTGTATCCTGTAAGGATCAAATCCTTAGAACCATACACTAGCATGTAGTCCCTTGTTCTCTGTAGATACTTGAGGATATTCTTAATGATAGTCTAATGATCATATCCTGAATTAGGCTGATATCCACTAACTATCCCCACTGCATAACAGATGTCAAGTCGAGTATATAATATCGCATACATTAGGTTGCCAACAGCCGATGTATAGGGGATCCATCTCATTTCCTCAACTTCTTGATGTGTCTTAGGACACTGTTCCTTAGGCAAAATTGCTCCATGCCTGAAAGATAGTAATCCTCTCTTGGAGTTCTGCGTCAAATACTTGACAAACCTTTTATCAATGTATAATGCTTGAGACAGAGCTAGCATTTTATTCTTTCGATCTTTAAATATCTGAATTCCTAGAACAAACTGAGCCTCCCAAACTTTTCATTTGAAATTGGGTCGCTAACCAGTTATTAACTTCAATCAGTAGACCTACATCATTACTAATGAGTAGGATATCGTCTATATATAATACTAGGAAAGCTACTAAACTGTTGATAATCCTTTTGTATACACAAGGTTCATCAATATTTTGACCAAAGCCATAAGATTTAATCGCAGTATAAAACCTTATGTTCCAAGATCGAGAAGCTTGCTTCAGTCCATAAATGGACTGATTAAGCTTACAAACGTTTTGCTTTTGACCTTCGTTATGAATTCCTCGGACTGCTCCAAATAAATGGTCTCACCGAGATTGCCATTCAGAAAGGCAGTCTTGACGTCCATCTGCCAAATCTCATAGTTATAATATGAGGCAATGGACAGGAGGATTCTGATAGACTTCAACATGGCAACAGATGAGAAAGTCTCCTCATAGTCGACTCCCTCAACTTGGGTATAAACGTATTCCACTATTTTCTCTTGTAGATCCATTTGCAACCTATAAATTTAACCCCATTAAGTAGATCTACAAGATCCCAAACCAAATTGAAGTACATCGACTCTATTTCAAGATCCATAGCCTTGATCCACTCATCTTTGTCAACATCCTCCATTGCCTTTTTGTAAGACAATGGATCATCAACATCTCTGTTAGCTACCATAGCTAGAATTTCTGTTAAACCCATGTAACGGACAGGTGGGTTTGCAACCCTCTCACTACGTCGAGACTTCCTCAACACTTGAGGTGGATTTGACCTACTAAGTGATCCAACTTCAACAACTCTTGTTGAGTTGATGGGTTCTTCAACAACTCTTATTGATGGTTCAGTAGATTCCTTGGAAAGTTCATTCAACACAATCTTACTGCAGGGTTTGTACTCCCTTATGTGGTCTTCTTCCAAAAAAAGTAACGATGTCGATACAAACACTTTATTTTCCTTAGGGTCAAAGAAGCAACCACCTTTCGTTCCTTTGAGGTAGCCTACAAATAGGCATAGTTTTGAACGAGGTTCCAATTTCTTAGGATTTTTCTCAAGCACATATGTTGGGAAACCCTAGATTCTAAAATGATGTAAACTAGCTTTACGACCATTCCATAATTCCAAAGGTGTTATGATAACACTTTTGGATGGAACACAGTCCAAAATGTACCTTACAGTTTGTACTGCAAAACCCCACAATGAATCAGTAAGGAACATAACTCATCATAGACCGAACTATGTCCAACAGGGTTCGATTTCTCCTTTCTGATACACCATTTTGTTTTGTTAGAGTTAACAATGCACATGTAGAAGCAATTATGGTCTTAAGCACTCTAACTACATTAATTTTGAGGATTAAACATGCACGTTCATAATAAGAAAGTAGAGTTTGAAATTACAACATTTGTATAAACTCAAAATTAATGCAACTACTTAGTTAATTCTGATCACAAATACGTCGTGGACCACCATAGAGTTTTTTCCACTATTCTTCAGCCTTAAAACGGATTGTGGGATCCAAATCATGGTGAAATTGAAGGGAATTTAGAGAGTGTGTTTTTTGGTGTAAAAGTTTAAGAAGAACAAATTCTCCTCTAATTTTCAAATTTGCATGAAGTTATTTCAATTAATTTTATTCAATCAATATTGCATGAGGGATTGACACCAAAACAACATGCATAAGTGGGGAGTGAAGTGTTAAAGTTAGTGGAAAATTTAGGATTTTCCCACTAACCCTAATTGGTTTTCACAAAATCAACTTTAAAATGAATTTTAATTTAAATTTGAATTTCACAAATCCAAATTTTTAATTTTAATTTTAAATAAAATCTATTCATATAATTAATTTTAAATAATTTTCATTTCTTCTAAAACCAAATTTAAATAAAATTAATTCTAATAATTAATTTTAAATAATTAATAAATAATTTAATTGATATAAATAATTTAATATCAAATATTAAATTAATGAACAATAGAAATTGCTATTCATGTATAATATTTAAATCATATTTAAATATTTTTCAACTCCCCAATTTGTTTAATACGAAAATTAAATGTTTAATTATATCATATTTATAAAGTGTAGTGAAGTAAACTACCTTTCTGCCATTTCCATAATTTATAGTGTTTCAGAAATACTTTTCGAAAAAACCATGTTTAAAATTTATACTGCAGTCTGTACTGCATATCCCCAAAATGAATTAGGCAACTGAGCATAGCTCATGATTGAATGAACCATGTCTAACAGGGTTCTATTTCTCTTCTTCAATACACCATTCTGCTGAAGTGTACCGGGTGCTGTGAGTTGGGACTGGATTTCATATTCTATTAAATAATCTTTAAAATTCAAGTTCATATACTCATCACCTCGATTTGATCGAAGTATTTTAATTGTTTTACCTAATGGGATCTCAACCTCAGCCTTATATTCCTTGAACTTTTCAAGAGTTTCAAACTTATGATGCATTAAGTAAACATAACCATACCTTGAATAATCATCAATAAAACTGATGAAATATTCATACCTTCCTCGTACTTTGACATTCAACAAACCATAAAGATCTGAATGCACGAGTTCTAAGGGTTCTTTGGCTCTAAGACCTCTTCCTCTAAAAGATCTTTTGGTCATCTTACCCTCTAGACATGACTCACACGGAGGTAAATATTTGTCTTTTAACTGATTTAGGAGTCCATTCTTAATCAATCCCTTAATCCTATTAAGATTAAAGTGTCCAAGTCTCAAAGATAGGTATTAGAAAAAACTTTTCGCCTTTTATTCTAAGTCTTAGTTATTTTAAACATCTCAATATTTAAAATAGTTTTAACCTCAGTTGGTTTTTTAACACATATAAGTTGACTCTTAACCAATCTCTCAATCCTATGGAGATTAATGTGTCCAAGTCTTAAGGGCCAAAGATACGTATTAGGAGAAACTTTTCGCTTTTTATTCTGAGTCTTAACTGTTTTAAAAATCACAATATTCAAAATAGATTTAGCCTCAATTGGTTTTTTTTAACACATATAAGTTGTTTTCAAGTTTTGCAGAACATATCTGAACACCTCTTGAGCTAATAAACACTTCATTAATATCAAAAGATATTTTATACAATTGTTCTAACAAATAAGAGATAGATATTAAATTCCTTCTCATATTAGGAACATAAAATACATTTTCAAGGAAAATGAATCTATCTCCAAAAAAAAACTTTAGGTCTCCCACTGCTTTAATGGAGACGACTTCTCCTGTTCCAACCTTGAAAGTCGTCTCACCTTCTACAAGTTGTCTCCTGGAACTAGTTTCCTGAATAAAAATACAAATATGGTTAGTGGACTTTGAATGAAGTATCTAGATAGAGTTATCATTTTCCACTAAACATGTTTCAACCATAAGTAAATCATATTTAACTTGTTTTGCCTTTTCAGCTTTCTTTTTTAACAAGGTATTTGGGGCAGTTCCTTTTCCATTGCCCGTCTTAATTTCAGTGGAAACATTTTCCTTTGTCTGCAACATTTCCCTTGCCTTTGTGTTTTGCAGAAGTTTTTCTTTTCCCTTTACCTCTTTTCTTCAATGGAATACTCTTACTATGTGAAATGGAAGGTCCAGACTTTGTTCCTGAGGATGATCCTTTTTTGAACTCTTTAGAGGTAACAACATTTGCTTCCCCTTCTTGTCCCTTATTCTTCATAATAGACTGGTAAGTTTAGAGCTCGTTTAAAAGAGTTGTCAGATTATATTCAATTTTATTCATCATTGCATTCATACGAAGTTGCAAAAAACTCTACGAAAGAGATTCCATGATGAAACTAACTTGACTCTTTTAATTTATGACAGTGTCGATTGCCTCCGCCATATTGAAGTGGATCATCATATCTAGAACATATTCTCTAACGAAGGTTCTTTCCTTCATGCGGGAGTGGTAAACGTACTTAAGAGCATCGTGCCTGATAGATGCAGACGGTTGTCTGAACATCGCCTGCAATGAATCCATGATTGCCTTTGTGGTGACCATGCTTTCATGTTTTTTAGTCAAGACATTAGACATGCTTGCTAAAATATAGGCTCGGGCATTTTCATTTGCCCTTATCCTTCTGTCATAGGCATCTTGAACATTTCGGTTTGCTGATGAGCTGGGAACTAAAGGACATTCCTCTGTTAAAACAAACCTCATATCATCAATTACTAGTATCGTGTTTATATTTAATTTCCATGTTGAGTAATTTTCATCGTTAAATTTATCCGAAGCGAGTAGTTGAATTATTGACTTAGATATGCTAAAAATATAAACAAATTCTATTAGTGAAAAGCTTATTAAATCCAAACAAGTTTTAGCAAAAGTAATAAGGCATCTATATCTCATCAATTTACAACGATACTTCAGTGAGTCAAAATAACCACTATCGAGGGGCAGTCAAGAATTATTCCTTCACCGAGTCAAGACATTCTTGACTAAATACTAATACTAGAATAACTCTTATTCCTATAGTATTTAGTTATCGCTCTTTGGTCAAGAACTTACTAACACTTAGTAATTCTTGTAAGTGTAACTTGTTATTTTTAGATCCCAGAGATTGGTATCAACAAGCTATCGAAGGGCAGACAATGTTGAAGACGGACCTAAGAGACCTATCCATTTCTGGAGTTTGCGCTATTCCTTTCCCCAAGTCATAACCCTCCGAATGGGTGGTCGCCCAAAAATGACATGTAGGGGGAACATGGAACTCTCACGGTGCAACCTAATGGAAGAGACCATAAGATGTGTTGACACACTTTATTCTCCCATTTATTATGAAAAACTTCCCCTATTTACTTTGCTATTAACCCATGCAAACACTTTCCGAATGGAATGGTCGCTTGAAAACAACACGAAGCCGAGCATGAATCTCATGGTGTGAACTCTTAGAGATGTAAGAGCTAAAAATAATGTATCATATATATCACTAATATCCCACTGAAGTATTCTAAACGGTTTAGATATAATTTTACTTAGGTATATTCTGGCTAATTAAATACAACTTAAGTCTAGGTGTTTGTCCAAGTATAACTCTTACACTAGATTTAACCTACGATGTTTAAGTGATATCTTTTTATTACCTCACATCGCTCATGCATGCTGATAAAACCGGGATAACAAAACTCAAGAACCGACTCGATCTCCAGGTAATAGGTGTTCCGTAAACCGTCAACTTAAGTACCATTAACCTTAGACAGGATCTTGCCAGGGTGAGTTTGTAACTGAAGTTTTACAAGATAATGACCTATTTTAACTATTAAAACAAGTTGTCATACTCTAGGTGAGCATGCATTTATCTTTGTTATAGATTCTAAATGTTTAATTCATTTTATAACACTTATAACTTAGACATTCTCCATAACATACATCATACATTTCATAATTTAATATAACAACTTATATTAGAACTTATGAAAACCAACATGCATATTATATATTATAACACTTACTATATAATTTCAATGTATGCAATATGCTTTCCTATGGTAGGGTTTTAAATCTACATGACATACTTTATGCACAAACAAGATTTAATTTAATTAAAACATATATTCATAATGCATAATTAATTAAACACACATTGAAGTGGACCAGTTTTGGCATCCTATTCAAGCAAATAGCTAAATTATTACAATAATAATTCAAAACCAGCTCCGAACCATTCATGAACACTTCGAACTAGCCCGAACCAATTGAAAACCCCTTGAATCGAACCTCCAGGGCACCAAAAAGGATTGAACCAGACCAAAATGTCTCAAACTAGACCAAAATGATCCAATTGAACTGACTATCCTTGTGCGCGCACATTTCTGAAAATACTGAAGAACAGCGCTGCAGTGCTATTGAAGGAGTGTTGTGGCACTGCCGTGATTTTGAGCTTGCTGAAGACAGCATTGCGGCGTTGTTGAAGGGGTGTCGCGACGTCGCATGACAGAAGCAGCAACCTACTGCCTTTCCTACTGTGCCTTGCTCCAAAATATTCCAATTACAACCTAATTTCAACTCTAATAACTCTAGCAAATTTATAGGTCCTTCTTCACACATTAAAGCCCATAAACAAGGGGCCAATTACAATAATTACAACTGAATTGAAGGAAAATTAGGATGCCAAAACTGTAATATATCTACTTAAACTACCATCATATTCATCACATGAAATAACACCCACCAAGCCAAAATTAATACAAATTGAGTGCTTAAAGCATGCTCTAGTACCAATTGTTAGAGTTAACAATGCACATGCAGAAGCGATTAGGATCTTAATCACTCTAACTACGTCATTTTTTAAGATTAAGCATGCATGTTCATAATAAGAAAATAGGGTTTAAGATTACAACCTTTTTAGAAACTCAAAATTAATGCAACTCCTTGGTTAATTTTGATCATGAACACGTCGTAGACCACCATTAGAGTCTTTTTCGCTATTCTCCGACCTTAAAACGGATTGTGGGATCCAAATTGTGGTGAAATTGAAGGGAATTTAGAGAGAGTGTGATTTTTGGTGTAAAAATTTGAGAAGAACAAATTCTCCTATAATTTTCAAATTTGCATGAAGTTATTTCAATTAATTTTTTCTCTTATTTATAGAGAAATTCATGCAATCAATATTGCACGAGAAATTGACACCAAAACAACATGCACAAATGGGAATTGAAGTATTAAAATTAGTGGGAAATTTAGGATTTTCCCACTAGCCCTAATTGATTTTCACAAAATCAATTTTAAAATGAATTTTAATTTAAATTTGAATTACACATATCCAAATTTTTAATTTTAATTTTAAATAAAATTAATTGAAATAATTAATTTTAAATAATTTTCATTTTTTCTAAAACCAAATTTAAATATAATTAATTTTAAATAATCAATTAAACAATTTAATTAATATAAATAATTTAATATAAAATACTAAATTAATAAACAACACCAATCCTGAACATGAATCCCTATTCATGTGTAATATTTAAATCATATTTAAATATTTTTCAACTCCCCAATTTGTTTAATTTGAAAATTAAATGTTTAATTATATCATATATAATTAATGTTTTATTCTCTAATCTGAATTTGAACATTTCAAATTCTCTCATCGCATTGTTTTAAGCTTTAGTCTGATATGAACTAGTAGAGGACCTAATGGACCTCAAGAGCTCCAATGGTCCAAGATCAACGGGCTAAACTCTTTGACCTAATTAACCAACATTCATTAACTATCGAGATACTTTACTAAAGCCAAGTAGCTTCACTCTTCTTATTGTAGATATATTTCTCTCACTTGATTTAACCATAATTAGTAAGTTGATCATTCACAGGTTGTTCGTAATTAAACTTGGGTTAAAATTACCTTTTTACCCTTGTAATTACATTTTGCTCCTTAAGTCCTGCTGTCCTTTAATGAATAATTGGTTGGTGGTCCAATCACTAAATTGAGTCTCTATTGGGCCAATGAGAGGATGAAGCCCTTTGTTCAAGATCCGGTATCAGCACTTAAGAGAATAACCTATCTACTATCCTTAGAATCAGGTAGGAGTGAATTTCATCTTGTAGGACTATGTCCTCAGCTATCTACTCGGTCTTACCCTAAAATGGAAGACTAATTGAGTTGGCGATGCTGAGTCACTCTCACCCAAGCAGATTAAAGGATAATCCCGAATAAATAGGATTCATAGTTAACTCAGGGTTAAGATTGAGTTACCTAGGTCATCAAATTGAAATAGTCAGTCTTAGTAAACGGCGTTATAAAGTAAAAGTGACTATTTCGTGGTCCGATTTTATGCAAACTCATTGCATAGGATGTCCCCACTCGTACGTCTCTACATGAACGATTCAGGATCACATTGTTTGCATCAAATACAAAGTGGATCACATCCATAGCGTCCCCACATTAAGGTACCCAAAAAATATAAGGTAAGTAATCTTACTACCGGAACCATATTTAAGCCAGATGACTTAAAATTTAGTATATTTAATTGGATGAATTGAGAAGCAAGGTATAGCTAGAACTGTTTTGTGAGCATGTTGATTAAAGTATGTTACTAATGTGGCTATGGTTAAAGTATGTGACTGATGTGATTATGATTCTAGTATGTTACTGATATGATTATGTGTGGGACGATGAGACACATACTATAATTTATGTTGTGAAATTTATTGAAAGCATGATATGTCTATAGATAAAAGTGACAATTTACTCTCCTAACACTACTATGTTATCGAGTATCAACGATGTCCTACTATGTTTATGAGCCTTCGGGCCACCAGATGCGTGTTAGGTTGAGTTAAATCACTCACTAGATAGCCATTCAAGATTTAGTTAACTATATGCATGTTTCACTAGTATGTTGCATTTATTGGATATAAGTGCATAACCTGACCCCTGTGGTGGAGTTACTTGTTGAGTATCCTATACTCATCCTTTATTATATTATATTTTTTAGGTAAGGGTAAGGACATATAAGCAAATGACAGGAGGAATTCGTAACTATGCCACTAAGACTAGAGTGATGCTTCCACTCATGTTTTCATGTTTTCTTGTTTTAAAAAACTTAGTTTCGTAATTTAATTTAGAAAAATTTCAGTGTTTGCTCTGTTGATTGTTTTAGACAAATTTTTTTAGTAATATTTTGTTTAATTTAAAGGTACCCTGATTGACGATTTTTAGTTATTTAGTTTTAATAAAAGCCATTTATTTTATAACATTTATTTGTGTAACAACCCGACTTTCTAGACCTACTGTAAGGACTTTACTACATGCATGTGTATCATGAGAATTGGACTTTTTGCAAACTTAAGTAAAAGTAACAAAAACCTTTTATTAAGTGATGCGCCAAAATAATAAAAACATAATTTCGTTGTTAGGGGTACCTCTAACTCCAAATTAAAATAAATAAATAAATAAATAGATAGATAAACAAGTTAAACAAAGAATTTGAATGTTTGACTTCTAACCCAAACATAAAAATTGGAGAAAATATGTGCGGAAGCGATCAAGTCCCAAAGGCTCGATTGCAGATTCTTCTTATCATTCACCGTTTTTTCATTTCCTTTACTTGAAAAATATGTAAAGGAAAGAGTGAATATAAAAATACCCAGTAAGTGATCCACTACTGGACCCACTAGGTGAACTTTGTTAGCCTTCCCATCGAGACACAAGTGTACATCACGTAACATAGACATAAGGGACAAACCCGAAGGCACGTTTTCATAGGTAATTATCCTGAAGAGTCACAATTATAAGCATAGGTGGTGATCCCGTAGGGACGCCAAAACATGAACATAGAAGTGAACTCGAAGGTTCACAACAAGCGATGTACACGACTCATTAGGAGTATTAACAGTCACCATTAGTCTAATCATGCAACATACAACATAGAGATTTCATACCAACCATAAACATGCTATCATGATCATAGTAACTTAACTCATCGACTTCCAGAACACCTCGACAGTTCATACTGAAATCCATCATAACAAATCATTCCATCATAGCAAATTATTACAACACAATGGAAGCATGCAACCATCATATTCACAATCTTAACATCAACTGGGGTTCGAGGGCGAACCAGTAGTAAATTACTTACCTTCAAATCTAAGCCCAAAAATGTTAGCACATCAATAATCTCCACAAAAGTTTCTTGAATTAAAACCTGAAACATAAACCCAATTTGAGGTCGTAATAGTTTACCAAACCAACCAAAGTTTAATCCAGAATAATTTTACCTAATTTCAAGTTCAAGACCTAATTCCAAAATGTGAAGTAATCCAAAAAGATAAGAACTTACCCAAGAAGATTTTAGTATGAAGTCACCTCCCGATCTTGATCGAGCAACTCGAAATTAGAAAATAAATTCTCCAAAATCAATATGATGCCAAAAGAGTAAAATTTTAGGATTTAGACCAAAACATACAACTCAATTAACCATCTACAAAGATTTGGAGCCTTAATTACTTACCGAAAGTTGACAAAATCGACCTTTTTAAATGCTGAACAACATGTTCACGTCTTTAAAATCCTCGACCTAAAAACCAAAATCCAATGGGTATTGTCAGATTGAAACAAAAAATTAATGGGCATTGGAGATACCCCAAAAATTCATCCAAAAACCACAAAAACCTCATATAAAACCGAGATTCGACAAAGATGGAAAAAACCCAGTGAAGACTACGTTTACTGGCGAGCATGGCTACAGACGGTGTTAGATCTATCCTAAACGGTGTCGATTCCTTTGAACAGTGAGGAACCACTGCGTGTGGATGTAAATTGGGTGAGAGAGAGTGAAAACTGACTGTCGATGTGACTGACCATTCCAAGAACGGCGGTGACGCGTGCTTGACTATTCCCAATGGACTGCTTTGCATGGTGGCTGGCCGTTCGTGCAAGCTCAACAGTGGTGCACAGAAGAAGGCACGAAAGATTGCAACTTCAGGCCTGGAGGAAATTCTTTTCTTCTCAACAGAAGCAACATTTACTTCTGGTACTGATTCCAGACCCTTAGTTTTTAACATGGTCTGAAAAGCCTACAACTCATTAAGTAGAGTCGTCAAGTTGTATTCAATTTTATTCATCAAGGCATTAGTACAAAATTGCAGAAAACTCTTCGGAAGAGATTCTAGAATAAAACCGACTTGACTTCTCTCATCCATCATGGCATTGTTCACTTCAGCTACATTAAAGTGGACCATCATGTCCAGGACATGTTCACAAACATTAGTCCCCTCATTCATATAACTATTGTAAATGCATTTGATAGCATCCTGCCCCAGGATGAAGGACGGCTGTCCAAACATCCCTCTTAGAGATTCCATAATCTCTTTGGCAGTGTTCATACCCTCATGTTTTTTGGCCAAAATGTCAGACAGGCTGGCGAGGATATAAGCACGTGCTTTATCATTTGCTTTGATCCATCTATCAAACGCTTCCTAAACAGTTCGACTAGAATTTAATCTAGGAATAGGAGGACATTCCTCTGTTAAGACACATCTCAAATCGTCTATCGTGAGTATTGTATTCAAATTCGATTTCTAGTTTACATAGTTGTCTCCTATCAGTTTTTCTGAAGCCAACAATTGTATAATTAAACTCTTCATTTTGAAATTATAAACAAATTTTATAAGTGAATTTCTTTTAAATCCAATTAAGTTTTAGAAAAGTGATAACGTACCCATAATCATTATTTTTGCAACGATACTTAAGTGATTTAGAACAAATGCTACCATGGGCAGTCAAGAATTCCTTCACAAAAGCAAGACAGTTCTTGACCAAATACTATCTCCAAAATAACTCATATTCTGATAGTCATTTAGCTATCATTTTCGATCAAGATCATTACTAACACTTAGTAAGTCTTGTAAGTGTAGACCCGCCATTTTTCAGATCTTATAGAACGATATGAGTATGCCTCCGAAATAGAAGACAACCCAAGACGGAACTATAAGACCCTATCCATTTTACTGAAGCCTGAGTTGTTCAGAATCCTATGTTACAACCCTCCATAGGGATCGCCGTGATTAACGACTAGCTAGTGTCGCATAAAAACGACAACAACCGCAACACAAGAATCTCACGATTCAAACTAATGGAGGAGGCCATAGGACAATGTTGAAACATTTCCTTCACCTACTTACTATGAACGACTTCCCCCATTCACCTTGTTATTAACCCATGCAAACACTTTTCGTATGGAGCAGTTGAGGTAAAATCGACAAGAAGTCGAGCATGGATCTCATAGAGTGAACTCTTGAGGACGTGAGAGGTAATAACTTTTATTTTCCCATTGAAGTGTTCTAAATGTTTGGGTGTATTTATACTTAGGTTCTTTTTGGTTAATAAAACAACCCTAAATCTAAGTGGTTTATCCAAATATAACATTTATAAATGGATTTTAAACCTATGATGTCTAGGTGATAAACCGTTTTTTTACCTCACACCGCTCACGAATGCTCATAAAATTGGTTACCAATGCTCAGTTGTTCGACTATAATCTCCAAGTAGGAGGTGCTTCATAGACCGTCAACTTAAATACCCACAGCCTTTGACAGGATTATATACCGGTTGAGTTTGTAACCACATTTTTACAAGTTTAACGACATATTTTAACTATTAAAACAAGTGGTTAAACCTAAGTGAGTATGCAACTATTCTTTGTTATGGATTTTAAACGTCTAACCCAATTTTATAACAACTTACAAAATTTTAGACATGCTAAACATCCATGACAAATAACAAAGGCATTCAATATCTAATATAACTATTATATTAAATAAAAGAAATCCTAACATGCATACTATATATTATAACATTTTATAACATACTTTTAATGCATGTAGCATGCTTCCTATGGTGGGATTTTAAATCTACATGGCATACTGTATGCATATACAAGATTTATTTAACTATAACATACATCACATGCATAAATAATTAAACACTAACTGATATGGCTTTAGATTTGGCAAAAACAAGCAAACAAAACCTAATTATTATAAAACAGCTTCTGAACCGCTCTCGAACCGCTCCAAAACGAACTTAAGTAGCTTGAACCGGACCCGAATCGTCTGAACTGGACTCGCCAAGAACCATTCAAAGCTGAACCGGACCAGACCACAAGAGAATCGATCAAACCGACAATCGCTCATGTTCAACATCTCGCTAAATCTCATCGTTTAGCAATGACGACCATCATCTTGCATTTTTCCTGATCGTTTAGTAAAGCTACATGATCGTGTAGTATTTTCCTCTTATCACTTAGTGTCATTGTCTAGTGCCGAAAGAAGCTACACGATCGCTTAATGTCTTACACTATCGTGCAGCTCCATCATTTAGCACGACAATTTACTACACGATTGCTTTGCTCCATCGTCTAACAAATGAAGCCGATTGTTTAGCATGCGCAAAAGGTAAGTGATTGCTTAATGCCATCGCATAGTATTCAACGCATCACCCAGCCGCCGCACATAGGTAAGCGATCGCGTAGTGCTATCGCTTAGCTGCCGTATAGAGGTAGACGATCGTGGAGTGCTATTGCTTTAGCAACTCAACGCATCATTTAGCTCCCGATCAAAGGTAAACGATTATGGTAAGTGATCGGTCAGGGCTATCGTATAGCTCTTCATCGCATTGCTTAGCTCCCACTCGAAGCTATATGATCGTGTAATGCCATCGTATAGCAATACAACGCATCGCTTAGCTCCAGTAGATACACGATCGTCTAGCGCACAATACCTCAACGATCAACGCCCAAAGCTACACGATCGCTCAGCTTTTCTTCACATCATCTAACATATGAAGCTAAATGATCGTTTAGCTACTGAAGCTTAACGACGATAAGAACAGAGGTTGATTTTTTGGAACTGCATCTCGACCTTTTCACTTGTTTCTTCGATTTACAGCTTAATTCCAACTCTAATGACTCCAGATAAATTATAGACTCTTGGGAACACATTAACACTGATTAAGTAAGAGCCAATTACAAATTTAAATGGAAAATAAAAGCGAAATTAAAAGCCAAAACTGAAAGAACCATATCAGTACAACAGTTTCATAATTCTCATGTAAGATACCCACCAAACCAAAATTAAATCGAATTGAATGCTTATTGATGCTCTGATACCAGTTGTTGGAAGGTACCAATGTGCAGCGGAAGAAATCAAGATCCATAAGTACTCTAATTCATTAATTTTATTAGAAAAGAAAACATGCCTCAACAGAAATTAAATGGGTTTCATGACATACCTTTGAAGAACTTCCTCTAAGCATTGATTCCGCTGCAAATCTCCACAGAATCTTGTTGAAGACCACTCCAAGATCTTCTCTACTATCCTCTTGGAGGTCAAGATTGAGTAGTGAGACTCAAAATAAGCTAGAACTAAGGGAATTTGGAGAAGCTCATAGCAGCAACCAAGTAGAAGAACACCCTTCTTCTCTCAATTTTTTCTCAAAATATTGTTCGGTTGCAATCCCTCCAAAACACTCCAATATCTTCTATATATTACACACATTCATGCAAAGAAGTTTGCTGCATGAGACACACCTCATGCTTTGAGTAAATGAAGAGTTAAAGTGGGTTGTTGGTGAGCTAGTAGAAGAAGACAAAGGAAAATGATTTTTCCACTTTTTGTGTTTTTCTTTTCTTTCTCAATTTTATCTAAATTGATTTCATAAATCAATTTTAATTAATAAATCTGAAAATATTATTAATTTTACACAATTAATTTCATAAATTAATTTTCTTTAATAAAATTAATAAATAATTATTTAAACAATTTAAATAATTCTAATTAATTTAATATCAAATATTAAATTAATTTTTAACACAATTCCATCTTCAAATATTTAAATCATATTTAAATATTATTTATCCAAATTCATTTAATTATAATTTGAACACTTCAAATTAACTTATCACGCTATTCTAGAGCTTATCCATTTACGAGCTAGTAGGAGGACCTCGTGGATCTATAGATCATGGGCTCCAACGATCCGAGATTAATCGGCTAAACTCATTAGACCAATCTAACCCCCATTTGTTAACTAATGGGTGATTCCACTAAAGCCCATAGCTGAACTCCCCTCACTGTAGATATATTATGTCCACTTGATATAACCACGATTAGTAAGTTAACCCTTCACACGTTGCTCGTAATAACGGCTGGGTCAAATCTCTGTTTTACCCCCGAAATTACCTCTTGTTCCTTAAGTTCCATTGATCCCCTAATGAACAATTGATTTGTGATCCAATCAATAAATCAAATCCCTCTCAGGCCAATGCGAGGGTGAGGTTTATTGTTCAAGACCCAGAAGCAGCACTTAAAGGAAACAACCTCTCTGCTAACCCTAATCGGATAGGAGTGAGTTCCCTCTTGCACCCTATGTTCCCAGCTATTCAGCCGGTTTTATCCCCAAAATGGTAAACTTATTGAGCAAAAGCAGTTGGTCAACTCTCACCATTTGTAGATCAAAGGATAATCCCGAACAAACAGGAGTTCACCGTTATAAAGTAAGAGTGACTTGTTTCGTGGTTCGATCTTGCACAAAACTCATTTTCACAAGACACCCCCACTCCTCATGTCTCCACATGCACGAATTAGGATTACTTCATATGTATTACTTTACAACTCTTTGTAACAACTACAGAGTAGGCCGCATCCAATAGTGTAACCAGAATAAGGTACCCAACCTTATTTATATACTATAGATCATTTTGATTATTTACTCGAACCTAATCCACTTGTATGTCTCCACATAAAGTTCAAGTACTCGTATAATAGTCAAAGGACTTGGGTTATTGGATTTCTAAAAAACAATATTTTCAATAACAACTTTATCGAATTCTCATAATAAGTTATAATGTTTACAAAACCATGAGTTTTAGGACATAAAATCCAACACATTTACCTTTGAAGCTAATAATTCTTCATGATCTCCTCTTTTTGAACGATCACAAACGAAAAACCAAAATGGCCACCATTACAAGATTTTCCTCTATATTCTCCTTAGAGTAGGGTGAGAATAGCAGGAGTGTGTGGGCTCTGTTTATTTTGGGAAAGGGAGAAAGATTTAGAAGAGAGGATAATTTTCTATGTGTTATTGCTGGAAGATCAAGAAGAACAACCCAAAGTTCAGAGATCTTCTTGAAGGATCTCTTACCGAAGAGTTTCATGAGCATGTTCAGATCGCTCTGATCTCACCGTGACCGAAATACACCATATACATTCAAACGCATAGTTATGCAAACAAATCTTAATTAACGACATGCTAAGAACAAGATATAACAAGGGAGAGAGTGGCATACCAGTTGAAGACAATCTTCAATCTTTGGAACTCAACGCAGTGGAACCCTCCCCCTGATCAACCAATGCCCAACAGTAGCATGAACAACTACACAAACACGAATGCCACGGGGATGACACTACCAGAAAAGAGCCCCAGGTATTCTCGGAGTGAGAACCCAAAGCATGGTCTTTGGTGAATTTGGTAGAGGAAGGAGGACGAATGGATCGTGTAGGCGATAAGCAAGTGAGAGGGAAAAAAGGCGCTATCGCATAGCATGATGCTTATCATTTAGGAGACACTACACAATCGTGTAGATTTTACTGAATGATTGTTTAGGAAATGGTATACAATCGTTTAGCAAACTCGACACACTATACGATCGTTTAAGGAAGCTATCCGATCGTGTAGGAACTAGTGTGCGATCGTTTAGGCGTGAGGTGGACGATCGTTTAGGCAGAGAGTGACTATTGTATAGGCTCTCGATTTACTTAAGCGATCGTTTAGGTTTCACCAGTGCGCTCTCTCTAATTTCTTTTTGGACGACGATTGAATGAACGATTCAAAATGAAACAATTTCATTTTTATTTCATCGGTTACAATAACCAACGCACTCCCACTAACCCCACGTCCGAATGTGATAAATTGTCTTAATTATCATATTATTAACCAATTAATTAATAATAAATATAATCATATTATATTTTTATCCTATAGTTTGATATCACATATATACAATTGTATTTTCTCCTCTACTTGATATAAATCATATTTATATCTAATTTTCTCCAAAATAATACATCTCATACATTTAGTCAATTATATCATATATAATTAACCAGTCCAATTATATCATATATAATCGAACTTCCTCTTGTCAATTTGAACATTTCAAATTAGCCCAAACAATGGTTCTCGACTTTATTCAAGCTACCCAGGGGACCTAATGGACCTGTGGCTTAAAGCTCAAATGGTCCGTGAATAGCTGACTAAACTTTTTAGCCATAAGATCCACCATCCGTTAACTGTTAGGCATTCCACTAAAGACTAACAACGGAACTCTTCTTACCACAGATATATTTCTATGCCCAATCGGATATAACCAATCATGAGTACAATGACCCTTCATAGATGCTCGTAAGTACAGTTAGGCCAAATTACCGTTTTGCCCCTGTAGTTACATCTCACTCTATAAGTACCACTGATTCCTCTGATGAACAATACAACATAGTCCAACTATGTGTGAACACCTCTCGGGCCAAGAGAAGGTTTGTGATACCGCATCGTTTAAGCCCCAGAATCAGCCCTTAAGGGAGCTATCTATCTACTTACCCATTCCTCAGGGAAGGAGTGAATTCCATTTTATATAGTTGACTTTCCAGCTCCCAAATCAGACGAATCGCCAAAATGGTAAGTTTGAATCGACGACCTAGCCACTTGCTCCCATACAAATCAAAGGACCGCCATCCAGGATTGAGGTCATGTTACTTATGGTCATCCTAGTGAATGAAATCTCTGTTATGAACGGTGTTATATAACGAGATGTTAACACTTCGTGGTCAAGTCTTATACAAACTCTTTGTATAGGACGCCCCCACTCGCATGTCCCCAACACGAATGATCAAGATTAGATCATCTGTTACAAGTCATAACACTTGTGACCATTCCACAAAGCGGGCCGCATCCGTAGCGTTACTAGGATAAGGTTTCCCTCCTATATCCATATACTACAAACCATTTTGGTTATCACTCTAGACATGATCCACTTGTATGTCACCACATACATGCTTGAGTCAAAATACAAGATGTGAAGTACATATCATATATTATACAACACAAGCATTCGTACAAACTGTTTACAAACTACAGGACACGAGACTTTAGGTCATTCAGCCCCAACAATCTCCCACTTGTCCTAAAGTGAAGTGGGGTGTACAATAAACTAGTACAAAATAATAAACTAGGGCATAAAATCCCAGTACAAGAAAATCTCCCACTTGCCCTTGACCTTGGGTTATATTCCAAGATCGAGAAGCTTGTTTCAATCTATAAATGGACCGATTAAGCCTGCAAACTTTTTGCTCTTAACCTTGGGTTATGAATCCCTTAGGCTGCTCCATATAAATGGTCTCCTCAAGATTTCCATTCAGAAAAACATTATGGACGTCCATTTACCAAATCTCATAGTAATAATATGAGGCAATGGACCGAAGTATCTAGATAGACTTCAACATGGCAACAGGTGAGAAAGTCTCCTCATAGTCGACTCACTTAACTTGGGTATAACACTTTGCCAAAAGTCTAGCCTTGAAGGTTTGTACCTTCCCATTAGCACCCCGTTTTCTCTTGTAGATCCATTTGCAACCTATAGATTTAACCTTATCAGATTGATCTACAAGATCCCAAACTGAATTGATGTACATAGATTCTATTTTGAGATCCATAGGTTCGATCCATTCATCCTTGTTAACATCCTCCATTGCCTTCTTGTAAGACAATGGATCATCAACATCTCCATCAACTATGATAGGTAGGATTTCTATTAAACTCATGTAACAAATAGGTAGATTTGCAACCCTCCCACTACGATGAGGCCCCCTCAACATTTTAGATGAATTTGACCTACTAGATGAACAAACTGAATGAACTCTTATAAAAGAGTACCTATGAGCGAAAGCGGATCTTTCCAATTCATTGTGATAGAATTTCCACATATACATTCAAACATACAGATATGCATTAAGAATGCTAAATTACTGGTATTCTTAAAGGATAAAGAAACAAGAGATCAGGAGAACATATCAGTTGAAGAATTTTCTTCACTTGAAATCTTGCTCTATCCATGAACGACCTTTTGCTTTCACTAGACCAGCAAGTAATCGTCCAACAACACATCTCTGCTTTGGTGGGGTCCCCCAATGATCCATCAAAGGAGCAAGGGTCAAATTTCCTGAGATCCCTCAGATGTTTAGCCTCAAGAGATAGGCCCTATATGTCTCTATCCTGCGGTCGGGTCTACTGTAATTGCTCGGGTGGCACCAGTTCCTTATGAGCCTAGTTCTGGGCAGTCTGTCCTGCCATCGTGTTACGGATTAGCTCCTGCAGTTTTCCCATTAGGGAGGATGCAAAAACTTCATTAATTCTGGCTTCCATTGCCTTCTCATCGACTTGGGCCATAGGTGGATTTGGAACTGTCGGGACAGTCTGGCTACTCTCAGCACTCTCTTCCTGCACTTCTCTTCTAACGGTCTTTCTTGTTCTAGGTTTAGGTGCCATGTCCTGTCATGAACTCATAAATTAGCTATCTACCTCTGGGCCTTTCTCAGAAATCATGCTATTGAAACATTACGTAACTAATCTCATATATGCACTGGAAACTTTCATTAGTAAAACATACCTAGCGATGACGAGTAATCCGTTACTGGGCCACAGGGATTACCTAGACTTACGTAGTAAGTAAGTCTACAGAACCCAAAACATGGGCTCTGCTACCAACTGTAACGACCCGACCCCCTAGGACTTAAGTTAGGCCGTTACAAAAAACAAGCATGCATGGAACTTAAAACGACACCCCTTTATGGTGAAATAAATGCTAAATAAATAAGGTAAGTTCAAAAGTCCTTCATTAAATTCAAATATTAAAAACAAATAATGGGGTACCCATAAATCATAAATAATAATAGTAATTCTGAAAAAAATTCTTAATAGTAAGTTCAAACAACAAAACTGAAAGTTGGAAAAAACATGAAAAGAAATCTAAATCTCATGAGCGGAAGCATAAAACTGGTCCCAGTGGCTCGATCACGAATTCCGCTTGTCAATCGCTGGTGCATCTCTACCTTTACTTGAAACAACAACTTGAGAAATACTCAGCAAGTAACCCTACTACTGGGGTTGGGCTAGGCATCTATGTCCTCTAGATGGCTACCCCTGGTGGAACATAAAAACTACTCTAGTTCCCATGGGACACATGCATACATGCAAAACTAGTTTCTATCCTACTGTAATTAAGTATACCCACTACCTCTAGTGAATCTCAAAGGAAACACAACCCTGGTGAATCCTGAAGGAAACACAATATCTGGTGAATCCTGAAAGAAACACAATCTGGTGAATCTCGAAGGAAACACAATACCTAGTGGGAATCTAACTAATCAGTAAAGACACTATCACAATCTCAACATCACAATTATCACAATATGGTTTTATAACATGCATATACACCTCAACATCATGGCTATACAACATACATATACGCCTCAATATCCTCATATCAAATACAACCTCAGTGAATCAAGTATCATCTCTTACTAGCATGCAAGTATCTACATGCACAAATAAATCTTGCAGATTCTCATACAATAACATATATCAATCATACTATACTATCCGTTTATCATGCTATCGTTTTGTTCTGATATTTGTCTATTATGCTAGCATATCTAGTGTCTGGCCTGTAGGCAGTTCCAGTAGTAAGATTACTTACCTCGAAGTCAAATTCAGATATTAATCCAAGCTAATGATCTCCAATGAAATAAATCTTGAATTAAGTCCCCTAATACAAACATAATATTAAATTTCAGTCTTTGGAACCAGGACCCAAACATACAAATTTAATCCAATGATCACCAATTAACTTACCCAAACAAAACTTGATCAACAAATACTCGCAAGATTTCGACTCCAAAATCTCCTCTTAGCAGATTTTAAAACTCAATGGATGACAACTTGAAACTTTCAAAATACTTAAAATTAAACCATCATTTAGTCCAATAATCAATAAGTGCCCAACAAAAGGGATCACAACGCTTACCAAACTACTTATCAAACGAACTCGAATCCGCTGGGCAACACGTTGTGCACTTTGAAATACTCCAATCTTGGATCTAAATTCCAAATACAACTGGCATCAACCAAAAAAGGAATCCAAAATAATGGGCAAACAAGAACCTTCAAAACTAAACCGATCTTACCCAAAACTACCAGATCCGGTGAAACCCAAAGACGGCGGCGATGGCAGATGGCGAACAAAGGGCTTGGACGACGACGACGGATCTGGTGAGGTCCGCGTGCAAAGGAGCACGTGGCAAAGGAGATTTGTGGCGGCGAACGAGTTTCGACTGGTTTCACGAGGAGAGCGAGGCGGATGCTGAGGGAACATTAGGCGGCGGTTAGGACGAAGAAGGATGGGTGGCTGGCGATCAAATTTGGTCGTGATCGATCGTCTGGACGAAGGAGGACGGGCGACTGGCGGTCGAGATTTGGTCACGAGTAGTGGGTAGGGAAAGAAAAATCGAGGGGGGTGGGGGGTTTCGGTCGCGTGAGGGAAAAGTGAGGGAATTTGGGGTTTTATAAAATAATAATAATAATAATAATAATAAAAAATCTAAAAAGGAAATAAAGTAAACTATATTTTATTCTTTTCCTTATTCCACTTTATATTATTAAATTCCTTTCCATCCCAAAATGAAATTAATTCCTGCCATTAATTTTCAAATTGAGTAATTTCAACGTCGACAATTATATTCCCGCTATTACACTTGAAGTCCAAAATTTCAAAAATGCCCTCAAATAATAAAAAATATTGAAATTACATTATTATTAAAAAAATGCTGGGTGTTACAACATGGTAACTTATAGAAATACAAGTTATTTTTGCACTTAAGTTGGAACAACTAAGGTTCTTAATAATAAGTTCTCCTGATTTTTAGAAGAAACACATGGATTTATTCAAACATTAGCAAACTCATACAAAAGAAGTTTTATTACTAAATATCGCGGCACTAACGCACTGTGTTGCAAGATTTCAACGCAAGGATTAACGCTTACGCATTAGACAAGTGTCGCAGGAAAAGCTCTAACGCATGGGTCATGCGTCGGAGGGAGTTCAACGCAGAGAAGATTCATTGCTCCAGGCTGATTGTGTCACATCATCACTTGCAAGTATGGGCGCCTGTAGCAGGCGGCGTTTGAAAAGCTTCCATGCAGCAGGTGGCATCTAAAAAGCTTCCACGCAGCAGGCGGCATCTGAAAAGCTTTCACGCAGCAAGCAACGTCTGAAAAGCTTCCGAGAGTCAGGCAGCTAATCAGGGCATGGACTTTAATGCTAACCAGGACATGGACTTTAATGCTGCCCATTCACCAAGTGGACGTGACCAATGCCTATAAATAAATGAAGTCCCTTCAGGGTTAACAAGTTTGAAAATTATAAAGATCTTTGCTCTTTGTATATTGTAGTCATAATTCTAGTTTTGTAGAGGTTATGCTGTGGTGCTAGACGATCAGAAGGGTTGAGAACCACCACCACCGCCGGCCAGGGAGCGGAGGAAGCCACTCTTGAGAAAGATACTCCATCCAATTCCTAAACAAGTGATTGTACACAACGAGATTGAGCCAAAGAAATACAAGAGATTGTATTCTTTGGCTTGACTCAGTTCCCTTCTTCTCATTTATCACTTTCATTCCATTTGATTAAATATTGCTTTTGTAAAGACTCCCTGTTTCTTTATAAAATTCATATGTTTGATCCATCATACTTGCCATTGTTTATTTCTTGTTTATGTTGAATGCATTAATACTTTATACACAACTTCATTCTAAAGCTCAAGCCAACTTGACAAATTGGTAAAAGCATATTTTAACTTAGATTGTTAAAATAGCAGGAATTGTTTATTTCTTGTTTATGTTGATAGTGAATAGCAGCACGCGTCCCAGAGGGAGTACGCGTCCCCTGTACTGTATGATTTCTCTCCAGGAATCATATACCCAACGCCGGATGGAACCAGGTTTGAGATGAAATCTATTATGCTCTAAATACTTCAGTCTGCTGGACAATTGTGGTCGTGGTGAAGATCCTCATGCCCACATGAAGCGTTTCCTGGAACGTGTAATTCATTTGTGATTCTTGGAATCACCTCAGAGGCGATTAGGCTGTCCTTGTTTCCCTATTCTTTGCGTGATGATGCAAAACAATGGGTGAGCTCACTAGAGCCTAGTGAAATCACCACCTGGGAGAAGTTGGTGGAAAAATTTATGCAAAAATACTTCCCATCTACCACCAACGAGAGAAGGCATCGAGAGATTATGAACTTTGAACAAGAAGATGCTGAGACTTTAAGCGTCGCATGGGAGCATTTTAAGGGCTTGGTCAAGAATTTCCCGAACCATGGACTACCTCTAACTATCCAAATGGAGACATTTTATAGAGGACTGAATAGAGCATCGCAGATGGCAGCAGACGCAGCAGCAACTGGTGGACTTATGGACAAATCTTACACTGAGGCTAAAGAGATACTAGACCGCATTGCTAAACACAATATGGAATGGGTGGATGATACGTATGATGGAAGAGCTGATAGGAATAAGAGATCTCAGAACGTTAATTTTATCGATTCCAACGCAATAGCCACTTTCTGCTCAAGTGGCTACGATGACCAACCTTCTATAGAACATAACACTAGGAAACGCACCAAATCAGTAGAAAGTGAATCAGGTAGAGGCGTTTGGGCAGCCCATGGTTAGCTGTGTAGGCTGTGGAGATCCTCACTCCTATGCTGAATGTCCATAAAACTCTCAGTCAATATGCTTGATAAAAAACAACCCATTCTCTAATACATATAACCCTAGATAGAGAAACCATCTGAATTTCTCTTGAACAGGAGGAAATCATCAAGAGCACCACCCAGGTGCGAACCATCAGTAAAGGAATGGACCGCCGCCTGCATTTCAACAAACGCATTAGCAACATCAACAATCCTTTAATAAAGGAGGACAGGCGTCAAACTCAGGATCTCCATTTGAGAACCTATTGAAGGAGTACATAGCCCAGAATGACGCGTTGCTAAAAATTCAGCTGTCATCTATCAGAAACCTAGAAATCTAGGTAGGGCAGATAGCGAGCGAGTTGAAAAACAGGCAACCTAGAGTTCTACCTAGTAATACTGAAACACCTGGGAACAATAATGAGAAGGAGCAATGTCATGTGGTGACGCTGTGAACTGGAAGAGCTCTTGAAGAAAGAAGAATGAATCCAAGAAATAGCAGTCCTTTGAAATAACGCATCACACGTTCAATGAATCAGGAAGAAAGGACGCCCGAGACTATGAGCCATTCAGAACCCAGTACGTTTAACGTGGGAAAGCCTGAGGTGACTTTGAATGCACCATTTCCTAGGCATCTGATGAAAAAGAATGATGAACAATAATTCAAACGCTTTCTTGAGCTCCTGAAGTAGCTACATATCAACATTCCACTGATAGAGGCTTTGGAGTAGATGCCAACATATGTCAAATTTTTTTAGGACATTTTGACAAAGAAGAGAAGAGTCAGCGAGAAGGAAGTAATAGAGCTAACGCAGTAGTGTAATGCGTTAGTAAGCAGTAGTCTACCAAAGAAGCAGAAGGACCTTGGGAGCTTCACAGTTCCTTGGTCGATAGGAGGATTGGATGTGGGTCATAGTTGTGCGATCTAGAAGCCAGCATTAATCTCATGCCACTTTCAATTTTTAAGAAATTGGGGATTGGCGAAGCACAACCTACTTCTATTACTCTTCAGCTTGCTGACAGAACAATTAAGTACCCAGAAGGGAAGACTGAAGACGTTCTGGTGAAGGTTGGTAATCTCATATTCCCAACAGACTTTATTATCTTGGACTATGAAGCAGATAGGGAGGTACCAATTATCCTTGGACGCCCCTTCTTAGCTACTGGGAAAGTTTTAATTGACGTGCATGAAGGCAAATTAACTATGCGTGTGGACAATGGGGAGGTGAAGTTTAATGTGCTCAACGTATTAAAGTTCCCAGATAGTGAAGATTGTCAACTAAACAATATTGAGTTGCCTGAAGAAGAGACTCATGTATGTGAGGTCCTCGTGTTGGAGAAGAACCTGAAAGAATCAGAGTCGTTAAGTCTGAGTGAGCGACGGACAAAACCAACGCGTCCATCACTTGAAGAACCACTAGAACTCGAGTTGAAACAGTTACCTGGACACTTGAAATATGCGTTCCTTGGAACCAACAACAGTTTACCTGTGATCATTTATGCAAATCTTACAGAGCCTAATGAGCAATCTCTCTTGCAGATGCTGAAAAAGCACAAACGTGAAATAGGCTGGATGCTTGCAGATATTCGTGGCATTAGTCCATTTTATTGCATTAAGATTAGGATGGAAGAAGGGAAGTTGGGGTCAATCGAGCCTCAAAGAAGGTTGAACCCCATAATGAAAGAAGTGGTTAAGAAAGAAATTCTAAAATGGTTGGACGTGGAAGTTATTTATCCTATATCCAACAGTAGCTGGGTAAGTCCAGTCTAATGCGTTCCCAAGAAAGGGGGGAACGACCGTGATAGTCAACAGCAATAATGAACTCATACACTCGAGGACTGTCACGGGCTGGCGCATCTGTATGGATTACAGGAAACTCAACGCAGTAACTAAGAAAGACCACTTCCCTCTTTCTTTCATCGATCAAATGCTTGACAAACTTACGGGCAAAGAATTTTATTGCTTTCTCGATCGATACTCTGGTTACAACCAGATTCTGATAGATCCGGAAGATCAGGAGAAGACTATGTTTACGTGTCCCTTTGGAACATTTGCATTCAGACGCATGCCCTTTGGGCTGTGTAACACACCTGGGACATTTCAAAGATGTATGATGGCTATCTTTTTTGACTTCCTAGAAAAGACCGTTGAAGTCTTCATGGACGATTTTTCAGACTTTGGAGACTCATTCCAGTCATGCCTAGATAATTTGGAGGCCATCCTTGCTCGATGCGAGGAAATAAACTTGGTGCTGAATTGGGAGAAATGTCACTTCATGGTGACTGAAGGAATTGTCTTAGGTCACAAAGTATCTAAGGTTGGCTTGGAAGTAGATGAAGCCAAAATAGATGTCATAGAAAAACTACCACCACCATCAAATGTTAAAACTTTATGAAGTTTTCTAGGGCATGTCGACTTCTATAGACGGTTTGTTAGAGGATTCTCTCAGATTGCGCGACCTCTAAGCACATTACTAGAGGCGAACCGACCCTATGACTTTAATGAAGACTGCACTAATGCGTTTGAAACCTTTATTCTCATGTGCGACGCGATTGATGTGGCAGTCGGAACAATGTTAGGGCAAAAGAAAGGTAATTTGATACACCCCATCTCCTATGCGTCCAAAACACTAAATGACTCTTAGGAACACTACACCACTACTGAAAAAGAAATGTTGGCTGTAGTGTTTAACATTGAAAAGTTTCGATCTTACTTAGTTAGTGCATCAACCACCATATACACTAACCACTCAGCCATAAAATTCCTGATGACCAAAAAGGATGCAAAGCCAAGGTTGATAAGATGGGTGCTGCTGCTATAGAAGTTTGATATTGATATCTAGGATAGAAAGGGAACAAAAAATCAGGTGGCTGACCACCTGTACAGGCTAGAGAATCAAGAAATACAAGCCCAAGAAAGTGAAATCAAGGATGCATTTCCTGATGAAAGCCTGTTTAGAATTGAAGGCAGGGAATCTTGGTATGTGGACATAGTCAATTATTTAACCACCAAGCAATCCCTGGGAACTTCAACTCTCAGCAAAAGAAACGATTAATTCATGACAGCAAGTTTTATTTTTGGGATGAATCGTTTCTATATAAACAAGGCCCTGACTCCATAATACGTCGATGCGTTCTGAGGAGGAGACACAATGCATATTAGCTGAGTGACATGACTCTCTTACGGAGGGCATTTCGGTGGGCAAAGAACCGTAGCGAAGGTTCTTCAAAGCGGATACTTTTGGCCCACCCTCTTTAAAGATGCGAGGGAGTTTGTTCGAAAATGTGACCCCTGTCAATGCACAGGGAATATTTATTCAAGGGACGCAATGCCTTTGAACAATATTCTCGAAGTTGAGCTATTTGATGTTTGGGGCATAGATTTTATGGGACCTTTCCCCTATCCTGTGGCCAACAGTACATCCTGCTTGCAGTAGATTATGTATCTAAGTGGGTAGAAGCAGTAGCCTGTGCTAGGAATGATGCATCCACTTTATCTAAGTTTTTTACCAGGAACATCTTTACATGCTATGGAATGCCAAAAGCCCTGATAAGCCCGAATGTACACACTTCATTAATCGCATCATTTCCAAATTACTTGCAAAATATAATGTCAGGCACAAGATCGCCACTGCTTACCACCCACAAACAAACAGTCAAGCGGAAGTATCAAATTGAGAAATCAAGTCTATCCTGGAGAAAGTCGTCAATGCAACGCGGAAGGATTGGGCACAGAGGCTTGATGAAGCGCTTTGGACCTACAGGACTGATTACAAAACTTCTATAGATATGTCCCATACTCTCTTGTATTTGGAAAAACATGTCATTTACCTTTAGAGTTGGAGCACAAGGCGTTTTGGGCAGTTAAGAAGTTAAACATGAACTTGGACGCCACGGGCACTCAACGCAAACTTCAGCTCAACAAGCTCGAGGAGTGGCGATTGAACGCGTATGAGAACAACAAGCTGTACAAAGAAAAGACAAAGCGTTGGCATGACCAATGCATCAGTAAGAAAGGACTTGTTGTTGGCCAAAAAGTTCTATTGTTCAATTCACATCTACGTTTTTTTCTAGGAAAACTAAAATCTAGGTGGTCAGGACCTTTTATCATTAAGACAATCTTTCCATATGAAGCTATGGAAATAACACGAGAAGATGGCACCAACGCATTCAAAGTAAACGGCCAGAGAGTGAAGCCTTACTTTGAAGATGGACTGGAACGCCAAATTCATCTCTTGCACTACGTGAAGCCAATTGAGGCCTGCGTCGAAGTATCCCTGCATTTTCATCGCCATATATTCCAGGGACGCTTCCTCTATCCTTATCTTTTTGCATTCTGTATTTTACGATGTGTTTGAGTTTGGTTATTTTAAGATTGTTCTTTTCTTTTGCTTTTATAAAATTTGGAAACTTGTTTATTTTTCTTTAAAAGTTGTGTATGATCAAGTTGGGAATAACGAACGCATTAGACGCAAGTCCAAAACATGGCCCAATTGAAGGGACGTGTCTCGAGAACACAAAAACACTCGAGTATTTAGATAACCGAGACCTCCTTTCAGCTTTACATTTATTACAGACGTTAGGCCGCCTGACATCAGCCACTAACCCTCTCTCAGCCTATAAAATGACCCAACGATTCAAAGTTTTCTTCTTCTTCATTTTCACTCTCGAGTTATCTAAAACAAAAGAAAGAAAAAAAAAAACCCTCTCCGTCTCCCGAGCTTTCGATCTGCTCGAGCTTATCCGGCCACAATGTCGTCTGTCTTAGATAGCTAGAACCAGACCGTGAGCTTTGGGAACGACTCACCAGTAAGTTCTTTTTCCTCGTCCTCTATTTTGATTTCACCTCCCCCGAGCCCTAGAAAAACCACCAAAACCCTCACCCAAACCAAACCCACACACGGTGAAGCTACCTCTTCCCAGTGGCTGCCTATTTCGAAACCTTCCACAGCCTCCATGAAACTCCCTTCCAAAGCCTCCAAAGCCATTGTTACCCGTCCGGCCAAGATCACTCAACCTAAACCTAAAACCCCTTAGCCAAAACCCAAAACTACCCCCAAGCCAAGGGCCAAGACACTTGCAAAACCAAGGACGCGTCCGTCATCTACGGTCGCCTCCAAACCCTACACCAAGCCTGCCCCACCACCAGTCATCTCTAAGATCACTATGGTGGGTGAAACGCATAATCCACTCATAGCCTATGTCCACAATGCACCGTCACCAGCTGTGCGTCCACCACCTCCACTTTCTATGGAGCCCTTGGCCACCATTTATTCAGTGGAATCAGATGCGTCGAGCCAACCACCTCATTCGCCCATCCTCATATCTTCCTCTGGGATGCCTCATACCCTAGTGGGCACCCCTCCATTTACTCCATCCATACCACCCTCTGACAGTCCTGCGACAGAGCGCAATCTTGAAGAGTTAGCAGAATTGGCTCGACTGGACGAGCAAGAGGTTTTCGATGCGATCATGGCGTCCCTCAATCAAAGTCAAGAGGAAAAGCAAGTGATGCGTTCAGACCCACCTAATGCATTACTTGAGTTAGACGAAGTGCAGCGATATTCTATGATGCTTGAAGAGGAATTAGAAGAAGAAGAAAGGGTAGAAGAAAATAGAGAAGGGAGAATTAGCCCTGACGCGTCTCAACCACGCCCATCCGATGCGAATGAAGGGCCTTTAAAATAAAAAAGAGTAACAAGAAAAAGAAGATTGATATTGGAGGAATAAGAAGATGAGAAATCTGCATCTGGACCTGAGGGTGCAACGCATGAAAACAGCTCAAGGCATGATGCATTAGAGCAGGAATTGGAAAACTACCAGCCTGCAAGGCAAGGGTGAAGAAAGACGGATCTCCAAAAGGAATTGGAGAATGAACTGAGAGAACTGGCAAGGGAAGCAAAAGAGCATGTGGCAAGAAAGCGCAAGGTAACCGACGCATTACCTAAGAAGACCTCGGGAAGAAAGCATCAATTTAGTGACATACTCGTAGAAAAGGCCCGAACGCCACCCACTGCCAATTTACATAACTAAGACAATAAACGCATTGGGGTGGAAGGAACGCGTCCTGGCTACCTATTGCGTCATGCAGTGTATCCCTTTGGATGTTGGAATAATTATAAGGGATCAGATCAAAGCCATCAAGACTAAGCCACGAGGGCAACTCTATTTTCCATGGCTGATCTGTGCACTATGCGAACGTGGGGGCATCCCTCTAGGGGATGATCATGAAGATATCGATGGCTTGATAGACATAAAGTTAGTAAGGCGTCTACTTTGCAGTTTGCCGCATCAACCTGCCTTACCTGTCAAGGAAGTGGCAACCAAGATGCATCCAGATTGTTGAACACAGCGATGAAGCTTCAGAGCAGGAAGAATCTGAAGCCGAGCTTGAACTTCCGGCTGAAGAAGCGCAACCACCCCTCAATCTTACTTTCTATGACTCACTATTGGCCCAGCCAGAAGGGAGTCCTAATCAAACGCACCAAGAACCAACTCATATAGATCAGGACATCCCTTATTCCCTTCCTTCGCCCCAACCAAATCCAATTCCCAACTTTGTGCCTCCTCCAATAATTTTTTAGCCAACTGGGCTAGGGTCAAGCAATGCAGCAAATTTTGAAGACCCAATTGGAAGAAATGAAGAACCAACACCACCTCAACGCAGCGCAAACTTAGAAGAGTTGAAAACTTTTATCAGTGATCAGCTCAGACCACTGGTCGTGTCTATCGAAGGTCTTCAGCAACAGAATCGGGTTCTAAGGGATTATCTAAGGCAGCAAACAAGACGGATGCAAGACCAATTTGTTTACACAATGTAATACATCAATCAGGAATTGGTTGGAATGTTTGCTTTGCCTCCACTACCTGTACATCTTAGAAACCTCCTGCATTTTATGGATGAAGACCCTGAGGAAGAACACAGAGATGATGTGCCAGCACAATAGAGTTTTGGGGTGTTCGGTTATTTTTGTATTTTGATTTAATTGTTCTTTTGTATCTGTTTGACTTGTTTGTTTACTTCATATGAATTTATGAAAATGAATGAGAAATTCCTATCATTTTGTTCCTTGCATTTGACCTTGGCATACTTGATTTTTGTTCTTTAGATATTTTCTAAGTCTTGTGCTCTGCCTGACCTCAATGATATCAACTATATGAAATCTATAAGTATAGAGTAGGCGTTAGGAAAATCAACAAGGCCTGAACTTCTCTAAAAAGGTTATGTTTACCTTCTAACGCGTGCAAGTTTTAAGTCTTAAACTCCTTTCAGACTCTCAAAGCCTTTTTGAAATTTTGTTTCTCTTTTAGGAATGAGGATTTAGCTCGTCTCTAAATTTGGGATGAGTAGCTCATCTCCAAATTTGGGGATGAGGGAAATCCGAGTTAAGACGCATCAAACGAATACATCATAAAGAAAAGGGGACAAAATAAGAAAAATATTAAACATGATCCTCTGTCATTACTTCAAAAGAAAAACCTTAAAATGGCATGAGTTTAGTTGGAACAGGCACTTAGCCGTAGTTGGATGCTCACATGGCACCCATGGGGACAAGCCAAAATGAAGTTAAGTTTCCTAGACCAATGCGTCCTATATAACTCCTCTATCTAATCTGAAGAAATTATATCTTGAAACGCATGAATATTAGATATGAGTTTAGTTGTGAAGGGTTCTCACCTTTAGTTGGATGCTCGCATGGCACCTGTGGGGATAAGCCAAAACGAAAGTGGGATACCTAATTCATAATTGTTTTTTTTTTCTTTTTATCCGACATTTATCTTAAAAAGTGCATCTAATGCATTGTTGGTTTAGAAAAAACGAGAATGTTTTGAGAAATGAAAGGAGTTGTGATAAAAGGCCTACTGCACCTGAAACTAAACATTAGTCCTTTTAAGAAAAAAGTCAATCTAAGTTATATTTTCCAAACTCTTATCCCAAGCTTATGACTGAATATGATGAGAGGGGAACTCTGTACACTTAAGACAAAGGAGATAACAAAGAATTATTTTGGAATGCTTGAGGACAAGCATTGTTCAAATTTGAGAGTGGTGATAACTTGTAGAAATACAAGTTATGTTTGCTCTTAAGTTGGAACAACTAAGGTTTTTAATGATAAATTCTCCTCATTTTTAGAAGAAACACATGGATTTATTCAAACATTAGCAAACTCATACAAAAGAAGTTTTATTACTAAATATACACACTATATTGCAGGATTTCAAGGATTAACGCTTACGCATTAGACAAGTGCAGCAGGAAAAGCTCTAATGCATGGATCATGCGTCGGAGGGAGTTCAACGTAGAGAAGATTCATTGCTCCAGGCTGATTGTGTCACATCACTACTTGTAAGTATGAGCACCTGTAGCAGGCGGCGTCTGAAAAGCTTCCACATAGCAGGCGGCATCTGAAAAGCTTCTGAGAGTTAGGCTGTTAATCAGGCTTTAATGCTGACCAGGACATGGACTTTAATGCTGCCCATTCACCAAGTGGACGTGACCAATGCCTATAAATAGATGAAGTCCCTCCAGAGTTAATAAGTTTGAAAATTATAAGGATCCTTACTCTCTGTATATTGTAGTCATAATTCTAGTTTTGTAGAGGTTGTGCCGTGGTGCTAGACGATCAGAAGGGTTGAGAACCACCACCACCGCCGGTCAGGGAGCGGAGGAAGCCACTCTTGAGAAAGATACACCATTCAATTCCTAAACAAGTGATTGTACACAACGAGATTAAGCCAAAGAATATAATGACTCAGTTTCCTTCTTCTCATTTATCACTTTCATTCCATTTGATTAAATATTGCTTTTGTAAAGACTCCCTGTTTCTTTATAAAATTCATATGTTTGATCCATCATACTTCCCATTGTTTATTTCTTGTTTATGTTGAATGCATTAATACTTTATGCACAAGTTCATTCTAAAGCTCAAGCCAACTTGACAAATTGGTAAAAGCATATTTTAACTTAGATTGTTTGAAAGAATAACTAAGTTGCATTAAGTAGGACGCCTAGTACAACTAGAGATAGACTTACTGATGTCTATTGCATTTTGTGTTAGACACATGCATCCTAGAGATAGGCTTTGTATGTTATTCGCATTGAGAAATGTTGAATGAAGTCTGACACATAAACAAAAGATAAGCAAACCATCCCATCTCATTCATACCACATCCTTGTTGTGTACACTCGTCTTAGACTGACGCGTCCATTTACCTTAAACTCAATTTTCGCATGATCCATCATTCACTACTCAAAATCTTTTGCATCTCTTGCACAGGCATAATAATTTAGTGTAAATAACACATTTCTCACATTTAGTTAGGAAAACCCTTACAGTAGATACAACGCAAGGTCTGCATTTGGTTAACTGAATCCCTGAGTTCGACCCTGGACTTACCAGGAACCTAAATTAGATTTATACTTGGGTCTAGTTTAGGAAACACTTGAACGTCATTAGGAGTTGTGTGCATTTTGTGCATTTATCTAACGCCCAACGCGTTACAATTATTTAAATGCATCGAAGCATAAACGCATCACTTATACTTAGAACTTATTTCTCCAATTTATTTTACACAATACACTCCTAGAGCAACCACGATAGCAACAAACACAACACCACCACTCGGAGCCCTATGTATTCTCAGAGTGAGAATCCAAAGGGTGGGCTTTGTTCGGATTTGGTAGAGGGGAGGAGGAAAAGAGACCGTATACAACAATTAAGCAAGTGGGAGAAAGACTTGTTTATCGTATAGACAAAATGCTTGATCGTTTAGGTGAAGTATATGATTGTGTAGGAAAAGATAAGTGATCGTCTATACGACTGTTTAGTAAAGCTCGGGTGCTAAACAATCATTTAATAAAAGATAAGTGATCGTTTAGTAAAAGACAAGCAATTGTTTAGTAAGTAGCATGCATGCGGGTGTAAGTGATCGTTCAGTAAACAAACTATCGTATAGGCTCTGATTTACTAAGCAATGACTCTATAGAATTGCAACACACCGTGAGCTATTTAAGCGTCTCAAAATGATTCTTCATCTTACTCATCAGTTTCGAAACAGAAGAGACACTGACCAATTATCCCATAACTGTCCAATTAATAAATAATAAATATAATCACATTATATTCATAATCTATGGTTCAATATCATATATTAACCATAGTACTTTTTGTAACGACCCAAGTTCAGGAGGGGTACATGAATGAATTGATATCACATCTGAATGAGAGGGATCCTGAGGACATGAAAGTATCGTTAAGAAAGGCTTAAAAGAATTGAAAGTTACTACCTATACCAACAAGGTGCACCTTCCTTTTCGGTGGCTCAATCATAAGAACTCCAAAGTTAAGCATACTTAGTTAGAGCAATCCTATATTGGGTGACCTTCTAGAAGTTTTCTTAGGATGCATGTTAGTGAGGACAAAGCATGCTGAAAGAACCCGTGTTGGTTTGTGGGGACAACTTTCACTTCTAGAAGCATTCGAGGCAAGTGAGGATGACGTAGCCAGGACATAGGGGAATGTTGGGGCCATCATGGGCCGAATTCGGAAACTCTTCTTACCACAGATATACAACCCTATAGTTACATCTTACTTCTTAAGTACAAAGGACCGCCTTCAATGGCAGGAGTTCCCAACTCACTCAAGACGCCCCGAGATTAGGATTAGACCATCTGTGATAAGTCATAACACTTGTACTGGACCAACCACAAACCATTTGAAGCTTCAACACCGCTTGAACCAGACCCGAACCATCTAAACCGAACCAACCACAAACCATTTAAAGCTAAACCGAACCAAACCTCAAGAGAACTGGCCGAACCGACTTCTCTTGCTCTCGTCCAAAATCTCGCTAAGTCAGATCGTTTCGCAATGACAACCATCGTCATGCGTTGGGCTTGATCGTTTAACAAGGCTACACGATCGTGTAGTGTTTGCCTTCTATCATAGTGTCATTGTTTAGTGCCAGAGGAAGCTACACGATCGCTTAGTGTCAAACACTATCACATAGCTCCATCGTTTAGCATGAACAATTTAATACACAATCGTTTAGCTCCCATCGTTTAACGCCGCGTCTTGATTTTTTAGCGCGAGCCCGAGGTAAGTGATCGCCTAGTGCTATCGCACAACAATTGACGCATCGATCAGCTACCACTCATAGGTAAACAATAGTGTAAGCAATGGCTCAATGCCATTGCATAGCTCTTTGCCGCATCGCTTAGCTCCCACTCGAAGCTACACGATCGTGCAGTGCCATCGTATAGCATTACAATGCATCGCTTAACTACCGAGGTAGGCGATCATCTAGGGCACAACACCTAAACGATTAACACCCGAAGCTACACGATCGTTTAGCTTTTTCTTCATATCATCTAACACATGAAGCTAAACAATCGTTTAGTTACTGAAGCTCAACAACGATATGAACAAAGGTTGATTGTCTGAAATCTGCAACTCGGCCCCTTCGTTTGTTTCTTCAAATTACAGCTTAATTTCAACTCTAATGACTCTAAATAAATTAAAGACTCTTAGGAAGACATTAAAGCTCATCAAGCAAGAGCCAATTAAAAATTTAAAAGGGAAATCAAAGAGAAATTAAAGGCCAAAACTCAGAAAACCATATCATTACAACAGTTTCATATTTTCATACAAAACACCCACCAAACCAGAATTAATTCGAATTGAATGCTTATAAGATGCTCTGATACCAATTGTTGGATCGACACCATCACGCAGCAGAAGAAATTAGGGTCCATAAGCATTTTAATTCATTAATTTTGGTTAAAAAGAAACATGCTAAAATAGAGTATAATGGGTTTCAAGAACATACCTTGGTCGAACCTTCAAAATCTCTATTTCCAGCTGCTAAATCCTCCAAATCCTTGTGTATACCACCACAAAATCTTTCCTACTATCCTCTTGGTGCTCTAGATTGAGTTGTGGGACTCAAAATAAGCTGGAATCAAAGGGAATATGGAGAAAGCTCTCTGAACCAACCCATTGAAGAACACCTTCTTCATCCAAAATTTTCAGCAAAAATTCAATCGGTTCATCATCCCTTTCTTCACTCCAATCTCTTCAATATATTGCAGACTATCATGTAAAGAGAAGTGCTACATGGGATGCAGCTCATGCTTGGAGTAAGTCAAAGGAAGAGGTGGGTTCCTTGTAAGCTAGTTGAAGATGAACATGAAAAACCCATTTTCAATTTTATGTAATTTTTCAATTTCCAAAATCTATTTTGATTTTAAAATCATATTTTATTTCTAAAATCAAATATATTAATTTTATAAATTAATTTTATAAATTAATTTTCTAATAAAATTAATAAATAATTATTTAAACAATTTAAATAATTCTAATTAATTTAATATCCAATATTAAATTAACTTTTACAAATTCATCTTCATATATTTAAATCATATTTAAATATATTTTCTCCAATTCCATTTGATTCTAATTTGAACGTGTCAAATTAACTTATCATGCTACTCTAGAGCTAATCCATTTTCGAGCTAGTAGGGGGACCTCATGAACCTACAGATCATGAGCTCCAACGATCCACGATTAATCGGCTAAACTCATTAGACCGATCTAACCCCCATTCGTTAACTAATGGGTCACTCCACTAAAGTCCATAGTTGAACTCCTCTCACTGTGGATATATTATGTCCACTCGATATAACCATGATTAGTAAGTTAACCCTTCACAGGTTGTTCATAATAACGGCTGGGTCAAATCTCTGTTTTACCCCCGAAATTACCTTTTGTTTCTTAAGTCCCCACTGATCCCCTAATAAACAATTATTTTGTGATCCAATCACAAAACCGAGTCTCTCTCATACCAAATGAGAGGGCGGGATCCCTTGTTCAAGCCCCAGAATCAGCACTTAAGGGAACAACCTCTCTACTATCCCCAAAGTGGGTAGGAGTGAATTCCCTCTTGCACCCTATGTCCCCAGCTATCTATCCGGTCTTACCCCTGAAATGGCAGTCATATTGAGCCGGCGCTGTTGAGCCAATCCTCATCTATGAAAATCTAAGGACAATCTCGAATAAACAGGAGTTCATAGTTAGCTCAGGATTAAGGTCAAGTTACCTAGGTCATCGCTTTGAAATAGCCAATCTTAAACAGTAAACAATGTTATAAAGTAAGAGTAACTCATTTCGTGGTCTGATCTTGTACAAACTCTTTTACACAAGGACACCCCCACTTCTCATGTCCAACATGAACAAATTAGGATCACTTCATTTGTAGCACTTTACAATTCCTTGTAAGAACTACAGAACAGGCCGTATCTAATAGTGTTACCAATATAAGGTACCCAACCTTATCCATGTACTATAGATCATTTTGACTATTTACTCGAACCTGGTCCACCTTTATGTCTCCACATAAAGGTCAAGTACTCATCCAATAGTCAAGGGACTTTTAGGTTTATTGGATTTCTATTCAAGCAATAGATTTATTCAAAACACCTTTATTGAATTTTCAGAATAAGCTCTATTGTTTACATACCACGAGTTTTAGGACATAAAACCTAAAAAGCTCCCACTTGGGCTAAAACTTCAGTGATAACTTATACATCCGATATATAAGACTGAGTTCCTGAGTTTTATAGAGAAATACAATAAGCTAGGGCATCCCATACCCATATTTTATCCTTCGGTATCTCTATACCCGATATTTCTCCCACTTACCTTAGGTTATCTGGTATTCCTAGTCCTACTAGGTAATTCTCAAACACTTTAGTCGAGAGAAATATTATAAACATTTTAAAATACAATAGTCTTTAGATAAAACTATAAGAGGATTGCATCATAATCTCAATAATGGCCAAGAAGCACACTTTCCTCCCACTACATCAAGGTACTCTAAACTCTTTGAGCAAGATACATCTGACCTGTCTAAACAACTCTTTGTTAGCAGTTAGATCTAGAAATCTTTAAACTTTCTATACTTTGATTTAGCCATTTAAATATTTGAATATCTAAAAATATCTTTTAACAATTTGATTCTCAACAGAGGTTACTAGAACAAACATAATTTTCTAAATTGAACATTTCATTTATCACAAAAATATATACAATTTGTTCTATACAAGTTTTAACAATTAAAAAACAAGTAGCAACTTCTCCCACTAGATGAGCTGAGCAATTGGTCCCAAGGTCAAGTTTGCCTGGTTGCCTTTTCTTTACTCTCTTCACGAAAAGATATTAAGGGTAGTGTCTTCTCTAGTGCCCTTCATCGTTGCAATGGAAACATTTCCTTTTGCAGCGTTATCCTTGCCTTTCAATCCAGTAGGCTTCTTCTTCCCTTTCCCTTTGCCCTTCTTCATAAGAATACTCTTACTCTTTGAAGAGGAGGCAAGATCAGGCTTGGAGGACATTCCTCACTTCTCGGCAGTAGTAACATTTCCTTCTAACACCAGACCCTTTGTTCTCAACATTGTCTGGTAAGCCCTGTAGCTCATTCAATAGAGTAGTCAAATTTTATTCATTAATGCATTCAAAATTGCAGAAAACTCTTCAGAAGAGATTCTAGAATTAAACAACTTGACTCCTCTCGTCTGTGACTGTTTACTTCTATCACATTAAAGTGGGCCATCATGTCCAGGACATGTTCACAAACATTGGTCCCCACTTTGATGCTACTATTGTAAATGTGCTTAATGGCATCCCTCGCAGAGATTCCATAATCTCTTTGGCAGTACTCATATCCTCATGCTTCTTTTGTCAACACATTAGATAAGCTGGCGAGGATATAAGCATTGGTTATGTCATTAGCCTTGACCCATCTGTCATATACATCCCGAACATTTCAGTTTGTGTTAGAGCTAGGAATGGGAGGAAAATCCTCAGTTAAGGAAAATTGCAAATCGTCTATCACAAGTATCATATTCAAATTTGATTTCTAATTCACATAATTATCTCTAATAAATTTATTTAATGCAATACTTGTATTAATGAACTTGTCATTCTGAAATTTAATATCCAATCAAGTTTTAGCAATTTTAATAATTTACCCAAGATTATTCTTTGCAACGATACTTAAATCAAGAGATTCTTATAAATTGTCATCAATACACCCACTGACACTATTGCGATGGTAGAAAAGAATGTTTCAGTTCTATTTTGCAGGAAATCAAGTCACCGCATGCATTAAGGCTCAAGATAAAAACAACGCATCTACGTCGCATTGTGCCCATCATTCAGGAATGAATAGACGATCAACGCAATAACAACGCATGCGACAATCGATCCAGTAATAAAAAACAACACCGCATGCGGGCAAATGATCGAAGATGCAAAAGAGCAATGCAATTGTGGAGGATTCTGACACATGTACAGCTGACCGTTGTGCATTTTTGACGGGATTGATTGCGTAACAGAAGGAATATTCATTCCACCATTTCAGGAGCTGCCATAACAATAAAGTGGGGTTCACACTACTGAGAGTCAAAGCTGAGCCTATAAATAGCTCTGGCCATTCCACTGAGAAAATATACTTGATACTGGCATATTTTGATATTTGTATATTGAGAGAGTGACTGGTCTGAAGAGCCTGATTGGAGTAGATCCAGGAAGAATTAAGAGACAAGGCCGAGAGTTGAGTCTCAGGGCAAATCCTTTCAAACCCTGCCATTGAAGCTCTATACCAAGGTCAATTCTACCAGACGAGCAAGCTTGAGAGAGAAGCTCTTCTCTTCATCCATTTCATATGCTGACAAGCAAACCCACAATGATGGGATTTGATTGATGATATAAATTGCTCACAATGATGCGATACTACTTCTAGTTATACGTTAATTATGGATGTTCATGTAGTATGCCATGCGTAGTCACTGCAAGTTTCTCGGTGTGATCCGAGGTAGAACATGGGGAATGGTTTAGGTTATTGTGGTATGTTCATGATACATGCGACCAGGTTTTCAATTTTTAAAAGTATGTTTGTACAAGTATATAAATTGCAATAAAATAAAGGAAAGCAGTAAAGATGCGATAAAAACATAAAAATACAATAAACCTAAGCTAGATGATACAAGATACAGAATTCATGTACAAGATGCTGGGATTAAGGCTGGCTATGAAAGTTATGCAAAGACATGGGATGCAGCGACAAGTCTTATGAACAGAATAGAAAGAGAAAGACAAATAATACAAACAACGCAAGTTCTTAATTGGATTGAAGGTACAAATACTGTTTCGCTCGTCTCTTGGCGTACACCTCTCAGTGATCAGCCGCGCTCCCACATGTCTGTGGTGAAACAGAGACTAACGTAATGAACGGAAGGTTGCTTCCATGTCTGGAAGTACTACTCGCTTTAGTTAACGCATTCTTTTAACCTTCTCTCGATAGATCAGAATGACACCTTCACTTCTACTCTTACAGGTGAAGATGTCGTCTAGCATGCTTTAGCTAAATGTATTTTATATCTTTAATACAGATTAAGTTCTTAGTGACTCATATTGCTCATCAGGGGATTAAGAAGATATCATGGAGAAAGTGATTGATGGGTGAACGGAAATAGACAGAAAATGGTAAATGGAATCTATCGAAACATTTAATATTTTTATTAAGCGCTTGATACATGGTGTGTGAATGAAGAGATAAAGAAAACATGAAATACACAATGAAAGAGAGATAGAACAGATACAAATAAGTGCCAATGTCTTGGCACGGAAATAATGGAGATCTGCTTGCCGGATAGGATGGATTTGATGGGAGGCAGAGCTTCCCTCTCAGGCTTGCTCTACCGGTAGCAGGAATTTTTGCACAGAGCTTCCGATCGAGTGTATGGCAGGTTGGATCTGAGATTCACCTATCGACCTTATCTCGTCTTCTTCCCGGATTCTTCTCTTAAGCACTCAACTCAGCCTTTTCTCTACAATCTAGCAGCACTTAGCCCCGTATCAAGTAGCATACCTTTTCTCTGAAATTAATGGAGTATTTATAGGTGCAGATCTTTGACTCCGGCCTTGTGGTCCCCACTCATGGTTATGGTAATTCTGAAGATGGAGGGATATTATTCCTTTTGTTATGCAATCAGACCCTCAATTCTGCACAACTGTTAGTTGTACACGTGTCTCAATCCTCCGCTCTTGCGTTGCTCAACTGCATCTTTCGATCATAGGTTCACATGCGGTGGTTGTTTTTATTACCACATGCAGTTAAAGCACAGCTCTTGGATCGACTGTCGCATTGCGTCGTCATTACTGTTATCGTCTCTTCATTGTTGATTGACAGGCGCAATGTGACAGAGATATGTTGTTTAGTCTCTCGTGAGCCTTGAGCGCAAGCGGTGACTTGGTCTCCTGCAAAACATAGTAAAGTTCGGCTTGTCTTCCATCTTCTTGGTGTTAGTGAGTGTAATCGCATGAGTGTAATCGCAAACATTTATAATTATTGTAATACTAGGCTAATTTTCATACAATTGGTGCATAATTACTAACTTTTAGCCGCAATATATAGATAAGGTGGCATAAATAACTTGTATTTCTATAAGTTATCACCCACCATCCAGGTCTGTGTCAAGACGTTGGCACTCTTCTGTATTTGTTTCTATCTCTTTATCATCAATTGTATTCATCTTCTTAATCTCTATCATTCACATCATGTATCAGACGCTAAATCTTAGTATTGAATGTCATGATCATTTCCATCTCCCTCGTTCTATCTATTTCCGTTCATTCGTAAATCAATTTCTCCATGATGTTTTCTTAATCCCTTGGTAATTAGCAAGAATTAAGCAAGGAAATTAATATGTGCTAAGGAAATAAATATGTTTAGCTAAAGCATGCTAGACGACATCTTCATCTGTGAGAGTAGAAGTGAACATGCCATTCCTTTTGTCGAGAGAAGGTTGGAAGAATGCGTTAACTAAAGCGAGAAGTACGTCCAGTGATGGAAGCAACCTTGCGTTCATTACGTTCATCCCTGTTTCACTATAGAGATGTGGAAACACGACCGATCACCGAGAGGTGTACGCCAAGGGAAGCGGAACCTTAGTTATATCTTTAACGCTTAATAACTTGCAATGTTTGTACTAATTATCCTTTCTATTTCTATTTCATACATAAAGACTTGCCACCACATACCACGATCCTTTGTATAATCTTCCCAGTCAGTCTCAAACTCAGTGTCATGTATCAGTATCCTGTATCTTGTATCATAATAGCTTAGGTTTACTTTTATGCACTTTTATCTTATTATCTCAACTTTATTTTACTGCACAATTTTACTTTATCGCAATTTAAATTCATGTACAAACCAATCTTTTATTAATTGTAAAAATCAGTCGCATGTATCACGAATGTAACACAGTAACGACAACAATCCCTGTGTTCAACCTCGGATTACTCTGAGAAACTTGCGTTGGAATTATATTTGGTTTCAGCGCAAGGAAACTTGTGACAATGGATAGCATACTACAAGAATTCCATTAATAACACATACATCTAGAAGTAGTATCGCATAAAGTATATAGAACCATTCATATTTATCCACATGCTTAAAGATCAAAAAATTACCGTTACAAGTTTATGGCGCCGTTGCCGAGGATTGGTAACGATTATTGTTGAGTACGTTTGTGATATTTTGCAAAACAGATCTCTTTGTACTGATTGTTTATCATGAAGAGCAGTCTAACGATTTATGAGTACTGGAGCAATCCAAAAATTCTAAGCTGACCCAGAGATCAGGTGTACTTTTCACGTAGGAGCACGTCAGAACAAGATTAAGTGCTGGAATTTTAAGACCTACGGTTGCGGAGAATGCAAGGTTTGAGAAATGTGCAACGTATTCTCCATACCAGGGGTGACTCCCGAAGGAAGTAGATCATATTTCTCCCTGTATACATTGTGGGATGAGGCAAGGAGCAATGTCCCTTAAGACATTGGGCAGGCAAGCTGGATCGCCTGCGGAGGTATGGATTGCGTTCATCATGGAAAATTGTCTCCAGTCCATATCGCAATTCTATGTTTACATGCTTTCTTAATTACTATCTTTATTGCCTTATGAACTATGTCATTAATTGCATCATTCAATTCGTTTTTATTATACTTCATTTACTTCTCTTGCGTTTATTTCCGTTCTCTTTATATTCTTTAATTTTCTATCATAAATGCGTTATTCTTAAAACCTGGTGAATGGTTGACTAATAAGAAGAAAATTATTACCGCAAAGCCCTTGTGACTTGCATTGATGAAAATAATAATAATAATAATAACAAAAATAATAGAACAATCAACTTCCGCTATGCATTGCGATGATGGGTGCATCTTGTGCCAACAAGAAACACTTTGCGTTCATCCAACTCAAATGCATTGTGCTGAGGGGTGTGTTGTGCTCGTATGTGTTCTTTGCCCGTCCTTAGCAAAAATGCACTTTGTTGAGGTAGTGTTGCACTGGTAGAAATACCGTGTGCCCGTCCTCCAGAAATGCATTGAGTTAAGGGATGTGTTACGGGGATACATGCGTTGTTGCCCGTCCTCTACAAAAATGCATTTGCGTTGATGAATTCATTGTGTTAAAGCACCAAAGAAAATTCTTTATGAAAATTGAGAATTCTAATCGCTTCAGCTTCCAAGAACATGATGAATCTGTAGTTGAAGGGACGTACATCTCTATGAATTCATAAATGTGAGGCGCGCGGCAGGAAGCTTTTTTAGTACCTCGAGGCCTGCCACCGCAGAATTCGCATTGGAACCCTCAAGGACCAACCTATAAATTTTGTCTCTTCATCTTAGATCATTTACTTGCTTCATTTTGCAAACAAAAACCCTAGAGCCTTTGCATACCAGAATTTCTTCCTTCCCAAAACCCTAGAGAATTCCCTAGTACTCTTACTCCGTCATCCATGGCAGACCAGTCTCCCCAACCATCTTCTTCACCCTCATCACCCTCAAAAGCCCAACTCATTGCACGAGAGGCGGCATTCCTCGAGAGGCAGCGTTCTTCGCGGCAAGCCGTCGTCTCACTGCTCAACCACAAACCATCCCTCAAGTCGCTGGAATTCCTCGACGAAAGCCTATAGCAGCCGTACCACTCCAGTTTAAAAGGGGGCAGAGTTCATAAAGCACCCCACTCCCTACATCTCCTCTGAAAGAGACAGGATGATAAGAAGGTGTTTAGGAGAATTCTTAGCAACTTGGAGAAAGAAGGAGGACTGCCCGAGGCTGGGGTTGTGAACCAACCACTACCTTTGAGGAAGAGATGGAGAAAGCATCAAGAAGAAGCGCTTTGGAAATCTTGGATCCTTAGGAAACTGCTAATGTAGAATCTTATGAGGAACCCATCAGGGTCGCTTTGGAGGAAACAGCGGCGGAGAAGCAGCTTGAAGTGGCTGAAGAGAAGAAGAAGAAGAAGAAGATCAAAGAGAAGAGGGTTGAAGGAGATGAGGAAGCCCATCCAATCAAGAAGAAGGAAAGAAGGATGGATAAGAAGAAGGAACGCAGGCGGGAAGAGAAGCACCTGAAGAAGGAAGAAGAAAGGAGAAAGAGGTCCGAGAGCCCAGAACTGTACGGAGAATCCACCTCTGTGAGGGAGGACAAAGGGGAATCAACGCAACTAGGAGAACTAGCGCAACCTGAAACATCACAAACGGTTTCAACTGATGAAGGAGAAGATGTAGATGTCACCCCCTTGATGCGGCATCGCAAGGAGAATGTGTCGCAAGGGTCAACCGTTGACCCACCAATTTTGATAGATGCATTAAAAGAGCAGAAGAGGAGGAGAAAGGAAAAGGAAGAGAAATAGGAGAAAATGTTGTGAGCAAAACTCATCATTACAGAAGGCAGTCGAAGAAGAAAATTACAAGATGAGGAGGTGCACCGCAACAATGAGATTTTGGAAGAAGAAGAAAAGAAAAGGCTCGAAGAGGAATAGCGCATTTTGCTGGCCTCCGAGCAGTTTGAAAAAGAAATTGAAGAAGAAGAGAGAGAAGAAGAAGAAGAAGAAAGGAAGAAGAAAGAGGATAAAGAGAGGAAGCGCCAAGCAAACATTCAGCGCATAAGAGAGAAGAAGGGCAAGGAGCTTGCTGAACGGGAGAAGGAGGAACAATGTAAGGTAAGGGAAAAGAAACAAAGGCAAGGGTCTCGCCTTGCGTTGATCAAAGAAAAGGGCAAAGCAGTTGTAGAAAATAGCAAACCCGCGTTGGTTAAGGGGCACCCATCGAAGAAGAGAGAAAACGATGATATGCTGATAGAGATGGGATTTTTCCCCGCACCAACGCCACTACCAAACCTGATTACAAGCGTTGTACTGGAGCACGGATGGAAACCATTTTGCCAGTGCCCAGCCATCGTCATCCCAAAGGTAGTGCGAGACTTCTATAATGGACGACTACATGGCACCAAGGATGTGGTGACTATAAAAGCGAAAATAGTGTCTTTCAGCGCAAAAGATATCAATGAATTATACTTGATGAAGAGCAACCCAGATGCACTGGGTAATAAAATCATTGATGATCCTACTAAAGAACAGATGGAAGATGCGCTGCAAAATTAACACAACCGGGCACTAAGTGGACGGTCTCATTAAAAGGCATTAGAATCCTGACGTCCAAGACACTACTTCCCGAGGTGCGGCTTTGGGTATATTTGGTAAAACGACGACTCATCCCGACTTCCCATGACAAAAAAATTTTGAAGGATCGAGTCATGGCTGCATATTGCATTGTGCAGGGCATTCCAATTGATGTGGGTCAAATGATCGCCAGACAAATTTGAGGTTTTGTGGGACACATAAGAGGTCAGTATTTCTTTCCATGGACTGTCTCAAGTTTATGCCTATCAATGGGTGTAGGCATTGAGGAAGTACCCATGCCTGAAGTTCATGGCCTCATAAACATCAAGATTTTGAGGTTGCTCCTCAAAGATTCTCCACACTGCCTCGAGCTCCCATTGAAGAGGCCCATCATTGATTTAAATGAGCCGTAGCAACCCAAGCCAAAGAAACAGTGCAAAGATGACAAAGGAAAAGGAAAGTCCAACACTCACCAACGCAAGAATCAGTACCCTTGGATCATTTGCCTTGGATAATTCGCCCTCCAAGCCCTCCTGCATAGCCTTCTTCTTCACTTCCCGAGCATTTCACCAACCTTCTTCTTGCCCCTGATTCTCCCACCGCATATCCAGTAGCTCCATCCTCACCTTTATCATCATCACTGCAACTTCCCCTTCCACTACCGCATGTTGATGACCCACGCGATTGATAACTTGTAGAAATACAAGTTATTTATGCTGCCTTATTCAGATATTGCAGCCAAAAGAGAGTAAATATGCGTCGATTGTATGAAAATTGGCTCAGAAATATAATAAATATAAATTATTGCAATTACACCTACTAACATCATTAAGATGGTAAAAGAAGATATTTCTACTCTGTTTTGCAGGAAACAAGTCACCGTTTACGATCAAGGCTCAACGAGGAACTGAATAACGCATCTCTATCACCTTACGCCCATCAATCAACAATGAAAAGACAATTAACGCAATGATGGCACAATGCGACAATCGATCCTGAGCTGAATTTCAACTGCATGCAGTAATAAAAGCAACACCGCATGTGAGCAACTGATCGGAAGATGCAGCTGAGCAACGCATACGCAGAGGATTGTGACATGTGTACACCTAACCGTTGTGTAGATTTGACGGTCTGATTGGATAACAGAAGGAATATTTATTCCTCCATCTTCGGAATTTCCATAACAATAAGTGGGGTCCACAAGCCAAGAGTCAAAGCTTTTCACCTATAAATACCCCCATAGAATACTTGATACGGGTATACTTGATACAAGGGCTAATTGATGCTAGATCATTAAGAGAGAGAGGCTGAGTTGAGTACTGATCGGAAGAAATCCGGGAAGAGAAGAGACAAGGCCAAAAGGTGAATCTCAGTGCGATTCTACCAGATCCCCACCGTGAAGCTCTGTGCTTAGATCCCTACTACCGGTTGAGCAAGCCTGAGAGGGAAGCTCATCCTTCCGCACGATCCATCCACATCGACAAGAAAATCTCCATCCAAATCGACGCTAAGAAGTTGGCGTTTATCTGTATTTGTTTCTAACTCTATTTCATCAATTTTATTTCATTCTCTTAATCTCTTCATTCATAAATCATGTACCAGATGTTGAATAGTGTTATTGAATGTCTCGATCACTTTTATTTCCACTTCTCTGTCTATTTCTGTTCCTTCATTAACCGATTTCTCCATGAAGTTTTCTTAATACCTTGGTAATTAATATGGATTAAACGAGTAACTTAATTTGTGCTAAAGAGATAAATACATTTACTTAAGGCATACTAGACGACATCTTCACCTGTGAGAGCAGAAATGAAGATTTCATTCTGATCTGAAGGTTAGAAGAATGCGTTAACTAAAGTAAGTAGTACTTCCAGAGATGGAAGCAACCTTGCGTTCATTACGTTCGTCCCTGTTTCACCACAGAGATATGGGAACGCAGCCGATCACTGAGAGGTGTACGCCAAGGGAAAAGCGAAATCGTACTTGTATCTTTAATGCAATTAAGGAACTTGCGCTATGTATTAATTATCTTTTCTGTTTCTGCTTCACACATAAGACTGATCACCGCATTACACGATCTTTGTATAATCTTCATAGCCAGCCTTGACCTCAGTATCTTGTATCATGAAACCTGTATCTTGTATCATCTTAGATTAGATTTACTTTATTGCAATTTACTTTGACGCAATTTATGTTATTATCGTAGTTTTACCGTTTTACTTTACTTTACCGCATGTTTAAATAATTTTACACAACTCTTTTATAAATTGAAAAACCCCGGTCGCATACATCACAAACATAACGCAATAACCTCAAACAGTCCCTATGTTTGACCTCGGATCACACTAAGAAACTTGCAGTGAAATTATACTTGGTTTCAACGAAGGAAACTTGTGACAACGCATAGCATACTACGAAAACATTCATTAATAACACATATCTAGAAGTAGTATCACATATCATCGCATAAAATCTATGTCATCAAGCTTATGGCATGGACTTGCATCATGCTAAAAATACGCGTAACAAGTTTATGGCGCTATTGCCGTGGAACTGGTAACGGGGACATGGACTTGTAGTGTATAGATTAAAATTTGTGTTAACAAGTTTATGGCGCCGTTGCCGGGGACTACTTAACGGTTTATTGTTTGAGTGTGTTTGTGGTGTTTTGCAAGACATATCTCGTTGTACTGGTTGTTCAATGCGGAGAGTAACTTGATGGTTTATGAGTACTAGTCCTGAATTAGATAAGGCGGAAGAAAGCAGCGAGTATGGCAGATAATAACGACAATGCAGTTCCCGTAGTAAATGAAGAGGCTGTTAAGCCAGCATAGGATCCTGTTTTCCTGGCCGCTGATCGCAACATCCCCATGAGGAATTATGTGGCACCCAACCTGTATGATTTTTCGCCTGGGATTTCGAGGCCTATTATCGAGGAAAACACAAGGTTCAAAATAAAGCCGGTCATGCTACAAATGATCCAAAATGCAAGGCAATTTTGGGGTCTGCAAGGTGAAGACTCGCATGCCCATTTGACCAGCTTTGTCGAAAGGTGCGACAACTTCTCACTACCTGGCGTTACCCCGGAGAGTATTAGACTGTATTTGTTCCCTTACACCTTGAGGGATGAAGCCAAGAGGTGGGCTCACTCACTGGAGCCGAACGAGATCACATCATGGGATCAACTGGTGAAGAAGTTCTTCCCACCGACAGTCAATGCAAGGTGACGAAAGGACGTACTGAACTTCGAGCAAATGGAGAATGAGATCCTGAGCACCGCCTGGGTGCAATTTAGAAGATTGGTGAAAAACTGCCTGCGTATCGAGATACCCGATTGCATGTTGATGGAGACCTTTTATAACGACCTGAATAGATCGACGCAGGCTGTTGCTGATGCCTCTGCGGCAGGAGATTTTATGGACAAAACGTATACTGAGGCTAAAGTCATCCTTGACCGAGGCTATGGAGGCCGAACATGGATATCGCGGAACATGGATGACTGGATTGATGATGGCTATGGAGGCTGAGGCACCGAAGGAAGAAAGAATGAAACTGCCATTTTCCCTGGGGAGACAATGACCACGTTGGCCGCTCAGATGGCCACGGTGACCTTCTTCCTCTAATCGATGGCAATCAATCAAGGACCATCCCCCAACAATCAGAGCAACCCGCTATGCCGGCTCAAGTGGCCGCAATAAGTTACATTGATTGTGAAGGGGCTCATGTAGCAGAAATGTTCCCATCGAATCTCCAGCAAGTATGCGCCATCCAAAACAACCCCTTCAGCAACACCTACAATCCTGGCTGGAGGAGCCATCCTAACTTCGGTTGGGGTGGCAATCCTAACTAAGGGGGGCCAATCAACCATCAGAGTGGCAGTCGAGGAAATCCTCCTTTTCACCATAACTCGAACTAGGGGCAACCAAGGCAATCACATAACCAGCAACCCTCATCTTAAAACACCTCTGGAAGCTCATTGGAGGCCTTGCTTAAACAATATATGGACAAAAATGATTTAGTAATGCAAAGGCAGGCATCTTCAATTTGAAACTTAGAGATCCAAGTGGGCCAGCTAGCATCTAAGCTAAGAAATAGAGTACCAGGAACGTTGCCCAGCAACTCTGAAGCCCCGGGATACAATGGAAAAGAGCAATGTCCCTAGGATATTAGGCAGGCAAGTCGAACCGCCTGCAGGGATGTGGATTACGCTCACTCAAAGAAACGCATCTTTCGGTCCATATCTCACATCTATGTTTAATTCTTTCTTTAAACTCCTGTCTTATTGAATTCCTGAATTTTGTCTTTTCTTCTTCATTTAATTCGTTTCTTGACTTTATGAATTTAATTCTTCATTTACTTCCTTTTCATTTATTTTTGTACCATCTTTAATTCTTTTAAATTTTCTGTAGTTAATGCGTTAGTCCTTAATTGGTGAATGATTGAGAAATAAAGGGAAATTTATTGTCGCAAGTTATAACAACTTGCGTTGATGAAAAATAAATAAGATAAAATAAAATAAATAAAATGAAACAACCAATATCTAGTATGCAAGGTGATAATGGACGCATCTTGAACCAAGCAAGATACGCTTTGCATTCATCCAACTCAAATGCATTAAAACTGAGGGGTGTGCTGCGTGTGTGTATCCTTTGCCTGTCTTTAGCAAAATGCACTATGTTGAGGTAGTGTTGCGCTAGTATCAATGTCGTGTGCCCGATCCTCCAGAAATGTGTTTAGTTAAGGGGTGTGTTGCGGGGATGCATGTGTTGTTGCCCGTCCTCTGCGAAGATGCAGTTGCGTGGGTGAACACATTGCGTTAATCTTTACATTGCGTCCATTCAAATAAAACATTAAAGAAAGTTCTTTTTGTCATTTGAGGAGTCCAATCATTTCGTATCCCAAAGCAATGATGATTCTGTAGATGAAAGGACGTTTTTCTGAAATTTCATAAATGATGGAAGTTCGAGTGATTGGCCTTTTGAGTGTCTCGAGATCTGTCACCAAGAAAATCGCGTTGGGCCCACTACGGCCCAACCTACATATAGGAACCTTTCCCCGTCTGTGAATTCTTTACATCATTTTGGCAAACTGAAAGCCCTAAGCACCCAGCATACGAAACTTTCTTCTTCCCAAAACCCTAGCGATTTTTCCAATCCTCCCAAGCTTATCATCCATGGCCGACTAAGATTCCCAACACTCTGTTTCACCATCAACTCCTTCCTCTGACCAAATCGCCATGCTAGAGGCAGCATTCCTTGCTTCCAGTCGCAGACTTGCTGCCCAACCCCACACCGTCCCGAGAATCGTCAGTAGAACCTGGAGAAACCCCTTAGCCGTCAAACCTCCTAAGTTCAAGAGGGGGCAAAGCACTGAGAGCACACCAGTTCCAACTCCTGCCGTCTCAACTGAGAATGAGAAGAAGAGACGCGGTGATATGGAGGTGTTTGGTAACATTCTGAGCAATCTGAAGCAAGGAGTGGGATTACCCGAGGCAAGGGTTAGAAACCAACCACTGTCTACGGCGGAGGTGGCGATGGTGGTGAATGAAGAGGTGGTGGTGACAGAGGAAGTGGTGAACGAAGAAGAGATAGAATGAGGCACTCTGGCCTTAGAGACTCTTGAGGTAACTACCAACGCAGGAACCTATGACGGAACCTCTAAAGTTGTGGTGGAGGAGGTTGTGGTAGAGGAGACTACCATTTAGTTACTGTTTTCGGTCAGGAACTTACTAACACTTAGTAATTCTTATAAGTGTGACCCTCCATTTTCAGATTTCATAGAACGGTATGAATATTCCCTCGAATAGGAAGACAATATTCAAGCCGAAACTAAGAAAACCTATTCATTTCTAAAGTTTGGATTGTTCCAAATAGTATGTTATAACCCTCCGAGGGGATCGCCGTAAAAACGACTAGCTAGTGCCGCCTAAAAACGACAACAGACGTAACATAGGAATCTCACGATTCAAACTAATGGAAGAGACCATAGGATATGTTGACACATTTCCTGCATCCACTTACTATGAACTAGTTCCCCTATCACCTTGATATTAACCCATGCAACACTTTCAGAATGGAGTAGTCACAGTAAAAGTGACACGAAGTCGAGCATGGATCTCACAGTGTATACTCTTAGGGATGCGAGAGCTAAAAATAATATATCGTATATATTATTAATCTCTCATTGAAGTGTTCTAATTATTTGGATATCACTTGTACTTGGGTATATTTTGGCTTAAAAACATCCTAACTCAATGTGGTTTATCCAAGTATAACATTTATATTTTGATTTAACCTACATTGTCTAAGTGATAAAACCATTTTATTACCACTCACTATTCATGCATGCTCATAAAACCGGTTAACAATGCTTAGTACTTCGATTAAAATACCCAGGTATGAGGTGTTACGTAAACCGTCAACTTAAGTACCTCCAACCTTAGACAGGATTATAGACCGATTGAGTTTGTAACCGTGTTTTATAAGATAATGACCTATTTTAACTATTAAAACAAGTTGTTATGAAACCTAAGTGAGCATGTATCTTATCTTTGTTATAGGTTTTAAATGTCTAACCCGTTTTATAACTCTTCTAAAAAATAGAGACATACTATAACAAAATGTTAAACATTCCACACATTAATATAACAATTATATTAATTTTATGAAACCCTACTCGTGCATACTATATACATTATAACTCATTTATAACATATATCAATCCATGAAACATGCTTTCTTATGGTGGGATTTTAAATCTACATGGCATATAATATGCACATAAATGTTCAAATTAAATATAGTAAACATCATATGCATAAAATATTTAAACACTACTGATGTGGACCAACTTTGGCATACTTAGCAAGTAAAAACTAGTTTATTAAAAAATTAATTAAAAAGCAGCTCCAAGTTGCCTCTGGACCACAGAACAGACCCAAAACGAATCCAAACCACGCGAACCGGCCCTATAAAGCTTCAAAAGAGGTTGAACAAGTCAAAATTAGGTTGAACCGGACCCTCATGCCACCAAACCGATTGAATCGCACCACTCCCGCAAACCAATCCACGGATGCATGCATTTCTGGGTTGGGATGAGTAGCGTTGCAATGCTCAATCCCAGCATTGCAATGCCTCAGGTCCATGAAGAACAACATGCAACGCTATCTGGTAGGGTTGGCAAAAAAAAACCCGAGGGACCCGCCCCGTTCGGGGTGGGGATTCCCCGATTTGACCAGGGATGGGGTCAAACTGGAGAATTTATCCGGGGCCTCGTTCAGGGATGGGGACAGTATCCCCACCCCGACCCCGACCCTGATTAATCCCCGATCCCGAATTTATATATATATATATATATATATATATTATCCCTCCTCAGTCCCCTCCCGCTCTCTGCAATATGCAACAAAACATCCCTTCGCTCTCGCTCTCGTCCTCGCTCATCACTCCCTTCCATTGAAGTTTGCCATGAATGGGGCCCCGTAGGGACCTCGTTTCCCCGATGGGGAATCCCCGCCCCTGTCCTCGCCTTCAAATGGCGGGGATGAGAGCGGGGATGGGGGACAATTTCCCCTACGGGGCCGGGGATGGGGGACGCCCCGCCCCGGCCTCATTGCCAACCCTACTATCTGGGCAGCATCGCGGCACTGCATAGTATGGCTTCTTTTCCAATTTTTTCAAATGAGCTTGTTTGCTTCAATGTTCAATTACATCCTATTTTCAACTCTATTGACAATAATAAAATTACAAACCCTTAAACACACATTAAGGCCCATCACCAAGAGCCAATTACAAATTTAACAACTGAGACAAAAGAATTCTAATGCCAAATTTGATTTAGAAACCATATCAGTTACCAAACATGCATTGGTGTGTGAATTTTTAGCAATGCATGTTTGGTAACTGATATGGTTTCTAAATCAACATAAATTGAATTCTTAAATCATGCTCTGATACCAATTGATAGAGTAAAGATGCAAAATGCGAAAGCAAATAGAATTATTAGGTACTCTAACTACACTTAATTTGAGTTCAAAAACATACTTGAAACGGTTTTTCAAGTAAAACGGTTTCAAGTATGTATTCCTTTGTAGATTCCTTCTTGATCCTTCCTCTTTACACGAAATTGGATCTCCAAATCCTTAGTAGACCACCAAGGTGAGGTTCTCTACCATTCTTAGCCTTAGATTGAGTGGTGGAAACTCAAATTTTTAAAGAGGTTGAGAGGGTTTGAGAGACTTTGAAAAAAAAAATTGTTTTAAAATCTCAGAAAATTGGATTGCATGGCTTCAAAATTTTGAATAATGAAGTATTTTACAAAATCTAGAATGCAAGCACTCATACATTCAACTAATTGACACCTCATTTAGCACTAAGTGAGTGGGCAAGGTGTCAAAATGTAGAAAATCCACTAAAAAACTCAATGGAGGATTTTTCTACTCAACACAATTTCAATTTTTTAATTTAATTTAAATTTTCCAACTTAATTAAATTAAATTTCCTAAATTGAAATTTATTTAATTTAGATAATTAATTAAACAAATTTAATTAATTAATTACATAATAATTTTATATCAAATATTAAATTAATAAAACACCTAATTTAAACATGAATTCTTATTCATGTAATTGAAAGAACTCTTAAATAAGAGAACCATTAAGCAGAAGCAAGATTGTTCCAAACCATTGTGAAGAAATAAAGCATTTACAAATATACAACAACATTTATGCATCAAGGAGTAAATTACAACATGCTTTCAATTAAAAACAAAAGGGAATCGAGTGACATATCTTTGAAGAACTCTTCTTCAAGTATTCCCTCAATCAACACCAGTTACTCGTCCACGCAAACTCGATCCAATGCACGAACGCAACGAACAACCAGTGAATTCCACGAATTGTCTGATCCATGAACCCAATCGAGTAAGACTTGATCCTTGAACACAAATGCTCGACAGTACCACTCGGTTGCCTTGGTATTCTCAATGTGAGAATTCGAGGTGTGGGGTCTATGTGGATTTGGTAGAGGGAAGAAGGATGTATACGATCGAGTAAGTGGGAGAATGAGAACCTCTATCATATAGAGATACCCGATCGTCTAGCAAACGAGAAGCTATTGTTTAGTAACGAGAAGCTTGGTCGTTTACTCTCTCAAAGTCTATCGTATAGCTTTTTTTTTCACCGCTAAAAGAAATGAAACATTTTCACTTTTATTCATCAGTTATTAAAATTGATAGTAACTTGTCACTCATGAAGTTAAAGGTGAAAATAAAATAACTACCCACAATTATCTAATAATTGTTTTATTTTAAATAAATTTAATAACTAATTTATCATATTATATTTATAACCTATAGTTTTAATATCACATCATATGTAATATTTAAATTGTAGTTCTTTTCTCCTTTATGACATTTAATATAAATCATATTTATATTAATTCCTCCAATTAATATATCTAATACATCAAATCAATTATATCATAGATCGAATCAATTATATCACATATAATTAAAATAATTCAATCATATCATATATAATCAAATTCTCTCTTGTTAATTTGAACACTTCAAACTAACCCAAAAACTTATTCTCAACTTGAATCCACCGAGTTACCAAGAGGACCTTATGGACCTGTAGCTTGAAGCTCCAACGGTACGTGAATAACTGACTAAACACTTTAATGACGATATCCACCATCCGTTAACTGTCGGGCATTCCACTAAAGATCAATAGTTGCACTCTTCACACTATAGATATATTTCTGTGTCCATTGGATATAATCAATCAACAGTACAGTGAACCTTCACAAATCGCTCGTAAGTATAACTGGGCCAATTTACCATTTTGCCCCTGTAGTTACATCTAACTCCTTAAGTACCACTGAATCCTCTAATGAACAATAAATCATAGTTCTACTATGAGTGAACACTTCTCGTGCCATGAGAAAGTGTAGCGCCACATTGTTCAAGCCCCAGAATCAGCCTTTAAGGGAGCAATCTATCTACTTACCCCTACTTAAGGGAAGGAGTGAATTCCGTCTTGTGTAGTTGAGTTCCCAACTCCCCAATCAGACGAATCTCCAAAGTGGTAGGTTTGAGTCGGCGATCTAGGACTCGTACCCATGCAAATCAAAGGACCGCCCTCATAGGTAGGAATTCCCAACTCACTTAGGATTAAAGTCATGTTACCTGTGGTCATCCTAGGGAAATGAAAGTCTCTAACATGAACAGTGTCATATTACAAGACTAGACATTTCCTGGTCCAGTCTTATACAACCTTCTTTGTATAGGATACCCCCGTTCATATGTCTCCACACGAATGATCAGGATAAGATCATTAGTAGCACGTTACAACACTTGTAACATCTACAAAGCGGGTCATATTCATAGTGTCACCAGGATAAGGTTTTCATTCTTTATCCATATATTACAGACCATTTAGATTATCACTTAAGGCATGATCCACTTTTATGTCTCCACATACATGTTTAAGTTACAACGATAATCAGGGATCTTAGTTTATTGGTTTGTGGTTAATGTAACTAAAATATCTCATATTTCAAAACAATAGTGAAGAAAATATCTCATATTATTACATCACAAATGTTTGTTCATACACGTGTTTACAAACTACAGGAATCTACGAGATTTAGGGCATCAACCTCAACAGTAATCAATGTTTAAATCAACATTTAAATATTTGAAAACTCTCCAATTGAGTTTAATTTCAATAAATTTATACGTTAATTATATCGAATATAATTAACCAAACCCTAAAATTAAAATTGAACATTTAAAATTCTAAGCCCTAATTTCAAATTTGAACAATTCATATTCGCTCAATTTTCTAATCAAAGGTTTAATGTTTTACAAGCTAGTAGGGGAACCTTATAGACCTACAGATCATGAGCTCCAACGATTTGAGATTAATCGTTTAAACTCTTTAATCCAAGTCAATCGATATTTGTTAACCACCAAGACATACCACTATAGCTTGATGATTGCACTCTCCTCACTGTAGATATATTTCTGTCCACTTGATTTAACCTTAATCAGTAAGTCGATCCTTCATAGCTCGTTCATATTCACAAATAGATCAAAATTACCATTTACCCTTGTAAATACATCTTGCTCCTTAAGCTCCCATTGATCCTCTATTTAATAATTGGTTTATAGTCTAACTTATAAACCATGTCCCTCTCAAGGGGGCTCGTTTGTTCAAGACAAGGAATCAGTACTTAAGGGAACAACCTATCTGCTAACCCTAAAATGGATAGGAGCGTATTCCATCTTGTAGGATTATGTTCCCAACTATCTATCCAGTCTTATCCCCAAAATGTGAGGTTTGTTGATCAGTGCTGTTGAACTACTCTCACCTATGCAGATTAAAGGATAATTCTGAATAACAAGATTTCATAGTTATCTCAAAATTAAGATCGAGTTACCCTAGGTCATTGAATTGAAATAATCAATTTTAACAGTAAAAGTTGTTATAAAGAAAAAGTGACTATTTCGTAGTCCGGTCTTATCCAAAATTCTATTCTATAAGATGCTTCTACTCCATGTCTCCACATGAACGATTTTGGGATCACATCGTTTGTATCATTATACAAAGTTAACTGCGTCCATAGTGTCCCCAGGACGAGGTACCCAATCTCATCCAGATACTTATAGACCTTTTTGGCTATATACTATAACTTGATCTCTTTTATGTCTCTGCATAAAGTAACGGTATTCAAACTATAGTCATGGATTCGTTTATTGGATTTTTGTTACATAATGAAATCTCAATTACACTTTTATTGAATAAATGCTTCAACAATAATTTTATTGATAAATAGAATATGTTTCCATGATTACGAACTGCGAGTTTTACGACATTCCTAATAATCTCCCACTTGGACTAAAACTTCAGTGGATTACTAATATATACAAATAAATAATGTTGAGAAAAGAGAAAATACAATGATTACTTCTTAACTTCAATTAAATGAGATGTACATTTGAATAAAAATTTTCTTGAATTGAAATAAATAAGATTTCAACATATATATAATTACTTCTTGACTTCAATTAAATGAGACGTAAATTTGATGGAACAAGTGTAAACCATTGGCTTTGTGGATCGTCTTGGCATTGAGAATCATTCGAACACATGCACTTATTAGTCACAATTTGATGGGAATGAGAAGCTCTTTGCAAGCATAAGGCTTGTCCTTGTTTATCCATAGTGGCTAGTTGGAGTTTGGCATTTGAAGCATATTTCCATACACTTTGTTGGCTTGAGCAATCTTGAGAGAGAATTGGAGGGAGCCCATCTCCTACAGCTTTCAAACACAAAATAGATCCTGCCAACCTAATAGGAGCATCATCTTCTTCATGGCTCCAACGGTTAGAGGTCCTACAGCTACTAATTCCTAGTTGATATTTTTTGTTCATTCGCACACATCCACCACTAAGAGGATCGTACATTATGAACGTTGTGAGATTTGAACTTGAATCTATGTTAAGAGCAATCATTTTGATTCTTAAGTTAGTAAGGATAAAAAAAAATAGAATATAGAAAATTGGTAGAAATAAATCTTCTTCTTAAGATATAAATTGAAAATATTTCAGAAAAATAGTAAGTGGAGAAAAGTAACATATAACTTAAGAAGTCGTACCTTGAAGTTTGGTTTGCAAAAGTTGAAACCTCTGAACGAATAATTTAGAGTTTTTTGCTCGTGCAAAATTTGAGTCTAAGACACCAAAGGTTTCCTCAGCATTTTTTACACATTTTCTATAAAAGTAGCTACCTTGTAAAGCCCATAAGCCCCAATCAAAATCATTTTCAGTAAGATAGGTAAAAAAGCAACTTAAAAATCGATTTTGTCCCTCATTTATGCTTATTTGGTTGATCCCAAATTCACTCACGAATAGCGGCATTGGGTTTTGTCCTCTGACAAGAAACCCTACTCGGTCTTCAAATTCTTGGTTGACATTAGCACAAAATGTGTTTAATGGCTTCGACATCCAAAAATCACCCATGTTATTTGTGAAGGAGTACAAGTGAGCCTCAAATACAAGTTTATTGTCCAAGTTGAAGCCCAACGACCTGTTCTTCAAGAAGCTCAGATCGGTGTCGTAGCTTAGTCCAGAAACTACTACTAAAGCATTTGGGTTAATTTGGTGAATTAGCTTAGCTCCTTGGCTCATGTATTGAAACCACATCTCCACGTTTTGGTTTGGTCCGCGCGGTTCGTTTCTCAAGCTCATAGTTACCACCTTTTACATATATATTATCATGCAAATGGTTAGCATATTGAATAAATTCATGATAAACTATAGGATGAAATACTATTTAGGCCCTATAATTTAATACTTTGTTCAATTTTAATCCTTATAGTCCAAATTTAGTTATTAATGGTACTTTTAATATATCTTAGGATTAGTCACCATTGTTAATTTATGGTTAACATTTTTAAAAAAAGATAAAAAAAAAAAAAAAAACTAGAAAAATATCTCTCTCTATATACATAAATTTTTAAACATTTCTAGTAGGGAAATTGTTCTTATTTTATAAAATTTGATTAAAAAAAAAAAAAAAAAAACCTTCATATTAACATTAATGACTAATTTCAAACCTCGTGTAGGAAAAAAAGCAAATGGTTTTTTTTTTCTTTTTTTTTTTTTTTTGCTAAAACTTAATAGTTAAAATGAAGCCATGAAGAAACTAAAAGGAAAATTTTAAAAATGTTGCATTAATCATCCATAAAACTACAGTTATTTAAAATCTTCTTAAAAAGAAAACATACTTGTGATTTGCTTTTTAAGTTTCGTGCTGCCAAACTGATTCCTTGTAGCCATTTTTGAGGATCGAAATACCGATCTCCAAAGAAGTCATTGTCATCATCATTGTTACAACACCATCTTGGCTAACTTATATGATTATCAGAAACTACCATGACTCCATGTGCAGCAAGTGAATCAATCACTGCTCCATACGCCTCAACGACTGTCATGTTCAATATAGAAGAATTGTTTTGAGCTATGCCTGCCATGGCATCCTTCATATTAAAATTCTCGAAGGATTGTTGAACAGTCAAATTAGCATGGCGTGTGAACATATGAATTGAGTATGTCAAACGCACACAATTGAACCGCAACTTTGCTACCAAGGCGGTGATATTATCAAGCGGCTTGAGATGAAGACCCTCTGGCAACATAGCTTGCATGTGTCCTGGCCAATTTATGCACATTAACTTCACACGTTGGCCTATTGTGGCATCAACAATCCATTTTCCATTGGTTGAAAGAGGCCATGGATAAGTCTTCAAAGTTAACAACGCAAAAACACAAACTAAAGAATATTTTTCCACTGTTGTCCTTCCACTTTTGTCTTGCTTCAAAATTGAATACTCTTAAGTTTGGATGATGATGAAAAAGGGTCACTTTTTCAATATTTATATAAGTCATCAAGCTATATTAAAATCAAAATAGCTACCAAGATAAGAACTTGTAATAAGTAAATGATGAAATGGTCTAACTAAAATTTGAATTAAATTCTAAATTAAGGATGATAGTTTAGCTTAATGCTTAAAGTAGACTATAAGGTAAAGATTAGGATGTAAAGGTAAGTTTACCTGTATTTTTTCTAAGAACGAGTTGTATGTAAGATGTTTTTTTTTCTTTCCTCACAGTGATGTTAATAAATGGATCACATCAAGGGTTTGTTGTCCTTATTCTCTATCTACAGAGTCGATAAATGGATTGCCAATGGTTTAATATTTTCCTTTGGTTTTTTCTCTTCTTGGACTTCTTGTCTGAATAATTATCACTTTTAGTTTTTTATTTATGGAAATTAGGTTTTTTTCTCCACAATTTCGATTATGATTATTACCTCACTTGACATGTCTGAATTTTTAGTCAAATTATAAAAATAACAAGTTTCTAAAAACTATTTTTCTTAATTTTCAAAATTTGGTTCCAATTTTTTTATACAATATTTAGAAAGTAGAGACAACAAAAGAAAAAAAAACCACTAGATGAAGTAGAGTGGTTATATGTTTAATTTTCAAAAACAAAAAATCTAAAACCCAAATTTGATATCAAATCGGGGCTTTAGTTTATGCCTTTGGGTTTTTAAGATTGCATTAATTTCCTTATAATTTCTTCCCAGTAGTTTTTATTTTTGCTCATAATACAATTTGAATGCATAGCCGAATTCTAAAAAGTAACATAAATGTCCACTTTGGCTTTATTTGACAGTCAAGAATAAGGTCTGCTGTGATAATAATTTGTTAGGGACAGCGAACCTCCACATATCTTCACAATGGTATTATATTATCCACTTTCGGCATAACCCTCATGACTTCACTATTGGTTTCACCCAAAAAGGTTTTATACTCGTGGACATAGTTGTCATTTCTTAAATACTTATGATCATCCCTTTATTTAACTGATAAAAGACCTTGATCACATACCCAATACTTTTATTATTTTTCTTAATTTTGTTTGGATTTTGGAATTTTTTCTATATATATATATATATATATAGGATATTTTTAATGCATAGTAGAATAAGAGAAAAAATCTAAAAATATATTACATTTTAAAAATATTTGCAAATATGGATAAGTTGACTAGTCATTCTTTGAATTTTTTTTTAATTTCCAATTTCGCCCTCTCTTGTTTTATTTTGTTGTACAACTTTTTTTTACTCTTTTTATTTTATTTCTCTTCTTTGATTTTTGCTTCTTCCCTCCCTATTTTCATTTTTTTCATTTTATTTTCTTTCTTAGTTTTTGCTTCTTCTCCTTTTTTTTATTCTTTCCTTTATCCAATTTTTACTTCTTTCCTTTATTTTTTATTTTCTTTCATTTCCTTCTTTTTTCCTTTCTTTTTTTTTCATTTTTTTAATTTTCTTTTCTTTCTTCAGTTTTTTATTATTCTTTTTTTTTATTTTCTTTCTTCAGCTCTTACTTATTCCTTTTTTTAATTTTTATTTTCTTCCATTTCTCCGATTTTTTGCTTCTTCTCTTTCTTTTTCTTTTTTTTTTTTTAGTTTTTCTTTCATTTTTCCAGTTTTTGCTTCCTTTTTTCTATTTAATTTTCTTTCTTTTTCTTCAGTTTTTGCTTCTTCTCTTTCTCTTATTTTTAAAATTTTTCTTTCCTTTACTTGAATTTTGTCTTCTTCTCCTTTTTTTTCACAAGAATTATGAGGCTGAGTTCCATACGCATGACTTGAAAATATTCAATTCATAGTTGACTTAACACCAACAAGCCAATCATTAAGTTTGATTATTATAACAAATAATAAATATAAATAGGAAATGAAAGTCTATCAGTGATAGCCAATAATATTTTCTATCATTGGTAGCTTAATCTTTGATTATATTTTTGTAGTTAATAGCCACTTGTAGAAATCTATCATTGATAGCCAGCTTAGTGAATTTAATTAATAAAGTTGAATCTCGAACTAAAATGTAAGTGGAATGCCTAGAAGTTATCACTAATAGAATGTTTATCAGTGATAGAAGCTATCATCGAAAAGAAAAAAGACTTATAAATGTTTGGGAAGGACAAGAAAGGGGCAAAAAGGTGTTCAGTGGTTATGATTGATAGAAGCTACTACTAATAGCATGTTACCAATGATAGGAGCTAATACTAATAGCATGTTATCAATGATCGAAGTTATCTAATAACACGTTATCGGTGATAGAAGCTACCACTGATAGCACGTTATCAGTGATAGAGAACTATCACTGATAGCATGATATCAGTGAGATCGTTGATAGCATCTTATTAGTGATGTTATCAGTGAAAGAAGCTATCACTGATAACCACAATATGAGTGATGTTAGTGATATTGGTGATAAAACTTAAGTGATATCTATATATTGAGTTTCTTTCAAAGGTGATAACCAGTTATAGAAATCTATCATTAATAGCATTAAGTGTTAATATTTCAAGGTTGATTCTAATTGATGAAAGTCTATCAATGATAATGACTGATAGCTGCTATCAGTGATGGCCATGATAAAAGATTATTAGTGATAACTACTATGGTAATCAAAGTTATTGGTCTTCTTTCAAAGTTGATCACTAATTATAAATCTATCATTGATAGCCTTAAGTAGTAATATTTCAACGTTGATTCCAATTGATGAAAGTGAATAAATGATAGCTAATAATAATTGATAGCAAATTAAAAGTTAATATTTCAAGATTGTATTAATTTTTCTAAAATTGAAAGCTATCGCTGATAGCAACTATCATCGATAGCAATTGACATAAGCTATCAACGATAGCAGCTAATAGAACCTATCAGTGGTCATCACTGATAGCTGCTATTAGTGATAGCAGCTGATAGCAACTATCAGTGGTTATCACTGATAGCTGCTATCAATGATATCTTTTAATTTGAGAAAACCGGGAAGAAGCGAAAAAAATGGTTGCTAGGCATGAGTTTTTTAGTCTTTTACCATTTTTTTATCTATATATGCAATTATTTTATCCTTGTACTACATATTCTATTATTTTGGGCTCAAATTCTATTTATGAAACTAGCCCATATATATATATACATATATATATTTATATATATATATATAATAGTTTCGTTGATAGAAATAGTGTTTATAAGTTTGATTTTTCAAAAACAACAAAAATTAATGGTTAAATGAGACCTTAGGTCTCATTTGATGACCATTTGATTTTTTTATATTTTTTAGTTTTTTTAAATTTAAGCTTACAAACACTACTGTATTTTATAAGTTTTTATGTTCTGTTATCCATTTTATACTAATGTTTTCAAAAAACCAAGTAAGGGTTTAGAAAGAAAAAAAAAAGTACTTTTCAAAAACTTGCTATTTTCGTATTTAGAATTTAAATCTCAAATGGTGTGCTGAGAGAAGTTGATATGGATAATCTCTTTGATCTGTGAAAGAAATTGAGACTCTAAGTGTCGTAATCGTTAACTAATAAAATCTACTAGAAATAAAAGTGGTGTTGGTTATAAAATGGATCCGACAAAAGGTTTGGAAGAAAATATTTATGACTTTAATGAAATTTTTTTAGCAATAACAACTACAAGGTAGACTATTATAAGAGAGAATAAGACAGTAATTCTTCTTAATTAAGTAGCTGAAAAATACATAGAAATAAAAGGGGCAATTAAATACTATTGAGATATGTTGTACTAGAAGCACTTCATTCTATATAGAACTCTGAGTTTTTTTTTTTTTTTTTGTAAAACAAGGGAAGAACTAGAAACATTATTTTTTTTAAGAAAAAAAATCTAAAAAGTATCTCTAAAAGTCCAATAAAGAGAAAAATAAAATCCCAAATATTACCTTCAATAAAATGAAAGAAAATATTGTTGGCAATTACTGCAAGAAGAAAGGCAACACTAAGTACGAGTATCTTGTTCTTAGAGGCAAAGACAAATTTGCTTGTTCAAAGGGTTTTGTTTTAGATGAAGCACCCTTATGAAATTTCTTTGGGAAACAACATTTGCTTCCCCTTCTTTTTTTTTTTCATTAAGGATTGGTAACTTTGGAGTTCATTGAGAAGAGTCATCATGTTGTAATCAATCTTGTTCATTACAACATTCGTACAAAAAGTTAGAAAACTCTTCGGAAGAGATTCCATTATCGTACTAACTTGGCTCTTCTCATCTATAGCAGTCCCATTTGCCTCCGCTATATTGAAGTGAATCTTCATGCTAGGACATGTTCTCTAACAGAGGTCTCATCCTTCACATGCAAATTATAAATGTATTTAATAGCATCATGTCATGCTGATGAGGACGGTTGTCCAAACATCCCTTGCAACGACTCCATGATCTCTCTCGCAGTGATCATGGTTTCATGCTTTTTGGTAAGAACATCAGATATGCTTGTCGAAATATAGGGTTTGGCTTTTTCATTAGCCCGGACCCATCTGTCATAGATATCCCAAATATTTTGGGTTGCGTTAAGATTGGGAAGAGGAGGATGTTCCTCCGTTAAAACAAATCTCAAATGATCAACTACTAGTATTGTGTTTATGTTCGACTTCCAATTTTAAAACAATATTCAAGCTGAAACTAAGAAACGCTATTCATTTCTAACGTTTGGATTGTTCCGAATACTATGTTACAACTCTCCGAGGAGAACACCGTAAAAACGACTAGCTAGTGCCGCCTAAAAACGACAGCGAACCCAACATAGGAATCTCATGATTCAAACTAATGGAAGAGACCGTAGGATATGTTGACACATTTCCTATACCCACTTACTATGAACTAGTTCCCCTATTCACCTTGATATTAACCCATGCAAACACTTTCAGAATGGAGTAGTCGCAGTAAAAGCGACAAGAAGTCGAGCATGGATCTCACAGTGTGAACTCTTAGGGATGCAAGAGCTAAAAATAATATATCGTATATATTATTAATCTCTCATTGAAGTGTTCTATTTATTTGGGTATCTCTTGTACTTAGGTATATTTCGGCATAAAAACATCCTAAGTCTATGTAATTTATCCAAGTATAACATTTATATTTAGATTTAACCTACAATGTCTAAGTGATAAAACTATTTTAATACCTCACACCGCTCATGCATGCTCATAAAACTTATTAACAATGCTTAGTACTTCGGCTAAAATCCCCAGGTAGGAGATGTTATATAAACCGTCAACTTAAGTACCTCCAACCTTAGACGGGATTATAGACGGACTGAGTTTGTAACCATGTTTTATAAGATAACGACCTATTTTAACTATTAAAATAAGTTGTTATGAAACCTAAGTAAAACATGATTTCTTATGGTGGGATTTTAAATCTACATAACATATAATATGCACACACATGTTCAAATTAAATATAATAAACATCACATGCATAAAATATTTAAAACTACTGATGTGGACCAACTTTTGCATCCTTAGCAAGTAAAAACTAGTTTATTACAAAATCAATTAAAAAGAAGCTCCAAGTTGCCTCTGGACCGCATGAACAAACCCAAACTGAATCCAAACCACGCGAACCGTCCCTCCAAAGCTCCAAAAGAGGTTGAACCAGTCAAAATTAGGTTGAACCGGACCCCATGCCACTAAACCGATCAAACCGAACCACTCCTGCGAACCAATCCACGGACGCGTGCATTTCTGAGATGGGATGAGTATGGAGCGTTGCAATGCCTCGGGTCCATGAAGAACAACATTGCAACGCTATCTGGGCAGCATCGCAGTGCTGCCTAGCAGTGGCTTCTTCTCCAATTTTTTCAGCTGAGCTTACTTGTGCTGCCTAGCAGTGGCTTCTTCTCCAATTTTTTCAGCTGAGCTTACTTGCTTCAATCTTCAATTACAACTTATTTTCAACTCTATTGACTAATAAAGTTACAAACCCTTAAACACACATTAAGGCTCATCACCAAGAACCAATTACAAATTTAACAACTGAATCAAAGAGAATTATACTGCCAATTTTTATTTAGAAACCATATCAGTTACCAAACATGCATTGGTGTGTGAATTTCTAGCAATGCATGTTTTGTAACTGATATGGTTTCTAAATCAACATTCATTAAATTCTTAAATTGTCACACCCCACCCTGAGCCCGCCTCCTGAGCCTGAGGAAAGGTTTGAGAGACCGTAATACCACCCTTTTGTGATACCTACTGCCCAATTGAACATCTTTACTCCCATAAAACTTGAAGCCAAAGATGTAAAAAACAACTGTTTAATTAAGCTCATTTATTACCAACAGTACAATGTCTGAAGTGTTTGCACCATGTTTTGCAACCACCTACTTCCTATTGCCATTCATCTACTCCCATGCGACACACATACTTGTGTTGTCTTCCTCATGCATAAGACTCTCTTTGCATAAAACTTTATTCGCCCAAGTTCTACTAACTCTAGTCCAACCACCTCTCGGTATAGCCATTTATCCAGATGAGTTCATAAGCCTTACCTAACGTAAGACTCAGCACCACTGATCGTTTAGTCCATCGTTCAGCTTTTGTACTTCATCTCTTAGCTCCATCGTTTAACAAACATCTCGTTGTCGCTTAACATTCAACCTTCTCGCTATCTTTCACTATAATCATCCAGTGCCTGCATCCATCGCATAGCACCAACGCCCCATCATGTAGCTCAATCGTTTAGTAATATCTCGCTCTCAATGATCTCGTGCATAGCCTAGCACATAGCTTCTATGCCTATCGTTTAGCTCCATCGCATAGTGCTGACGCCTTATCATCTAGCGCATCTGCCTATCGTGCAATGCCATCGCTCAGCATCTACATCCATTGCGCAACTCCCATTGTTTAGCATTCTGCCTATCGTGTAGCGTTGATGTTCATCGTATAATCTATCGCTCAGTGCCCACGCATCGTCTAGTGCTCAGCTTATCATCTAGCGCCCACTCAACACTAAACACTGTCGTATAGTGCTATCACTTAGCTCTATCATTTAGCTTTCACGTTTATCGTCTAATGCGTATGTTGATCATATAGTGTTATCTCCTATCATGTAGCTCCATCGTGTAACGTATTTCTTCACATCGTTTAGCACCGCCTACAGCTACACGATCGTCTAGCGCTTCACTCAACGCCCACACATAGCTATACGATCGTCTGTCCAGTGTCTTGCGCTTAAGCTTCTCTCACTCACGCAGCCTCAACACATGAGAAACTATTGGCAACGCCTCTTGCCAACGCTTTGGCAACCTTGCATCCAACTTAACAATGCATGGTTGCCTTTGGCTTTAATGCTTAATTCTTTTTAAGCTTCTACAAATTCAGCCTCATCTCATGCATTAATGTTTCTTAATACTCAATGCATGGTTTCTTTTGACTTCACACTTAGCCAAGTTTCACTAATTAAGGCTAATCTTCAAACTACTCGAGGAAATCTCTTCAACACTTAGAAATTTTTCTTCTCTTAACATAAGATTTAACTTATACTTAGTTATTTCCCTTAATTACCTGCTTAAGTAGGGAAATTGAGATCCGGGTTTCACAATTACTTCTCCCTTAAGAAAATTTCGTCCTCAAAATTTACTCATACTTACTCTAGTTAAAGGTTTCATAACAATCTTTGTTGTAAACTCTTATAACCTTATCTATCACTACGCTTCCACTATGCTACTCTGATATTAAATTCTTAGTTTATCCAACGATACTTCTCCTAGCCACCTCTTAGCTAGTCGTCAAACCAAACTACCAAATAACATTTCAAACTCAAACTCTAAATGAGAATAATTAAATTCATACTTACCTTCCTCGACAGATCTTTAGGTAGCATTGTCAGTTCCAGCTCCGGTTGCCTACTAGGTCCTACCACTTCCGCTATTCCTCTTAGTCTCCGTTTGACTAACTCTTAGGTTTCTATTTAAACCTTTACTCAACCATACTTCCCTCTAGTTTCATGATGCGTTATTTTATTAAGTGGAAATATGGATGATATGCGTTGATGGATTGTGTTATGCACTCAAGTTTCCCCAGCAAAATTCAAGTGTAAATTCCTCTGAGTTTCCTGGTAAGTCCAGGGTTGATCACATGGAATTGTGAAAATAGTTGCGTTGGTAATCTTTATGAAAACTTTGTGGTAACCAAGTAAATAAATAAAGTGTGGGTGTGTTCTTGAGTTGATGAAAAAAAGAAGTAAATAAAGGTGGCGGATTTGAGAAAGATAGTTGCGTTGATAGATGCAATGAGTATGCGATGAACGAGTTGAGAAGATTTTTAGCTAGCGTTACTCGGGAATGCATCAAATTTGCGATCATGTTACAACCATGCACGGAAAGTCATTTCCCAATGTAAATGCGATGCTCCTAAGTCTAGGATGCATGTGTTGAATGCAAAATGTCCATAAAGCTTATCCCTAAATCTCTACTCTTGTCCTATGCGTTGATGCAAATGCATGAAAGCAAGGTGACTGCATACAATCATATCTTATTGCTAAGATGCATGTGATACGTTAATAAAAAATAATGCTCATTCCTAACAACCTATCTCCCGTTTATGCGTTCTAATCCGGTTCTTCCAAACCTAGATTCTGACATGACCTTCCCAAGTCTAGATCCTGTCTTTAGACTACCCTCTCAAGTATCTCTAATAGACGAATGAAGCATACATAAACAAGATAATCATAAAGATGAAGATTCCCTCATTATGGTAGCTAACTACTTCTCAACCCATTCAACTAATTTAGCTACTCATGCATAAATAACAGAGAGTGAACAGATATAGAGAAAGACATCCATTCTTATAACTGAGTTGAGTAAAAAATGACAATGGAAAGTAAAGGTAGAAAGTCTAATAGCAATTCCTTGCTGACCAAGGCTTTTTACACTGAATCTCTATTCTGATCTACAAATGTTCCGCTTCCGTAAGCGTCGGCCCTCTCTCTGTCTTGGAGCTTCCGGTGCTTTCCCAAGCTTACCGGAACGATCTACCGGTACACTTCTTCCTCGCGTCCGCCTTAAAATGAAAGAAAACTATGGACAGAGGCGTGAACTCATAAAATGATGAAGTAATCGACTGCTTAACCCCTTCTCTGAAGAATGCACTTGGTATTTATAGAGTCTCCATGGTGAAAGGCGGCTTCTCTCTCCCGGTTGTACAGATGGGATAGCTTTAATTCCTGACTGATGCGCTAGATAATTGTCACCAATAAAGCTGAATGTATTTCGTGACCGTTATCGACTGTCAACTTAATTTGGATCCGACTGCCATCAGCTTCTGTCCAATCGCTCTTAATTGTCCTTTCACCCGAATGCGTCCACCATGTTGCACTGACCAAGTTGTGATGATTCTTCTTGGGCAAATGTTTGCAAGGACGATCAACGCAAAGTCTTGCGGTGAAGTTACGCTCGACCAATGTATTCCTATGATCGCAATCTCTGCATTTCGTTAATGCATATTCTGCACAAAAATGTAAAGATCAACTGCTCTAATGAGTTAGACGGATGCAACTGCAATATTATAGAATTTATGCTTAATGGACGCAATTTAACATATTTCATCAACGCAATCCAACATTGTTTAAGAACTTAGTACTATGATAACGTGCATTTCTGCCTGCTATCACACTCTCAAATTTAAACAATGCTTGTCCTCAAGCATAAGCTAAAGATTCCTTTAGCAAGTTAACCGCAAAGTTGTCTTTCCTAGATTTCTCAAGGATACTTCGTTCAAATCCTATATGCCAGAATTTCCTTAAGTCTTATTCAAGTCTCTTCCTAAAATATTTCTAAGACTTAGGAATTGCAAGCTTAACTTTCAAATGGACTTTACTAAATTTTGGAACATCGCATGACTTATTTTAAAAAGAAAATTTTCCTCAAGAGGTGTCAAATGATTTATCCTTGCACAAAAAAAATTTCTTTATTGCTATTTTTTTCCTAACCTTACGCTGATCCCAGTGCCTTGTCTTCGTTTTGACTTGCCCCCACGTGTCTCATGCGGACATCCAACTACAAGCAATGCACTCTTTCTCAGACTAAACTCATACCGATTTGGCAATGGAGTTGCGGTCATTGGTTTATGCATTGATCCTGGTGACTTACTTTCGTTTTGGCTTGCCCTCACATGTGTCATGCGAACATCCAACTACGGGTAAGTACCTTTCACAACTTAACTCTTATCAACATGGGTTTTCCATTGCGTTGATAGTGGAGTTGGTATTCTCAAAAAAAATATTTTTTTATTTTTTTTTTTTTTATAGCAAGGTCGAAAATAAATATCTCACCCCCAAATTTAAAATGCGGCAATGTCCTTGTTGCCAAAAGAAAGTAAAATAGGTCATGCGATGGTCATAGAATGCTTGTAAAGAGAGTTTGAAAGAAAGCTAGCAAATCCCTAACTTCTAGAAATGTTTCATGAGGTGACTATTTTAAGACTAAGTTGACTCTAGTGTATACGAAAGAAATAGAAGCATATTTTTCATCATTAAAATCATACATGGCAAAGAAACAACATGTGGTGAACTACTAAATTTATCTACTTGGCAAATGATTGTGGTAATTAAGGAGGATGCAGTGATAAAACTTAAAATGCAATGTGATAGCACAAAATTTGAAATAAAGATAAGGAAGAGTACACCCCAAAATTTTGCATTGTCACCCGCATTGTGTATTGATGCATCCATCCTTGCGGCGATCTTTGCTCCTGTGGATTGAGGTGATGGAATGAGATCATTTGCTTCTTCGAAATCCTGTGCCTTAATCCTTGTAAATAGACAAAGAGATGGTCAAATGATTTTAAAACAAAACAACAAGTTTTTTTTTAATAGAAACATAAGTGAAATACTGATAATAGTAAAATGAAAAAGAGTTTCTAGCTGGAAATCTCCTCCACAATATACCTTTATCCGTTGTCCATTAACTTTAAATGTTTGACTGCCATCCTTGGTGATCAGTTCCACCGCACAATGTGGAAATATTGCCTTGATGATGAAGGGACCGGACAAGCGCGATTTTAATCTTCCCAGGAACAGCCGCAATCTCAAATTGAAGAGTAAGACCTTTTGCCCGACTTGGAGGTTTCTAGCGCATATGTGTTTATCATGCCAGTGCTTGGTGCACTCTTTATAAATCTTTGCATTCTCATATGCGTTGACCTCCATTCTTCTAGCTCGACCAGCTGCAGCTTTCGTGCTTCCCCTGCTTTCTTCAAATTAAAATTCAGTTTCTTGACCACCCACAATGCTTTATACTCCAGCTTCAAAGGCAAATGACACGCCTTGCCGAATACCAACGCATAGGGGGACATACCTAGGTGTTTTAAATACAGTCTAGTATGCCCACAATGCATCATCAAGCTTCATTGCCCAATCTTTCTACGAAGGTTTTACCACCTTCTCAAATATCAATTTAATTTCACGATTGGACACTTCAACCTGGCCATTTGTTTGCGGATGGTATGTGGTGGCCACTTTGTGAAGGATATTTTACTTACGCAGCAGCTCCTTTATATTGTGGTTGACAAAGTATGATCCTTCATCACTTATGATGGCACAAGGACTACCAAAACGAGTGAAAATATTTTTCTTGAGGAACTGGAAGACTACCGTCACATCACTTGTGGCGCATGCAATTGCCTCTACCCACTTGGAAACGTAATCGACGGCCAATAAGATATAATGCTTGCCATGCGAAGGAGGGAATGGTCCCATGAAATCAATCCCCCATACGTCAAATAGTTCCAGCTCCAAGATAGTGTTCATTGGCATTGCGTTCTTCCATGAATTGTTGCCTATGCGTTGACACCAATCATATTTCATTGTATAGTTGGCAGCATCCTTAAACAATGAAGGCCAAAAGAATCCACTTTGCAAAACTTAAGCTGCAATGCTTTGCCCTCCAAAATGGCCTCCATATGGCGAATCGTGGCACTGTGACAATATGCATTGTTAAGCAGCATTTGGTACGCATAATCGAATGATTTGGTCTGCACCTCTTCTATAAAGATTCGGCTCATCCCAATAATAGTGTTTGCATTCATGCTTGAGCTTCTTCTGTTGATGGTAGGTGAAATATTCAGGGAATTGTTCACAAACCAAAGAATTAACGATGTCCGCATACCAGGGCAATTCTTCTATGTGGAATAGTTGCTCGTCTGGGAACACGACATTCACCTCGGATTCATTACGGTCAACCTCAGGATTTTCCAATCTGGACAAATGATCCGCAACTTGATTCTTTGTCCCCTTCTGATCAATTATTTCAATATCGAATTCTTGAAGGAGGATAACCCATCTGATCAACCTCGATTTTGCATCCTTCTTTGTCATTAAATATTTAATTGTCAAGTGATCCATGTGAATGAGTACCTTTGTTCCCAACAGATATGCTCTGAATTTCTCCAACGTAAAAATCACAGCCAGGAGTTTTTTTTTTCAGTAGTGGTTTAATTTATTTGAGCAGGGTTTAGAGTTTTACTCACATATGTGATGGGGTACAAAATAGTTTTCTTCTTTTGTGCTAATGTAGCCCCCATCGCATACCTGCTTGCGTCACACATAATTTCAAATGGCATTGTCCAATCCGGTGCAGTTAGTACGGGCGTGATAATCAGTACATCTTTTAATACTCTGAATGCGTTGAGGCAATTATCGTCAAACTCAAATTTTCTATCCGCCTCTAATAACGCATTCAGTGGTCGGGCTATTTTAGAAAAGTCTTTGACCAATCGTCTGTAAAATCCATCGTGCCCCAAGAAGCTTCGCACAGCCTTCACGCTGGTTGGAGGTGGGAGTCCTTCAATTGCTTCAATCTTTGCTTTGTCCACCTCCAACCCTTCTCGGGAGACTTTGTGTCCCAACACTATACCCTCTTTCACCATGAAGTGACATTTTTCCCAGTTGAGCACCAAGTTCGTCTCTTCACATCTTTTTAGAATTTTCTCCAAATTGGCCAGGTAGACTTCATAAGTGTTCCCATAAACAGAGAAGTCATCCATAAATATTTCCACTGAGTCCTCGAGAAAATCTGAAAAAGATCGCCATCATGCACCTCTGGAACGTGCTCGGTCCATTGCAGAGGCCAAACGGCATGCGGCGAAAAGCGAATGTCCCATATGGGCAAGTGAATGTGGTCTTATCTTGGTCTTCAGAAGCTATCGTGATTTGATTGTACCCGGTATATCCATCCAAGAAGCAGTAAAACTCATTCTCTACTGATTTGTCTAGCATTTAATCAATGAATGGCAAAGGGAAGTGATCTTTCTTTGTGGCTGCATTCAATTTGCGGTAGTCCATACATATGTGTCATCTAGTGATGGTTCTTTGCGGTATTAATTCATTGTTCTCATTTGGGACTACTGTTATTCTGCCCTTCTTCGACACACATTGCACGGGGCTGACCCACATGCTATTTGCAATGGGATAGATAATGCCCGCATCCAACCATTTGATAATCTCCTTATTGACGACCTCTTTCATCGCAGGGTTAAGTCTGCATTGATTTTCGATAGTTGCTTTGTGGTCGTCCTCAAGACGAATGTGGTGCATGCAGTACGCGGGGCTAATTCCTCTGATGTCAGCGAGCGTCCAGCCAATTGCTCGCACATGTTTCTTGAGAATGCTCATCAATGCATTCTCTTGATCTTCGTTGAGCGCAGAGGAAATTATCACTGGCAGTTTCTCATTCTGCCCCAGAAATACGTACTTCAAATGTGTTGGTAGGGTCTTCAGTTCAAGTGTTGGTGGTTCCACAGGGGAAGGTTGCGTTGTTTTTCTTTCTTCTTTTGGCTCTTCTTCTTGTGTTGTGATCACTCCTTCTTCTTTTTTTTTCTTTTTTTTTCTGCTACGATCGCATTTAGGCAGCTACGGATGCATTGGCATCCTCTTCTTCACACTCTTCATCAAACTTTTCTTCTTTAATCAAATTCAGTTATCGTCAGAATCTTATAGGTCTTCCTCATCCAGGAATTTCATAGCACAAATTATATTAAATTTGAGCTTTTGTTCATTTATGCTCAAAATGATTTCTCCCTTGTGCACATTAATTTGAGCACGACCCGTTGATATGAAAGGTCACCCCAAAATGATGGGCACATCTTTGTCAGCCTCATAGTCTAGGATGATGAAGTCAGCTGGAAAAATAAATTTATCAATAGTGATCAGCACATCCTTCACCTTACCTTCTAGATGAACCAGAAACCTGTCAGCCAATTGGAGAGTCACTGATGTGGGCACGAGTTGCCCCACATTTAATTGTCTAAAAATTGACAGCGGCATCAAATTTATGCTAGCCCTCAAGTCACACAGGGCTTGCCCAATATAGAGTCCTCCTATAGAGCAAGGAATAGTGAAGCTTCCAGGATCGTTCATCTTCGGTGGAATAATAGATCTGAAACTTTGTGTTAATGCCACCGTGGCAAATTTCCCAATGCCTCTTTTCTTAGTTACCATGTCCTTCAGAAACTTGGCATAGGCAGGCATTTCCTCAATCGTTTCACTGAAAGGAATGTTAACATGTAATTTATTTAACATAGATAAGAAGCGTTGGTACTGTACCTCTTCGTTTTTCTTCTTTCTTAGCCTCTGAAGGAAAGGTGGTAACTGGACTTTCACGGTTCCCGTTTCATTTGACTTTCAGGTCGATGTAACCTCAGGTTCCACTGCTTCATTTTCTCTTTCTTCTTCTTGTGTTACCGCAATCTCGGGCTTAGTTGCGATGGAAGTTGTTCTACTCTGATCCTTCTTTTCTCCTTCCACAATCTTTCCATTGCGCAATGTCACAACCTGACATTACTCCTTACCTAATCCCCCTGGGTTGCGTGGAATCTCGGTTGAACTTGGCAACGCCCCTTGCGGTCGACTCTTCAACTCATTTGCAATCTAGCCCATTTACAATTCGAGGTTGCGGATGGACATAGCCTGACTTTGAAGCACTGTCTCGTTTTTCTCTATATATTGCTTCAATAGGCTCTCTAGAGAAGAAGATTGTGTTGGTTGTTGTGAGATACTTGCTTGGTTGCTCTACTGACCGTTGTTGCATTGGAAGAATCTTGGTGGCCCTTCTTTTTGCACCACAGATTGAAAATTTTGTTGTTGATTCTTCCAAGCAAAATTGGCATGGTTTCTCCACTCAGGGTTGTAAGCGTTTGAAAAGAGGTTATTCTTTACAAAATATAAAGACTGTGGATTTTGCGGGCAATCTTCGAACGCATGCCCATCACCGCAAGTCGCACACCTTGCGGTGTTTTGATTTATTGCGTTAACTTGCCCACCTTGCGGTGTTGGGCTGCTAATCGCCATTCCTTGAATCAAGTTTATCATTGAGGTCATTTGGTTTTGTAATGAAACTATGGCACTGTTATTTGCATCAAAATCTTTGAGTCTTAATCTCTGGTCACTCTCCCTCTAGTCTTCATGGTTCTTGGAGATGTGGTCCAGAATATTCTTCGCCTCCTCATAAGTTTTGTCAAGCAGACCACTAGCGGTTGTCGCATTGTCAGCGGTCTGCGAAGCAGGATTCAAACCGTGATAGAAAATTTCCATTTGAAAGCAGTCTGGTAGCCCATTATGTGGACAATCTCGAACCAACCTTTTAAACCTCGCCCAAGCATCGTTGATCGATTCGCCTATATCTTGTTCAAAATTAGTAATAATCTTTCTTCGTCTTGCGTTCTCGGTAGGCAAAAAATACTTTTTCATGAATTTTTCCACTACCTGCTCCTAAGAAGTAATCTCTCCTGGTTCAAGCGAATAAGCCTATTTCCTAGCCTGATCACAGAGAGAAAATGGGAACAACGTTAGTCAAACTTCTTCAGCAAAGATGTTCGAGAACACAAAAGTATTGCAGATTTCAATAAAAATTCGAAGGTGGGCGTGTGGATCCTCGCCACGCCTTCCTCCGAATTGACCTGCAGTCTGGATCATTTGCAGCATCACCAGTTTCATCTCGAATATACTTCCGTTGAGGGCAGGCCTCATGATTCCCGGAGAAAAATTATAGAGGTTTGGCGATGCATAATCCCTAATGGGCCTATTGCGATCATTTGCCAACAGAATCGGATTCGCCATGACCTTATTATCATTTGGTGCTCCACCCCCAGGCTACTCTGCCATCTCTTCTTTATCGGATTGTGGTTGCTAATAGCGGTCTCATAGTCTCCTTTGAAATTTTCTTTCAATCTCCGGGTTGTAGTTCGCTAGAGATTGAGAGTTCTGCAAAGAAATCACAAAAATTACCGTTAACAACTATTTTGCCGAAGTCCCCGACAATGGCGTCAAAATCTTGATGCGTTATTTTATTAAGTGGAAATATGGATTATATGCATTGATGGATTGCGTTGTGCACTCAACTTTCCCTAGCGAAATTCAAGTGTAAATTCCTCTGAGTTTCCTGATAAGTCCAGGGTCGATCACAGGGACTTGTGAAAATAGTTGCGTTGGTAATGTTTATGAAAACTTTGTGGTAACCAAGTAAATAAATAAAGTGTGGGTGTGTTCTTGCATTGATGAAAAAAAATAAGTAAATAAAGGCGGCGAATTTGAGAAAGATAGCTACGTTGATAGATACAATGAGTATGCGATGAACGGGTTGAGAAGATCTTTAGCTAGCGTTACTCAAGAATGCGTCAAACTTTGCGATCATGTTACAACCATGCACAGCAAGTCATTTCCCAATGTAAATGCGATGACGCATATGTTGAATGCAAAATATCCATAGAGCTTATCTCTAAGTCTCTACTCTTGTCCTATGCGTTGATGCAAATGCATGAAAGCAAGGTGACCGCATACAATCATATCTTATTGCTAAGATGCTTGCGATGTGTTAATAACAAATAGTGCTCATTCCTAAGCGTTTATCTCCCGTTTATGCATTCTAATCCGGTTCTTCCAAACCTAGATTCTGACATGACCTTCCCAAGTCTAGATCCTGTCTTTAGACTACCCTCCCGAGTATATCTAATAGACGAATGAAGCATACATAAACAAGATAATCGCAAAGATGAAGATTCCCTCGTTATGCTCGCTAACTACTTCTCAACCCATTCAACTAATTTAGCTACTCATGCATAAATAACAGAGAGTGAACAGATATAGAGAAAGACATTCTATTCTTATAACTGAGTTGAGTACAAAATGACAATGGAAAGTAAAGGTAGAGAGTCTGGTAGCAATTCCTTGTTGACCGAGGCTTTTTACACTGAATCTCTATTTTGATCTACAAATGTTCCCGCTTCCGCAAGCGTCGGCCCTCTCTCTTTCTTGGAGCTTCTGGTGCTTTCCCAAGCTTACCAAAATGATCTACTGGCACACTTTTTTCCTCGCATCTGCCTTAAAATGAAAGAAAACTATGGACAGAGGCGTGAACTCGTAAAGTGATGAAGTAATTGAATGCTTAACCCTTTCTCTAAAGAATGCACTTGGTATTTATAGAGTTTCCATGGTGAAAGGCGGCCTCTCTCTCCCGGCTGTACAGATGGGACAGCTTTAATTCCTGACTGATGCATCGGATAATTGTCACCGATAAAGCTGAATGTACTTCGTGCCGTTATCGGCTGTCAACTTAATTTGGACCCAACTGCCATCAGCTTTCTGTCCCATCGCTCTTAATTGTCCTTTCACCCGGATGCACCCACCATGTTGCGCTGACCAAGTTGCGGTGATTCTTCTTGGGTGAATGTTTGCGAGCACGATCAACGCAAAGCCTTCCGATGAAGTTGCACGCGACCAAAATATTCCAATGATCGCAATGTCTGCATTGGGTTAACGCATATTCTGCATAAAAATGTAAAGATCAACTGCTCTAATGTGTTAGACGCATGCGACCACAATATTATAGAATTTATGCTTAATGGACGCAATTTAACGTATTTCATCAACGCAATCCAACATTGTTTAAGAACTTAGTACTATGATAACGTGCATTTCTACCCGTTATCATTTTACTAAACTCAAACCTCAGGTTTTCTAAACTCAACCCTTCGGTTTTCAAGAAACTCATGCTTTGATACCAAATGGGTATCGATTCAAACTTTATACTCACCCTTCTCCCAGATTTTACGTAAACCTTTGCTCTGATACTAGGTTAACTCTTCAACATTCCCAGAAACTTATGCTCTGATACCAAGTTATCACACCCCGCCCTGAGCCCGCCTCCTGAGCCCGAGGAGAGGCATGAGGGACCACAGATACCACCCTTCTGTGATACCTACTGCCCAAATGAACCTCTTTACTCTCATAAAACTTGAAGCCAAAGATGTAAAAACAATTGTTTATTTAAGCTCATTTATTACCAACAGTACAACGTCTATACAACTCTCAGGCTTAACTACAAAGTTTACATCAACAACTCTAAAACCCCGGAAGTGTGACTGTGGCTTGTGGCAGACATTGACCTTAGCAGCATCCTGGAACTCCTCACCTTTGCTATCTGGGAAGAAAAAACATGGAAGAAAATAATGAGCTTCACAAAGCTCAGTGAGTGGTATGAAACTTCTAGAGTCTATTTTAACTCATAATAAAAAGAATATCATATATACAAGGTTGATACTCAAACTTCAGCTTTTGAATGAGTCTTATCTCAAACTCTACCTATGCACACGGTAGATAGTTAATCGATATTAATCATAAATGCTTACTTTGATGCATTCCTTTTGTCCTCTATGTTTCCTATGTCCTCTATGTGCACATAGCTCCCCGCTTATGGACTCGGAAACTAGGCCTATCGGTCCTCTAACCATCCCACACGAGGTTCCTCCCACAGGCTTAGGAACTAGACCTCTCGGTCCCCTGACCATCCCATGAGGTTCCATTTAGGGCTCAGGAAATAGGTCTATTGACCTCATGACCATCCCGATCATATAATCTCATTCTCATGCTAAAAACTCATTCACAACATAAGCAATACAATTTACTCTAAAGATAAAGACTTTAAGGAAAGTTACCACTCACCTTGGTAAGGTAGGAATCTTCCTTTCTAGAAGTTCCTTCGTCTTCTCAGGCTCCCTTTTGGACCCTAGAATCCAAATTCAACTTCAAGCTTAGATTACTCATAGTTATAAGCATTATTTCGAGATATTTCCTTCTACAAATATACTCTACAATGTCTCAGGAAGCTTACCTTAAACCCTTAGCTCAGAATTCTTCGTGGTTTGGCTGGAATCCTCAAAATATCAAGACTTGCTCAAGCTTACCCGATAGCTCGACCCTTTTGTCTTTTCCTCACTCTCCAGCCCGATTCCTTGGAGCTTCTTCTCCGACAGCCCTACCTTGAAAACTAGACTCTCTTAGCTTTCAGGTGGCTTTGAAATCACTCAAAACACATGACTATTTTGGAGGAACTTCTCATCCCAAATTGATGTTACTTCTAGACTTCACTGTTCGATAGCATCTCCTCCTCTTGGAACTTCATGATCGACGCATGGTCTTGCTACCAACGCATGTCCTTCATGATCAATGCATAGTTTCCTCCAAATATACCTTCTAACACTCTTCCTTACATTCTTTGAAGAGGATTTGGCTTATGAATAGAAGAATACCTTGTGGTGGTATTTATAGGCCTAAGGAAGTGATCCTTCTCATCTTTACTAAGCCTCTAACACATGACACCTCCTACTCTTAAAGTGTTTGCACCATGTTTTTCCACCACCTACTTCCTTTACCATTCACCTACTCCCATGCGATACACATACTTGTGTTGTCTTCCTCCTGCATAACACTCTCTTTACATAAAACTTTATTCGTCCGGCTTCTACTAACTCTAGTCAAACCACCTCCCGCTATAGCCATTTATCTGGATGAGCTCATCAGCCTTGCGTAACGCAAGCCTCAGCACCACTCTATCGTTTAGTCCATCGTGCAGCTTTTGCACTTCATCATTTAGCTCCATCGTTTACCAAACATCTCGTTGTCGCTTAACATTCAGCCTTCTCGCTGTCTCTCACTGTAATCATCTAGTGTCTGCATCCATCACATAGCACCAACGCCCCATCATGTAGGTCAATCGTTTATTAATATCTCACTCTCAACAATCTCGCTCTCAACGATCTCACGCATAGCTGCTGCGCCTATCGTTTAGCTCCATTGTGTAGTGCTGACGCCTTATCGTCTAACGCATCTGCCTATCTTGCAACGCCATCACCCAGCGTCTGCGTCCATCGCGCAACGCCGATCATTTAGCATTCTTCCTATCGTATGGTGCTGACGCTCGACGTGTAGCGCCATCGTGTAGTCTATCGCTTGGTGCCCGCACATCGTCTAGCGCTCAGCTTATCATCCAGCGCCCTTTCAACACTTAACGTTATCGTATAGTGCTATCACTTAGCGCTATCGTTTAGCTTTCACGCTTATCGTCTAACGCATATGCTAATTGTATAGTGCCATCTCCTATCGTGTAGCTCTATCATGTAATGCATCTCTTCACATTGTTTAGCGCCGTCTACAGCTACACAATCATATAGTGCTTCACTCAACGCCCGCATATAGCTATACGATCGTCTATCCAGCGTCTTGCGCTCAAGCTTTTCTCGCCCACGTAGCCTCAACGCATGAGTAATTCTTGGCAATGCCTCTTTTCAATGCTTCGGCCAACATGCGTCCAACCTCACAACGCATGATTGCCTTTGGCTTCAATACTTAATCCCTTTTAAGCTTCAACAAATTCAGCCTCATCTCATGCATTAATGTTTCCTAACACCCAACGCATGGTTTCTTTTGATTTCACACTTAGCCAAATTTCACTAATTAAGGCTTATCTCCAAACTACTCAAGGAAATCTCTTCAACACTTAGAAATTTTCCTTCTCTTAACATAAGATTTAACTTATACTTAGTTATTTCCCTTAATTACCTGCTTAAGTAGGGAAATTGAGATCCGAGTTTCACATAAATCATGCTCTGATACCAATTGATAGAATAAAGATGCAAAATACGAAAGCAAACATAATCATTAAGTACACTAACTACACTTAATTTCAGTTTAACAGCATGCTTAAAACAGTTTTTAAAGTAAAAAGGTTTCAAGTATGTATACCTTTGTAGATTCCTTCTTGATCTTGGCTCTCTATACGAAATTGGATTTCCAAATCCTTAGTAGACCACCAAGGTGAGGTTCTTTACTATTCTTAGTCTTGGATTGAGTGGTGGAAACTCAAATTTTTATAGAGGTCGAGAGGGTTTGAAAGACTTTGAAAAAAATTGCTTTAAAATCTCAGAAAATTGGAATGCATGGCTTCAAAATTTTGAATAATAAAGTATTTTACAAGTTCTAGAATGCAAGCACTTATACATTCAGCTAGTTGACACCTCATTTAGCACTAAGTGAGTGAGCAAGGTGTCAAAATGTGGAAAAATCCACTAAAAACTCAATGTAGGATTTTTTCCACTCAACAGAATTTCAATTTTTTTTTAACTTAATTCAATTTTTCCAACTTCATTAAATTAAATTTCTTAAATTGAAATTGATTTAATTTAAATAATTAATTAAACAAATTAATTAATTAACTAAATAATAATTTAATATCAAATTTTAAATTAATAAAACATCTAATTTAAACATGAATCCCTATTCATGTAATCAATGTTTAAAATAAAATTTAAATATTTAAAAACTCTCCAATTGAGTTTAATTTCGATAAATTTATACATACATTATATCAAATATAATTAACCAAACCAAAAATTAAAATTGAACATTTCAAATTCTAAGCCGTAATTTCGAACTTGAACCCTTCATATTTGTTCAATTTTCTAATCCAAGGTTTAATGTTTTACGAGCTAGTAGAGGGACATTATGGACCTACAGATCATGAGCTCCAACGATTTGCGACTAATCGTTTAAACTCTTTAATCCAAGTCAATCAATATTTGTTAACCACCGAGACATACCACTATAGCTCGATGGTTGTACTATCCTCACTATAGATATATTTCTGTCCACTTGATTTAACCAATACTCCACAGGTCGTTCATTTTTACGATTAGGTCAAAATTACTATTTTACCCTTGTAAACACATCTTGTTCCTTAAGCTTCTACTGATCCTCTATTGAATAATTGGTTTATAGTCTAACTTATAAACAATGTCCCTCTCGACCATGAGAGGGTGGGACTCCTTTGTTCAAGACAAGGAATCAGTACTTAAGGGAACAACCTAACTGCTAACCCTAAAACGGGTAGGAGCGTATTCCATCTTGCAGGATTATGTTCCCAGCTATCTATCCGGTCTTGCCCCTGTAGTTACATCTAACTACTTAAGTACCACTGAATTCTCTAATGAACAATATATTATAGTCCTACTATGAGTGAACACTTCTCAGGCCATGAGATGGTGTGGCGCCACATTCTTCAAGCCCCGAAATCCGCTCTTAATGGAGCAATCTATCTACTTACCCCTGCTTCCGAGAAGAAGTGAATTCCGTCTTGTGTAGCTGAGTTCCTAGATCCTCAATCAAACGAATTCCCAAAGTGGTAGGTTTGAGCTAGCGATCTGGCCACCGCACCCATTCAAATCAAAGACCACCCTCATAGGCAGGAGTTCCCAACTCACTTAGGATTAAAGTCATGTTGCCTGTGGTCATCCTAGTGAAATGAAAGTCTCTGTCATGAACAGCGTTATATAACGAGACTAAACATTTCCTGGTCCGGTCTTATATAAACTTCTTTGTATAGGATACCCCCGTTCACTTATCTCCACATGAATAATCAGGATCAGACCATTTATAGCACTTGACAACACTTGTAATATCTACAAAGCGGTTCGTATCCGTAGTGTCACCAGAATAAGGTTTCATCCTTTATCCATATACTACAAACCATTTAGGTTATCACTTAAGGCATGATTCACTTGTATGTCTCCACATACATGCTTAAGTTACAATGATAACCAGGGATCTTAGTTTATTGGTTTGTGGTTAATGTAACTAAAATATCTCATATTTCATAGACAATAGTGAATAAAATATCTCATATTATTACATCAAAAATGTTTGTTCATACACATGTTTACAAACTATAGGAACCTATGAGATTTTGGGCATCAACCGGAAGAGTAATCAATGTTTAAATCAAAATTTAAATATTTAAAAACTCTCCAATTGAGTTTAATTTCAATAACTTTATACGCTAATTATATCGAATATAATTAACGAAACCCTAAAATTAAAATTGAACATTTAAAATTCTAAGCCCTAATTTCGAATTTGAACACTTCATATTCGCTCAATTTTCTAATCTAAGGTTTAATGTTTTATGAGCTAGTAGAGGGACCTTATGGACCTACAGATCATAAGCTCCAACGATTTGAGATTAATCGTTTAAACTCTTTAATCCAATTCAACCAATATTTGTTAACCACCGAGACTGTAGCACCCTAAATTTTGTTCTTAAATGTAATTTCAATATTTTCTAGTAATTACCATTCTTTGATTACAAATTAGACATTATGAAGAATTCAAACACACGCATCCAAGAAGTATCTAATTGTCTTCTGACATGTTTGGCCGTTGTATTGAAAACAATGTATAAAAAAAAGTGTCCTTCAACCATAAATTAGCACATCCTTTAGAATTTGAAATTATTTGATTCCATTTGAAATCATCAGTCTCTACTTTAGTATAATACAAAAGTGGTTGTAGTTGCTCTTTACACCATTTAATTTTTAAGATTTTGAATTTAATAAACCATCTATTCATTACAACATTAGCACACATTTGAAGTTTTTTAGAGTTCAAGTTTTTAAGTTCTCTATAAATATCAATTTCATACAAATTTTATAAGTTGTATGAGTTATCTAATTTGATTATTGTAATATTTTTTTGAAGTTCCAAGATTAGCTTATTATAAGTATGGATAAATCATGGATGACGAATAGTAGATTATCTAAAGAGTTTGAGTTGGGTGTGGAAAACTTCATCAAATTTGGATTTTCCAATACAAATAATACTACTATACGTTGTCCTTGTTTGAAATGTGGAAATTGTCAAAGACATAATAGAAATGATATTAGAGATCATTTATATTTTAATGGGATTGATGAAAGTTATGAGATTTGGTTTTGGCATGGTGAGAAACTTCCTAGTTCATCCTTGCATGGAAAATCCTCTGAGTGTAGGTATGAAGAGAATGATGTTAGAAATATAAAAGAAATGGTTGAAATTGCACATGAGCAATATTCAAAAGATCCTAATGAATTCGAAAAGTTGCTTAATGATGCTGAGAAGCATTGTATGAAGGATGCAAAAAGTTCACCAAGTTGTGTACATTAGTGAAGTTGTATAACTTAAAAGTTAGACATGGATGGAGTGACATTAGTTTCTCAGAACTACTAAAAGTATTAAAGGATATCTTACCTTCTACTAATGACCTCCCTACATCAATGTGTGAAGCAAAGAAAACATTAGGTACACTAGGAATGAAATATGGAAAGATTCATGCATACCCTAATGATTGTTGCTTGTATCGAAAGGAATATGTCAATGCAATTGTGTGTCCTGAATGCGGTGAGTCAAGGTGGAAATATGGTAAAGACACAAATAATAAGAATAAAATCCCTGCCAAAATAATGTGGTATTTTCCCCCTACACCACGTTTTCAACGAATGTTAAGAAGTGTTGATTGTGCTAAAAACCTAACTTGGCATGCTAATGAGAGACAAATGGATGATAAATTACGTCACTTTGCAAACTCCTCAGCTTGGAAGTTCGCTAACACCATCTGATTGAACTTTAGTTCTGAACCTAGGAATCTTCGTTTAGCATTGTCAGCAGATGGAATAAATCCATATAGTGATATGAGCTCTAAGTATAGTTGTTGGCCAATTGTGATGGTCATTTACAATCCTTCTTCCATATCTCCTATAAATTTTGTGTATATGGCTACATGGGAATGCCCAAATTTTTTTTTTTTTTTATGTGTAAATATTTTGTTCATCCATTATAGATTATATACTTCAAAGAAATGCGTGGTGGAAGATAGAATTTTAGTCTTCTGATTTTTGGAATACATAGCACATATAGATTGGTCTTACAATTTTAGAATTATCATATATTGGAGTGGGTTGATAGAGTATATACTATTGTACAATTGGTCTTGTAAATTTTGAAATCGTTCATATAGACATGAATAATAGAAGAATGAAATTGTTTATTTTAATATTCTGAATCGTTACGTTGGATATATTGAGCTGATATGTAGACCTAAAATATGTACAAATGTTTATTTTAGTTGATGAAATTGTCTTATTGGAACAAATGTAATGCAGGAAATGAGAAATGGAAATTAAATTTGAATATTTAATTTAGAAAAAAAAGCATAGATAACATTGAAAATGTGTCAAGAATTAGATTACTTGACCATTATTTTGTATCAAGATAAAAATATATTTGATAAATAAAAAATGTCAAGAGTAATCACAATAATAAGTGTCAAGAATTAATACACTTGACATGTCATCAGTGTCAAGTGTATAATATTTCTTGATACGGAAATTGTGTCAAGAATTATTTCTCTTTGACGTTTTTACAGTATCAAGTTATGACATTATGCTTGACAGTCGAATACACGATGCTTTTATTAGCATCAAGTATACCCTCTACTTGACATTAGAAAAACGTAATTCAATTTCAGTAGTAGTGTAAATTCAACAATTTTGTAGCCTATATAAACATCCAATGGGTCTGATAGTGTTTAAATAAAAAAATAAGCTAATATCATAGAACTTTCAACCAGAGCTATCTAATACCTTACAAACAAGACAGTTATGACTATTTGTAACATATCATTTCATAGTATGGCCTTTCATTAGTATTTACGATAATATAGTCTCCAGTAGCATAACATTTTGGTTCATACTTGCCATGACATAACCTTTATACATATAACAACATATATTGTAATAACTGACTTTCTGCAAAATTAATGTTAGTTGACAGTGTGAAGCTTTTCACAAAAAATCACATACTAAGCATTCACCTAAACATAACATATTATGTATTCACATCAAGGCCACATACTACACATTCATTTAGCAACATTCCAAGCATTTCCATAACAGTTCTTTACCAACCATTCTCATAGCAATCATACCCTAAGCATTCTCATGGGAGTAATAGCATTCAATACGTCTCAAAACAGAATGTCCCTTTCCTCAAATTGAATTCCAATGTAACCAACACCACCAAAAACCTTTTCGCTTATGAAACGCTTGGGCTAAACCCAAACACGTAGGCTCCAAACTTCTAACACCCACCAACACAAAACCAAACCGAAAAGGAAACACTAGAAAACTTTAAATTTCGACTAGACAGCGACAAAGTTCTGGGATATCGAGACCGAATGACGAGAACCTAAGGTGAGCAATGATGCTGGCAACTTTAGCATTTGTGGCTCGACAAAGGTATGTCAGCGGCGAGCGTTTGCAACGTGAACGAGGAGAGACGATAATTTATGGCACCGTGTGAGGGAGATAGATATAACATGGTTGGCAAACCATTCCAGAGAGAAAATAAAAAAATCGTGAGGGAGGGAACAATTAAAAATATAGCAATCAAGCCTAAAGTATGAACAAATGTAGCATAGAGTTTGTCACTATTAGACTATATTGCTAGTAGAATTTGATCGGTAATAGAGTTTATCACTATTAGGAGTCTATCAATGATAAAGTGATTTGTCCCTGATAGGTTTTGCTATATTTTCAATTCTTTTAAAATGTGGTTATATACTGGATTATTGTCCCTAAAATGCTATCCAACGCAACTATCCTTTTTTAATGAATGTCATGTGTTTGAAAAAAAAGAAAAATCACCCTGTCTTTCCCTTCCATTCCCCTCTTACCTCTCACTGATAGTTGCTTGTGATCGTCGACAACTGCCCCTCGCCAGTCATCGATAACTATCACCAATCAAAATCAGTTGGCCACTCGTGATTGTTTGCAACCATCGCTGGCTAGCCATAGTAACCTTAGACAACTGTTCCCTGATCAACCATCAATGACCGTTGTCAACTATCAACAACATTTTTCTCTTCGTTCTTTCTTCCTCCCTCCTCCCGTTCTCTTTCTCTCTCTCTTAATCATTTAAAAAAACAAAAGCAAAAAGAAAAAGTAAACTCCCTCATTCTAGGAGTTTCAATGCCAAAGCATGGTGTCAATCGTGCTAGTAATGGGTAGTCGAATCTTCTTCGTCCACCACCGACCACCCACTACTGGCTGCTAGCTACTAGTTTTCGCTGATTCCCTCCTTTTTCTTCCTCCCCCTCCCCTTCTTCTTCTTGCTTCATCTTTCCTTTGATTTCTCCTTCATTTCTTCCTTCATTTTTACACAAAAAAACAAAACAAACTAAACAAACTAAAGGACGGTTGGAGGAGAGAGAATTTAATTATTTATTATTATTCCAAAGAACTGCTCGAAATATATTGGTCTATCTTCTCATACTTTGGCATTCGACACTACCGTCCCAAGAACTTACCCTTTTTCCTCCATGAATGTGCAACTCCAAAATTGTATAGACCCAGAATATTATTGTTGGGATTAATCCTCTAAATGTTGTGGGTCTTGTAGTTTGTATTTTGTAAATAACGAATTATTTATTTAATAAAATTAAAAATATTTTATTATACATTTAGATTGAATTAAATCAATCTAATAAACTAAGATCTTAGGTTGTTTAATGTAACTTGAACAGTATGTGGTTGACATATAAGTGAATCGTGTTCAAGTAAATAACCTAAAAAGTCTGCAGTTATATGGATAAGGTTGAGTACTTTATCTTGGTACCACTGTGGATACGACCCACTTTGTAATTGCTACAAGAGTTGTAAGTGTTACAAACAATTTGATCCAAATCGTTCATGTGGAGATATGTGAGAGGGGGTATCCTATACAAAAAGTTTGTATAAGATTAAACCACAAAATGTTTCATCTCTTTTTATAACACTGTTAATTGAAAAGACTAACATTTCATATGATGGCCATAGGTAACTTGATCTCAATCCTGTGTGAGTTATGGACTCCTGCCTACGAGGACAATCCTTTGATTTGTATGAGTGAGATTGACCCGAGTGGCCGACTCAATAAGCCTACCATTTTGGGGATTTGTCCTAGTAGTGAGCTGAGAACATAGCTACATAAGATGGAGTTCACTCATTCCCGTCTTTAGGAAAAATAGATGAATTGCTCTTTTAAATGCTGACTCCGAGTCTTTAACAAAGGGTCCCTCCCTCTCATTGGCCTAAGAAGGATTTGTTTATGGTAGGACCATAAACAAGTTGTTCATGAGAGGATTAATGGGACTTAAGGAGAAAGAAGTAATTACAAGACTAAAACAGTAATTTGACCAAACTATAATTACGAGCGATTTGTGAAGGGTTGGCGTTGGCTTACTAATGACTGGATATATCTATAGACATAGAAATCTATAGTGCGAATAGTGCAACTGTGGGTCTTTAATGGAGTGAACTATAGTTACTTAATGTTGATTAATTTAATTAAATAATTTAATTAATTTAATCTTAAATCATTAAAACTTCTAATGTATAGGTCCATTAGGTCCCCTGCTACCTCATTAAAGATTAAAACAATTATTAGTCAATTTTGGAATAATTTGAATTGTTCAAATTATTTAAGGAAATTTTCATATTAATATGATTAATATAAAGTATAATGTATGGTGATACAGTATAGTATATAATTATTTATAAATTCGATTTATAGTTAAAACTATAATATAAAAGAATAAGATTTGAATAAGATTCATATATTAAATTAATATGAATTGGATTCATACTAAAACTATGAAATAAAATTAATATGAATAAAATTCATATTAAAACTATAGGTTAAGAAAGATATGTGCATTTTTAATATGATTTAAAGAGATATTTATATTGATTAATTAACTAATATCAATTTATTAATTATACATTGTATATTAATATGATTTAATTTATATTTATTTAAATTAAATTAATGATATTAAAGAAACAAATAACTCTCCTGTAGATGCAACGGGAGTGGTTAATGGGAGTGAAGGGAGTTAACTCCCCTCACGTATCATTTTGTGGATTTCGGCATGAGATACAGAATTGTCAGAAGCACTCACTTGTTTTTGCAAACAAAAATTTCAAAGGAATTGTTTTTCCTTCTCTCTTCCCTTAATTCTTTCAAAACAAGTTGGATTCCGAAATCCAATTTCTTATTAAAGTCAGAGCAGGGAAGCCTTTTTTGGTGGTGTCTTGTCATTCAAAGTCTTGGGAGATCGTGCAAAGGGTTTTCTTGAAGAATTGGTCTTTAAAAAGTATTTTTTCTAATCAACGGAAAAATCTTGCTTATCTCTATGTTTTGTTTATAAATTTTGTTATTTTTCTTATCCCAATTCAAAAACAAAAAGCGTTAAAATGCTTTTGCATTGGGATTCAATCCCTTCAATTGGTATTAGAGTCTAATTAATTTGTCTTTGATTTTGGTTTGGAGAAATCAGAATTGATTAGGTGGGTGCAAATTTTGTCTTCATGTGATGAATGCTATGAATTTATTTTGGGAATTGCATAATAGATGTTTCTCGATTTACAACAATTTACTTTGATTCGATCAACGTAAGAGTCTGTTGTTTTTGGCAAATTGTTTGTAAATCGAGTCATGTAAATTTGTGCCATTCGTGGCTTTTTTTTTTTTTTTTTTTTGCTATGGAAAATCCCAAAAGTATAGCAGAAAATCGAAATTCGAAGTGCAGACCCAAGAGGATTTTGTGCAAGGTGCTATTTGGCAGTCATCTTTTGTGCATCATAAAAACGTCTGAATGTCTGACTGTCATTGTTTGTACATCATGGATTCCCATATGAATTACTAGTCTTGGAACCCTAATTAGAGAAGTTGATGTCATATTAATTACATTTTTTAGGAAATATTAAAATCATTGTAATTTTTTATTTCCTAGTTTTTTTAGGATGCCAAAATTTCAATCTATTATTCATATATTTCAATAATGCATGTCATGTATGTTTTAAATGATATGAATTAAATGTTGCATAAAGTATAGTATAAAATCCTAGCATAGATTAAACATGACCGTGCATCATATTTAAATATAATTGTTATATTTAATAATATATACATGCATGATGTATACTATTTAATTTACATGATTATAATTTAGTTTGTATATTATAATGTTTTAATGAATGATTACAAACATGTATACTATATAGTTGTCATTAATATTAATATAATAGTTATAGTATGAATGTTAAATAAAAGTAAAATGCATATATAAGATTTCAATTCATTATTTTTAATATAAGAGTTATATTGTATGATTAAAGAATAATGATAATTAAAACAAATGATGCGTGATGCATGATATTACTTAGTTTAAAGATAATTGTTATATTGGTAATGTCTTTAGATGCATGTTATAAGTTTTAATTTCATTAATTATATAAAAGTTATATGACATAAAAATTAAGATCTATAATAAAGATTTGTAAGCAAACAAAGGGTTTTCATTCGTGATTTTTAAAAGGTTTAGTAATTGGAGATTAAGATTTTGTGATAAAATATTTCTATTATGATTAGAAATAGGTTAATCCTTTTTTTATAGGATTAAAATGAACAAAATAAAAGACTAATTTATAAAATGTTTGCTTATAAAGGATTTATGTCTAAGGAAGGTTCTGTTTATGATTGGGATATTTAAGTTGATCATAAGAGAACACCACTACTTAGGAACTGACTTAGGAAGTGAATTAGTCAAACATTTTATATGCATGCAAAAAATGATTAAAATTTATTAAATTGTTTAATAAAAAGTAATCATATATTGTTAATTATACAATATATGTGTTATATTGTGTCAACTCATAGCCGAATTTTACATAAGTGTAATCAACCCTATTTTTCAAAACACTAAATGGGAGAAAAATGAAGTATATGATATGTCAATTCTTCATTCACGCTCTTCCTTGAGGCGAGCTTATTGGGGCGGTACTATAGAGTTGAAAATAAAGGGTTACACTTACAAGAAAACATTAAGGAAGTTAATGATTTTTTCACCAAATCAATTGTAACTAAACATTATAGGGATAAGAGTTATTTTGGTGTAATTCGTGGGTGCGATTGTCTCAATTCAGTGGAGGAGTAATTGTACACCCCAAGATGACATTTATTCTAAATTACTGAAGTATCATTGCAAAATAAAATGACATTAAGGTTCATTATTTTTTTTTGCTAAAACTTGATTGACTTAAATGAGTTATGCAAACATATCTAATATAAATAATTTGTTTGTGCTTCAACATACTTAGAAATATGACTAGCGTTATTATCTCATTGCTTAGTACCGAAAAACTTACCGGCGAAAACCATACAATATGGAAAAATATGATAAATACTATATTTGTCATATACAATCTCAAATTTGTTCTGACGGAGGAGTGTCCTCTAGCCCTTGGACTAAACCCATCACAAAATATTTGTGATGTCTATGACAAGTGGATCAAGGTCAATGACAAGGCCAAAGTCTACATTTTTACAGGCTTAACTGAAGTCCTGGCCAAAAAGCATGAGAACATGATAATTGCACGTGAGATCATGGAATTATTGCGTGAGATGTTTAGACAATCGTTCTCACATATCAAGCATGACACTCTTAAGTGATAGAGTAAAGATGCATAAAACTGAAGCTAACAGAATCATTAAACACTCTAATTACACTTAATTTGAGTCAAAAGCATGCTAAAACAAGTTTTTAACAGAAAGAGGGTTTCATAGTGTATACCTTTAAAGATTTCCACTTGCTCCTTGCTTAATCCACGAAATTGAAACTAAGAGAATCTTCTCTACTATTCTTGGCCTTGGATTGAGTGGTAAAACTAGCAATTGAGAAGGATTGAATGGGTTTGAGTGGGTTTGAGAAAGTTTGAGAGCAAAAACTATTTTTTTTCCTAAGAAATTTTTCAAAAATTAGAATGCATGAACATTAAATCTCTGAAAAATGAAGTATTTAACAAGTTCAAGCATGCAAGCACTCATTCATTCAGCTAATTGAAACTTTAATCAATATTAAGTGGGTGGCCTATGTGTTGAAATGTGGATTACTCCACTAATAAATTGAAATCTTGGACAATTCCACTAATATGTTCATTTTTCAATTTAAAATTATTTAATTTAAGAAAAAAATTAAATCTTAATTCAATTTCTGTAAATTTAATTTAAAAAATGAAAATTTGATTTAATTTTAATTAATAATTTAATATCAAATATTAAATTAATAAATCACCTAATTCAAATATAAATCCTAGTCATGTAATCAATATTTAAATCAATATTTAAATATTTTAAACTCTCCAATTACATTTAGTTACAATAAAATTAAACGTTTAATTATATCGAATATAATTATCCAAATCCTAAAACTAAATTTAAACATTTCAAATTGCAAACCCTAATTTCAAATTTGAACACTTCAAATTCGCTCAATATTCTAATCCAATGTTCAATCTTTTACGAGCTAGTAGGGGGACTTTATGGAACTATAGATCATGAGTTCCCACGATTTGAGATTAATCGGTTAAACTCTTTAATCCAAATTAATCAATATTCGTTAACCACCAAGACACACCACTATAGTTTGATGGTTGCACTCTCCCCACTGTAGATATATTTCTGTCAACTTGATTTAACCATAATCAATAAGTTAACTCTTCACTAGTTGTTCATAATAACGATTGGGGCTAATGTTGTTTTACCCTCGAAATTACATCTTGCTCCTTAAGTCCCACTAATCCTTTAATGAACAATAGGTTTGTGATTCAATCACAAAACCGAGTCCCTCTCGAGCCAAAGAGAGGATAAGACCCCTTGTTCAAGATCTAGAATCAGTACTTAAGATAACAACCTCTCTACTATCCCTAAAGATGGGTAGGAGTAAATTTTGTCTTGCATCCTATATCCCAACTATCTACTCGGTCTTACCCCTGAAATAGGAGGCTTATTGAGCCCGCGTTGTTGAGTCAACCATCACCTATGTAAATCTAAGGATAATCCTGAATAAACAGGAGTTCATACTCAGGATTAAGATCAAGTTACCTAGGTCATCGATTTGAAACAGTCAGTCTTAAACAGTAAACAACGCTATAAAGTAAGAGTGACTTATTTCTTCATTCTGCTCTTATACAAACTCTTTGCATAAGACATCCCCACTCGCATGTCTCCATATGAATGATTCAGGATCACATCGTTTGTACTAGATACAAAGTGGACCGTATCCAATAGTGTTACCAAAATATGGTACCTAACCTTATTTATATATCGTCTTAGCTATTTACTCGAACTCGATCCATCTTTATGTCTCCACATAAAGTCCAAGTATTCATGTAATAGCCATGGATCTTCGTTTATTGGATTTAGTCATTACAAGTGCAATTTACAGACTCAACAACAATTTTATTGAATAAATGTGAATAACATCTTGATTACAAATAGAATATGTTTGACATTACAAACTGCGAGTTTTAGGACATACAATCCAACATCAAGTTCATCTTCAATGGCAGGATAAATGAGAGATCATCTATTAAGAAGTATGTTCTTTATATGATGGTCAACTTCAATATGGCATAAATGAATGGGGCTATCATAGATGAGTCCAACCAGGTGAGCTCTATTTTGGAAACGACTGAAAGTTTTCTTCAATTTCGTAGCAATGCTATTGTGAACAAGATTGACTACAACATTGTCACCCTTCTAAATGAGCTACAAACTTACGAATATTTGATGAATGTCAAAGGTAAGAAAGGGGAGGCAAATATTACCTTCTCCAATAAAAAAAATTTCCATATAGGTTCGACCTTTGGAACAAAGTCTGTGTTTTCTTCCTTTAGCACAAAGAAATGGAAGAAAAATAAATGTGGAAAGAGGATTAAAGCTACCCCTATAGTTGCTGCCTAGAAGGGCAAAAAAGCTAAGGTTGCAAAGAGAACCTATTTTCATTGCAACCAAGACAGCCACTAGAAAAGAAATTGTCCAAAATATTTAGCTGAGAAGAAGAATGAAAAATAAGGTATATATGATTTACTAGTTTTAGAAACTTGTTTAGTGGAAAATGACTATTCTACCTAGATACTTGATTCAAGAGCCTCTAACCACGCTTTTTCTTTTTTATAGGAAATTAGTTCCTGGTAGTAGTTGGAGACTAGAGACATGACTCTTCGAGTTGGGATAAGGCAGGTCATCTCGACAGTCGCAATTGGGAGCTTAAAGTTATTTTTCAATTCAAAATTTATATTGTTGGACAATATATATTTTGTTCCTCATTTTAAGAGGAATATAATTTCTGTATCTAGTTTATTAGAAAAATTTTATAATATATTGTTTATTCGTAGTAAAGCGTTTATTTCAAAAAATGGTATTGGTATTTGTTCAGCAATAAACAAAAATAAGTTATATGTGCTAAGCTTTTAGCTTAAAAAATGCTCCATAATGTTGAAATACTCAACACTACAACAACATAAAATAAAAAACTAAAAATTTCTCTAAAAGAATATGTTCGTGTTTGGCATCTAAGACTGGGTCACATGAATCTCAATATCATTGAGAGATTGGTCATAGTTATTGGTCACAGTTAGAAGAAAATTCTTTACCTGTTTGTGAATCTTGTCTAGAAGGAAAAATGACAAAACGATCTTTTACTGGAAAGGGATATAGAGTTAAAGAGCCCTTAGAGCCTGTACATTCAGACCTTTGTGGTTCGATGAATGTTTAGATAAGAGGAGGGTATGAATATTCTATCACATTTATGATGATTATTCAAGGTATGAGTATGTATACTTGATGCAACAAAAGTTTGATACACTTGAAAAGTTCAAGGAGTACAAGGTTAAAGTTAAGAATTTATTGGGTAAAAATATTTTTAAAAAAAAAATTATCAGATCGAGGTGGAGAGTATATGGATTTGAGATTCTACAAATATTTGATAGAGAATTGAATCACATCTCAACTCTCAACACCTGATACACCTCAACATAATGGTGTATCAAAAAGGAGAAATAGAACCTTGTTAAACATGCTTCAATCAAGAATGAGTTATACTTCATTACCTAACTCATTCTGGGTTATGCAGTGGAGACTACCACTTACTTTTTGAACCAAGTTCCATAGAAAAGTGTTTCTAAAACACCTTTTGAATTATGAAGAGGTGTATAAGTAGTTTATGACATTTTAGGATCGGGCGATGTCCATCATATGTGCTAATGGCTAACCCAAAGAGATTGGAACCACGTTCAAAGTTGTGCCTATTTGTAGGGTACTCATAAGAAACGATAGGTGGTCTCTTTTATGATCCAAAAAAGAATAAAGTATTTTTTTAAAAAAAAAAAAAAAAGAAATACTACTTTTTTAGAGGAAGACCACATTAGGGAGCATAAACCATGGAGTAAAATTGTATTGAATGAGCTTTCTAACAAAACTACTGAAACTTTAACAAGAGTTGTTGAAGAGGCTAACATTTTAACAAGAAATGTTAATGTTGGTTCATCTAGTAAAGCACATCCTACTCAAGAGTTAAGGGTACCTTGACGTAATGGGAGGGTTGTAATCTAACCTACTCATTATTTGAGTTTAATTGAAACTCAGGTCGTCATACCATATAATGACGTCGAGGATCTATTGATCTATACCCAGGCAATGGGTGATGTAGACAAAGATGGATGAGTTAAAGTCAGAAATCTAAAAATGGATTCTATGTACTTCAATTCTGTCCGGAATCTTGTTAATAAACCAATGGGGTAAAACCTATAAGTTGTAAATAGATCTACGAGAGAAAGAGAGGTGTAGATGAAAAAGTGCAAACTTTTAAGACTTGATTGGTGTCAAAGGATTATACCCAAGTTGAGGGAGTCGATTATGATGAAACTTTTTCATCTGTTGTGATGTTAAATCTATTCAAATTCTCTTATCCATTGTCACATATTATGACTATGATATATGGAAAATGGACGTCAATACTGCTTTTTTTTTAAGGGTAATCTTGATGAGACTATCTACATGATTCAACTCGATCAAATCTTATGACTTTGACCAGAGTGTTGGTGAACCTTGTGTATACATGAAGATAATCAACAGTTTAATAGTTTTTTTAGTATTATATATGGATGATATCTTACTTATTGGGAATGATGTAGGTTTATTGATCGATGTTAAAAAGTGGTTGGCTGCTCAATTCCAAATGAAAGCCTTGGGTGAAGCACAGTTTTTTCTAGGAATTGTAAGAACAAGATGCTAGCCTTGTCTCAACCGTTGTATATCGACAAAATGCTTGTTAGGTATTCGATGTAGAATTTCAAGAAGGGTTTGTTACCTTTTAGGTATGGAATAATATTGTCTAAGAAACAAGTTCCTTAAACACCTTAAGAAATTAAGGAGATGAGACAGATTCTCTATGCATCTGCAGTGGGTAGCCTTATGTATGTCATGTTGTGTACTAGGACAGACATTTGTTATGCAATAGAGATAGTCAGTAGACATCAATCCAATCTAGGATTTGACTAGACTATGATTAAGACCATCATCAAGTATCTTAGAATGAGGGATTATATGTTTGTGTATAGAGCTAAGGATTGATCCTTACAAGATACACTGACTCTGATTTTTAGACTGATATGAATTCTAGGAAGTTCATATAAGGATCAGTGTTCACTCTTAATGGAGGAGTTGTAATATTGTGTAGCATTAAGCAAAGTTGTATAGTTATTTCTACCATGGAGGAAGAATATGTAGCTGCTTGTGAAGTTGGTAAAGAAGCTGTCTAGCTTAGGAAAGACTTGAAAGTAGTTCTAAATATGTCAATACCAATCACCCTATACTGTGATAATAGTGGTGTTGTGGAAAACTCCAAGGAGTATTAGAGCTATAAAAGAGGAAAGCATATCGAGCGCAAGTATCATCTCATACAGGAGATTGTGGAATAGGGAGATGTCATCGTCACAAAGATTGCTTTGAAGCACAATGTTGCCGATCCATTTACAAAAGCTCTCACAGCTAAAGTTTTTTAAGGTCACATAGAGAGTTTGAGCCTATGGAATATGTGTTATCTTGTCTAGGGCAAGTAGGAGTATTATGGGGTATATAGTATGCCCTAGTTTCTTATATTGTGTATTTGACTTTATATTGTATTTGTATTGAACACTCCACTAGCTTTATGGAAAGTGGGAGATTGTTGAGATTAATGTCCTAAAGTTTGTGGTTCTCGTAGTTTATATTTTGTAAATAAAAAAATATTTATTTAATAAAATAAGAAGTATTTTATTCGATATTTAGATTGCATTAACTCCATCCAATAAACTAAGATCCTAGGTTATTCAATAACTTGAACAGTATGTGGTTGACATACAAATGGATCATGTTCAAGTAAATAACATAAAAGGTCTGCAGTATATGAATAACATTAGGTACCTTATCCTGGTAACACTACAAATACAACACACTTTGTAATTATTTTAAGAGTTGTAAGTGTTACAAACGATTTGATCCAAATCGTTCATGTGGAGACATGTGAGTTAGGGTATCTTGTACAAAGAGTTTGTATAAGACCGGACCACGAAATATTTAATCTCTCTTTATAACATCGTTGATTGAAGAGACTAACATTTCATAGGATGATCGTAGCACTCGATCTTAATTCTGGGTGAGTTATGGACTCCTGTCTATTAGGGCAATCTTTTGGTTTATATGAGTGAGATTGGCCCGAGTCGTCGACTCAATAAGCCTACTATTTGGGGGGATTTGTCCAAGTATGGAGTTGAGAACATAGCTACACAAGATAGAGTTCACTCCTTGCCGCCTTCAAGGAAAGTAGATGAATTACTCTCTTAAGTGTTGACTCTGGGTCTTGAACAATGGGCCCCTCCTTCTCATTGGCCCGAGAAGGATTTATTTGCGATAGGACTATAAATAAGTTGTTTATTAGAGAATTGGTGAGACTTAAGGAGAAAGAAGTAATTATAGGGACAAAACGATATTTGACCTACTTTTAGTTACGAGCGATTTGTGAAGGGTCGACTTACTGATGACTGGATATATCCATGGACACAAAAATATATTTATAGTGCGAAGAGTGCAATTGTGGGTCTTTAGTGGAGTGACCCATAATTAATGAATATTGATTAATTTAATTAAAGAGTTTAGTTAATTTAGTCTTGAAGCATTGAAGCTTCTAATCTGTAAGTTCATCAAGTCCCCTTACTAGCTCACTAAGGGTTAAAACAAGGGTTTGTTAATTTTGGAATAATTTGAATTATTAATTTTATTTAAGAAAAATTTTATATTAATATAATGTATAGTGATACATTATAGTATATAGTTATTTATAAATTTGATTAATGACTAAAAATATAATATGAAAGAATAATATTTGAATAAGACTCATATATTTAATTAATATGAATTGAATTCATATTAAATCTTTAGAGTTATATTAATATGAACGAGATTCATTTTAGAACTATAGATTAAAAGAGAGATGTGTATTTATGATATGATTTAAATATATGTTTATATTGATTAATTAATAGTTAATTAACCAATATTAATTTATTTAATTATATATTATATATTGAATATGATATAATATATAACTGTTTAAATTAAATTAATAATATTAAATAAAAAAAATAACTCCTCTACAATTGTAAGAGAATAGTTAGTGAGGTGAGTGGAGTTCGTATCATTTTGTGGATTTCAAGATGAGATACAGAACTTATAGAAACACTCACTTGTTTTTTTAATTCTCTAAAAAATTCTCTCAAACAAAAATCTCAGAGAAATTGTTTTTCCTTCTCCCTTCCTTTAATTCTTCTAAAACAAGTTGGATCCCACAATCTAATTTCTTGTCGGAGCCATAGCAGAGAAGCCCTTTTTTATGGTCTCTTGCTGTTTAAGTTCTTGGAAGATCATGCAAAGGATTTTCTTGAAGAATTGGTCTTCAAAAGGATTTTTTCTAATCAACAAAGAAATCTTACTTATCTCATAAGTTTTGTTTATAAAATTCTATAATTTTTCTTATTCCAATTCAAAGATAAAAAGTGTTAAAATACCTTCGCATCGAGATTCAATCCCTTCAATTATCCCTTTTAAACACCTTAATGATCAAGATAAATAAACTTTTCTATATCGACAATGGCCCATATATCATTATCATGAACAATTCTACATGTAACTAGACCTCCATTTCGCAACAAATCCGAGACACTTCTAATCTTCTCAGGAGATTGTGCCACCTTATTCCTCAATCACCTTCTTACTTTGTCTACTCAAATATATAGTCCTTCCACCACACAATACATACCATTTTCCTCCCTCAAACGATAATTTCTAATGTTATCTTCTCATTTCCTTCCTCAGTACAAAAATAGTGTTCTATTAAATAAAGTACCTTACTCCAAAAATCCTAATAGTTCATATATTTTGCAAATCCATTCAATCATCCTTTCTCATTGGCCAAAAAAAACCCTTAGCACTTTGCTTTCTAAAGAATTTTGTCCAAGCCAAGAACTTTTTAAAAAATATTGTGGTATCATCTCATACTTTAGTCTTTAACTCCTTCAGTCCCAAGAAAACTTTTTTCATCCATAAATACACAAGTCCAAAACTATACAATCCACAATATTATCACTTTCCAACACCCTATTTACCAAAATAAACCAACTTTTCTATACCAATCATGGTTCTATATCATTATCACCTAAGAAGCACAGACACCGACACGTGACACAGCGACATGCCGATTTTTAAAAAAGTAGGACACGACATGTCAGGGACACGTTTTGTATTAAAAAAATTAAATATATGTCGTGCAATAAACACATTGTGAAATATTCCATTTAAAGACATCATTAACAACCATACAATTCATGAAAATGATGATAATAGATAAGATGACTAACGGTCCAATGTCATAAGTCATAAGATGACTAACGATCCACTGACTAACGGAGGTTTGGCAATAGAGGTGTAACCGACTATCGTGGAGTTTTGGGTGTGGAGGTGTGGTCGACTTCGTGGAGTGTCTTTGGGCATGGAAGGTCGAAGGAAGGGCGAAGGAATGAAGGTTTTGGGCGTGGAGTGCTTTTGAGCATGGAGGTGTGGAGATTGTTGGTTGGAAGGTCGAAGGAATGGAATGAAGGCTAGGCAGAAGTGGAATCTGATTTGAGATTTTGAGAAATTAAAAGAAAAAATAAAATAACCCTAAAAGCTAATTTTTGGGGTGGACTGATATAATAAGGTTTTGGACTGGACTTTGGGCTTAAAAATTGCAATTTCCTTGTTTTTTTCATTCTAATTTTGCAAGTGTTGTATCCTGAACGTGTCGCAGTTGTGTCAAGACGTGTCGAAAATTAAAAAGTAATAATAAAATACCCGACACGCCACACATGTCGGTACCATGTCGAGACGTGTCGGTGTCCAACACCGATACTTCGTCATCTTAGAAGTGTCAGTGCTTTATAGATTATCACCAATAATCCTACATGTCATTGGATTTCCATTTCACCACAAATCTAGGACACTTCTAATCTTCTTAGGGTATTATTCCACCTTATTCCTTAATCACCATCTAGAAGAATTCTTAGTCATTTCGTTGAATGAAAGAAGAATTAAATATGGGCAGAGGATATTCAAAGGCAGCAACTTCTGTTGCAATAATAACATTGGATGGAATCTGATTAAGCAACCCAAAGTTATTCAATGCATCCATAATGATCTTCTTAGAGAGTTTCAAAGGCGCTATTCTACATGAAGTTGTTCTTATGTTGGGTAAAATATGTTGTTAGTGGCACCAGAATATCTTTTGATTCAGTTCGAGGTTTCATAAATCAAACTTTGCTCAATAGAATTGGTTTGAGCTTGCTCGGTTTTGGCCATTTCTTAGTGCTTTCCATCCAAGTCTTATACAAGATTCTTTATTCAAGATTTATGTTTAGTCTAGAATATTATTGTTTTCTATTTTGTTCTTATGCTCATTGGTCTAAGTTTTCTCATTGTCTTGTTCGTCTCTGTACTTTGAACATTTGTATTTCATTATATTATTGTTTTCTCATATTTTGAGTCTTTGAATAATAATCTCTTTTAATTTATTCAACGAAAAGTTTCGTTTCTATATACTTTATTCAAATATATAGATCTTCTACCACGCATCCATTCAAATACCTCATTGACCAATAAATCCAAAGTTTTCCTCAGCAACAAGAGCTCTAATCATTACCATGAACATCCAGTCCAACTTGCTTATGGGTCTCCATTTCATCACAAATCTAAAACACTTCTGATCCTCTTAGGACATTATAACTCCTTATTCCTTAATCACCTTCTTGAAGAATTCTTTGTTCTACCGTCTTAATATTTCTACTAAAACATATAGATCTTCCACCACACAATAATATAGTTTCCTTCTTAAACGACATTCTCTAATGTCGTCTTTTAATTTCCTTCTTCATGGTACAAAATTAATGTTCTATTAAAGTACCTTCCTCTTATAATCATATATTTCATATCTTTCGCGAATCTTTACAGACATTTTTCCTCATTGGCCCAAAAACAACCTTAGACCTTCAGTATGTACGGAATTTTGTCCAAGCCAACAATTCTTATGGAAATTATTGAAGTCTCATCTCATACTTTAATCTTTGACTCCTTCGTCCCATTAACTTATCTTTCTCCTCCATGATTGCACAAACTCCAAAATTGTACAATTCCACAATATTAGTCCTTTCAAACACCTTATTGACCAATAAAAACCAACTTTTCTCTAGCAACAAAGCACCAATGGTTGGGGTTGTTGCCCTAAATCTCGTAGTCTTGTAGTTTGTAATTATATTGTACAAATATTTTATTTATCTAATAAAATAAGAGATATTTTATTTAACATTCAATTGCATTAACTCACAAAAACTAATAAAATAAGATCTAGGGTTATCTTTCATAACTTAAACATGTATATGGAGACATACAAGTAATCATGTTTAAGTGATAACCTAAACGATTTGTTGTAGATAGATAAGGTTGGGTACCTTATTTATCCTGGTGACACTATGAATGCGACCCGCTTTGTAGTTGTTACAATTGTTGTAAAGTGCTACAAATTATTTGATCTTGGTCATTCATGTGGAAGCATGTGAATAAGGGTATTCTATGCAAAAAGTTTGTATAAGACACAACTACGAAATGAATAGTCTTTCTATATAACACCGTTTATAGAAGAGACTTACATTTCATCAAGATGACCACAGTTGACTTAACCTGAATCATGAGTGAGTTGTGAACTCCTACCTATGAAGGTGATCCTTTGATTTGCATGGGTAAGAGTGGCCAGTTTCGTTGACTTAATGTGCTTACCATTTTGAGGATTTGTCTGATTGAGGAGCTGGGAACGTAGCTTCACAAAAAAGAATTCACTATTTCCCTGCAGTTAGGGTAAGTAGAGAAATTGCTCCAAGGCTGATTCTGAGGCTTGAACATTGTAACGCCACACTCTCTCCTGGCCCAATAGGGGTTCGGTTATAGTTGGACTATAACTTATTGTTCATTAGAGAGATTAATGGTACTAAAAGTGTTAGATGTAACTACAAAGACAAAACGGTAATTTTGGCGCAACTTTACTTACGAGCATTTTTTGAAGGGTCAATGCACTGTTGATTGGTTATATCCAATGGACACATAAATATATCTATGGTGCAAAGAGTGCAGCTATGGGTTTTTGGTGGAGTGACCTATATTTAATGGAAGTTTGTTAATTTAATTAAAGAGTTTAATTAATTAATCAAGTACCATTGGAGCTTAAATCTATAGGTCCATAAGATCCCCTTGTTAGCTCAATTATGATTAAATAAGAATCGAATTAATTTTGAATTACTTTGAATTGTTCAAATTAATAAAGATAATTAATTATACAATATATAAAATTAATTGTATGAGATATAATTAATATGATGTATATAATACATTATAATATAAAGTTTTATTTGAGAGAAAATAAATATTTGAATATGATTCAAATATTAATTATATGAATGTGATTTATATAAAAACTATAGGATATATTTAATAGGAATATAATTCTTATTAAATATTATAGGTTAAATGAGAGAATATTAAATTATAGATTTATTATATGTGATATATTATAAACTATAGGTTATATGCTATATTAGATATAACATATGTTTATATATATTAGATTAATTAAAATTTGATTTTTAATTAATTAGTTATAAGGGAGGAAATTATTTGATAACTCCCCCCTCCCCCTCCCTTTTTCTCTCCTTTACGTGTGTGGGTGGGAGTAGCAGAGGAGTGGGATATTATGATCTTCTTTCTGCATTCTCAAAATAACACAGTAGAATAAAACTCCAAATATCTTAATTGAAAAAATTAATAACTGTAATTTGCTCTAAAAAATTCATTCCTTCCCTCTCCAAATTAATCTTGAAACCCATAAAACTCTCAGAGCTTCTCTACCCTTCAAGAATAATGAGGTTTCTACATAGTAATGTCCGGTTTTGGATTATGTGTTTCTATGCTCGTGAGTTTGAAGGGAATTCGAAAAGTTCGTGACTTAGAAGGGGAAACATGAAGAATTCAATCTTCAAAGATAAGTGATCTTTTGATCTCTTCTTCCTCTTCAACTTCTATATAAAGCATGCTTATTTAGAATTTTAATTCCCATTTTCTCCCTCTATATGAATTTAATGTTCTATAAAATAAAATTGGGACATCGATCCTTTCACAGCGAGTATTTACATACTCCTTTCAATTGGTATCAAATTGTGGTTGAGCTTCAATTTCATTTTTGAACATTATTCAAAGTAATGGTGGATTACCAAAGCTTCCCATCATTCATACCACTAAGGCTGAGTTTGTGAAAGAATTTTACCCTTTCGACAGTGATGAAGAAGATGTTTATTTCCCGCCATGTCAAAAACAAGATTTATTTGATAAACTTCTGCAAATAGTGGATGGATGCTAAATGAGAGAAATCGGCTTGGCTTCAAAATGGATAATGATGGTGTTCCTATCCCATTCTTGATATTTCCAATGCCACCACGCATAGTAAGGGAATTGTTGCCTCAAATATCTATTTATTAATGTGGTCTATAGATCTCTTCTTTCACACCAATGATTGAGCGTTCTCTGTGTGATTTTCTCACCACAATGATTTTCTCGGTATGATTCTAATCATGATAAAAATTCAATTTTCAAATCTACTAAAAGATATTTTGGTTGGTAATTTTTTCCACAAATATAATTTAAATGATTGATTTTTCTCTTACTATTTTTTTAGTGAACTTTACCTAGGTTGCTGTGCCTTTAATTTAAGCTCAATGACATTTCAAATTTTGTATACATAGTATGAAAGTTTAATGATCTTATTTCATTGATATTTTATAGCATGATATTTAATATATATTTGAATATTTCATAAGTAGCAAATTGTCTCACTGACAAATGTAATAAGAAAATAATATTGTTAATGTTATTGTGTTGTTTTTCATATCATTAATGAGATGCTATTGTGATCTATTTGAGCATGTCTATTAGCATGTTAACATGAATGGAAATAATATTTCATGTGTGTTATATTTGACAAAGTTCATGCATGACTAAATTGTCATGTTTGGTCATTAATTTTTATGAAGTTGAAAAATATTATTATTTTTAAATTGCATTTGACCCTATAACATTATTTTTATGTGGAAGCTTGTAGAATTGATGATAATTTAAGATATTGTCTAAGCTATAAAATATGTGGATATTTTATAAGGACCTTTCATGAGTATACAAGTTAAACAACTATCTCCGTAGGTATGAGGCTTTTTGGGGTCAAACCCAAAAGCAAAACCATGAGAGCTTATGTCCAAAGTAGATACAATATCATAATATTGTGAAAATATTTTGAGATTTGTTATCCCTAATAAGTGGTATCCAAAGTCGTTTCCTAACTTGGCCATGTTGATATAAATTCTCAGGTGTCAAACAAAGATGTAGTGGAGCCTCGAAAGTGGTCATGGTATGATCCATAGTTGAACTCTATTGGATAGGAGGCATGCTCTGGTGAAAAAGAGTTTGCCTAGATAAGAGTTAGATGGATGGATGGCTACTTGAGGAAAGGTTCAGTTGGTCTTTTGTTCAAAGGGAGAATTGTTGGGAATGCGACCAAAGTCCCACATTAGTTTAATAATAAGATGATCATGGGTACATAAATGTGTATATATATAATTTCAATGATTAAAAGTATTAAGTCTTTATTTTATTGAGCATGTCTAGGATCTTGAAAAGAGAAAATGAAAATTGATCTTCATGGATTTAGTAGCATTTCTTAAAGGAAATAAACCAGTTAGGTTTAAACGAATCTTCAAATGTTTACGCATATTCTCATATGACTAAAATAGCTACTATGAAGTCTTGATAGCATTTGTATAATATGTCAAATAGATGTAAAAAAAAGTCATTTTTCAATGTTGACCTAAAGGAAAATATATGCATGACACAACTGAAAGGCTTAATTAAGTAAGCTCCCAAATAATGGTGTGAGAACTTTAACAATGCATTAGTAAATATCCTTTGATACATGTGTTTACTCAAAATTATTTTAGTTGATTGTGTGATTATTTGTTTTTATGCTTATTTTTTTGTATAAATATAGATGTAATTAATGATACCATGTTGTTATTCTCATCATATTTTGAAATGAAAAATTTAGAGAAAACTTAAGTGATACTTGGTATTAAGATAAGAAAAACTGAAAAATTAATTTCAATCAGATTTGACTATTTTGATAACGCTCCTGTAAGAACATCTTATGATACTATCATGAATCTTCAGAAAAATAAGAAAGATAGTGTTTCTCAATCAGAATATGCAAGTACTATAGGAAGTGTTTTGCTTTAATGAATTATACTAGATCTATTATTTCATATGTTGTGAGAAGATTGAGAAGATATACACTTAATCCTGATAAAGATCATTCAATTGCTCGAATAGATTATTGTTTGCATTTAATATTTTCTACCATATCAGAAGGGTAACGTATACAAACTAGGCTACATAGAATGATGAAGTAAGCTTTACTTATGGACATGTGTTCTTATTGAGTAGTGGAGCTATCTCATGGAAGTCTGTCAAATAGACTTGTATAGCAAAGTCCACCATAGAGTCTGAATTTATTACTATAGAATTAGTAAGGCATTAGTATGAGTGGCTTAGAAGCCTACTGGGAGATGTAACATTGTGGGGGCTTCAATACCAATCTCTTTGCACTGTGATTCACAGGTTGCCTTAGGAATTGTCAAAGATAGTATGCATAATGGCAAAATGCCTCATACATGGAGCTATGAAATAATTGTTGAAAGGAGAAATTATCTACTTCGTGTTTGTGAGGTCTGAGAGAAACTTGATGAATCCTCTAACCAAAGGCCTAACAAAGAGAATAATTGATGAATCCTCAGTGTGCATGGGACTCAAACCCATAAATACTCCATAACCCTTTCTTTGAGTGGTCCTAGTATGGACTTGATGGATGAACTTAAACCTTTAAATTTCATAGCCCCTTCTTTGGGTGGTCTTGATATGGACTTGATGGATAGTTGTAAAATCTTCATAGCTCAGTTTTTGAGTGGTTTGTCTTTGACAGACTTGATGAAGTTGGTTCTAGTATGGACCAGATATGAAGTCTTCATATCTTAGTTTTTTAATGGTCTATGTGATAGACTTGATGAAGAAATAAATGTGAAGGTAAAGGCGTGGCCGCCTTTTCTGAAAAAATTTAAGAATCTTCTTCTAGAGCTTTCATGTTCACCTGAGGTTCTATGTGCATGGCCTTAAATAACACGCTTTTATCGCAGAATTAATGGAAATTTAAGGAGTAAAATGTGTTGTTGTGGTTCGAACCATAGTTATTGAAAGCTCAAGAGTAACTCACTCTCTCTATCAAAGTTGTTGCCTCATTTCATGAGGCATCAATGTCAAGATATTGATGTTTAAGTTTGGTCTCCAAACTTTGCTTAGAAAACAGGTTTTGTAAAAGGGTAATACTTGGGTGCATCCTACTATGCACCCATCTCTATGCTTCCTTTCTCATCACTTACATCAATACATGAATTAATATATTTCAAAAAAATAAATAAAAAGAATTTGCCTCATGACAAATTATGATTAAATTACTTAGTAAGAGCACAAAGATAGGTGATGCCTAATGCGTTGTAAATGTGATGAAATAATGGTGTATAATTGCGATGATGATTTATGCGTTGCACATACAAGTTTTCCTAGTAAAACCCAAGTATAAATCTCACTAGGTTTCCTAGTAAGTCCAGGGTCGAACACAGAGACTACTGAGATACTATGCGTTAGTAAATTTTGATTCCTTTGCAGTGGCAAAAACAAATAGTTCGGTTGGTGTTTTGTTTAAGTATAAATTCTATGCGACGGAATTGAGTAAAGAGTTGATGACAGCGAAAGTTACAATGACTATGCAGGGAACGGGTTGAGAAGGGATTTAGCTAACACTTCCAAAGGTTGCGTTCAAGTTATGCGATCATGATAGATACACACAACAGCATGTCATCTCTCAATGCAAATACCATAGTTCCTATTTCTGAGACGCATGCGATGTATACGATAATGTCGATAGAACTTATATATAAGCCTCTATTCTTATCCATGCGATGATGAATGATACACACATACACAAGGTGACCGTATACTATCATATCCTATTTCTAGGGTGCATGCAATGCATAATAGCAAACAAAACTTATGTCTAAGTTTCTATCTCTTGCTTATGTGATTCTAATCTGACTCTCTCAAGCCTAGATTCTAACTTGACTCTCTCAAGTCTAGGTTCTTTCTTTAGACTACTCTCTCAAGTATCTATAAAGGGCGACTGACACATACATAAGACAAGATGGTCGCATAAAGTGAATATCTTAGATCATGCTAGCTAAGTACTTCTCAACCCATTCAGGAATTTAGCTATTTATGCGAAATGTGAAGAGATTGAACAGATGTTGAGATGAGCATTCTATTTTATAAATAAAGTCAGAATACAAAACAACAATGGAAAGTAGGGATAAGAAGTCTGGTAGCAATGTCTAGCTTCCCGAGGCTTTTACACCGTCTTTTTACTCTACTCTGTCCAGAAGAATATCCTTGCTTTCGCAAGTGTCGGCCCTCTCTCTTTTTACAATGCTTCTCAGCAGTCTTTTGAGCTAACAAGGAATGATCTCTCGGCATCTTCTTCTCTTTACTCGCCTCTGCCTTCTAAGTATATGAACAACTATAGATTAACGGCTATCTACTTTAACTAAGATCTATCTTCTATATGTATGTGGCAAACTGTGTCGAACTGTGTCTCACTCTTTTAACGATGGTGGCCTTCAGTGTTTATAGAGCTCAAGGTGAAGAAGCTTTTCTCTCTAATGATTGCAATGATGGGAGGTCATTAAATCTTCTATCTGATGCACTGATTAATGGTCACCGAAAAGTTGAATGTACTTGCTATAGTGTGTCGTTAACGGCTTATCAACTAAATTCAGATTCGACCTTCATCAACTTTCCTTCCCATCAGGATTTATTAAGCTTTCACCTTAATGTGTCGTCTTTATGCGGCCACCTTATTGAGAAAATTCTTGCGAGCACATACGATCGTATAACTTTGCTGTCGTAATCTTTTAATGTATGCGGTCGCCGAAGTCCTTGGATCGCAATTTGCTTTGCGCCAACGCGATTTTCCTGCACAAAATAAGTAAATTAGCTGCTTTTATGCAATGGGCACATGCGATCGCAACATTCTTAGTTTAACGCTTTTGGACATGATTTTGTATATTTTTACCATCGCATTCCCTCATTGTTTTACTTATTTGTGCTGTAATAACATACATTTCTGTCCGTTATCACACCCCCAAATTTAAAACAATGCTCGTCCTCAAGCATAAACTAAAGATGTTCCTTAGAGAGTCAACCGTCTTTTCCTTACCTAGATTTCTTGAGGTGCCTTATTTAAATTTTATGAACCAAAGTCTTCTTAATTTCTATCCTGATCTCTTCTTAAAATATTTCTAAAACTTAGGGACCGCAAGTTTAACCTTCAAAAAGACTTTACTTGTTTCCAGGACATTGCATGATTTATTTCAAAAAATTTTCCAACTGGGGTGTTCCCAAATGATTTTTATCCTTGTGCGGTTTAGATATCTTTTTGTGACCTTACGCTGATCCAAGTGCCTAGCCTTCGTTTTGGCTTGCCCCCATGGGTGTCATGCGAGCATCAAACTACAAGCAAGGCACTCTTTCTCAGTCTAAACTCATGCTCATTTGTCAGCAGAGTTGCGATCACTTTATTTATGTGTTGATCACGATTCCTACCTTCGTTTTGGCTTGCCCCCACAGATGTCATGTAGACATCCAACTACGAGTAGAATCCGACCTCAATGTTATGATTTTTTTTTTAATGTCTAAAAGTAACAAGGTTGAAAATGAATACCGACACCCACAAATTTAAACGCAACAATGTCCTCGTTGCTAATAGACTGAAAGAATTCATGTGATGCTCTTAGGAAGTTTCATAAAACTCATTTTGAAAGAAAACTGGTGGACCACTAACTTCTAGAAATGTTTCATGAATTGATCGTCCTGAAATTAAGTGGAGTCTAGTACATGCGATGAGAAATAAAGGCATGCGTTTCATCATTGAAATCATAATTGGTACAGAAAAGAAATGTGATGACTAATTAAAGTAATCAATCATTTAATGATTGCGCCAACTAAAGAGGATGCGATGATAAAATTATCAATATTAAAGATGAAATGCGGTAATGCAAAATTTGGAATAAACAAAGTCAAAGAAAGATACAGCCCCCAAATTTGCTATGTTGCCCGCATCGTCTGTGATCACATCCTTCTTTGCGGCGAGCTAATTTCTTCGATTGTGATGAGTTAAACGAACTGATCGCGTTTTTCGGTTATTGCGTAGCTCCACCACAATCGTTTACCACGATCGTTGCTAAAAAAATCGAGAGGGTCAAAAATATAAAAGACATAGTTGATAATTTTTTTCTTTTTTTTTTTTTTTTTGAAATGGTGGTGTAAAAAGGATATAAAAAGGTAGAGTGAGTTCATGAAATAAAGATATGAAAAGGATACTTCAACAAAATTGCGTCCCTGATGAGTTTGTATCACGTACTATTGCAAGGACTACTCGTTTCTTCTTCAGTCAGGAATTCCTCAAGTCCACGGAGGTTTTCCCGCGATGCAAGTCTCCTCCGTGATATATCTTGACTCTTTGCCTGTTGACTTTGAATGTGTTGGTCCCGTCCTCATTTGTTAACTCAGCCGCTCCATGCGAGAATACCTCTTTGATTATAAATGGACTGGACCATCGTGAATTTAATTTTCTGGGAAAAAGTCGCAACCGATAATTGTATAACAAGACCTTCTATCCAACTTGGAGATTCTTCTTACATAGTCATTTGTCATACCAATGTTTTGCGCACTTCTTGTAGATCTTGGCATTTTCATATGCTTGAGTTCTCCATTCGTCAAGCTCAGTCAACTGAAGTTTCCTTACCTCCCTTGCGGTCTTCAAATCAAAATTGAGCTTTTTTACTGCCCACATTGCTTTGTGCTCCAATTCAAGCGATAAGTGGCATGTCTATCTAAATACCAACACATACGAGGACATGCCTATAGTTGTTTTATAGGTGGTTCTGTATGCCCACAAGGCGTCATCCAGCTTCATGGCCCAATCTTTGCGTGAAGGCTTCACCACCTTCTCTAGGATCAGCTTGATTTCCCTATTGGACACCTTGACTTGGCCGTTTGTCTACGTATGGTATGCGGTGGCAACCTTATGGTGGATATTATACTTGAGCAGCAATTTGTTGATGACGCTATTGACAAAGTGGAAACCTTCGTCACTTATTATGGCACGTGGGGTGCCAAAACAAGTGAAAATATTTTTCCGCAAGAATTTGGAGACTAGCGATGCAACGATACCGCTTCAACCCATTTGGAAACATAATCGACGGCCAACAGAATGTATTTTTGACCATTTGATGGTGGAAATGGTCCCATTAAGTCTATGCCCCATAAGTCGAATAACTCCAATTCTAAGATAATATTCATTGGCATCGCATTCTTCCATGAGATGTTTCCCGTGCATTGGCACCTGTCACATTTCATCGAACAGTCTCTTACATCCTTGAATAAAGTTGGCCAAAAATATCCACTTTGTAACACCTTTTCTGTTGTGCGTTGGCCTCCAAAATGTCCATTATACGGTGAGTCCTGGCATTGGGATAGAATGCGCTGGTGAGGAGTCTCTGGTACACATAGACACAAGATCTGGTTTGACCCCCTCTTGTAAAGATTTGGCTCGTCCTAATAATAGGATTTACACTCGTGCATAAGCTGCCTCTTTTGGTGGGCTGTGTAATTTTTCGGGAATTGTTTGCATACCAGATAATTGATCACATCTATGTACCATGGTAACTCTTCAATTTTGAGCAGCTGCTCATCTGGGAAAGTTGCGTTCACCTCCGACTGGTTACGGTCGACTTCCGGATTTTCTAATCTTGATAGGTGGTCCGCAACCTGGTTCTCCGTCCCCTTACGATCAATGATTTCCATGTTGAATTCTTGAAGGAGAAGAACCCATTGAATCAACCTCGGTTTTGCATCTTTCTTTGTCATTAAATATTTGATTGTCAAGTGGTCGGTGTGAATGATTACTTTAGATCCCAGCAAGTAAGGTCTAAATTTCTCCAGCGCAAAGATCACCGCAAGAAGTTCTTTTTCAATGGTAGTGTAATTCGTTTGGGTAGGGTTCAAGGTTCTACTCGCATATGCGATGGGGTGTAGCATTGTTTTCTTCTTTTGCGCTAGCACCGCCCCCATCGCATAACTGCTAGCATCGCACATCAGCTCAAATGACTGTGTCCAGTCAGGTGCGATCAACACAGGTGCAGTTATCAATGCATTCCTTAGTATCTTGAATGCGTTGAGGCATTGTTCATCAAAGTCAAACATTCTCTCGGCCTCCAACAATGCACTCAATGGTCAAGCAATCTTTGAAAAGTTCTTCACAAATCGACGATAAAATCCTGCATTTCCCAGGAAACTCTTGACATCCTTCACATTTACTGGAGGTGAGAGCTTTTCAATGGCCATAATCTTCACTTTTTCCACCTCCAGCCCCTCCTTGGAAACTTTGTTCCTGAGCACAATACCTTCATTCACCATGAAATGGCACTTCTCTCAGTTCAACACAAGATTTTTCTCTTCACATCTCCTCAGTATCTTCTCCAAATTTCTTAGACAGACTTCATACATTTGCCCATAACCGAGAAGTCTTCCATAAAAAACCACTGAATCTTCAAGATACTTAGAGAAGATGGCGATCATGCACCTCTGAAACGTGCTTGGCACATTGCATAATTCGAATGGCATGCGGCGAAAAGCAAACGTTCTGTAGAGGCAAGTGAATGTGGCTTTCTCTTGGTCTTCAAGAGCAATCATTATTTGGTTGTAGCCCGCATACTCGTCCAAAAAGCAAAAGTAATCATTTCCTGCTAGGTAGTCTAGCATCTGGTTAATAAAAGGCAAGGGAAAATGATCCTGCTTCGTCGTTGCATTGAGTTTGCGGTAGTCCATGCAGATTCGCCAGCCAGTGATGGTCCTCATTGGTATTAATTCATTGTTTGCATTGGGAACAACCGCCATTCCTCCCTTCTTGGGCACACATTGCATGAGGCTGACCCACGTGCTATCGGCGATTAGATAAATAATGCATGCGTCCAGCCATTTGATTATCTCCTTCTTCACAACCTCCTTCATCGTAGGGTTTAGTCTGCGTTGAGGTTCGGTAGACCCTTTTGACTTTCTTTGAGGTGTATCCTGTGCATGCAATTTGTGGGGCTGATTCCTCTTATGTCTACTAGCGTTCATTCTATTGTTTTTATATAATTCTTCAGGATGCTAAACAGCGCATTCTCTTGTTCTTCTTGAAGCATAGAGGAAATTATCACTGACAGAGTTTCATTTTGCCCCAAGAAAACATACTTCAGGTGGCTTGGCAAGGTTTTCAATTCCACGGTAGGTGGTTATTTTAAGGAAGGTTGTTGTGCTTTTCTCTCTTCATTCACAGTCAATTTTTCTTCTTGGTTTGTTGTTTCCATGATCGCATTGCAGGTTGCTACGGATGCGGTCGCATCATCTCTTTCATCTTCATCTTTGGACTCTTCTTCTTCATTACAACTGGTTCATTGTCAGAATCTATTAGGTCTTCTTCTTCCGGATACTTCATGGCTTTCATGTCAAACTTAATCTTCTTTCCATTCACACTCAACGTGATCTCTCCCTTGTACACATCAACTTGAGTGCGACCAGTGGATAAAAATGGTCGTCCCAATATGATGGGTACATCTTTGTCCGCTCCATAGTCAAGAATGATGAAGTCAGCCAGTAAAATAAATGTCAATTGAGACCAGGACATCCTTCAGCTTACCCTCTGGATGAATTAGGGACCTGTCTGCCAACTAGAGAGTCACCGTCGTGGGCATCAGCTGCCCCACATTCAATTGTTTAAAAATTGAAATGGGCATTAAGTTGATACTGGCCCCAAGACCGCAAAGCGTTTGACCTATATATATCCCGCCATTGAGCAGGGTATCGTGAAACTTCCGGGGTCACGCATTTTCAATGGAATAATGGTGCTTGACTTCTGGGTTAACGCCACCGTCATGAACTTCCTTGTGTTACTCTTCTTTGTCACCATATCCTTCAAAAACTTAGCATACTTTGGCATTTGTTCAATCGCTTCAATGAAAGGGATGTTGATATGTAATTGTTTTAACATGTCCATAAAGCGATGGTACTACACTTCAGCATTTATTTTCTTCTTTAGTCTCTGAGGGAATGGTGGCAGTTGTACCTTCACGGTTCCCTGTTCCATAGGCTCAGAAGTGGACGCAACTTTTAGTTCCATCGTCTCATTTTCTTCTGGTTCCTCTTGTGTCAACGGGGTCTTGGATTCCATCGCAACTGGAATAGTCCTACTTGGCTCCGTCTTTTCTTCAGCTACTGTTTTTCCACTTTGCAAAGTCACAACATGACATTGCTTCTTTCCCGTGTTCCCCTGGTTACAAGGGAGCTCGGTTGAACTCAGCAACGCCCCTTGCAATCTACTTTTAAGCTCGCCCGCAATCTGTCCTATTTCGATTTCGAGATTGCGGATAGAAGTCACCTGATTCTGGAGTACTATTTCATTTTTCTCAATATACTGCTTTAATAGGCTCTCCGGAGAAGAAGATTGCGGTGCCTGTGAGCTGCTAGCTTGATTTTGCAAATGACCATTTGTTCGCGGAAAAAATCCTGGTGGCCTTCTTTTTGCACCATCGGTTGATAATTTTATTGTTGATTTTTTCACGCGAAGTTGGAGTGGTGTCTCCAACCAGGGCTGTAAGTGTTAGAGAAAGGATTATTCTTTACAAAGTAAACAGATTGCGGGTTCCTCGGACATTCTTCCATCGGATTGGCATCTCCACAAATAGCACAACTTGTGCCTGTCTGCTCAATTGTGTTGACTTGCCCTCTTTGTATTCCTGGTTGATTGTGATTCGCTGTATCAGATTCATTATCTCATTTATTTGATTTTGTAAGGATGCAATGGCCCCATTGCTTAGTCACCTTCTCGAATTTTAAGTCGTTGATCGCTTTCCCTCCAATCTTCGTGATTTTTCAAAATGCAATCATACGTTTTATCAAGCAGACCTCTAGTTGCTATCGCATTGGCAGCCGTCTGTGATGCATGGTTCAAACTGTGATAAAAAAATTCCATTTGAAGACAATCGGGTAAGCCATTGTGCGAACAATCTCACTCCAATCTTTTAAACCTCGCCCAGGCATCACTGAGCGATTCGTCAATATCATGTTCAAAATTTGTAATCAACTTCCTCCTTCTTGCGTTCTCGGTTGGGGGGAAGTATTTCTTCATGAACTTTTCTACTACTTATTCCCAAGACGTTATCTCCCCTAGTTCAAGAAAATAGGCACATTTCCTTGCTTGGTCGTATAGCGAAAATAGGAACAACGTTAGTCGAACTTCCTCAGCTGAGATGTTTAGGAACACAAAAGTATTGCAGATTTCGATGAAACTTCAGAGATGGGCGTGCGGATCCTCGCCACGCCTTCCACCAAACTGTCCGGTCGTTTGAATCATCTGCAACACAACCGGCTTCATATCAAACCTCAATCCGTCCAAAGCTGGCCTCATGATTCTTGGGGAGAAATCATAGAGGTTGGGCAGCGCATAGTTCCGGATGGGTCTATTGCGGTCGTTAGCCAGGAGAATAGGGTTTTCCATGATGTTGTTTGCGTTTGTTGCTCTATCTTCCGATTGTTCTGCCATGTTGGGATTTCTCTTTTGTTGTTGTCGGCAATTGTTTCTTCGTCTTCTTCGGAAAGTTCTTTCAATCTTTAGGTCATAGTTGGGCTCAGAAACGTGTCCTTCGCTTATACGACACCCACTTCTTCCCTTACCAAAGAAGAGGCAGTGCACAGAGGTTGAAAGATGCAAAGAAAATCAAAAAGTTACTGTTAGCGCAATATGTACTACTGTGGTCCCCAGCAACGGTGCCAAAAACTTGATGCGTTGTAAATGTGATGAAATAATGGTGTATAATTGCGATGATGATTTATGCATTGCACATACAAGTTTTTCTAGTAAAACCCAAGTATAAATCTCACTAGGTTTCCTAGTAAGTCCAAGGTCGAACACAGAGACTACTGAGATACTATACGTTAGTAAATTTTGATTCCTTTGCGGTGGCAAAAACAAATAAGTTCGGTTGGTATTTTGTTTAAGTATAAATTCTATACGATGGAATTGAGTAAAGAGTTGATGATAGCGAAAGTTACAATGACTATGCGGGGAACAGGTTGAGAAGGGATTTAGCTAACACTTCCTAAGGTTGCGTTCAAGTTATGCGATCATGATACATGTACACAACAGCATGTCATCTCTCAATGAAAATGCCATAGTTCCTATTTCTGGGATGCATGCGATGTATACGATAATGTCGATAGGACTTATGTTTAAGCCTCTATTCTTGTCTATGCCATGATGAATGATACATACATACACAAGGTGACCCATACTATCATATCCTATTTCTAGGGTGCATGCGATGCATAATAGCAAACAGAACTTAGCTATTCATGTGAAATGTGAAGACAAGATGATCGCATAAAGTGAAGATCTTAAGTCATGCTAGCTAAGTATTTCTCAACCCATTCGGGAATTTAGCTATTCATGTGAAATGTGAAGAGATTGAACAGATGTTGAGATGAGCATTCCATTTTATAAATAAAGTCAGAATACAAAACAAAAATGGAAAGTAGGGATAAGAAGCCCAGTAGCAATATCTTGTTTCCCGAGTCTTTTACACTGTCTTTTTACTCTACTCTGTCCAGAAGAATATCCTTGCTTTCACAAGTGTCGGCCCTCTCTCCTTTTACAGCGCTTCTTGGCAGTCTTTCGAGCTAACCAGGAATGATCTCTCGACGTCTTCTTCTCTTTGCTCGCCTCCACCTTTTAAGTAAACGACAAGTATAGACTAACGGCTATCTACTTTGTATAAGATCTATCTTCTATATGTATGTGGCAAACTGTGTCGAACTGTGTCTCACTCTTTTAACGATGGTGAATTTCGGTATTTATAGAACTCAAGGTGAAAAAGTATTGCTCTCTAATGATTGCAATGATGGGAGGTCATTAAATCTTCTGTCTGATGTGCCGATTAATGGTCACCGAAAAGTTGAATGTACTTGCTACAATGTGTCGTTAACGACTTGTCAACTAAATTCAGATTTAACCGTCATTAGCTTTTTTATGCTTAATTTTATGAAGTGGAAATGTGGATGATATGCGTTGATGAAATTGTGTTGTGCACTCAAGTTTCCTCAGCGGAATCCAAGTGTAAATTCCTCTGAGTTTCCTGGTAAGTCCAGGGTCGAACATAGAGACTTGTGAAAACAGATTGCGTTGATAATTTTTATTAAAGCCTTGCGGTAACCAAATAAATAAATTGTTGGTTTGTTGTTGATTTCATTACTGAAGAAAAATAACAATTGCGGCGAAGTTTGAAAAGAGTTGGTAAACGGGAGATGCGATGAATATGCGGTGAACGGGTTGAGAAGGGTTTCAGCTAACACTTCCTAGAATGCGTTCGTGCCTTGCGACCATGCAACATGCATACAATAGTAAACCATCTCTCGATGCGAATACTATGGCTTCTAATGCTAAAACGCATGCGATATATGCGATAAGTCTACAGGACCTACACATAAGTCTCTATTCTTATTTATGCGATGACAGAATAACACACACACAAATAAGGCGACCACATAATATCATTCCTATCTCAAGGATGCATGCGATGCAAGTTGACAAACAGAGCTTATCTCTAAGTCTCTATCTCTTGTTTATGCAGTTCTAATCTTGCTCTTTCGAGTCTAGATTCTAACCTAGCTCTCTCGAGTCTTAGGTTCTTTCTTCAGACTCTCTCTCGAGTAGCTCTAAAGGGGTGTTTTGCACAGCATAAAACAAGACGATCGCAAGCAATGAACTTCCTAGGTCATGTTAGCTTAGTTCTTCTCAACCTATTCGACTAGTTTAGCTACTCATGTGTATTAAGAGAGTGACCATATGTAGAAATAAGTCTTCCATTGTATAAATATGAAGTTGAAGTACAAAATAACAGTGTCAGTATAGAATAAAGAGCCTGGTAGCAATCTCTTGCTGCCCAGGCGTTTACATTGTTTTTCTACTCGTACTCAAAAGATAATCTCGCTCTCGTGAGAGTCGGCTCGCTCTCTGCTTCTACGCCCCAAGGTTCTCTTTCGAGTTGCCCTGAGCGATCTCCGGCGTCACCACTCTTCTCTTACTTCGCCTTAAAATGAAAGAAAACTATGAACAAGGGCGTGCGAACTTGTGGAACTGATCAACCCCTTTTCTGAAGGTCACCCTTGGTATTTATAAAGCATCCTTGGTGAAAGGTGGCTTCTCTCCCATGATTGTACAGATGGGACAGCTTTAATTACTGACTGATGTGCCGAATAATTGTCACCGAAAACCTTAATGTACTTGTGATTTTTATCGGCTGTCAACTTAATTCGGATTCGACTGTCATCAGCTTTCTATCCCATCGCGATTAATTAGCCTTTCACCCAGATACGTCCACCATGTTGCGCTGACCAAGTTGCAGCGATCCTTCTCAGGCGAATGTTTGCGAGCACAATCATTGCAAAGCCTTGCGATGAAGTTGTGCTCGATCGATGATTTCCTATGATCGTAATTCTTGCATTGCGTCAACGCATATTCTGCATAAAAACACTAAAATCAACTGTTCCTATGCGATGAACGCATGTGACAGCAATATTATAAAACCGATGCTTGATGGACATAATTTAACATGTTTTATCAACGCAATCCAACATTGTTTAAGAACTTAGCACTATAATAACGTGCATTTATGCCCGTTATCACTTTCCGTCCCATTAGGATTTATTATGCTTTCACCTTGATGCACCGTCTTTATGCGACCACCTTCTTGAGCAAATTCTTGCGAGCGCATACGATCGCATGGTTTTGCGATCGCAATCTTTTAATGCGCACGGTCGTCGAATTCCTTGAATCGTAATTTGCTTTGTGCCAATGCATTTTTCCTGCATAAAATAGGTAAATTAGCTGCTTTTATGCGATGGGCGTATACAATCGCAGTATTCTTAGTTTAACGCTTTTGGACATGATTTTGTATATTTTTACCGTCGCATTCCCTCATTGTTTTACTTATTTTCGTTGTAATAACGTGCATTTCTGCCCGTTATCAATGCCTAAGATGCACCTACGTATTTTTCTTTATAAAATGTGTTTTTGTTTTATTTGCTATATCAGTCATTTGTGGGGGATTATTGGGAATGACTAACATAGAAAAACAAAAGAAAACCGAAAAAAGGTTTTATTATCATTTGAATTAATTCTAAGAATTAATTGTTTGTGATTAATTCTAAGAATTAATCTCAATTAATTCTAGAACAGTTTTAAAATTAATTTCAAAATAGTTTTCTTTTTTGTTTTAAAAATGGATCTTATCTTTCCTTTAAAATGCTCTTGGTTATTGGAAAAAATATGTGAGAAAATCGATTCCCTCTTTTTTTTGTTTCTCTATGTGGTCTGAACATTATTTCCAACGATTTCATTCCTTTCTCTAGTGAATGCATGCTGAGCTTGGAAGTTGTGTTAACCTTGGGGATCAACAGGCATACGCGATTTAGCACTAAGGTCACGTCAAATTTTGCTTTCAAGGCAATGGATTTTCCATGACATAACAATAATCGACATTTGGTTCCAACATCCATAAATCACTATCATGTAATTCAATCAAAAACTCACAAATTTGTGTAGTTCTCTCCTTTTTTTTATATTATTGGGTGAAATTAATGGTTAAGGATCTTGTATTGAAAAATTAAGGAACGTCATAATTTTTATAAGATATGTGAACTACACTCTATTCTTTGTCAATTGGTTTTGAGTTAAGACTTCATGTTATTCATTAGATAAAAATGTCTAATTGCCTTGATCAGTTCTCCAAATATCAAAGTAACTATTCATGGAGAGAGGCTATACATACAATCGAAAGTTTATTTATTCTAAAATCTTCTAGGACTTAAAAATGTTCATAATGTTTGAGAATACTTTTGAAAATAAACAACTCCTTCAAATTGAAATAGAGAGTTCAGTTAAAAGTATCGTGGAGAAAAGGTAAACACTTCCAACTTGTTCTCGTTCAATCTTTGTGGTGATTTCAAGAAATCTTTTTGAATTAAGAATTTTGTTTGCAACCCAGGCACAAACAAAACATAGTTAGAAAAATCAACAAACAAGGACAAAACAACCAATCAAACATAGAGAAGAAAAGCTCATACAACACAACTAATCAAGAAAACCATGTCCCAAAGAGAAGTGATGCGTTTAATCTCCACGACTATAATCTATAGTGTCCTTAGAATAAGATATCCAATCTTCTCAAAAGTTCTTAGATGCAACTCTTTCAAATTTTTTGGAATCGAAAATAGCAAGATAACTTTGTTGGCGGTGTCAACTTTGTTGGTGGTGTCTTTCTTCATTAGAGAAATTTGAGGTCAGTGATAACGATGGAAGTGGAAAATTAAAAGAATCAACAAAGATAAGTTTTGATTTCTTCTTTTCTTCCTCTTTTTGAACATGTTTATAGTTTTGTTTGAATGTTTATCCTACAAATACATGTTTTATTTTACTGTTTTTGCTTCCATAAAAATCGGATATCTAAATACAAGGCATTCACACGCTTTCGCAGGAATTTGATTCCTTCCAAAGATCTTAGGGATTGAAATCACAAGAGATAGAAATTCCTCAATTTATTTTATTAATGTGACATCTTTTATTAATGTATTTCAATTATATAAAAATATAAAATTTTATCTTCGTAATTATATATATCTGATATGTTATTTAATTCTCTGACAGCCTCTAACGAACAATATCAATACATTTATGATCTCAATTAATCTCCTAAATAACAAGGGAACAACATTATCATTCCAATTGATTTTCATTCTGAATCCAGTTAATTTCGATTTCTAGTAACTAAATAAGTTGCAAAAATGACCCAAAGAACCAAGTTCATAAAATGTATGAGAGGTTGTTAGATGATATAATTAAATCTACTGGTTTAAGCTTTTAAGTCAATCGATGATTTAAAATGGTATTAAAGCAGGTTGGTTCAAGAGAATCTGTGTTCAAACCACTTTAAGATGGTATAAGTTGCACAATTTATTGAGTCTTGCACATATTTCAAATCCGCAATTGGAAATAAATATTAATTGAGGTGAATTTAGGAGAGTTTTAATATAGAAAGTACATCAAGCATTTGTATTTTGTAATTAGAATGATATAGTCCTGGAAAATTGAAAAATACAAAGTTAATAATATATAAGATGGTGATTTAAATTTCTGGTATGTAATTGAGTTATACTCACCCAAATACATTAACATATGAGTTGTAGGATTCAATCAATTAATCACTATCACGCAATTTAATTAAAAAAAGAAAATTTCTTATAAATAAAAAAAATTCCAAAAATATTTATACTTTATAGTAAGAAGTTTCAAAATTACGAACATTTTTTTAATTTTTTTTTTTTTGCTATAAATTATAAATATTTTAAATATTTTTAGAAAATAAGGAAAAAATTGTAATGTGGCAAATTTTTCTAATTAAATTATTTTTATTTATTTTTTTCTTTTATATGAGATCGTCTTGATGCCTGGTGGGCCGTCGTTGCCAAGTATTCAAGCAACTATACTATACATGATGAGAGATACTTTACAAAATCAAAGTTGTTTTCTTAATAAAACTTCCATGTGCAAGAGAGAGTTTCAAATCTCATCTTGCAAGGACCAGAATCACTCAAATTTAGTGATGTTCAAAGTTACTTTGAGATAAGATTTGATGACATATTTGCAAGTAATTTTAACGGTTTTAAAATTATTCTCAAACATGCATTGGATCTTCATTCAAACCAATTTTAATTGTACAAAAGTAGCGTTTAAAAAGTATAAAACCAAATATCAACTATTAATTTGGAAGGACTAAAGTCATTTTTAGAGTTGTTTTATTTATGTTTTAAAAAAGACTTCCAAACACATCTTAAATAATCTCTTCCAAATGTCTCAAAAATAAAATAATCTATTCTAGAGTTGGATGGAGATGATGAGGTGAGAGCGTCGCAGACAGAAGGAATCAAGTATCTCTAATCTCTCTAAAATCTCTTGTTTTCATTGTTGTTGAAAAATGATGTTCTATTCGATTTCAAAATTATTTGACAATGGTAACGTGAGATCCTCCATATAACCTTTTAAAATTGTATCTTTTTGCGTTTTTTCTATTCTTAGGTCAAATTCCAATTTTTATTTTTTTATTGAATGCTTATTTGGTTCATGAGCTCTGATACTATGTTAAATAATATGAGGTCTATCTCAAAATCAATAAGCAATAAGAGTACATATATCTTATAAACATTGTGAGGTCTCTCGATTTTTTCAATGTGAGATCATGATGGATCGAAATGATAGAACCTTCCTAACAACTTCTATTTTTCCCTTTTTAGTTCAACATGTGGGAGATCCATCTCAGGAAATTAAATTTGAACCTCATTAAAGAAAGTATATAAGTAATTAAGAGAGCTCAAGATCAGGGGATGAATTCAATAAAGAAAGTTGAACCCCTCAATTTCAATGTGTGTTTTTATTTTAGTATAAAACAAAGTCATTTTAGTTATTAAAATGCAATCAGCACAATAGTAGCATGCTCCAACCTCTCTTAGAAGACCAAATCCCTCAAACAAAAATTTTGGATTCACCACTTAAGATATTTGAATAATATTGTTTTGGATCCCTCAACATGTGGCCGAATTAAAATTACAAAATAAAAAACTTTTAAACAAGAAAAAAGTTCATAGAACATACAGTTTGCACACTGCATTAAAACAACATTTTCTTAAATGAATTGTAAGAAAAACAAAACGTGAATAAAATAGATGTACAAAAAAAGCATAGTTCAATTAGCATCATGTATATGCTATATCAACATTCAATTTTTCCACTTCACATTGTCAAAAAAAAAATTTAAATAAAACGGCATTTAAGTAGCTTTGATCAAGTTTAATTTTACTTACATTGACGTAAAAGATTAATAATCGTAATATCACACTACAGTCAAATTAGTAAATAAGCATTCTACAGTTTTTTAAACATATTAAAATATTTATTATTAGTATTATTCACATCATGGATATTTTGTTGTTTACTTTTAATGTTACATAGATTTCTTGATGATACATCAAAAAATATTATTTCACCAAATTTAATGTTTAATTGGCGTAACCTTTCTAGATTTTCCCAAAGGGTAAGGTAGACTGTTATCATCTCAATTCTCAAAGCATTAGTAAAGCAAAGCCCTCTTTTTTCCATTCTCCCCAAAAAAGTTCCCTGTCCTTATGAGCCAATATGATTACATTTGAAAGAAAGTTCACTATAACCATGTTGGCTAATATTTACAACGTTGGTACCTAAATGTTTATTGGTAATAGTAGACACTGAAGTTTTTGGCACAAGCTCATTTCATAACTTAACTAAAAGAATATGAATGACAAATACATCTTAAATATCAGACAATAATTATTATCAAGTTCCTGCAAAATCTCATGAAAATGGAAATTGTCCATTGGGGGGTCAATTTTGGGTACACTCCAAGTAAAATCAGCCATCCTGCAGCCTAGAAGGAAAGTGGGTTTCAGCCTTTCATCTTGAAAAATTAATCTTCTAGCCAATTTCAACAATGGCATATAGTGTCAAAACCACAAAGCTTTGGATCTCTATGAAATTGGTTAGGAGCTGTCAAGAAATACGAAAGACGACTCTGCAGTCATAATGTGAGCCTTAGATTCACCATCATTGGATGACATGGTTGAAACTATAAACAGTTGTACAAAGCTTGTTACAGCTTTTTACCCAAATGAACAGACAGAGCAGTCATGTTTGGATTCGGTTAGGGCCATCATACAGTTGCATCCGAAAGTAGACATTCATTCATCAGAAGTCGCCGATTTGGGACGCCTGAAACTCTCACAGCCAGGACAATTATGCAAGCTCTCGTGGATATAAATATCACAATCAAGACAGAAGTGTTGTTTGCACTTTGGGCAAGAAACACGGATGCCTGGGCTGTTACCTGTGCCTAAAATGAAAAGTACATTTGAATAAGTACATAGTAATTGTAGGGTCAAAAGTTCAGTTCAGTAAATTACAATAGGGACAAAAATCATCCATATTTATTCATACGTGCATGTCACAGGTGTAAGTAGCTCCCTATTGCCTATATGAACAATGTAATAGAAGGAAGTCACCGAACACAGAGAAGGCAAAATCAATTCACATCGATAACACTGTTTCAGCAGTACTGGTGCTACAGTGCTAGACATAATTAGTACTGAAAAATTACCAAAACACGAACAGGAAATGTGGAAGTCTTCTTTTATGCAACATTCTTTGCTTTAGGAGTCAGATTATACAGGGCATTAATAAACTCCTAGTAGTAAAGAGGATAATGGATTAAGATATCCTGACACAAAATGCTGACTAATTAGACATGTGCATTATACTATTAGATGACAACAAATGCCATAAAAAGAAGTTTCATTTGAAAGCTTCCAAATATCATGTTTATTTGAGTTCTTACCAGGATTCATGAGGCTTTCTTGGCAGCCAAAACAAACTTTTGGAAGTTGATTTCGTGGATCATGAAGTACTTTATCAGAGACTTCATCAAATGGTATAATTGGAAAGAGATGGTGATATGACCTAGCCAAATGGGGTGAGGAGATAAGTGTTAATCCACAAATCCGACACTCTGTGGGCAGCTCACAAACTCGTGCTTTGCATCGAGGGCAAGTATAGCCCCCTCCAACTTTAGCTTCCTTGTGACATGAACATATTGCAATAGAACTCTCTGCTGCTCTTTGTGGGAACCCCATCTTGATTAAATTAGGCATTGCAGAGTCTGCTATTGCTGGGGGTGGGGGTGCATGCTCCAATAGCAACTCTTTGAAATGAGACTGTACATAAAAGGCAAGTATTTCACAAAGATTTAGGAAACAGAACTTCCATATATAAAAACATCAAATAAAATCTTGCTATAGTAATTTTACTTATAACCGTGTTCTTTGTTAAACGTCCTTCATGGTCAGTTCAATTAGTTGATCATCTACACAGCTTTCAATACAACTTTCTTTACACACACTTTCTTATCCTTCTTCCTCTCACACAATTAACTCTTCTCATCAACCATTAGCATCTGGCCCTCCGACCAACACCATGCCTTCGACAAATCCTTAACCCATTTGCGGTCCATTGACTATTTTCCACCCAAGTGTAAAGCATTCTACAGCCATTGTGGCTTTGCCTTCTGATGCCGATACGGGCCATTATTTATCCAGCCCAATCCCTATCCCACCCATCTCTCCTCATCCTTCATCCGTTTATGAACCTCTTGAAACACAATGGTACATTTTCATTCCTCTTCTGACAAATGAGTTTTTGAATTCGGGTCCTCCCTTCATTGCTTTGGCTCCATGGTTCAGAAACAAACAGGCTTTCTATAATAGCCACCCCACTAAGAAGGGCAACAACAAGCATATGGCAAAACAAAGGAAATGCATTAGAGAAGTTCAGAACCTAGAATGCTCTCTAGAATGCTCTATCTCTTATGAGAAAAAAGCTAAATCTAAGCTTAGAGAGGGGTCTTTGTCAGCTTGGTTGTGGTTTTTGTATTTTTTGGGCCACACCATGCGTTGTTTGTGGATGTTTGCTATCTACTATATCATCGCTTTCCCTCCATATTGAAGACTGTTTCCTGCTCCAGGGGATTTGTCAACATGGTTATTGAAAAGAGAATAACAACACGATTACGTGGAAACCCTAGTACAGGAAAAAAAAAACCACGATATAGAGACTTTGCTTATTATTTTAATCTGATACACTGAATACACAGGGACACACTGTATAGACAGTAGGAAACCCTAGGGGTCTACACAATTACATAAATGCCCCTCGGTTAATAACCCTATTTTCAACACTCCCCCTCAAGTTAGAGCATAAATATCGACAAGGCCCAACTTGCTTACACAATAATCAAAACTTTGTCCCAGTAACCCTTTTGTAAGTACATCAGCAACTTGTTGATTTGAAGGAATATAAGAGATGCATATGTTTCCACTGTCCAACCTCTCCTTAATGAAATGTTTGTCTATCTCTACGTGTTAAGTTCTGTCACGTTGAACCGGGTTATTTGCAATGGCTACTTTATTGTCACAAAACAATTTCATTGGAAGCTCATTATCTTACTTGAGATCTGATAACACTTTCTTCAACCAAATTTCTTCACAAATCCTCAGACTCATGGCCCTATACTCTACCTCAGCACTACTTCTAGCAACAACTCCTTGTTTCTTACTTCTCCAGGTGACTAGATTACCCCAGATAAATGTACAGTACCCAGACATCAATTTTCTATCAACAACAGACCTTGTCCAGTCAGAATCAGTGTAAGCTTCAACAGATCGTTTATCGGTCTTTCTGAACATTAGACCTTTGCCAAGAGTTCCTTTCAAGTACCGGAGGATACGTTCAACTGCTATCATATGATCCTCACATGGAATTTGCATAAACTGACTGACAACACCTACTGCATACGAAATATCTGGTCTCGTGTGAGACAAGTAGATCAACTTTCCGACTAACCGCTGATACCTTTCTTTATTAACTAGAATTATATCATTCTTATCACTGAGCTTCGCGTTGTACTCTACTGGTGTGTCAACAGGTTTACACCCAGTCATGTCTGTTTCCTTTAGTAAGTCCAGAGTATATTTTCGTTGAGAGACTAATATACCTTCTTTTGAGCGAGCCACTTCTATTCCCAGAAAGTATCTTAGCTTCCCGAGGTCTTTAATTTCAAATTCTCCGGCCATCTCTGTTTTAAGCCTCATGATCTCTACATCATCATCCCCAGATAAAACAATGTCATCAACGTAGACAATAAGCACAGCTATCTTCCCTAATGTCGATCTTTTTATAAAAAGAGTGTGATCAGAATACCCCTAAACATACCCCTGTGCTTTCACAAAAGTTGTGAACCTGTCAAACCAGGCCCTTGGAGACTGTTTCAATCCGTATAACGACTTTCTCAATCTACACACCTTGTTTTTTAATTGACTCTCGAACCCAAGAGGAGGACTCATATAGACTTCCTCTTCAAGTTCCCCATTCAAAAAAGCATTTTTAACATCAAGCTGGTACAGGGGCCAATCCTTATTTACAGCAACTGACAAGAGCACTCGGATAGTGTTAAGTTTGGCCACAAGAGAAAAAGTTTCAGAATAATCTACTCCATAGGTCTGAGTAAAGCCTCTTGCAACAAGTCTAGTCTTGTACCGGTCGATCGTCCCATCTGACTTGTACTTTATAGTAAACACCCATTTACATCTAACTATGTTGTGCCCTTCAGGCAGAGCCACTTGTTCCCAAGTTCCATTCTTCTCGAGAGCTCTCATTTCTTCCATAATAGCAGACTGTCATTCTGGTTTTTTCATTGCAACACTAATGTCATTTGGAACCATCTCAGTATCCAAACTAGTAGTGAATGCTTTGAACTCGATTGCCAGATTACTATCTATCATGTAACTATGCATAGGGTATTTAGTACATGAACGAGTGTCTTTCCTCAGAGCTATAGGAAGATCAAGCGATGCATCACGTTCTTTCAATTCTCCAAGCTCCTCACCATGATCAATTATCTGTGTATCAAAGACTTCAGTAGTATCATCATTAGCAAGAATTATTTCATTCTCTATTGTCTTCCCTTCTACCATGCTTTCAGTATTACTACTTCCTTCTCCCTTGTCTTGCCTGCATTCATCAGTCTCCATACATACATCAACATCATTAATTTCAGGAATGTACGTACCTGGATCTGATGGCGGGTCTGACTCATGCATTGGAACTGGCTCAACAGGTGGCACTGCTTCCTGAGATTTTTCCTATAGTAAGTTTTCTAAGGAACTTGATTGGTAGGAAGGACCAGACTGTCATGCTCAAAACTAGGTTTAGACAAGGTTTGAATGGGAGATAAGGGAATAGCATAAGATGACCAGTTAGTCTCTTCATTCATGTTCTCCCCCTGAAGATGACTAACAGGGAAAAACGACTAATCCTCGAGAAATGTGACATCCATTGAGACATAGTACTTACGAGATGACGGGTGATAGCACTTATATCCACGTTGATGAAGTGGATATCCAACAAAGACATACTTTTGAGCACGAAGAGTAAATTTTGTGCGGTTTGGACCATGGGAGTGAACAAAGGCAACAAAACCAAAAACCCGAAGAGGAACATCGGAAATTAATCGAGTGGCTGGGAAGGACTCTTTAAACAGTTCTAAAGGAGTATGAAGATTAAAAATACGAGAAGGCATCCGATAAATGAGATGGGCAACAATGAGAACTACATCCCCCCATAGGTATGACGGAAGAGTGGCAGATAACATAAGAGACCGGGCTACTTCAACCAGATGACGAATGTTCCGCTCAGCAACTCCATTTTGTTGCAGAGTGTAATCACACGAGCTCTGGTGGACAATACCCTTAGAAACAAGAAAATACCTGAAGGAGGCATTGAAGAATTCTCGCCCATTATCACTTCGTAAAATTCCAATCTTTGTTTTGAACTGAGCTTCGATAGTTGTATAAAATTGTTAGAAAATAGACGACACCTCAGATTTGTCAGTGAGGAGGAAGACCCAGGTAAGGCGGGTGTGATCGTCTATAAATGTGACAAACCACCGTTTTCCAATGGAAGTGGTAACCGGTGAGGGACCCCATACATCACTATGAACAAGGGAAAAAGGACTCGCGGGTTTGTAAGGCTGGGACCAGAAAGAAACACGACTTTGCTTGGCACGAATACACACATCACAATTTAAAGAAGTATTAACATTGCGAAATAAATACGGAAATAAATACTTCATATATTGAAAATTCAGATGTCCTAAACGGAAATGCCACAACATAAAGTCATTTTCAAAAACAGGAAAATTTAACAACATAAACCCAGTTTGATGATCATCTCTAGAGGAAGCTTCTTCAGAAAGGAAGTAGAGTCCCCTATCGTGCCGGGCAGTGTCAATCCTCATCCCCGATTTCAGATCCTGAAACAAAACGGAATCAGGTGAGAAAATTGTCTTACACTTCAAATCCCTTGTAATTTTACTGACAGACAACAGATTATAAGTGATTTTAGGCACATGTAAAGTATCACGTAGAATTAAACCGTCAAATGGAGAAATATGGCATTTCCCCCCAATAGGGGCAAAAGACCCGTCTGCAATGCGAATACGCTCATTTCCAACACTTGGGTTATATGATATAAACAATTCTGAAGAACTCGTAAGATGATTTGTGGCCCCTGAGTCAACAATCCATGGTTTTTTACCATTTATACTAATAAAGCCAAATGAAGGGAAATTGCCTGACTGTGCAATAGCACTCACCCCAACCGTACTCAAGTTGTTCTTACTATCAACGGAAGACTGCTTCTGAGTCTGTCCATCTGTTGAGTCATTTACCAGAGCACGACCAGTATTAGATTTGTCATGAGATTGTCGTCGCCTGCTATTTAGAGGTTTCCCGTGAATTTCCAACACTAGTGCTTTGTGTACCAGAGCTTCTTATAATGTTCACACATAGGTGGAGGTTTTTTATCGCCATCAGCACTGGACGACTTTGCGACGAAGGCAGCTGCATCAGTTGTAGGAATGGGATTATTCATGGCACACAACCGAAGGAGTCGGGCGTTGGCCCAATATTCGATTACGAACACCATCGAATTTAGGGTTTAATCCAGCCAAGAATACGTAAACACGATCTGCCTCTTCGATTTTCAAGTATTAAGCCCCATCTTGTGCACAGCTCCAGACAATCTCTCGATACAGGTTCATCTATTGCCACAGGATTGACAGTTTGTTAAAATAAGAAGTAACATCCATGGATCCTTGTTTGCATTCATGAACCTGTTTGTGGAGCATATATAATCGAGAGGCATTCTGTCTTTTTTAGTACAAATCTCGTGCTGCCTCCCAGATATCCTTGGCGGTTGCAGCATATAATAATGGTCTGCCTATTTGAGGTTCCATACTATTCACCAAAACAGAGCATAACAGCGAGTTCTCCTTTCCAGATTCGTTCTTGTGGATCGCCTGGTGTTGGCTTTGGAATCTACCCTGTTAAGTATCCAAATTTGTGACGTCCTTCCAAGGCCATTCGAATTGATTGGAACCAAGAGAAATAATTCTGGCCATTTAATTTTTCCCCTACAAGAAATCCTGCGGAATTGCTCATCGAACCAGATAAATAAGAAAAATTTGACAAAATAGGGAATGAGTTTACTGGGTTCTCTAAATAGATTGGTTGAACCGATTGGGGATTTGTGCCAAACATCGTATCCAAATCTGAAATTTGTTATTGCAGATAAGCCAACCGATGTCTCACATTGTTTGGGTAATGGGTCGAACCACAAGCGGCTGGAAACGGGACTGTTACTGTCGGCTGGAAAGACGTCGCCGGCTGGAAGGCAGTCGCTGACTAGAAGGAGGTCGCCGGCATCTGTGAAGAACCCAGCCGACCGGACGGTTCGAGATGATCGCCGACTGGATGGCTCATCGTTGGGTAATGGATCGTCGACGGATGGCTCGTCATTGGTCGAACCCATTTGGTGTGGAAGATCCAGTCGCGTTCGGCGTGGCCCCTTGAAGGTCGATCTGACCTGATGCGGACTGGCAGACCAGCGCGAAACCGACTGGCGCAGATAGCTGTGAAGGCGCGGCGAACTCTGACGGCACGAAAGGCAACGATCTGCGACTTGGAACGACCGGATCTGTCTGTCCATCGAGGATCCGTCTGCGATCTGCCTGTCCATTGATCGGAGCTTCTGTTTGGTGCGGCGGTTCTCCGTTGACTGCAGTTGGACGACAGAAAGTAACTCCGATAGGGCTGCTTGAAAACACTCTTTTATGGCCGCTCGAATAGCAGTCTTCATGTCAAAACTCGAAGTTCCATCAGCAGAAGATGACTATGCTTGATTCTCTTCCATAATGGATAGGGTTTCGTCACCGAGCTCTGATACCATGTTAAAAATAAAAGAGTAGGGAAGAGAATAACAACACAGTTACATGGAAACCCTAGTACAAGGAGAAAAACCACGATATAGAGACTTTTCTTATTATTTTAATCTGATACACTGAATACAGAAGGACACACTGTATAAATAGACAGTAGGAAATCCTAGGGGTCTACACAATTACATAAACACCCCTAGGTAAATAACCCTATTTTCAACAGTTATTGTCATCATTGTTTTTATCATCATGTCGACCATTGGAATCAGTTTCTTGCTTCTTTTTTATGGAGTGCTTATGTCTGATGATCTTTGGATTGTAGTTTTGTTTAATTCGTCCCTGCTGTTTCAGTGATGGATGGGTTCCTCACATCATCAATCCAGCTTTCATCTTGCTGTTTTTACTCATCATTTTGTTGTTCCCCCTCCCCTTGGTTTATGATGTATCTTTTTATGGGGTTTCTACTTGTATCTCGTTGGATATTTCATTCACCAATGAAATTGCTTCTTATTAAAATAAATAATAAAAAAATAGTGATTTCAATTTCTCTCTATTTTAAGAAATTCATACATTCCATTAAACTCACCTCATCCAATGCTATAGAGTATGAGCCACCAGTTTCTTGGCAGAGATGTCTGCATATAAAAATTTCTGCAGTAAGACCAATTACTGAACACCTTATTTTAGAAGTTTTGCATTTCTGAACTGTCTCCATGATGTCTCCAGGATCACAAGAATTAAGAGCAGAGTATAAGATTAAAACTTCTCTATGCCCATATGATGGAATTTGATTTAGAAAGCCGTGGACAAGTTCCAGACCATTCTGCAGGGATGCATCACCTGAACATTCCAGTTTACCCATTAAAGCTTTAACATGGGATTCAGGGCTTCCACCAAGATCTGTTAAGCAATGAGCAACCCCATCTTTTATAGTCACCAAACCAATCTGACTCAGTGGATTTTGGTCAAAGAATTCCCTGACAAAAGCCTCTACATGTTTTGCCACAACAGCCATTCGACTTGGTCGAAAATCCATTTCTGTAGCAGCCTGCACATGGTGGGATAATCAAAATAAGAGAAATAGAGTAAGCAAAACCTCCATTCCATCACCATCCATTCAAAGCTATTTTCTCTCCACTACAGTTTCTACGACCATAAATCATACTTGCTCAAAAAAAAATTCAAAGTAGCACATTTTTCATTCACTATATAGTGGTTGGATTAAATGAGCAGAAATCCTCAATGAAATAACTGTGGAGATACTTCTCCAGACTGTTTGAAACATAACCAGAGAACAAACAAGTTGGAAGAAAACGAAATTATACCACATTTCAGTAATTGGGAAAGCTTAAAACAGCAAAACTATGAATTTACCAAGCCAAATTGATGGTTATGAAATATTTCAATATAGATACAATGCATTTAACTTGATGAACAATACAACAAACCTCTTTTCTCAGAACCTAATGGATCAAACAGATGGAACATTAACAAATGTAGTAATGAAGTCAAGGAAGAAAAAAGAATACCCTAGAGAAGTCAATGACGATATAGAGATAGCGAATAAGACCCTTCTGAATTCGAGCAGTGGTTGCTAAGGAAGAAAGGGAACGAAGGCGCCTTCTATACTGGGCATGGTAAATTGCCTTATTGTCGATCGGGCGAAGAAGTCCAGACTCATCCTCTTGCAAGGCCTCCCACGACCTATCATCCGCATATGTCCTTTCCCACGCAGCAAGTCCGCCATTGGCATCGTCATCATCGTCTTCTTCATCGGCTTCCCCATTCAATCGCCTGTTTTCGCCATTGTTCATGTTTAAGGACTCCCTCAGAAGCTAAGCTCGAGGGTTTTGAAACAAGATCAAATTGATGAAACCCCAATACCTAAAACAAGCTTTACACAGAGAACAATCACAACTAGGGGACTCAAGAGTTACAGTAGGTACGTAAAAAGCAATGGGAAATGAGGCCCTATCCGTCGATAGAAAGTGCGATGAGGAATCGACAATGAAGAAGAACAACGGATTTAAACGCCCACAACACCAGCAGAATAGAAATCAACTCCCTTGAAATTTACCCACAATCTTTACATCAATCTCAATGTTACCGTTTGATTGCAAATAAGGGAACCCACTGCGTGCTTCAGTCTCTAACCCGAGACTCACACCGGCACTGAGATAAACCGCCGGAAACTGCCTCTGACAACCGAGACCCACCGAGCCAACCGCCACTGACCTGATACCCACGACGGCGTGTTACAGTCACCGACACCCACGGCGTCGCGATTCAGCCTCAAAACCGAAACATCCAAAAAAGCATTGTGCAAAGGGTCAGCTTGCGACGTGAGGTTGCAGTAGAGAGTGAAATGAGGAAGGAGAAAGAAAATCGATGCAAAGGTGCGCCGGCGATGGAAAATGGGCAACTGTGGAGATTGAGGAAGAAAGAGAGGAGTAAGGTTGGCGTGGCAGTGCGCTGCCGGAGGTCGATGGGAGAGGAAAATTTGAGAAAAATGAATCGGAGCGGAGAAAGTAGAAAACGACTGAACCTAGGGTTTATTGAAAAATTTTACAAAATGACCCAAAAACGAAAAAATTTTGACCTCTTCTTAAAAAAAATTTCTAACACTACCATTCGAAATTCCAAAATTATCTCCAATTTTAAAAAGTCGAGCCTTTCATCTTCTTCCTTCAACCATTCCATAAAGTATTTATTCCCAACTAATATTCTATCAATAGCATTTATTCCCAACTAATATTCTACCAAAGTCACTCTCAGTATTCACTTTCCATCGAACTCCCCACGAAATTCTCCCATTATTCTCTCAGAGTTTCAAACATCCTCATCGATCGCTTTCATAGTCAGATTCAGAAACAGAGAGAATGTAAGTGATATTCAATATTTCTTGTCTCAAATCGCTTTCATAATAAGTGTCATTTAGCATTAAATGAACAATCGTATAGTAATATACACAATCGTTCATTACAATATAAACAATCGTCCATGAATTACTAGACAATCATGTAGAAATTTATAAACGATCGTGTAGTAAATTATAAACAATTGTGTAGTAATTTATAAACGATCGTGTAGTAATTTATAATCGATTGTGCAATCGTGTAGTACTGTATAAACGATCATTCAAAATTTTATATGATTGCATATACAGAACTAAACGAACACTTATAAATAGTTGGGCAATCACTTATCAATTACTAGGCGATTTCTAAAACTTTTATGGGACATTGCTTAAGATTTGTTTATCCCATTGTAGATCAGTGAGAGTACTTCGCATCTTTATACGATATGGTGGGGTTTGGGATGAGTTCAGAAGAAATTATGTTGGAGGTCATATGAAAGGTCTGAAAGTCATAAATTATATAACGGTCAGTGAATTAGTGAGTGTTATACGCCAACGACTGAATATCGATCCGGATATGTTTGATATACACATCAAATGTTGTTACAATTTATTGGTCCTAGCTCTCCCGATTGACATAATCGATGATGAAGACCTCAGCTTTTTTTAAGAAGGAAGTGATGCATCCCGGATGCCGTTATTTGTATCAGTTACACCTTGCGAAAGTCATGGAGTGCACACAGACAAAATGTACCAACATTGCAATCCAACCAATCAACCCATTTCAACCACTCAAAACTTTGGGTTTGCAACCATTCCAACACATAAAATTCACACTGTGTCTTCACTGGATTATCATATTAAGCCATGTAACTTGGGACATGACCAAAGTGAAGCTTGGTTTGGTCACAACAGTGACCCCATATGTACTTCACAGTTTGATACTGAACGTGGATATGGAAAAAATTCAAGAACACAAACTTCTCCAACACCTTACATCCATGTTCCAACCTCACCTCCTCCTGTCCCACCAGTTGTGATGCCTTCGATTCAAATGCATTCCACCATTCCAACCTAACCATTTATAGATATACTCTGACCATCAGAGGGCCTTTCATATGACGACCTCATCACAATACCTCATAACTATCTGAATGACGAAGATATAAAAGTCGGTCAAAAATTTTTTTCAAAATATGATTTGTCAATTAAATTATTGATGCTTGCAATAAGAAAGAACTTTGACTACCATGCAAAAAAGTCAACAAAGAGCTTGCTAACTATCCGATGTTTGATTAAGGAATGCAAGTGGAGGGTCCATGCAAAAAAAATAAAAGAAAGTAATTTCTTCAAAGTGACGAAATATCCAAGCTAACATACATGTTCTTTTGAAATGAGAATGGGTAATCATCGACAAGCAAAAAGTTGGATTATTGGATACTTAATCAAGTTCAAATATGAACAAGTTGGTCGAACATATCGCCCGAGGGATATAGTTGAAGACGTCCGACGAGATTATGGAGTGAACATAAGTTACAGGTGGGCTTATCGCGCTAGAGAATATGGATTGGTGTTCGCACGAGGGTCGCTAGAAAGATCATATGCTATTGTTAGGGCATATGGTTGATAGAGTTAAATAACATGCAGTGGAAGTATCAAGGATCCATAAGCATTCAAATTCACTAATTTTGGCAGAAACTAAAGCATGCTTTTCTAAAAAAATGGGTTTTAAGATCATCCCTTTGAAGAACTCTCCAAGAAAACGAGTGTACAACAACAATCTTCACTTGATATCACCGTGAACCACCTCAAAGTCTTCCCTACTATCCTCTTGGAACTTTAGGCAGAGTTGTGGGACTCAAGAACAGCTTAAAAAGATGAAGAACCAAGAAGAACTCGCAACAGCCGATAAGAAGAAGAATTTCTTCTCACAGTAACTTTCCTCTAAAAAATTCTGCATTTATTCCTCTCAAATGACTCAAATCTTCTTTATATATTGTAGATGAACATGCAAAGAAGTGAAGTGCATGGCTTGCAGCTCATGCTTGGAGAGTCAATGTAGAGAGGATAATGGCCTTTGTGTGAGCATGAAGATGAAGGTAATGGAGAAAATTCAATCTCCATTTTGTACAACCATGCAAAACGATTTTCCATTTTTTTTCTTTTAAAACCATTTTAATTGAAAATTTATTTTCTTAAATTAATTTCATAAATTAATTTAATATCAAATATCAAATTATTTTTTGCACAATAATCATCTTCATATATTTGAATCATATTTAAATATATATTCTCTTGTTCCGTTTAATTTGAACGTTTCAAATTAATTTCTCAAGCTACCCTAAAGCTTATCCATTTACGAGCTAGTAGGGGGACCTCGCGGACCTAACGATCATAGGCTCCAACAATTTGAGATTAATCGGCTAAACTCATTAGTCTGATCTAACCCCCATTCATTAACTAATGGGCACTCCACTATAGCCCATAGTTGAACTCCCCTAACTGTAGATATATTATGTCCACTTGATAACCATAATCAGTAAGTTGATCCTTCACAGGTTGTTCGTAAACACAGCCAGGTCAAAAATATCGTTTTACCCCTGTGAATACATCTTGTTCCTTAAGTTCATACTGATCCTCTAATGAACAATTCAAATTCATAATCTCTATGAATCAAATCCTTTCTCTATCATGAGAAGGTGGGGCCCCGATTGTTCAAGACCTGGAGTCAGTACTTAATAGAACAACCTATTTGCTAACCCTATATAGGGAAGGAGTAAATTCCATCTTACAAGGTTATGTCCCCAGCTATTCATCCGGTCTTATCCTCAAAATGGTAAGCTTATTGAGCAGTGTTGTCAGACTACTCTCACCATTTGCAGATCAAAGAATAATCCTAAACAAACAGGAGTTCATAGCTAGCTCATGATTAAGATCGAGTTAACCTAAGTTATATAATAAATGAAATAGTCAGTTTTAACAGTAAACGATCGTTATAAAGCAAAGTGACTATTTTTGTGGTCCAGTCTATATGCAAACTCATTGTATCGGATGCCCCTACTCTCATGTCCCAACATGAACGATTTGTTGATCACATCATTTGTAGCACCTTACAACTTCTTGTAACAACTACAGAGTGGGCCGCATCCAATAGCGTTACCAGGATGAGATACCCAATTTCATCCATATACTTATTAGACCATTTAGGCTATATACTGTCAACTTGATCCTGTTTATGTCACTACATAAAGTTACAACATTCAGACTATAGCCAAGGATGCGTTTATTGGATAATGTTTAACAAGAATTGTGAGTTATAGAACATTCCCAACAATGGCAAGACATTTAAGCTTGCAAATCCAGGTACGATCTTTGAGGTTGAAGTAGAGGACGGGCAATACTTTAAGTACGTCTTCATGGGACTTAGTCCGTGGATCAGGGTTTTTTTTAATTGCATTCGCCCAGTAATCGTTGTTGATGGGACCCATTTGCACGAAAAATACAAAGGTGTGTTGTTAATAGCAACGTGTATTGATGGCAATAATAACATATATCCTATCGCCTTCAGTGTTGTAGACAGTGAGAACGATGCATCATGGACTTGGTTTATGACTCATTTGAAGGCTTCAATAGGAGACATTCCGAATTTAGTGATTATATATGATCGTCACATCTCAATTGCAAAAACTGTCTCAAGTATATTCCCTGATGCATTTCATGCCCTATGTATATACCATATTCAGAACAATTTGATTGACAAATTTAAGAGTAAGGACATAATCCCACACTTTTACCTAACGAAAAAAATTTATAGAATGTCTAAGTTTCAGATGTATTGGGTTAAGCTCTATAAATATCCTGGTGTGACGACCTATCTTGAGGAGATTGGATTACAACGGTGGGTAAGGGTTTACCAAGTCCATTGCAGGTATGACAAGATGACGACAAATATAGTAAAATGTTTCAATGGAATGTTGAAAGATGCATGAGAACTACCAATCACGAAGCTATTGGAGCATATCCGTGAGTGGCTACAAGGTTGGTTCTATGTCCGATGTACACATGCAATGCCATGCACAAACATTGTAACTGATTACGCAATGAGTATTCTTAAGGAATTGGAATTGATGTCTATAACATATTGTTTTTCCCCGGTCAACATGCATATAGTTAATGTGGACGATGGATATTTGGGGGGGAGGGGAGGAGGGGGAGCTGTTGGTTGATCTTCATTCATAGACATGTACTTGTATGAAGTTTAATTGCATTGATTTCTTGTGTTCTCATGCAATATCTGTAGTGACCCTGAGAAACATTAATGTTCAAACATTATGTGCAAAATGATTTTGCAATTGAGTGTGTGCTTGCTGCTTACGCCGAACCAATCTTCCCAGTTGGACATAGACAAAAATGAAGTTGAAGACCAGATTTTGAAGACTTTGAAATTCTATCACCACGAAAGGTAGCAAGTGTCCATTGACGTCAAACCGTTAGGATACCTTCTACTAGAAAGGAGCCATGTCAAATACATAGGTGTACACGATGTGGTCAGAGAGGACATAACAAAAAAACGTGCAAACAAGCATTAATAACACATGACACTGGCCCATCTAGGCTCAACGATATGTAATTTGTATGCCAAACACATAGTTATAAATGGGTGATCGTTTAGTTATTCATGGGCAATCGATTAGTTATTTGTATACAGTCACGTAGTTATTTGTGGGTGATTGCTTAGTTATTTGTGGGCGATCGCTTAGTTATTATGTGCGATCTTTTACTTCGATCTATGCAATAGCATAGTTATTTCTATGTGATGGCTTTATTATTTGTATGTGATTGCTTTATTATTTGTATGTGTTATTATAATTATTATGTGTGATCGTTTACTCAGATATATGTAATCGTTTAGTTAGTTTTGGGCGATTGCTTAGTTATTTATTTGCTTAGCTAAATGTACAGTGCAATTTGAAATCTATTACCATAAAAATTTATTTGCCTACAACTGGGCAACGTATTGTTTCCTATACAATGCCATATTAGTCTGTGTTAAGCTAGCCTTATCAATACTAGTTACACAATATTCCATAAATTTAGCACAAAAAACGCCACAGTCTAGAGACATGCCCTCTTGGAGGGTTACCTTCGATCTCTTCACTTCCCATTGTCCGTACTTTAACCTTTTATGTTGAATGTCAAATTGGATAGGAATCAACATCGAAGGTATTGCTCTGACCACAAGTTGAAGATAACTATCAACTATGTCGCTACCAATGTAGTTCGGCATAGAGTCAAATACAAAGATTGTGCACCTCTCCAGATCGATGGCAAGCATAAGCCAGTGTTGTTTGATGTTGATTGGCCTAAATACGAAGTCAACATCTGTCCATGTTGGCTTGTATTCTTCATATTGTCCAAGCACATAGTCAATGAAGAAGTGAGAGTCCGCTCAAAACCTCATGTGTGCTTTATGATCCAACCAACCTGCCACATTACCATCCTCCATTTCAAAACCTTCTGATCGGATCTTAGAAGCAATTCCCCCTGGCTTCATCAAAGCACTCTGGGAAAGGCAAGATGTAAATACACTGTTGAGTGAAGAGTAGTTTCAACAAATATGTAAAATTTCCTTACTGTGAAGCTCGAATCAAGCACCGTGAATCGGTACTTGCATAGGTCAAGTTTTGAGTGCAACTTCTGATGCATGTGCTGAAGGAAATCGATCACGAGGATTTCCAAGAGTAGCAGAAAGATCATTCCAAATTACAATCATGTATGAACTTTACAAACTACAGTCATAAATAGAAACATACGGTTATGCATTCATTACAGAAATTACAGCATGATACAACAAATAATCAATGAGAAATCTACACACATTTGTAAACTCATCGCCAAAGGTCCTTGATCACGAACGCTCGAACACAGCAACCTCGAATGCTCGTCCAATACGACCGCTACACTGCACGAACACCATGCATTCGAACTCAACGATCGCCTCGGTCCGAACACCCCAACATCATGAACAACCTCCAAAAAACCTCGACGGTGTTGAGTTGAGTTTGACACCACCAAGAAGGCTACCTTGGTATTCTTGGTGTGAGAATCCAGAGGGTGGGCTCTATGTGGACTTGGTTTAAGGCAGAAGACGGAGGAAACAACAATCGTGTAAACGATTGAGCAAGTGGGAGAAGATTGAACCTATCATATAGGTCAATGCCTAATCGTTTAGCAAAAGCTAAGCGATTGTCTAGCAAAATCTAAGCGATCGTTTAGCTCATCGCTTAGCTGCGTGTCTGTTGCCTATAAACACTACACGATCGTTTACCTTAGTCAAGTTGTCGCTTAGTAAATCCCATTTACTTGACAACTTCCGTGAGATTATTTTCCGAGAGAGAAAAATCTCAAAATAATTTTTCCAACATTGTAAAAACTTACTAAAATTAGGAAAATAATTTTCCTTTTATCTCACGGTTACCATGAATAACCTCTCACGCAATTGGTTATTAGAGAAAAATAATTAATTATCCAATAATTAATATTATTATAAATGATGACCAACTTATCATACTATATTTATAACCTATATTTTTAATATTTCATCTCATGAAACATATAAACCATAGCTCTTTTTCTATTCCATGGTACTTAATGTAAATCTCATTTACATTAATCCTCCACTAGATGTATCTCATACATCATATCATATATAATTGAATTACCTCTTGTCAATTTGAACATTTCAAATCAACACCAAGAACTGATCCTCAACTAAATCCATTGAGCTACCAAGAGGCCTTATGGACCTGTAGCTCGAAGCTTCAACAGTGCGTAAATAACTGACTCTTTAGTCACGGGATCCACCATCCGTTAACTATCAGGCACTTCACTAAAGACCAACAGTTGAACTCTTCTTACCACAGATATATTATGTGTCCATCTTAACCAATCAGCAGTACAACAACCCTTCACAGATCACTCGTAAGTATAGTTGGGCCAATAACCATTATGCCCCTGTAGTTACATCTAACTCATTAAGTACCACTGAGCCCTCTAATGAACATAAGTCAACTATGACTGAGTCCTCTCTTCCAAAGAGAAGTTGTGGCCACTATGTTCAAGTCCCGGAATCAGCCTTTAAGAGAGCAATCTCTCTACTTATCCCTGCTTCGGGAAAGGAGTGAATTCCATCTTGTGGATTGAATTCCCAGCTCCCAGATCAGACAAGTCCCCAAAAAGGTAGGTATATTGAGTTGCCAATCTGGCCAATCTGACCATTTAGGTGAGATGTAAGTCTTTAGTATCAACAACGTTATATATAGAATCTAGTGATTTCGTGGTCCGGTCTTATACAAATTCTTTGTATAGGACACCCTCGCTCGCACGTCACCACATGATTGGTCAGGATCTACCATCTACAGTAGTTTACAACACTTGCAAACCTCTACAAAGCGGGTCGTATCTGTAGTGTCACCAGGATCAGGTATCCCACCTTAATCCTTATACTACAGACCTATTTAGGTTATCACTTAAGGCATGATCCACTTGTATATTGTATACATGCTTAAGTTCACATAAGATAACCATGGAGCTTTGTTTATTGGATATGAGTAAATGCAAGAATGAAATAACATTTATTTTATTCATCAAACAATGTGTATCATTACAAACAACAAGACTCTTGGAGAATTAGGACACCAATCCCAACATGTGCATCAATATGAGATCCATAGTCTTGTCCAACAAAGAAAAATATAATTATAAATACTGTAAATTTTAAATGATCATGTTATCTTAGAGATCGTGTATAGAAATACTCACGTCTCCAAGTATCCATGTGTTTTGCTTAAGTGTTTTAAAGAAATCCTTGGTTCTAAAGGTATATACTATCATCCATTCCTTACTTTTGGTTTTAGGATGACTTTTCCATTTTTTGTATGCATTCCACATAACATCTGAGACTGGGAAGCATGGGTCATAGGAACTAATGGTCCTTATGGGGAAGTCAGGTACAGGGACCAAGGGGTTGGGATTGATAACACCAGTGGTCGGTTTCAATCCCATTACAGGTGGTTGAGCTTCTTGAGATTGGGGTTGAGAAGATTTTGAAGGTGAATGAGGTGGTTGAGGATCAATTGAATGAGGAGGTTGAGGATCACTAGAAAGAGAATCTCCCCTTTTCCCCCTTTTTCACATCTTCGGGTGTGAACTTGGTTGGTTTTTTCCTTTTTCGACGCCCGTGATCATTTTTATCCTATATTTAAATTATAATTCAGTGACAGTACAATGTTAAGATAACTAATTCATGCAATAGCCTTATCTTGACTTTAGTGGCATCTTTTTGAATTGAAGTCCCCACAACCTGGGCTGAATCCGAATCGAAATGGCCTCTAAGATTGAACGCTTGAGTGGGGAGTTCATGTATTTCTTCAGCAGTCTGATGAACTGGATGTTCATTGACAATTGGACCCTCCACTAGCTATTCATTGAAAATTAGACCTTCCACCGATTGTTCATTGACATGTTATATGCATTGGGTCTGAGGGGGATCTTCTCCATGTTCTTTGTGGGTATTGTTACCATCATCATTACTATCATCATGAGAAATTTCCTCATTATTATCCCTATCTTCATGATGAGTCCTTATATTATTACTATCCTGTACAAATCAAACGAAAATCCAAATGATCATTTAATAATCTTTAAAACTATCATTAGAAAATCCAAACGATCATTTAAGACTATTTAAATGGTCGTCTATATTTTCTAAACGATCATTTAAGAATATGTAAACGATCGCCTGGAAAATATAAGCGATCGTTTAGATTATCTAAATGATCGTTTAATAGTCCTAAATGATCGTCTATATTTTCTAAACGATCATCTAAGAATATGTAAACGATCGTTTAGAAAATGTAAGCAATCATTTAGATTATCTAAATGATCGTTTAATAATCCTAAACAACCGTCTATATTTTCTAAATGATCATTTACATAAACGATTGTTTAATAATCCTAAACAATCGTCTATATTTTCTAAACGATCATTTAAGAATATGTAAATGATCGTTTAGAAAATCTATGCGATCGTTTAAATTATCTAAATGATTATTTAATAATCCTAAACGATCATCTATATTTTCTAAACGATGATTTAAAAATATGTAAACGATCGCTTAGAAAATGTAAGCGATTGTTTAGATTATTTAAATGATCATTTAATAATCCCAAACCATCGTCTATATTTCCTAAACGATCGTTTAAGACTATCTAAACAATCATTTAGAAAATATAAGTGATTGTTTATCTAAACAATCTTATAAAATTACGTAAACAATTATTACCATTTGAGAATATTTAAATGATTGTACAGAAATACATACCTCATTCAGACGATGGACTATCATCTTAATTTTGTTCAGTTGTTGGCCCATCAGATGAAGTTAGACAATAAATGTAACTCCTATTTGACGGACCATGGTAGTCAAGTTTGGCAAATCTTTGCGAACTTCTTTAATTTTCTCCCTAAGGACCTTGTAGGATTTGGAATGACGATGTCTTGAGGACTTCTACTGCCTCTTGCCCTTCAGGGGGTTAGTCTGAACCGACATATGTGGTTCTAGGCTCTATACGTTGCACATTTATTGGTTGATCTACATAGGGTTCATGCTTTTCGTGCCCCCCTAAAGGAATCGTGAGTATCGATGGAGTGTTCAACCCCTTCGATCCTTCTTTCTCTAACGATATGAACCACATTAAGTCCTTCCAGTCGGTCCTCCTTGTACCTTAGCTCCTTTGTGCTAGGTACAAGTCTTGACACAATAATAGTTTGTACATAAACAATTGAGCAAGTCGAACTGCATGAAACTATAAACAAATGAGCAAGTCAGAAGCGATCAGTTACTTACTTTTTTTTTTTTTTGTAGGAAAACATTATTTCTTAATGATTGATAAGTTGGAGCACGAGAACTAGTCCATCTAAAAATTTTAAGAATTGCATCCTTGCTAACTTTGGTGGCCATGAACTTACTTGATGTGGATAAAATTTCGTAAGCCCAAACCTACGATATGGGTACTTTGTTATACGTACATAATACACAGATTCGATGTATATTAAAATGAATCAGAAAAAAATGTACATACCTGGAATGTAAGTGTGAATCCCTTTATACAGTAATATGAGGCACGATGATCATTCTGCTTTCTTTGAATCATATACCTCCTTCTTCCCATGCATGATAGTCTTCATGCTATTCAATGTACGTTTATAAAAAAGAGAAGGCCATTTGTAATGTACAAAGACTTCAAGGTCATTGACAATCCCAAATACATTCACATTGAATTGGGTTTTCTTGTCTTTTCCAATCATTACCGTTTCGATGAATAGTGCCAATACAACCTTGACAGCATCTTCGTCATTATTAAAATTGAACTTCTTGAATGCGGTCTTTACATCCTTGCAAGAACTCTTCTTTTTATTTGGGTCCTTCGGTCCAAGAATGAGTTCTCGCAGGCTTTCACCGCTTATTCCTCTTTCTATTGTTTCCCTGGTCGGCCACAACCTGGTTATCAGGTTAAAATTGTCTTGGGAGAATGTTACCTTCTTCCCTAGAATGTTGAATGATATAACGTTTAGGTTCACATCCGCTACCTCCCTAACAGAAAGTGGTGCAGAAGTTGTCCATTAAAAACAAGATCTATATCCAACAGTGGACCAAAGGCAGTTTTCCTATACAATCCCATCTATTCTTCTGTCAACTTATTCTTAATCGTATAGTTAGTTTTGTGGACTTGGCAAAATACTGTAGCAGGAAAATATTTTTCAGTAAGGACGTCCATCTTACTAATCTGACAAGCGTGCACACTACAACAATTTGTAAACAATTGCATAACAAAAATTAAATGACCGCATAACAGATATCTCAACGATCGTATACAAATATCTCAACAATCGCGTAACAGTTAGCTAAACGATCGCATAATAGATAGCTAAATGATCGCAATATAAACCTAAACGATCACACAATAAATATCTAAACAATCACATAACAGTTAGCTAAACGATCGCAGAACAGATAGCTAAACTATCGCACAATATAAACTTAAACTATCACACAATAAATATCTATAGGATCACGTAATAGATAGCTAAACGATCGCATAACAGATAGCTAAACAATTGCACGATATAAACCTAAACGATCACACAACAAATATCTAAACGATCGAGTAATAGTTAACTAGACGATCGCATAACAGATAGCTAAACAATCACACGATATAAACCCAAACGATCACACAATAAATATATAAACGATCGCGTACAGATAACTAAACGATCGCACGATATAAACCTAAACAATCACACAATAAATATCTAAACGATGGCTTAGTATTCTCTATTCGATCGCTTAGTAATCTCTATCTGATCGTTTAGTAATCTCTATCTGATCGCCTAGTAATATCTAAACGCTCGATTAATATTCTCTAAACACTCACTTAGTATTCTCTATCAGCCTACGAGGAGTGCTCGACTAAAGTTTAGAGAGAAAACGGGAGCAAATTCGAGAGAAAATTCTTCGAAGAGAAATCTTTGAGAAGGAAATGAAGGAAATGACCTATTCGTAGAGGCGCGCGGATATCAAACGATCTGAAGTTTTTAAAAAAATTTGGGGTAATTTTGAAATTTTGCATGGACAAAATTTCATTGGTAGTTTTTTTTTTTTTTTTTTTTTTTTTTTGCGTCATTTTGTGAAATTTTCTAGATTTATTTCTCTTTATTATTTCTTTTTCTTTTAATATAAATGGAAAAAGAATATAAAGGATATTGTTTTTTAAAATAACTCTAGAGTATAGTTACAGAAACATTTCAGTTCTATCTAAGATGACAAAGTCGAGAATAAGTGATTTCAAATCATTTGAGTTCCAAACAAAAATATGAATTTGAAATCATTTTTTTAAATCTCAAAATTTGAAATCATTCTATCTAAAATGACAAAGTCGAGAATAAGTACAAAGAGCAAGAAAATGAATTATTTTCGAAACGATTAAATCGTTAAAATATATAGTTCCAATAATACCTTAGGCTTTTTTTCTCTCTCTCTATATATTTATAGTTCCAATAATACGTTAGATGAATTACTATTCAAATTTCGAAAAACAATAATATATTTTTAAGAACTATTTTTTATGTCCCAATTAGTTTTTTTTTTTTTTTTTTTTATTTTTTTTTTATTTTAAACTAAGTCTATAAATACCCCTCTCACATTTAAATCTTTTACTTTGTTATTTATTTTTGATCAATATTTTCAAAAACTAAGTCAAAATTTGAAAATTTAAAAAAATAATTTTTAAAAACTTGTTTTGTTTTTAGAATTTGGTTTATAATATTGTAGGAAGAAAGATGTCATTGATAAAATTGAGAGAAAATAAGTTTGATTTTTGAAAACCAAAATCCAAAAACAAAATAGTTACAATCAAAACTTAGAATGGATGTTTAAAAAACTCCTCAAAATAAGAGCATATAACAGATAAATCAATTGATAAAAATAGTATTTTAAACTTAATATTCAAAAATCAAATGATTATCAAATGAGAGTATAAATGAAAGGAGTGGCACAAAGTGTCGCTTCGGGAAACATGGGTATTGAAAATCTTAAAAACCCGTGGGTTCCCAATTTTAAAAGAATTCCTGCCAAGATGACGGATCCTGCCGTAGGTGCCTCTACATGAGCTTCGAGTAACCAAATATGAACTGGTACCATAGGCAATTTGACGGCGAAAGAGGCGAAAGAAGCAATCCATAGAAAGATTTGGCGCCGCTCACATTCAAAATCTATTTAAGGTTTATACACTTTTAATATCTTAAAACTGATTTTTACTTTTCCTATTTGCCCTCCATTTAAACAAATGACTGTTATACCCTCCCATTCCCTTCATATTTAGTGATTAATTATTAGGCTCCAATTTAAATGATTAACTCTCACCATTTCATAACTTTCGTAATTGTTACAATCACGTGTATTTATAACTTCTTCAGACTTCGACTCTCTTCTCAATCATAAAAAGACAAGATTCAATTTTTAGGCCCCAACGATAACAAGTTTAAATTCAAGAATGTTTACCAAACAAATTTTTACTGTAGATTAACTTTTCTCAAAGTAAATATTATGTTGTTTGTATTTGTTTTTAATTAAAAAAACTAAAAATTTTTATCTAGGCATGCTTCATTTTTCATTTATCCTCCAATAATTTTATGGGTGTTCCCACTTTAAGTTTTGATTCCTTTATAATTTTCAACAAATGAATCTTCTTTGATCCCATTGAGTTGTGTTCATTTGACAAATTCATTCATTTTTAGTTATTCTCAACTTAGCCAATCATTTGATATATGTATAATGCGATCTAAAACACATCTCTACTAAAGATAAATAATAATAATAATAAAATCAATTATTACAAGATATGCTTGATATATGAACCATTTGTTTTTTTAAAAAAGTATACACATCTTTTAAATTCATTTATTAGAAATTATTTACATAAAATTTATTTTCTTTGATAGAGACTTTGATAGAGACGAATAGATATTAGAAGTCTATCCATATCTATCTACAATAAAAACTAATAGAAGATAGAAACTAATAGAAACCTATCAATATCTCTCAATGTTTTTTTTTTTTACTATTTTTATAAATAGTTTGACTTTTTTTATTCCTGTAAAAACTTTCCTATTAATAATTTTTAAAAGTTCCAACTTTATGGTAATTAGATACCAATAGGCCATTTTAGCACTACTTCACTGTTAAGATATCTAGCCTTCTCATTGTTTACCAAATGAAAACACCGTTAAAAAAATTTATTCTAAAAACTTTTTTTTTTCAAACCTTCATTTTTTATTTAATATAATGCATAATAGTAATTAAAAAGAGAAGAAGTTTTCACAAATAGAAAAAATGTCAAACTATTTACAGAAATAGAAAAAAAATATATTGATAGGAAGACTTCTATCACTTTCTATCACTAATAAACTTCTATCACTTTTTATTATTAATAAACTTCTATCAATATCTATCAAAGAAAATTAAAATTTTACTAATAATTTCTCTTTATTTTTCTATTTTTTAAAATCTCCCTAAAAATGCAACATTTTTTTTTGGTAATCTTATTTTCAGTAAAAAAACGAGTTTAATGTAATTAAAAAAAAAAATGATAAATTATGGAAACAAGAAACAACCCTTCAACTTACAAGATTAGCCTCGTTAGTTTCATTTATTCTCCTATTGTTTTAAAATTTTTGTTTTAACCTTTAAACACACTTCTTTAAATCGTCTAAGAATAGTTAGTTACACATTTGTTAGTTGTTCCTCGTTTTTAAAATGAGAATCCGACTTGTCAGTTGACTTATAAATTTTGGTGATTAAGGGAAAAAAAATATATATATATAAACTACTATTAATTGTTCTTTTGTTTTAACCCCCAAAAAATTACCAAAAACAACGAACTGTTCTTTACTTCCCTTCTTGTCCTTCTTTCTCATGATCAATCGGCAAAATATTAGGTTTAAGTATTTGGTAAATCTCAAGGAATAGCACCAACCCATCCCTTTGTATAATCAGAGAGAGAGAACACAGTTATACAAAAAACCAATATCAATAAATGAACGGAATTGAAAGTGTCGTCTACAAACTCCTTAAATGGTTAAGAGTTAAAATGAAACTTTTGAAACGATGGAAGTATATAATTGAAACCATGCTCAAGTTGGCCAAATTTTCAAGATTTACTGTTTACAAGTTCGTTCTAATTTTTTAACAGCCATAGCTTGAAAACTTGGTAGCCATATCGATAATAGTACATCTCCTATCCTTCTGTCTAGTGTCTATCATATCTTCCCACAACTCTTTGTGCAAATTTATGTGTTCTCTACATTTTATCCTTGAATTTTGGCATCTGCATCTCCATTACTAGAGATTCCAGAGAATTCAGATGCCAAATTCAGATTCCTCAAAGTTCAATAAGATTCATACGCTTGTAAATTAACCTATATATCGTCCTTTTTCTTTGCAACTACAGTTCATTCGCCAGGCGGCAGAACCAGCGGACTAGTTATACAATTAATCATGAAATATATAGATGAAAAGAGGTAGAGATAGTACCTAAAAATACCATCTTGGCCTTACTTCCTCTTCCTCTTCTGTCAAATCACGGTACTGATACCATTCTGATCCAGCTTTACCAACAGGCATGGGAGGCCTAACGAAAATCTCTACTGGTTTAGGGACATGGACAGCCAACTCGAGCTTATTGACCGATGATTCTAAATCAGGCGGATTATATGGAAGTGATTTCTTTCGTTCAACAGTGATCCATCCCAAGCCTGATATAGCCACATCACAAGCAGGCCTGTAGAAAATGCAAGGAGAAATAAGTTCTTATTTCCTGAGATGCACCTACTAGCCAGCCAGATTACATCAACCAAATCACATCCAGAATAACAATGGGGAGAGAACTAAGGTTATTTTACAAAAGAACATAACCTGCAAGAGTTTTATCACACCTTTGCTCGTCTTGAAAATTTATCTTCAATTGACGCACTGTTTCGAGTCCTCTCCAATCATCCCTTATTTGTTTTCCAGATGGAGGTGTTAGTGAAATCCCAAGTTCTTTCTGTCAAATTGTAAAAGAAAACCTCCAATTACCAATAGGTTAAAATAAAAAGTGGGAAACAGTCCCCTGAATACATAGCAATGTAGCATTCGATCTTCAATCATCAAATCTATGAGTTGTTCGCCAAGATTATTTTCTGAATATAAGATGGCTATAAAGGTCAAATGCATGTTTTTATAGACCAATCACCATCAATTGTGCTTTTAAGTACAAAACAGTAGGTGGAGGAGGTAAAAATAATCTGTTTGTTTGGATTGGACAAGGGTGAAATGAGAAAATAGAAGTGATCCGACTAACCGCACATAAATAACACCAAGTAAGTTTTTCGAAAACTTCTCCTTTCAAGACCATGTTCAAGTCAGCAGGCCTTCATTTTCCCAGATTGCTAGCAGACTACTTCTCGGATCAGATCTCCTCAGTTTAATTTAATTTTGAGCCTCTATTGTATTGTTTGTTTTGCTTTGTCTAATTTTGACTTATGTTAAAACCGTGTAATCTTGTAACTCGTTTGTACGGGTTGAATCTTAGTCTTGATTTTATTGCACTTGAGGACAAATTATATGAAAATGATGTGGGTACTAAGGGGTGTCAACCTAGTTGAGATGCTTTGGTGCGCCTGATCTATAGGTCTTTTAGCTCTTTGTATAATTCTCTTGTACTTTGAGCATTAATCTCATTTCATTAATATTAATGAAGAGGCTTGTTTCCATTTCAAAAAAATAAAAAATAAAAAAATAACTACACGTAAATAGAAACTAGAAAGGTACATTACAATTTTAGTCCTTCCTGAACTTCAAAAAGTGTTAATATGTCTCTAAACTTTCAATTTTATATTTCATGGGTCAATGACATATTAAACATTTTTTGTAAATTGATGCATCTATTAAACATAAACTTTGAATTTTGTATCTAGGTTTTTGTTTTAAAAAATGTCAAATAGGTTACAAGACCTATTAGGCACAAATTGAAAGCTTAGGAGCCTATTACACTATAAAATTTAGAGACCTATTAGATATAAATTGACAGTAATCTATTAAAAACTTTTACATTGTGGGACCTATTAGACACAAACTTGAAAATTCAAAACGAAACTGGTAACTTAACCTTAAAGTATTCATCTGATGCATAATCTTCTGTTGATTACCACCCAACATTAAGAAAATTCAGAAAAACGAGTCTATAATTACAAAAAGCATTTTCATTACCTCATAAAATTCATCTGCTTTTTCAGTAGGAACCACGCGGATCTGCAATCCTTTTGGACCATAAAATGTCAAACACATTTCTGGTTGAACCTGTTAACAACAATGACATGCTAAATCCAAAACAAAGTACCATTTCTAACAAGTTCTAATAACTGAAATAAAGACCTTCAATAAATCTACTCTCACGAGACCTCCCCAAAATATAGAAAACCCATTCAACCCACTGGATAAGTCCTTGCTTCCCATCTCATTGTCAGTTAGAAGTTGATGAACCTGACATAGAAAAAGGTCAAGGTTGAAAGCAAGAGCCAAGCAATGTAAACGTTATAGAACTTAAGTCTGCATACTTGGAAATTTTGACCCCTGAGCCGACTTTGAGGAGCCAGGGCAGGAAGATCTTCTGAATGAACAACCGCAGCTAGCCTGTGGTGGAGATGGACTCCAGGCGTGTCATATAATTTCTGTATATGAAAATATGCTAATCACTTCCCTAGAATGAATAAGTTTCTCCTTTCATAGAAATTGGAATCACTGGTTAGGCAAACAGAACAGAAAATATGTTGGATAATATATATATACACACACATATGGGTTCATAAGGAACTTCACATACAAAAACACATACCCCTCCTCCTAAGAAAGCATCAATTTGTATTGGACCTAAAGTAGTTCCAGGAACAGCAGATTGTATGGGTCTGTACTTTTGAGCTGCTGCAGCAACTGGATCCCTTTCAGCCATCTTCTCTGCCATCAACAGTTAGTTTAGGAAGTTGATTGTGGCCATCCATAGTATCTAATCGATTAGAGAACTGCAGCGATCAAACTACCAGAAAAGAGCGGTCTAAAAAGTGGAAACATGCATTCTTTATACTTTACTTTTTATTGAAAACTTAGAGGTGACAAATATTTTCCCATATGATCAATTGACTACTTCATGTAATGATCCCCCACTCTGTCAGTGTCAACGTTGTCTATAACATTTGACCAATATCGTCATGAATGGGAGTAAGAGAAACCATGATAAAAATAACTTATAACAGCTTTTTCTCCAAACATGAAAAGGTTGACAACAATATAATGACACAATGACAATAATGATGATAATGACAACCATGACAAAAATGATGATGATGCTAAGGATTATGCAATCAATGATAATATGGTATCATTTGATAGAGGATCAACTGACAGACATCATGCAGATTCCCAGAAAAGCATCGTTGAGCTCTTTTATTATGCTCAACTCCTGGCAAGAGTATAAGTTTGAATTTCATTACGTTTTAAGATGATCCAAGGGGAACACGTAGGACAGAGGAATTTCAAGAGTCATTTGGGCCTCCACATACTACCTAAAAACATTCTTCACCTTCCTAAAGCTCTTATTCCTCGGCAATGCCAATTTCTTGAATATCGCAAGAATGAAATTACGTGGAGCACCACTATCATTGGAATTTAGAACCACCACTTCCTATTGCTTAATGCTTCCCTTAATCTTTCATCATGGGGTGGATTGATTTCTATTCATCAAATTTAATGGACAACTCTATTATATTATCACCTTCCCACATACCCCCTGGATTAGTACTGGATTGTTGTGGTATAAAATGACATAGTTGCTTATAGGACTACTATTGCAAGCAATTATGGGAGCTTTGTTTCCCTTTCCCTTTTCTTTTTTTCCTTTCATTTTTTTTTTAATGAGAAACAGATATTTGATTGATATGATGAAATACAGCCCTGAACAAGAAGAGCACAGGTTAAAAAAACACCTCCAGTGTTTCAAAATGTCATTTAATCTATAATCGGTAAGAGAAGTGAAGAAACATTAACATCAACCAAGAGCCTTTACAAAATTATTTTCTAAGGTTCTACCAAATGGTAGAATTTATTGTTGAAAGTCCTGTTGTTCCTCTCCTTTTATGTGAGGTTTTCTTTTATATCTTTGGTTGTTCTCTAGGTTAAAGGCTTGTCAATTTTTAATTAATCTCAAATTAGATCATTTGTAATTTTGTGAATAATTTGAGAAATGAAATAGCAATTTGTGATTGGTCCAAATTTCTCACTCAACAGTTGTCCTATTCAAAGTTTGACATATGCTCAGCATCCTTCAATGATGGTCAGAATGCTATATAGATGACAAAAGGAACTTGTACTCACTCAGTAAAGCATTGATGAAAGCAGACTTCCCAACATTAGCTGAGCCCTACATGCATATCAAATGAAAATCAAGTCTCATTAATCATATTAACATATTATCTAAAAGACAGACGATAACATGTACTAAAAAAAAAATTTAAGAAATGGGGAGAAAAATATAGAAAAGCTATTTGCTATGTCATCTTCAAATCCTAAGAGAAGAGGTCGTCCAGGCAGCCACAATTGGTGATAAAATTTAATTAAGAAGAAAATTTGGAAAGATAGTGCAAAAATATTAGATGTAAGAAGAATCGAGAAGAAAAAGGAAACTTGCAGGACTTGAGAACAATGGGGCCTGATCTGGCTTTTATGCATAGTATGCCATGTTTTTGGTTTTACATGTAATTAGTGGCATATGATTCAATCAGTGTCATTATTATTAAGAACAAATCTCAAATTTCATACTTTTAGGTGACATTTTTTTCTCCTATTTAGTATGAATAAATATTCAGTTAAATATTCAATTATCTTTGTTTATATATTAATTATTTATCAATTTATGAGTGCATATTATCACTATCTATTAAAAATAAATGGAAGATAAATGGCATATGTATTGTAACAACTATTTTGTTTAAATTTAATAGTATACTAACCAGAATGTACACATCCCGCCCCTGCACCAGAAAAATTAAATCTAAGGTTCAGTATAGTAATAAAATAGAAACAATATCTTCTCATCAAAATTATTAAAAAAAAAAAGTAACAAAAACAAAAACAAAAACAAAAAAACAAAAAAAGAAGAAACAAAACAAAACTGATACAGAGACAGCATTTTACACAAAATGAAGATGAGCAGAAGTTGAGGACATAACTCAAATATGCAATTAGTAAAGAAGGGAAAAAGTTCATAGGAAATAATAAGAGATTTGCTTTGAAACTTAATAACCATGTGGATATAGAACTTGTGACTGGATCATTAAGATTTTAGTGCTGATATAACGAACACCATTAGACTTCATAAAGGCTAAAACTTCCATGATCTTTGTAAATATTGCATGAGGCCAATAATTACACCATATCAAAATAGTTGGCAGGTGGATTTGTAAGATTTATCAAAGTGAAAGTGAAAAAACCTTTTTCTCCTTTTGAATATCTGCTACAACTCCAGCTACACCAACCAAAGACTTTGAGCTCGTCAGATGGACACTCAGAACACTACAAAATTTAGACAATGCTTCACAATTTAGAAGTCCAACCAGGAACTTTAGATTACAAAGATCATGCTCTTGCTCTCACTGAACAATAAATCACATCAATTAAAATTTGTGAACGCTTTAATTAATATAAGATGGATTCTTGCCTCAGGATTATTCCACAAAAGAATGCTCCATACTTTCAAAATGATGTAGATGGAAAGACATTCCACAAGGCCAAAAGGAATCCAACTTACCTAAGCTTCTTTTTGGTAGTAGCCTCCACAACCCAATCCCCAATACAGTTCAGATCAGTCCCCTTGGGAAGGAGATCAACCTACACAAATCTTTATTAGTCCAAAGCACAAGAAGAAAGTTATTCAATATTTATCAATATCATAAGACCAACAAAAAAGTTCAAAAGATCACCTTAGTGACCACCAGTATTATCGGATTTGCACCAGCAAGATCACGCACGCGTGCCAAAAAACTGCCATTGAAGTCAACTATGTCAACCTATAACTCATTGCCAGAAAAAGAGGGAGGAACCTCGTATTACGCTCAGCAACTGCAAATATCTCAACTTCACTTCAGGGTAAAGCAAAAAAGACAGACAGCCTAGGCTTACCAATTTCACAATCAAAGCCTTCTCATAACGTAAGTGAGAGAGCTTTTCTCGAAGCTCCTCAGCTGAGATGAATTGCTTTCCCCCAGAATAACCTCCATTTCCACCTACAGCAGTTATCATGTGACCATGAGACAAAAGTCGGCACCTCCCACAGATAACTCTTCTAAGTTGGTGATGCTTTTTTTTCTGCCCATAAACAGACATCAAACAAATGTAATTCAAGAGCATACCAACACTACAAGACTATGTAATGTAACAGTATTTTCAATTTTAAAAAATGCGGTCTAGACAAGTCATATCATACATTTCCACCCATAAACAGACATCAAACAAATGTAATTCAAGAGCATGCCAACACTATAAGACCATGAAATGTAACGGTATTATCAATTTTAAAAAATGCAGTCTAGACAAGTCATATCATACAAGCCTATCCCCTCAAATTCAAACCAATACCAAAAATCCAGTAAGAGAAATGACACAGTTCCTAATTATATCTTATCCAATAGTTATACAGTAACCTCCAGAAAGCCACAGAATGAAATCTAAACCCTCACTACCAGGTCCAAAAACTGAAAAAACATAACACATCAGTTTTTCCCGATCATGAATACACAGAATTACACAAATAATTTCAAGTTTTTTTTTTTTTAAAAAAAATCACTATCCAAGTACAAGTACGTACTAATTCGTAGGTTTCCGGTTCCACATAGCCCGGAGCATCCAATTCCAAAGTCTGCAACGGAGCACCACAGCCATAACAAGCAGCAACCGCCAAAGAAACCTTCAAAGCCTTATCCTTCTTTCTTTTCCGATTCTTTTTGTTTTCTTTGTGCACAAACTTGGCAGCTTCGACAGAGTGATGGCGTTCCAGGAATCGGTCGCCTCGGGTGGGCGCGGCGGCGCCAATGCCGTCGATTTCGGGTGGGTCGACGGTGGGAGGTTTTTTGTAGGAGGTTTCGAGTGAGAATTGGGAGACTGTGCGGGATGAAGTTGAGGGAGTTTTGAGGGATTTAGAAGTGGAGAAGGAAGTGGTAAAGATAGAAGGAAGTGAAGGGAAGAAAGTGGTGGAGAAGGGCGCGACCGCCATTGATGAACTTTGGTGTAAACTCTCAGATTGGCCTCGCCGGAGATAGAGGCTGTGGGTTTGGCTTGGACACGTGGGATAGAGAGTGCTAAATAAATGGGAGAGTATTGTTTTTTCTTTTGATCCTGGATAAATTATATTATAAGTTCTTTTTTAGGAGAAATTATTTTATAAGTTTAGTCTTTGAGGGTTTTTTTTGTTTTTTAATTTGTATAAATTAATTTTGTTTCCTTTGGGGAAAAAGTTTATAGAATAATAAATTTGATTATAAGAGTTCACGGGAGATATTATTGTGGTTGAATGTATAGGAGTATCAGAGTTTGTGATCCCTACTTTGGGAGTTGAGATCGATTGGCTTGACTTTTTCTTTTCTTATGATCATTGAATAAGATAGTTTTTGAATTATTAAACTACTTCGATAGAATTGAGAAAATTTATCCCAACTAAGACGATTTTGAATGAGATTCTTCTATTGATTTTTAATGGAGATTCAATACTTTTACCACATCAACCGATCTCAAAATAAAGTAGTTGATGGTTTTGCTCATTGGGTCAGAATGAGACCAGTTCTCGTGTATGGTCGAGAATTTAACATTTGTGGGTGATAACTCTTGTCGATGGGATGAGGCACTATTACACAATTTTTATTTTTTTATGCATTTCTTCCTATAAAAAAATTTGTCTAATAACATCGTGAGTTTTCAATTTCGAGGCTAATAAATTATCACATGAGTCCTCACACTTTCAATCTTTTGTCTAGTTGATTATTAGATTTTCGATTTTGTCAAATAGATTTTTGACCTATTTGACATTTTATACGAATTCATGAATATAATTATTAGACATAGAATTTAAAATTTAAAATTTTTTTGAATATCAAAAAATAATAATCATTATGTGTCTAATAAACTAGTTAATTTTAAAAAATTTCAAATAGATTAGAGTTCTCCTATTCATGAATTCTCTTTGAAAAAACCATAATTACGAGATCTTGAGACAAAATTGAAGGTTCAAAGGTTTAATAGACATTTTAAAAATTTGGCGAAATATAAGAGGTTTTTTTTTTTTTTTTTTTTTTTTTTTTTCAAATTCAAAATCCTATTATACACAAATTTAAAAGTTCAAATACTATGCTTGTAATTTAACTTTTTCCCAACCAAATTGTTTAAAATATTTTGAAATTTAAGATTGGTTATATTGTGACCTTTAAACTTAGTTCATGCATACTCCAGAACAATTTATGGTTATGGTTAAAACGAGGGAACTTAACATTTTTAGTAGAGTTGCAAGTTAAACAACTACAGGACTTTAAAAATTTATGCTCTATTTGTATTAGGATTCAACCGAAGTGATTTCAAAATCAAGGACTTTAAAAGATGGGAATGATTTTAAATCCTTATATTGTCCATGTAATTTCTTATCTTAATCAAAGCATTTGTGAAAGACATAAATGCACAAAATCAAGAGATTTTGAGACGATAATTGACATTTAAAGAATGCATATACAATATGATCGTGATCGTCTATTCAACTTTCAAATCAATTGAAAGTGAATGAATATCTTTCTCCTCTCCTTCGTGTTTTTACCATGTTAATATCTTCTTTTATCATGTTGTTGTTGCAATTAATTACATTACAAAAACAAAGCAAAAAATCAATGACATTTCTTTTCATAGTCCAAGAAAAATAAGTTCAAACCTAACGTACTAAATTTGGTTATACATGCTATCAAGTCATCTTAATTCTCATGGTCTTAATCATCTACAATACATAAATATATACATGCGTATATAGGTAGGGATAACCACAGTGTGACAGTTACAATTCATAATTTTCATTTGAAAATTATTCATGTTTGGTGTCCATGTAAATCTACAACCTACTTGTCACTTTACCTATAAATAGTGACATTTGGTGGATCTTAAAATCACACATACATTGGTGAGAATTTCACTTCCATTAATTTTCATATTATCCAATTTCATGATTTTGGTTATTTTATGTTTTTAGTTATTCTATTTTATAATTTTAGTTTTTATTTATTTATTTATTATTATTATATAAAAATATTATTATATTATATTTTTTACATCTGTATTCCCGTTGTACTCCACAATTTCATAACATAAATTAGATGTTATTTTGCATATTTAGTACATATTAAATTTCTAATATAAATATAATATTTTGTGATAGTATTGCCATGACAAACCTTACAAAATTGGAATTTGTAGCATTTGATATCAATGGTAATAATTATTTGTCATTAGTGCTTGAAGCCATAAAAATATGATCATCAGCAAACAAATTTTTTTTCAAAAGCTCGTCGTAAATGGATGGGCTTGAGGCTCCAAAATTTAAAATTAATATGTTAGAGAAAACATTTTTCTACATTTCGGATATGCTCCTGCAGTAGCAATATTGAGAGAAATATTTTAAAAGTATTTTGTACTCATCTGATGTCTTATCGTGGCTAAATGAAATTCAGCCAACTAGAGCAACAACATTCCCTGAAGAATGTTGTAAATTTTAAATCGTGGATGAAAAGTCATGAATCTTGACCAGTAGGAACAACAACATTCCTGAATACTATGAATTTTAATAATCGTGGTCATGGTTGAGGTCACGACTATGACAGAAGAAGAAATAATTATTATTTTAGTACTAGTTGTTCTAATCATTCAAATTTCAAAAGAACTACACAAATGATGATCACAAAGGAAAAGCTCACAAGATAAAAGTTCAAAAAATGTTGAAAATAAATGCTTCTGATGCAGAATGGCATTGGTCATGTAATGTCAAAACATTTATTTGACCTCTATCAAGCCTCTCTGAAGGAAAAATGAGAAAAATGTGGAAGCAAATTTTACATATTAGGATAATGACATATTTGACCCATCCCATATGAAAAATTTGAATGTGGCGGACTTCTTTGAATCACCTAAAGAGAAAATCGGCAGAATTGATGGAACATCAAGTGTTTCCTTTGACTTTCAAAATATCTAGACTTAATATTGTTTTTTTCTTTTTCATCTCCATGTTTTCTTTCTTCTCTCAATAGATGTTAACCTTTGCATATTCCAAATGTTGTTTGTCTTATTATAATTATTTTCTTTTAATGAAAAAACATGGATCATTTTCATATGTTGGGTGTTTCAAAAATGAGTAAAGAAGATCTATGTCTGGCAGACAGTGCAACTATACATGTAGTACTTACAAGTTAAAAAATATTTTTCCAAACTGACAATGTTGGAAGCAAAAGTCAATATAATATCAAGTTCTGCAAACCTAATTGAAGGATTTGGAAAAACAAATTTTATTTTGTTTAGAGGAACAAAATTTACAATTGACAATGCATTGTTCTCTAGTCAATCAAAGAGAAATCTTCTAAGTTTTAAAGATACACGTTGCAATAGTTATCATATTGAGATTAATAGTAAGAATAATGTGGAATATCTATATATCATATCCACTGTCTCAAATGAAAAACGTATATTTGCCTATTTTATCTTCTGGATTGTAGTGTACTCATATACGAGTAATTGAAACATATGCAATAATGAACAAGAAGTTCATGAATCCTGACATATTTACAATTTGGCATGACCAATTGGGTCATCCAGGATCTATAATGATGAGAATAATTATTGAGAATTCAAATGGACACCCATTGAAGAATCAAAATATTCTTCAATCTAATGAATTATCATATGATGCTTGCTCTCAAGGAAAATTGATAATTAGACCATCACCAGCTACAGTGGGGACTGTATCACCTACGTTTTTAGAACGAATTCATGGTGATATATGTGGACCCATTAACCCACCAAGTGGACCATTTAGATATTTTATGGTATTAATAGATGCATCCAGCAGATTGTCAAACATGTGCTTATTATCAAGTCGAAATCTTGCATTTGCAAGATTACTTGTCAGATAATTAAGTTAAGAGCACAATTTTCTAATTATACAATTAAGACCATTCATCTTGATAATGCTGATGATTTTACATCCCAAGCTTTTGGTAATTATTGTATGTCAATTGTAAGTGTTGAACATCCTGTAGCTCATGTTCATACACAAAATGATTTAACAGAATCACTTATAAAACATTTGCAATTAATTGCAAGACCATTCGAGAGCTAAGTTTCCTTCATCTAAGAATTAATTGCCTACTTTATCTTCTGGTTTGTAGCTTATCATAAGTACTCGACATTACAATTAGCTTATGGTCATGGGCCAAATATTTTCCATCTAAGAATTTTTGGATGTCCAATATATGTTCCAATTGCTCCACCACAATACACTAAGATGAATCCTCAGATAAGGTTAGGAATATATGTTAGATATGATTTCCCATCAATTATTAAATATCTTGATCCCCTGACGGATGATGTATTTACTACACGATTTGTTGATTATCATTTTAATTAGACAAATTTTTCAACATTAAGGGGAGGAATTAAGAAGTTGGAAAAAAAATTACATGGAATACATCGTTATTGTCTCATTTAGATCCCTGTATAGATCAATGTGAACTTGAAATTTAGAAAATAATTCATTTACAAAATATGGCAAATCAATTACTAGATACATTTATAAATGCAAAGAAAGTAACTAAGTCACATATACCAACTACAAATGTTCCATAAAAAATTGATATCCCAACACAACAAGTTGTCACTAATGAGTCTGGAACACGTCATAAGTGTGGTAGACCAATGAGTTCCAAAAATAAAAATCCTCGAAAACAAAAAATGATTAATAATGAAAAGAACTTGGTTGAAAATGTAAATACCCATAAAGAAATCCTCGACATGATTAGTGAGAAAGGCGAAATACCTAAAGATAATAATGAAGCTTCAATAAACTATGTCATGACAAGAAAAAGATGAAATCGAACTAATGTAATTATTGACAACATTTTTGCATATAATGTTGCTCTTGATATTATATCTGAAAATAAGGATCTTGAACCAAAATCTGTTGAAGAATATCGACATAGAAAAGATTGGTTTAAGTGGAAAGAAGCAATCGAGGTAGAACTAAACTCACTTTCACAACATCAGGTTTTTAGACCTGTAGGCTGAACACTAGAAGGTGTTAAACCTGTAGGATACAAATGGGTATTTGTGAGGAAAAAAAATAAAAATAATGAGGTCATAAAATATAAAGCAAGACTAGTTGCACAAGATTTTTCACAAAGATCTGGTATTGATTTTGAGGAGACGTAGTATCCCTTGGTGGATGCAATTACATTAAGATATTTAATTTGCTTGACTATATATAAAAGACTGAATATGTATCTTATGGATGTAGTCACAACATATTTATATGGATCTCTTGATAACGATATTTATATGAGAATCCCAAAAAGATTTAACGTTCTTGAAACTTATACATCAAATTCCCAGGAATGGTATTCAATGAAGTTACAGAGATCACTATATGGATTGAAACAATCAGGATGGATGTGGTACAATCGCCTGAGTGGATATTTATTGAAAGAATGATATAAAAAAAATTCAATATGTCTGTGTGTTTTTATAAAGAAATCATAATCATGATTTGCTATTATAACTGTATATTTTGATGACTTGAATATAATTGGAACTCCTGAAAAGTTTTCAAATGCAATAGAATATCTTAAGAAAGATTTTGAGATGAAAAATATCATAATAACAAACTTTTACCTTGGTTTGCAAATTGAGCATTTAGTAGATGAAATATTTATTCATCAGCCAACATATACAGGAAAAATTTTGAAAAGATTTTATATGGACAAAGCACATCCATTAAATATTCTAATGGAAGTCTGTTTATTAGATATAAAGAAAGATATATTTCAACCTCAAGAAGATAATGAAGAACTTCTTGGTCCTGAAGTACCATATCTTAGTGCAATTAGTGCACTTACGTATCTTGCTAATAATACAAGACCAGATATTGCAATTTCAGTAAATTTATTAGCTAGATACAGTTCTTCTCCTACAAAAAGACATTATAATGGAATTAAACATATACTCCGTTATCTCCGAGGAACAATCTATATGGGTTTGTTTTATTCAAATAAATCAAATTTTGATCTAGTTGGTTATGTAGATTCTAGATATTTATCTGATCCACACAAAGCTATATCTCAAACAAGTTATCTATTCACATGTGAAGGAACTGCTATATCATGGCGATTGATGAAACAGACTATAACGACCACTTCCTCAAATCATGTTGAAATTCTTGCAATTCATGAGGCTAGTCGAGAATGTGTATGGCTAAGGTCAATGACTCAACACATTCGTGAAATATGTGGCTTGTCTTCTAATAAAAACATTCGAACAATATTATACGAAGACAACACAGCTTACATAGCCCAAATCAAATGAGGATATATTTAATCAAAGCTTTTCTACACTTATGATCTTGAAAAAAATGGCGACATCACTTTACAACAAATTTGTTCGAAGATAACCTAGCAAACTTATTTACAAAGGCATTACCAGTCGCAACTTTTGAAAATCTGGTGCACAACCTTGGAATACGACGACTCAAAGATCTTAAGTGATGTTTCCATGAGAGAGAGTAAATATATTGTATTTTTTTAGGAGTATGTATTATATGAAATACGTAGTCTTTTTCCTTCACTAGGGTTTCTCCCATTGGGTTTTTCTCAGTAACGTTTTAACGAGACATATTATATATATATATATGGGTATCTAAGGGGAGTATTATGAATATTATAATAGAATATAGATACTCATTGCTTATTGTCTCATAGGCCATATGTCACCATTCATGTTGTCCATGCGTCTGTTTTGTAGTTATTCATGCTTGGTGTCCATGTAAGTCCACATCCTACTTGTCACTTTACCTGTAACAACCCTAGTTTCCTACTAAATTCTAGGATGCCACTTCATGCATGCATAGGTTTAACCGTACATTTTCTTTTAAACCATAAAAAAAGGGCCAAATTTTATTTAATAATGCTCAAATGAGCAAAAATAAGAAAACATAATTAAATAAAAATAAATAAGCTAAAACAAAAAAATAAAAGAAAGTAAAATAAAAATTTATCGTTCGGGGTACCCCTAAACACAACTTTAAAACAAAGACAAGTAAATAGGCAAATAATAAAATCAATAAATTTTGCATGAGAGTGTAAAACGCCTAACTCCTAAACCAAACTTCAAAACATGATACTAAGTGTGGAAGCAGTAAATCGTCCTAATGGTCAGGTCCCAGATCAAGGCACACTTTCATAAGTAGTGACACAAGGGTCACAGGCATAAACACAAGTGGTGAACCTAAAAAGGACACCGTACATAAGCATAAGATGTGGGCCCGAAGGCTCACACATACGATGTGCATAGCCTAATGGTAACACTAACAACCACTAAAAACTCATATGGTCATAAGCATAAAAACATGAATCCTGGAACTAATAGTCATTAAAATATCAGACATAAGCATGCAATCAAGGCCATGAGTCAACATCAAACTTTAACATCTGCATCAAACCTTATCACAGTATCCCAGTCTACCCTTACGTCCAACTTTATCACAGTATTCTCATACGTCAACTTCAGCACAATTACCCATAACAAATTTCATCACAGTTAACTTCAGCACAATTACCCATAACAGATTTCATCACAGTTAACTTCAGCACAATTACCCATAACAGATTTCATCACAGTTTACTTCAGCACAATTACCCATAACAGATTTCATCACAGTTTACTCATATATGACATAAATATTTTTCAGCAAGCTTATCAAAATCTTAGGAAAAACCGATAGTAAACCACTTACCTCAGGATAACAAACTGCCCCCAAAACGAAACCTTACTCTGCTCGAAAACTTCTTTCACCGCCACACGTTCCTGAAACCAAACACAAATTCCATGGGTGAAGGTTAGCTTAGGCCCAAGAATCTAAAAAAACAGTGGGCTGCAAAAGGGAACCAAAACTTACCCTGAACAGAAGAATCAGGCAGAATCAACCACGGTTCGGCAATAACCGGCACTGCCCGTATTAGAACTGGTGACCGTCGCTTGGGTTAAGCCGGTGGTTGGCGAACTCGACGTGCGACGCGACTGGCTGGAGGTCTGACGCGAGGCGGACAAACAGCAGGGAGGCGTAGCTGTAGGTCGTCGAAGGTCGAGCTTCGCAGTGGCAAAACTAAGGTTTCGACTAGGCAGTACGCGATCGACGAATGGATCTGAGTGTCTTCTGGTGCGCGCTCGACGGCGGCTTCGGCTAGGCGGCACGCGGTTGACGAACGAAGAAGAAAAACAAACAACGATCGGTGAGACGCGCTGGGCAACACGCGCGAAGCGGCGGCGGCAAAGATGCACAGTGGGGCGGGTGGTTTCGTAATTCCGGAAGAGGAAGAAGAAGAAGCGAGAAAGAAAAATAATTTTTTCTTTTTTTTCTTTTGCACGCAACCCAAGGTCCCCCCGAAACCCCTTTATAACCCTAATTCTCTTTTCTTTTTCCTAAATTAACCACCAACTCCCCCCCCCCCCAAATTTTTTCCTTTCTCTCTTTTTTTTTTAAAAATAAAACTTTGTGGCGTCATACTCTTCCCCCCTTAATAAACTTTCGTCCTCGAAAGTTCTAATCCTGGAAGATCTCTAGATGCAATGCTCTCATCTCGTCCTCTCGCTCCCAAGTTGCTTTCTCAAATTGATGGTTCTGCCACAGAACCTTCACTAGTGGCACCTTCTTGCTGCGCAAAACTTTCACCTCCCTGGCCACAATTTGCGCAGGCTTGTCCTCGTAACTCAAGTTTTCACTCAACTGCAAGGGCTCAAAGTCCACTACATGAGACGGGTCCATTAAATACTTCCTTAGCATGGAGACATGAAATACATTATGGACCACGAAGAGAGATAGTGGCAAGGCCAAACGGTAAGCCACAGAGCCGACCCGCTCCAAAATCTCGAATGGCCCTACAAAACGCGGACTTAGCTTACCCTTCTTCCCGAATCTTAGGACACCATTCATCGGCGCCACTTTCAGGAATACATTGTCACCTACTTCGAACTCCAGATCTTTACTCCTAACATCCGCATAACTTTTCTATCTACTTTGTGCTGCTAGCATTCTAGCTCTGACCTTCTGCATGGCTTCATTCGTCAACTCCACTAACTCAGTTCCCACAAGTTTGCTCTCCCCAATCTCACCCCAGCAAACAGGAGACCTGCAACCTCTGCCATAAAGAGCTTCAAACGGCAACATGCCAATGATAGCTTGATAGCTATTATTATAAGCAAACTCTGTCAAATGTAAGTGGGAGTCCCAACCCCCTGAGAAATCCAACGCACAAGCGCACGACATGTCTTCCAACGTCTGATTTAGACGTTCTGTTTGCCCATCAGTTTGGGGGTAAAAAGCTGTACTGAAGTTCAACCGCGACCCTAAAGCTGCCTGGAGGCTCTTCCAAAAACTGGAGGTGAAACGAAGGTCCTTGTCGGACACAATTGACACTGGCACACCATGTAACCTTACTATCTTCTTCATATATAACTGAGTCCACTTACTATCACCGCGTACGTGGGATTTCCTGGAATAAAATGTGCCACCTTGGTGAGTCTGTCTATCATAACCCAAATCACCGAGAAACCCTTCGCTGTCCTGGGCAAACTCGTAATAAAATCCATAGCCACGCTCTCCCACTTCCATTCTGGCACATCTAATGGTTGTAGCAAGCCTGTTATCTTCTGCCTCGGGGCCTTCACCTGCTGACAGACTAAACATCTACTGACATAGTCAACTATTTCCCTTTTCATATTGGGCCACCAGTAATACCGCTTCACATCTTGGTACATTTTGGTACTACTTGGGTGCATCGAGAATGGAGAGTTACGAGCTTCTGCCAACATTTCCCATTTCAGGCCATCATCTGTTGGGACGCACAATCGTCCCTGATACAAAAGACCCTTGTCCACTGACACAGAAAATTCACTTGCCTGACCCAACCCTACCTGACAACACTTCTGAACCAGGTCGGGATCACCCTGCTGTGAAACAATAATTTTCTGCCTCATGGTTAGTTGCATTGTCAACTGGGCTAGCTACGAAGTGACTTCCCCCACTGCCACCGTAATCTCTGCTCATTCTAGATCTATACACAACTGAACCTGCTTAGTGATCAAAGTGGCCGAATGAGCTACTTTTCGACTGAGGGCATCGACTACCACATTCGCCTTACTTGGGTGGTAGAGGATCTTGTAGTCGTAATCTTTTACTAACTCGAGCCACTTGCGCTGCCTCATGTTTAACTCTTTCTGGGTGAAGAAGTATTTCAGACTCTTATGGTCGGTGAAAACTTGGATCTTTTCCCTATACAAGTAGGCCTCCAGATCTTCAGGGCAAACACTACCGCTGCCAATTCCAAGTCGTGGGTAGGATAGTTGCGCTCATGGTTTTTCAACTGGCGGGAGGCATAAGCGACCATCTTACCATGTTGCATAAGCACGCAACCCAAACCCTTCTTAGAAGCATCATTGTAGATCACGAAGTTCCCGGAGCCATCTGGTACGGTGAGAACCGAGGCTGAAACCAACCTTTGCTTGAGGTTCTGAAAACTGTCCTCACAAGCTTTGCTCCAAACAAACGAAGCTCCCTTCCTGGTTAACTGGGTCAACGACGTGGCCATGCTGGAGAAATTCTCTACAAACCTATATAGTATCCAACAAATCCCAGGAAGCTACGCACCTTATTGACCATTGTAAGGTGGGACTAATTGGTAACAGCCTCAATCTTAGCTGGATCCATTGAAACCCCATCCTTCGACACCACGTGCCTAAGGAAAGACACCTTCTGTAGCCAGAACTCGCACTTAGAAAACTTTGCATACAATTTGTTTTCCCTCAGTGTTCCTAGAACCTTCCTAAGATGTTCCTCATGTTCCGCCTCTATCTTGGAGTATACCAAAATGTCATCAATGAAAACGATTACAAAGGTGTTTAGGAAGTCCCTGAACACCCAGTTCATCAAATCCATGAATATCCCTGGAGCATTGGTCAGACCAAAAGACATTACAATGAACTCGTAATGCCCGTATCTGGATCGAAATGCAATCTTTGGGATATCGCTGTCCCTGATCCTCAGCTGATGGTAACTTGACCGTAGGTCAATCTTGGAAAATACGGTAGCACCCTGTAGCTGGTCAAATAGGTCATCGATTACAGGAAGCGGGTATTTATTCTTGATGGTCACCTTATTCAACTCCCTGTATTCTATGCATAAACGTAACAACCCATCCTTTTTCTTCACAAACAACACTGGTGCACCCCACGGAGAAACACTGGGTTGTATGAACCCTTTATCAAGCAGTTCCTGTAATTGAACCTTCAGTTCCTTCAATTCGGCCTGAGCCATTCTGTACAGAGCTTTGGATATAGAAATAGTGTCTCGCTCCAGTTCAATCATAAAATCAATCTCCCTTAGTGGAGGCAATCCTGGAAGTTCTTCGAAAATACATCGGGATAATCTCTCACAACTGGTTCAAAGGTTAGTGCAACCTCGGTTTCTTTTGTGTTAACTACGCTAGCCAAGATACTCCAGACACCTTGGTTAATCAATCTCTTGGCCTTAACCGCTGAAATCACATTGGGCAAAACTACTGTCTTGGCCCCTTTGAACTTAAAACTGGCTTCTCTAGGGGGTTAAAATTCACCTCCTTACGAGAATAGTCTATATTAGCATGGTTGGCAGCCAATCAATCCATGCTTAGAATTACATCGAAATCACGCATGTCTAATACTACCAGATTCACATCAAGGGTGCGGTTTGCTATTTCTAACTGACGTTGCTTTTATCTTTTCACTTGTTATCACAATTTCTCCTGACGGTGTAGACACTAACAAAACATAACCCAAAGGTTCCAAAACTAACATGACATGCTTTACGAACAACGAAGAAATGAAAGAGTGGGATGAGCCAGAGTCAAACAACGTTAAGGCATAGTGCCCCAACATTGGGAGTGTACCTGTCCACTATTCCCGAGTACTTAGCTTCCTGATGACTGGTGGCATAGACCCGACCCTGCTGCTGCTGTTGGTTTGAACTACCTTGATGCGAACTTGGGGGCTGACCCCCCGCACTTTCGGAACCACTACTAGGGCATTGGTCTGCCGTATGCCCTATCTGCTTACATCTGAAGCAAGTCTCAGTGTCAATCAGACAACGTCCCTAATGATGCTTCCCACATGACTTGCACACTGGCCTTTCTATCCAACTCCTCCTGAAGTAGTAGCCTGTCGTTGGGCATGCCCTACTGACCTACTTGTACCTTGACCTTCTGCGGAGGTCTCAGAGCTTTCTACTGAACTTTCCTCTTCTGGTCGGGGTCTAGTTCCTCCGTCAGGGACTTCAGAAACTCTATCCCTGAAAGACAACCCACGTGTGCTGCCGCTCAGAAAGCTACGACATAGGTGGGAGGCTCCAGGGCTTGCACAATGCCTCGCACCCCGTCTCGGAGTCCTTGCATGACCTTTCAACCCTCTTTGCTTCGGTAGACACTAGATCAGGGGTGAAGCAAGACAATTTGTCAAACTCCTCTTCATACTTTTCTATTGTCATGGTCCCCTACTTCAAGTTCATGAACTCAGCCTGCTTGTTGTACCTCACATGAACAGAGAAGTACTTCTCGTAAAACCGTTCCTTGAACTGATCCCACGTGGTTTGGCCTCCATCGGCTTCTATCATTCTCTCAACCGAGTGCCACTAGCGCTTGACATTGTCGTTGAGAACAAAAGCGGCACACTGCAGCTTCTGCTCCTCTGGACACCTCATGTACTGAAAGATCCCTTCAACAATGGACAACCATAACTTTGCATTTGTGGGGTCTTTCAAGGACCCATTAAATGTCGGGGAATCATACTTCTTGAAATCTCGCAGGTATCCAGCTTCTAAAGAAGGGCCTGCCATGGTCCGACTCGTGGCCCTAACTTGATTCTGAACTGGTGGTAACGGGACTGATGAGGATGGCGCCTGCTGTGATCGTACGTGCTGGGCTATCTGCTCGGCCACCATTCCCCTTAGTTGTCCCACCATGACCTGCGTGACGACATTCCCAATAGTTGCAGCCATAGCTATATATTCTACTGGAATTTCTGAGGACGATGGTCCTGGCGGGGGCACAGTCGAAGTTGAGGCCCGCTTCTTGGTCTAACCCTCTGCCAAGTTGACCTAGAGGGGTCACAAGGTGGCAGGTCCCACTCCTCTTGCCTCTGTACCTCGGGTTCTTGCAGGTCGGGGTCCCGCTCCCTAACTACTTTCCTACCTCGACTGCCCCTTCCTCTAGTTCGTGATGCCATACTTGGTGACCACACGCAACACTTTAATACACGCTAGCAGGGTAAACCATCAAACGACTGTATAACAAGTAGGATTTTATATATATATATATATATATATATATTTCCCTAAAGGTTATTTTTTTTTAACAACATACCTGGCGATGACGAAAGATCCATTTGTGGCCCTAAGGAACAGATTAGACTCACGATGTATGTCAGTCTATAGAACCTAAAACTTAGGCTCTGATACCAACTGTAATGACTCTAGTTTCCTACTAAATTCTAGGACGCTACTTCATACATGCATAGGCTTAACCGTATATTTTCTTTTAAACCATAAAAAAAGGCCAAATTTTATTTAATAATACTCAAATGAGCAAAGATAAGAAAACAAAAAAAATAAAATAAAGTAAAATAAAAATTTATCGTTCGGGGTACCCGTAAACCCAACTTTAAAATGAAGACAATTAAATAGTCAAATAATAAAATTAATAAATTTTTCATGAGAGTGTAAAACGCGTAACTCCTAAACCAAACTTCAAAACATGATACTAAGTGCGGAAGCAGTAAATCATCCTAATGGCCAGGTCACGGATCTTTCCTGTCATGCGCCAGTCTGTCATTACCCTTACCTAAAAAATAGGGAAAGAAAAGGGTGAGTATAAAAATATACTCAGTAAGCAGCTCACTACTGGGCCCCCTCAATGATCTGTTAGTCTTTCCATTAGACCAAAATGCACAAGGACATCATAGGCATAGGCATAGGCATAAGGGTCAAACCGAAGATACGCTTTCATAAGTAGTGACACAAGGGTCACAGGCATAAACACAAGTGGTGATCCTAAAAAGGACACCATATATAAGCATAAGTTGTGGGCCTGAAGGCTCACACATGCGATGTACATAGCCCAATGGTAACATTAACAACCACTAAAAACTTATATGGTCATAAGCATACAAACATGAATCCTAGAACTAACAGTCATTAAAATCTCAGACATAAGCATGCAATCAAGGCCACGAGTCAGCATCAAACTTTAACATCGTTACCCATGCATCATCTTTATCACAGTCTACTCATGCATCAAACCTTATCACAGTATCCCAATCTACCCTTATGTCCAACTTTATCACAGTATTCTCATGTGTCAACTTCAACACAATTACCCATAACAAATTTCATCACAGTTAACTTCAGCACAATTACCCATAACAGATTTCATCACAGTTTACTCATATATGACATAAAGATTTTTCAGTAGGCTTATAAAAATCTTAAGGAAAACCGATACCACAGGATAACAAACTGCCCCCAAAACGAAACCTTACTCTGCTCGAAATCTTCCTTCACCGCCACACGTTCCTGAAACTAATCACAAATTCCATGGGTGAAGGTTAGCTTAGGTCCAAGAATCTCAAAAGACAGTGGGCTGCCAAAAAGGAACCGAAACTTACTCCGAACAGAAGAATCAGGCGGAATCAACCACGGTTCGGCAACAACCGGCATTGCCCACGTTAGAATTGGTGACCGGTGCTTGGGTTAGGCCGGGGACTAACGAACTCGATGCGCGACGTGGCTGGCTGGAGGTCTAACACATGGCGGATGAATAGCAGGGAGGCGCAGCGAGTTATCGGTGGTCGAGCTTCGCAACGACGTGAACCAAGATTTCGACTAGGCAGCGCGCGATCGATGAACGGATCTGAGTGTCTTCTGGTGCGCGCTCGACGGCAGCTTCGGCTAGACAGCACGCGACCGACGAACGGAGAAGAAAAGCAAACAACGATCGATGAGACGCGCTGGGCAGTAAGCGCAAAGGGGCAGCAGCGGAGATGCATGGTGGGGGGTGGTTTCGCTATTCCGGAAGAGGAGGAAGAAGAAGAGAGAAAGAAAAAGAATTTTTTCTTTTGTACGCAACCCAAGGTCCCCCCAAAACCTCTTTATAACCCTAATTCCCTTTTCTTTTTCCTAAATTAACCACCAACTCTCCCCCTTTTTTTTCTCTCTCTCTGTTTTTTTTTTAAAATAAAACTTTGGGGCGTCACATTACCTATAAAATAGTGGCATTTGGAATCTTAAAATGTGAGAATTCCACTTCCACTAGTTTTCATATTATCCAATTTCATGATTTTGGTTATTTTATATTTTTAGTTATTTTATTTTATAATTTTAGTTTTTATTTATTTATTATTATTATATAAAAATATTATTATATTATATTTTTCACATCAATATTTCCGTTATGTTCCTCAATTTTATAACAAAAAAAGATTATTAAAAAAATATATATAAGGATATGTTTGGATTGACTTTTCTAAATACTTAAAAATATTTTTTCAATTAGTTCTTATTTATTAACCATTTTGTTTTTTTTTGTTTTGTTTTAGAAAATTAAACTGTACACTAATTCTACCTCCAAAATTCTTCTTTTATTATAACTTTTCACTAATGATTTAAAAAATTAAACCAAAATTTGAAAACTAAAATAAAAGTAGAATCAAATTTTGAGAATTAAAAAAAAAAGTAGTTTTTTGTTTTTAGAATTTAGCTAAAAATTCAACCATTGTACTTAAAAAATGTAAATTACAAAAAGGATACAATGTAGATAAAATAGACTTAATTTTTAAAAACAAAAAATAAAAAATCAAATGATTATCAAACGGAACCTTAATTATTTAAAAAAAGCATCTTAGATATAATGAGAGGTTAAAATTTTAAAAAGTAATAAAAAAAATAATAAGAACATAAACAACAAATTAAAATAAAAATTCATGTTAGCTACAAATTGTATAACAAACTACAACAAATCCGAAAACATTGAATTTTTGCACAAAACCAAAGCTTAAAAATTACACCACAACAGCCTCAGGAACCCCTCTGAATGAATCTACATTTTCAGCCGGAAAAACCACATTATCATGAACAATCCCAGCCAGAGCCGCCCCAATCAATGGCCCAACCCAGTACACTGCCTGGTTTTTGAAACTCCCCGCCACTATTGCGGACCCGAACGCGCAGGCCGGGTTCACCGATCCACCAGAAAATGGCCCGGCAGCCAGCACATTGGCTCCGGCCATCAACCCAATCATCACAGCGCCAATCGCATTGCACGGACCTCTTCTCGGATCGCTGGCGGCAAAAACGGTGTATACTAGGGCAAATGTCAATATACCTTCTACTACCGATGCTCCAAAGCCAGTCATCTCTTCGGCGATGGCATAGCTTGGAATGCGCTAGAGAAAAGTTTCGTATAACTATGTTAAATTACCAATGAACTCAAAAGATAATCCGTAAAATTAAATTAACCCCTTAGTTATCAAGTTATTTAATTACCTGTCCAACCATAGTGGCTCTAAGAACAATGCAGGCCAAGACAGAGGCAAGCATTTGAGCAAACCAGTAAAAGAGAGCAGTGGGAACACTGACATGGCCGCCGATGGCCATTCCGAATGTCACTGCCGGGTTGACGTGTCCACCGGAGATGTTGGCGGCAATGTAAACCGCCGAGGCCAAAGCAAAGGCATTGGTGATGGCAGCCACCAGAAGACTCGACAGGTCTGTCGTAGCAATGCCCGACATATACTTCTCTATCGCATACAAAAGTAATATTTAGTACATAATCCTTAGTTGATTAGGACAAAATTTTACCTTCTAACTTTTTCTCTATGTAATTAAAAATTCTTAATGAGAAATGAGAATTAAAATTTTAATTTCTTTAATTATTTTCATTTACTAGTTTACATACTCAAGCACATTGACGCAATTATTATATGGCCCCATGCAAGCAGGGCTTGCATGCTATCCCAAAAGCGAGAGAAACTGAGAGGAGTAAATGGGATGTGATACTTACGGGAGGCCATGGATGTTCCGACGACAGAGAAGACGTAGAAGAAGGTGGAGATGAACTCGGCAACATAGGATCGGAGTGCAGTTGGGGTGACGGATTGTCGGCAGCGGGAAGCAAGGGAAGTAGGGGCCATTTTGCAGAAGAACATTGAAGAAGGAAATGGAGGGAGAAATTAAACTGATAAGTTTCTGGGGAAAGAAAACAAGAGAAAATTATAGGCAAGGAGTTTGATGAGATGAATGGGTGGATTTTGACGAAAGATGACAGATAAAAGACGACAGTGGCAGTTTGTTTCATGAACAGTTACAACGTTAACAGAGGGATTTTGGAATTCAAAAATTTTAACTGCCTATCAAGATGTGGCAAAGTTTAATTGGTTGGTTGTTGACCAAAGCTATCGAATTTTCTTTATTAATGAATTACTAATAACAATTTAAAATAATAATAATAATGGGTCTTTTAAATATAAAAACATATTTAAAAATATTTACACTTTACCACAAACTTTTTGCTATAAAATGCAAATATTTTTGAAATTTTTCTATTTATAGGAATTTTCCTAATAATAATAATAATAAAATTACTTGGCCAATTTATCTAAATAAATACTTGGCCAATTCAAAGTTGGTATTTACTTTTGTGATTTTTTTTTCTTTCAAATATGTAGGGATCAAACCAACTTGAAGGTGATAGTACAAACTTTAACAATTTCAGTTGAGTTATGCTCAGGTTAACGTGAAATTTTTTTCACTATTATAGTTTTATAAATTTACTATAAAAATATTGTATTTTTCAAACTATTTATAAGAAATAGTATTGTTTAAGTATGTTTCTTGTATTTTTACAATAAAATATTGGGGAAAAATATTTAAAACTGTTGGATTAATGACTAATGCGGTGGTCATACATGTGTTCCGTCCTGTTGATTGAAAACGCTGATAGTTATGATTGATGATGTTCTATGCTATGCGCGAAATGATGCGATATTACTGCTAGATATGCGTTAATTATGGATGCTTCTGTAGTATGCCATGCATTGTCACAAGTTTTCTTACGATGGAACCAAGTGTAATTCCACTGCAAGTTTCTCGGTGTGATCCGAGGTCGAACACAGGGACTGTTTTAGGTTATTGTGATATGTTCGTGATATATGCGACCAGGTTTTTCAATCTTTAAAAATGATGTTTTGTGTACAAGTATATAAAATTGCAGTAAAGTAAATGAAAGCAGTAAAGATGCGATAATGAAAATAAAATACAGTAAACCTAAGCTAGATAATATAAGATACAGGCTTCTTGATACACGATGCTGGGGTCAAGGCTGGCTGTGAAGGTTATGCAAAGAACATGGGATGCGGTGGCAAGTCTTATGAACATAACATAAAGAGAAAGATAAATAATATAAATAACGCAAGCCCTCAATTGCGCTGAAGCTATAAATACGGTTTCGCTCTTCCCTTGACGTACACCTTTTAGTGATCAGCCGCGCTCCTACATGTCTGTGGTGAGACAGGGACTAACGTAATGAATGCAAGGTTACTTCCATGTTTGGAACTACTACTCGCTTTAGTTAACGCATTCTTCTAATCTTCTCACGATAGATCAGAATGACATCTTCACTTATGCTCTCGCAGATGAGGATGCCGTCTAACATGATTTAGCTAAACGCATTTCATATCTTTAACACAGATTAAGTGCTTGTTTAATTCATATTAACTATCAGGGAATTAAGAAAACATCATGGAGAAAGTGATTAATAGGTGAACGTAAATAGACAGAGAATGGAACATGAAAGCTATCGAAACATTTAATATATCTATTAAGCGTTTGATACATGGTGTGTGAATGAAGAGATAAAGAGAAAGTGAAATACAACGATGAAAGAAATCTAACAGATACAAACAAGCGCCAACGTCTTGGCACCGATTCGATGGAGATCTGCTTGCCAGATTGGATGGATCTGATGATAGGAAGAGCTTCCCTCTCAGGCTTGCTCAACCGGTAGTAGGGGTCTTCACACAGAGCTTTAAATCGGGTATTTGGCAGAAGATATGAGACTTACCTCTCAGCCTTGTCTCGTCTTCTTCCCAGATTTCTTCAATTAAGCATTCAACTCAACCTTTTCTCTTAACACTTTAGCAGTAATTCACCCCGTATCAAGTAGCATAAGTTTTTGCTGAAATCTATGGGGTATTTATAGGTGCAGGTCTTTGACTCCGGCCTTGTAATCCCCACTGATTGTTATGGTAATTCTGAAGATGGAGGAATATTATTCCTTTTGTTATGCAATCAAATCGTCAATTCTGCATAACCATTCATTGTACATGTGTCTCAATCCTCCGCTTTTGTGTTGCTCAACTGCATCTTTTGATCGTGAGTTCGCATGCGGTATTGTTTTTATTACCGCATGCGGTTGAAAGTTAGCTCTGGATCGACTGTCACATTGCGCCATCATTGCGATAATCGTCTCTTCATTGTTGACTGACGGGCGCAATGTGACAGAGATGCGTTGATCAGCTTCTCGTGAGCCTTGAGCGTAAGTGGTGACTTGGTTTCCTGCAAAACAGAGTAAAATTCGGCTTGTCTTCCATCTTTATGGTGTTAGTGGGTGTAATTGCGATCATTTATAATTATTGTAATTCTAAACTAATTTTCATACAATCAGCGCATATACACTAACTTTTGGCCGCAATTTCTAGACAAGGTAACATAAATAACTTGTATTTCTACAAGTTATCACACCTCCAAATTTAGATATATGCTTGTCCTCAAGCATATCTTCTACTAAGGCAATCATGCTCAATTCCTATCCTATATTTTTGCGACGATTGGTTGCTCCGAATGTTATATTTAGGCACATTACTTGACATCGCAATTTCCTTCTATCCTTGCTAATTCTTAGCAAGACCTACTTTATTCTTCTATATGACAAAATTTTGCTCAAAAAATGCTTTTCTAGTTTTCAAAATAGAATGTTTATCTCTTCTTTGTCAAAACAACTTGATGTATCTATATGCGGTGAGCAAAACTTTCATCATTTATTTATTTAGAGACTGTTGGTCATGGTTACACTCTTCATTTTGGCTTATCCCCACAGGTGTCATGCGGACATCCAACTACAGTTGTGTACCAATTTCAACTTTAACTCATGACATCCAGAGGAGTTGTCTCTTGCATTCTTTTATTTTTCTTTCCATACTGCGTTGTTCTTGGAAACCCACCTTCGTTCTGGCTTGCTCCTACGGGTGTCATACGAACATCCAACTATGAGCAGGCTCCTTTCACAACTAAACTCTTATCAGGTTGGGACAGTTTTGAGGTTTTCCCTTGCGCTGACATTGAAGTTTTGCAATTTTTTTTAATGAATAATGGATGCATTTTCTTAAATACTGCATACTCTTGATCTTATCTGCTCAGAACTTCCCCACCCCCAAATTTAAAGGTGAGCAAGGTCCTCATTGCGTTGTTTGGATAGATTAGACAAACACTTAGAAGAAAATTTCAAAAAGAAGGTTTGAGCAGAACTTTGAAAGATAAAAGGTAAAGTGCTGCTAAACTAAGAATTAACTAAGTGGTAGTCAAAATTTACTAAGTATGGGAAATGTTTAAGTATAAACATATAATACATCATAGCAATGCAATGAAGATCGTAAAAATAAAAGATTAAGAACATCACAAAAATTAACAAAGGAAGATAAAAAAAAAAAAAAAAAAGGTACAGGCGAAAAGTAGGGTGAATCATGTACTCTAATTGTATTGAATATTCACAAAGTGTACAAATAAGTATAATTGAATGTAATACAAAATTTTCTGTTGCCTGTACAAGAGTCAAAGAATTTGATTAACTTACAAATTTGATTCAGAAGGATGCACGATTAAGATTTGCACCCTGCTTCCAATAAACGCAGATACATTTTTGCCAAGGACGGGTAACACGCATACATTCCTGCAACACACCCCTTAACTAAACACATTTCTAGAGGGTACCTCGACATAGTGCATTTAACTAAGGACGAGAAAAGGATATATACGTGCACAACACACCCCTCACCGCAATTCATTTGGGTGTATTGGACGCACAATGTTTCTTGGTACCACTTGCTACACCCATCTTCTCATTACATACCAGTTTACTTTTCTTTCTTCTTACTTCATCAAAAACTCAAGTAAAAAAGACTTTGCGGTGATTCATCCAATCATTCACACAAATTATACGACCGGCGCTACTAAATTTAAAGTATGGAAATACATGATAGAAATACATGCAAAATTAAATTGGAAGGAAATAAAAGAGCATTAAAGACTAATCCTACTAGACACTAATAACGGAATTTAGAAAACGGTAAAAGAAAGTTGTAAGAAAGCAAGTAAACATAAATATGGAAGCTGATTGAAAGAAGTTCTTAGAATTACCGCAATCACTCCCCTACAAGTGGTTTAATCCTGCTTGCCCAAGTCAATAGTGTCCATGCGTCGATCGAAGTTGCCTCCATAGTAGGGCTTAATCCGCTGACCATTGACTTTGAATGCGCTGTTCCCGTCTAAAGTTGTTAGTTCCACTACGCCGTGAGGAAAGGTTGTCTTGATTCAGAATGGCCCAGACCAGCGAGACTTCAACTTTCCTAGGAACAATCGCAAACGTGCATTGAATAGTAATACCTGTTGACATTCGTTGAATGTCCGGTCATTTATGCGGTCATCATGCCATTTCTTTGTTTTCTTCTTATATATCTTGGCATTTTCATAAGTATCCCTTCGACATTCGACCAACTGATTTAATTGCAGTTTCCGGACTTTTCCCGTTCTGGCTAAATCAAACTTCATCTTCTTGCATGCCCACATCGCCTTATGATCCAACTCAAGCGGAAGATGACAAGCTTTTTCAAATACCAGGGCATACGAGGACATGCCAATTGGTGTTTTATAAGTAGTCCTATATGCCTACAGTGTTTCATCAAGCTTGGGTAACCAATCCTTCCTGGAAGTATTGACTACCTTCTCTAAGATAGTTTTAATCTCTCTGTTAGAAATCTCTGCCTGCCATTAGTCTGTGGGTGATAAGCAGTTGCAACTCAATGGCTGACGTTGAATTTAGTCAACAAGTTGGCAATTATGCGGTTGAAAAAGTGAGAGCCCTCATTGCTGATTAAGGCTCGTGGCGCCTCATATCGAGCAAAAATATTATTCTTCAGAAACTTCGCCACTGTGGCCGCATCATTCTTGGCACATGCGATGGCCTTAACCCATTTCGATACGTAATCAATCGCAATTAGAATATATTGATGACACTCAGATGGTAGAAATGGGCCCATGAAGTCAATTCCTCAAACATCAAATAATTCGACTTCTAAGATAGATGTTAATGGCATTTCATTTCTTTTAGACATATTCCCTGTCCTCTGACACCTATCGCTTTGCACAACATGGGCATGGGCTTCCTTAAACAGTGTTGGCCAGAAGTAGCTGAACTGTAGGACCTTTGCTACGGTTCTTTTCCCCCCAAAATGTCCTCCATATGGGGACTCATGACAGAGCTCTAAAATGTTCTTGGCTTCATGCTCAGGAACACATCGACGTAATATATGATCAGGTTCTTGTCGATATAGGAATGGATCGTCCCAGAAATAAAATTTAGCATCATGTCTTAGCTTATTCTTCTGCTAGTATGTACAGTCATCCGGTATTTGACCACAAACTATGAAGTTTACTATGTTCGCATACCATGGAACATTAATGTCTACTACCATCAGCAGCTCATCGGGGAATCTCTCCTCAATATCTTTTTCTGTCCCTTGAACCTCGCAATTTTTCAATCTTGATAAATGACCTGCTACTTGGTTCTTGGTGCCCTTCCAGTCTTTAATCTCTAGGTCAAACTCTTGCAGGAGCAACACCCACCGAATAAGCCTCGGTTTTGCATCCTTTTTCGTCATTAAATACTTAATCGCAGAATGATCTGTATACACTACCACGTTTGTTCCGATTAAGTACTGTCAGAACTTCTCCAGTGCGAATACCACTACGAGCATTTCTTTTTCTTTGGTCGTATAGTTCTCCTGCGCATTGTTCAGTGTTTTGCTTGTATAATAAATAGGATGCAATAACTTATCCTTGCGCTGACTCAAAACTGCGCCCACAGCATATCCGCTAGCATCGCACATCAACACAAATGGTTGCGTCCAATATGGCGCAGTTAAAATAAATGCAGAGATGAGCGCATCTTTCAAGGTGCTAAACGCTTTGGTGTAGGCGTCATCACAATTATACTCGTGGTCAGCTTCGAGATGGGAGAAGTTGTGAATAAATCTTTTATAAAACCCAGCGTGTCCCAGAAAGCTCCTAAGTGTTTTTACGTTCACCAGTGGGGGCAATTTGGAGATTGCGTTGATCGTTGCTTGATCAACTTCCAATCCTGCCTTGGAGATTTTGTGACCTAGAACTATTCCTTCTTCCACCATAAAGTGGCATTTTTCCCAGTTCAAAACAAGATTTGTTGCCACGCATCTCTTCAAGACTTTTTTAAGGTTGGACAAACAAGAGTCATAATTACTGTCGAAGACTGAGAAATCATCCATGAATACCTCGATTGACTTCTCCAAGTAATCTGAGAATATTGCCATCATGCATCGTTGAAAAGTGTTTGGTGCATTACAGAGTCCAAATGGCATGCGTCGGAAAGCGAATGTACCAAATGAACACGTGAAGGTTGTCTTGTTTTAGTCCTTCGGCGCAATTTCTATTTGGTTATACCCTGAATAGCCATCAAGAAAGCAGAAAAATTCATTCCCCGCAAGTCTGTTTAACATCTGATCAATGAACGGGAGTGGAAAGTGGTCTTTTTTAGTGGCCAAATTCAGTTTGCGATAATCCATACAAATTCTCCACCCCATAGTCATCCTTGTGGGAATCAATTCATTCTTGTCATTAGTGACGACTGTCATCCCCCCTTTCTTCGGAACACACTGCACTGGACTCACCCAACTACTATCAGATATCGGGTAGATGACACCTGCGTCTAGCCACTTTACTATTTCCTTCTTCACGACCTCCCTCATGGCAGGGTTCAAGCGGCGTTGCCTTTCTACTGATCCAGTCTTTCCTTCTTCTAGACGAATCTTGTGCATACAATACGAGGGACTAATTCCTCGAATGTCTGCCAACATCCATCCTAAGGCCTTTGCATTATTTCTTAGGATCTGCATGCGAGCATCTTCTTTCTCCTTACTTAGCGATGCAGAAATGATAACCGGTAACGTGTCGTTACTTCCTAAGTAAGCATACTTAAGGTGCACAAGCAATGACTTTAACTCTAGCACAGGTGGTTCTTCCAGAGATGGCTTAATGCATTGTAAAGTTCGTTCAAACAACTTGAGTGGTTCAAAATTAGCTTCCACATAAATTGCGGCGCAGTCCTCCTCCACTATCGTGCCGATTTCATAATTTTCTTCCTCCATCTCCTTCAGAAGTTCGTGCCAATGTCCTTCTCGCAGTTCCTCGATATATTGGCAATTTTCTATATCACCTGGGTACTTTAACGCATTGAGTACGTTGAATTTTACTTCCTAATCGTCAACCCTGATGATTAATTCCCCTTTCTACAAATCGATCAACGTTCACCCTATGGTGAGAAATGGGCAACCCAAGATGATAGGAATTTCTCTTATCGGCCTCATAATCCAATATGAAAAAGTCTGTCGGGAAGATAAACTTGTCCACATGCACGAGAACATCTTCGATCTTGCCCTCAGGGAGCTTTATCGATTTATCGGCTAGCTATAATGTGATCGTGGTTGGCCTTGCTTCGCCGATGTCTAGCTTCTTAAAAATTGACAAGGGCATCAAATTTATGCTTGCCCCCAACTCGTACAGCGCATTCTCGACCATCTTCCCTTCTATAGTGCAGGGCAATGTAAAAGTCCCAGGGTCCTTCATTTTAGTGGGAAAATTGTTTTGAAACAAAGCGCTGCACTCATATGTTAGCGCAACGGTTTCATTTTCCCCAATCTTTCTCTTGTTGGCGAGAATATCCTTGAGAAATATTACATAACTCGACATCTGCTCTAATGCTTCTATCAAGGGAATATTAATGTGTAGCTGTCGAAAAACGTCCAGAAACCTCTGAAATTACTTGCTATTGTCTTTCTTTTTCAGCCTGGACGGGAAAGGTGGAGGATCCTGCCGTATTTCTTGTTGCGTTGATTGAGAATTCATGTCTTGAGGAGCTTCATATTTTATGGATGAACTTGTTTCTGAACTGGTATTTCTTCCGTTATTAGGTAACTGGTCATCATCAACAGTTAAATTTGCCAGGGTTGATGCCGCATCTGGTACTTTTGGCATAATAGGAGCTGTCGTTCTACCACTCCTCAGTGTCACTGCATGACATTGTTCTTTACCTCTTGGCTCCGATACTTCTGAGTTTCTGTGCCGCGTACAAGCGTTTTCTTCTTTAATTCCCTCGCAAGCTGATTTATCTGGTCTTCTAATTCTTTAAGCGAGTCAACTTGCGATTGTCTCATTGGCTCGCTCTTTTCAATATAATGTTTCAACGACGTCTCAAGAGATGAGGTACTGCAAAAGGTATCATATGCGATTAGTTGGTCACAGGGTGGCACACCTTGAGAATTACTTGGCCTATAGTCTGGATTGGTGAAGACCAGAGGGCTGCATCGATCCCCTTGATAATTGAATTGATAGAAACTATGGCTCTCCTGATTGAAATTCTCATCTAAACCAAAAATAGGGTGACCCCACCAACCAGGGTTGTGGATGTTAACCAATGATTCATTGTAAATAGCATATACGGGTTGTTGATTCCATAGGCAGACGTCTACTGGATGTACCTCTCCCCATTGAGTGCAATCCATAGCCGTTACATGAGTCACCGCATTAACTTGTGCTATTCCTTGAGAGAGAGTCCTCTGCTGATTAGCCACCGTCTAGAGGAGTGAGGTCATTGTGGTCATTTGCTTGACCAGTGCACTCATTGTGTCCATTGACACATCGACCCTTTCTACTATTTCTTGTTTCTGAACTCTTACCTCAAGCCTGTTATCAACCCACTCGTCAGAATGTCGCGAGATGCGATCCAATATGTTCTTTGCTTCTGTCTATGACTTATTCATTAATCCTCATTCTACGGAGGCATCAGCAACTGCTTATGTAGATTGGTCTAAGCCATTGTAAAAGGTTTCCATCAAAATACTATCAAGAATCCCGATATATGGACAACTCTTCATTAACTACCAGAATCGCACCCAGGCGATGCTCAAGGTTTTGTAACCCTTTTGTTTGAAATTCAAAACATCCCTCCGCCTCTTTGCATTGACAAACAGAGGAAAGAATCTATTCATGAGCCTATCAACCAACTGCTCCTATCCATTAATTTCTTCTAGCTCTAATGCTTGAGCGCACCTCTTTGCTTCATCCCGCAATGTGTACGGGAATAGATATAGTTTAAATCCTTCTTGAGTTACACCAGACATGGCGAATGCGCTGCACATGTCTACAAAATTCATCAAATGAGCGTGTGGGTATTCTCCCTGTAATCCTCCAAATTGTCCCACATTTTGAATCATTTGCAGTAGAATAGGTTTTATTTCAAAGCTTGCATTCCCCTCAACCATGGGTCTTGAAATTCCTGGTGAGAAATTATAAAAATCAGGCGCCACATATTCCGCCATATATTCCCTCATGGGGATATTATGGTCAATGGCAAGAAAAACTGGATCTTGCGCTGGTAAATTTCCCATTTGGTTTCCTGTGGGTGCCATATCTTCATTAGCCATACTTCTTCACCAATTACTTTGGCCCTGATGAACTCTTGCGCGAATAGTACATTTGATCTCTGGGTCCGTTTAGAATCACTAGATCATTCCAACACTCGCAAGCCATCAGACTGCTCTCCACATTAAACAGCCAGTACAAAGACATCTATCCTGCAAAATACCAAAAACATACTCAAACAATAAATTGTTAACCAAATCCCCGTCAACGGCGCCATAACCTTGTTGATTGAAAACGCTGATAGTTATGATTGATGATGTTCTATGCTATGCATGAAATGATGCCATACTACTGTTTGATATGTGTGAATTATGGATGCTTTTGTAGTATGCCATGAGTTGTCACAAGTTTCCTTACGATGGAACCAAGTGTAATTCCTCCACAAGTTTCTCAGTGTGATCCGAGGTCGAACACAGGGACTGTTTTAGGTTATTGTGGTATGCTTGTGATATATACGACCAGGTTTTTCAATATTTAAAAATGATGTTTGTGTACAAGTATATAAAATTACGGTAAAGTAAATGAAAGCAGTAAAGATGCGATAATGAAAATAAAATACAGTAAACCTAAGCTAGATGATACAAGATACAGGCTTCTTGATACACGATGTTGGGGTCAAGGCTGGCTGTGAAGGTTATGCAAAGAACATGGGATGCGGTGGCAAGTCTTATTAACATAACAGAAAAAGAAGGATAAATAATATAAATAACACAAGTCCTCAATTGCACTAAAGCTATAAATACGGTTCCGTTCTTCCTTTGGTGTACACCTTTCAGTGATTAGCCGCGCTCCTACATGTCTGTGGTGAGACAGGGACTAACGTAATGAATGCAAGGTTGCTTCCATGTCTGGAAGTACTACTCACTTTAGTTAACGCATACTTCTAATATTCTCTCGATAGATCAGAATAGCATCTTCACTTATACTCTCACAGGTGAGGATGTCGTCTAGCATGCCTTAGCTAAACGCATTTCATATCTTTAATATAGATTAAGTGCTTGTTTAATTCATATTAACTATCAGGGAATTAAGAAAACATCATGGAGAAAGTGATTAATGGGTGAACGTAAATAGACAAAGAATGAAATATAAAAGCTATCGAAACATTTAATATATCTATTAAGCGTTTGATACATGGTGTGTGAATGCAGAAATAAAGAGAAAGTGAAATACAACGATGAAAAAAATCGAACAGATACAAACAGGCGCCAACGTCTTGGCACCAATTCGATGGAGATCTGCTTGCTAGATTGGATGGATCTGATGATAGGAAGAGCTTCCCTCTCAGGCTTGCTCAACCAATAGCAGGGGTCTTCACACATAGCTTTAAATCGGGTATTTAGCAGTAGATCTGAAACTCACCTCTCGGCCTTATCTCGTCTTCTTCCCGGATTTCTTCATTTAAGCATTCAGCTTAGCCTTTTCTCTCAACACTTTAGCAGCAATTTGCCCTATATCAAGTAGCATAATTTTTCTTTGAAATCTATGGGGTATAAGTGCAGGTCTTTGACTACGGCTTTGTGGTCCCCACTGATTGTTATGGCAATTCCGAAGATGGAGGGATATTATTCCTTCTGTTATGTGTACACGTGTCTCAATCCTCTGCTTTTTCATTGCTCAGCTGCATCTTTCGATCGTGAGTTCGCATGCGGTGTTGTTTTTATTACCGCATGCGGTTGAAAGTCAGCTCTGGATCGAATATCGCATTGTGCTATCATTGCGATAACGTCTCTTCATTGTTGACTGACGAGCGCAATGTGACAGAGATGCGTTGATCAACTTCTCGTGAGCCTTGAGCGCAAGCGGTGACTTGGTTTCCTGCAAAACAGAGTAAAAGTCGGCTTGTCTTCCATCTTTATGGTGTTAGTGGGTGTAATTGCGATCATTTATAATTATTGTAATTCTAAGCTAATTTTTATACAATCAGTGCATATGCACTAACTTTTGGCCGCAATATCTAGACAAGGTGACATAAATAACTTGTATTTCTACAAGTTATCACGTCCTCCTACCAAACTTTTACGAACATAGTGTCTTATAAAGACGAGAAACGTCTCATGAAAAAAAAAACCTAATTGTTGTGAATTTGAGGAGCATAAGAGGAACACATATACCAATAAAATGTGATATTAAAATAAATATAATATAATATGTAAATAAATAAAATACAAGAAAAATATGAAATTAGAAAATTCTTCAAAATCTTTCACTTTCTCCAACTTTCTTTGAGATTTCACTAATGTATGTGTGTTTTTTAAGCTCCACCAAATACCTCTATTTATAGGCAAAATGGCAAGTAGGATGTGGTTTATTTGGACACCAAGAGTGAGTATTTACAAGACACGTGGCAACATACATGGGATTTAAAGGGAGTGACATTTGACTTTTGACACTAAAAATGGGTATCTATTTTACACATATTTTGTGATATTTATAATACTTCCCCTTAGATACCCATCATATATTTATGAAAATGTTTCGCTAATATCTTACAAGAAAAAAAATCCATTGGGAAACAAATCCTAGTAAAGGAAAAAGAGTACATATTTCATATAATATAATACTCTTACAAAGAATACAATATATTTTTCCCCTCATGGAAATATCAATTGAGATTTCTAAATCAATACATTCCAATATTATGCACCAGTCTCTCAAGGTTGCGGTTGGTAATGAGTTTGTAAATAACTCTGTCAGGTTATCCTTTGAACAAATTTGTTGTACAGTGATGTCACATTTTTCTCCAAGATCATGAGTATAGAAAAGCTTTGGTGAAATATGATTTGTTCTATCTCCTTTAATATATCCCTCTTTGATTTGAGATATGCATGTTGTGTTGTCTTTGTATAATATCATTAGAATACTTTTACTATAAGACAAATCACATGCTCCACGAATGTGCTAAGTCACTAATCTTAGTAATACACATTCTCGACTAGCTTCGTGAATTGCAAGAATTTCATCATGATTTGAGGAAGTAGTCATTATGGTCTGTTTCACTGACCGCCATGATACATCAGTTCCTCCATATGTGAATAAATAACATGTTTGGGATCTAGCTTTGTGTGGATTAGATAAATATCAGAATCAGCATAACCAACTAGATCAAAATTTGATTTATTTGAATAAAACAAACTCATGTCGATCATTCCTCAGAAATAACAAAGTTTATGCTTAATTTTGTTCCAATGTCTTTTTGTTGGAGAAGAACTATATCATGCTAATAAATTTACTGATAATGCAATATCTAGTCTTATATTATTAGCAAGATACATAAGTGCACCAATTGCACTAAGATATGGTACTTTAAGACCAAGAAGTTTTTCATTATCATCTTAAGATCGAAATATATCTTTGTTCATGTCTATTAAACAAACTTTCATTGATGTTCAATGGATGTGCTTTGTCCATATAAAATATTTTCAAAACTTTCCTGTATAAGTTGACTGATGAACAAATTTTCTATTTGAAAAATGCTCAATTTGCAAACCAAGGTAATTTTTTGTTTTTCCGAGATCTTTCATCTCAAGTTCTTTCTTAAAATATTCTATTGCCTTTGAAAGCTCTTCAGGAGTTCTAATTATATTTAATTCATCAACATATATAATTATAATAGTAAATCTTGACTGTGATTTCTTATAGAAACACGTGGATATATTGTTGGGTTTTATGCCCTAAAATTCATAGATAGTAAATGTAAATAGTTGACTATCATCAATAAAGAGTTATTAATGTTATTTCAATAAGTGTTACTAATTGTGTTGTATGTGTTTTTTCTTAATAACCCTAAATCTAATAAACTAACATCATAAGCTGTGGAGACATACAGTGATCAATGTTCAAGATACAACCTAAAGGGTCTACAGTATAGGGATAAGGTTGGGTACCTTATCCTAGTGACACTATAGATACGACCTAGTTTGTATTTTCTACAAACTTGCTCATGTAGGTGACATGTGAGTGGGGGTATCCTATGCAATGAGTTTACATAAGACTGGACCATGAAATTGTAACCACTGGATGTAATACAGTTAACTAGTTAGGTTTCTATTTCAATAGGATGATCTAGGCAATGTAGACTTAACTCTAAGTCTATTATGGAATCTTGTTCATGTCTTTTGATTTGTATGGATGAGAGTAGCCAACTGACTCATTAAGCCTTCCATTTTAGGGACAAGATCGAGTGGAGAGCTTGAAACGTAATAATGCAAGATGGATTTCACTTCTTCTCGACTTTAGGATAAATGGATGAGTCTTCACTTAAGTAGTGTCTCCAGGACTTGAACAAAGAGCCTTACCCTTTCACTAGCCTGAGAGGGTTTCTGTTTAGTGGTTGGATTATAAATAAGTTGTTCATTAGAGGAGCATTGGTACTTAAGGATACAGAGGTAACCTAGTGGTACAATGGTAATTTGACTCAGCTGGTGTTTTGAACACTCGTGAAGGACTAACTTGCTGTTATTGGTCTATATCCGTGGACATAGAAATATATCTGCAGTGAGAAGAGTGTAGCTGTGGATCTTTAGTGGAGTGTACCACAATTAACGAATATTTTTTTTATTAATGAGTTTAGCCAATTAATCTTATATCGTTGGAGATTTTGATCTGTAGATCCATGAGGTCCCCTTCCTAGCACGTAAAAGGAATTGAGATAACTATGTCTTGAATAGAGTGTGAAATGTTCAAGTTCACTTAGGGAAATAATATAATGTATAATCATACATTATAATATAAAGTTTATGTTTTAATTAATCTTTTTAATATAATTTTAATTTTGGATATGATTCAAAATTAATTTATAGGAGAATTAAATATTTGAAAGAGTTCAAATATTAATTTAGTATGAATTAAAATTTATATTAAAACTATAGATTAAAATTAATGTGTATCTGATGCACATTAACACTATAGGTTAGGAGAGAAATACATATGAATATGATTCATTTGTAAGTTAAATAAAATTTTTGATATTTAATTTGGTAATTATTTAATTGAAGAATTAAATAATTATTTAATTTAATTTAATTTACTTAATTGAATTAAATCATAGGTTATGTGAGAGATGTTTCATTTAAATATGATTTAAATGAAATATTTAATTCAATTAGATATAATTAATTATTAATTTAATTTAATTTAATTATTTATTTATTTAATTAATTAATCAAATCAGATAACTCCCACGTAGGGGAGTTGTCTAAATCGTGGGTTCTTTCACGTTCCTAAGCTCTCTCTCTTGTTGGTTAAGAGACCCGCAAAACATAAGTTTTGCAGGTAATTGTGTTTTTGAATCACATAAAGGTTCTATGAAATTTTTCTCTAGAAACAAAAACTTTTCCATCCTTTCCACAATTAATTTTTAGTTCTCATAAACTTCATATCTCAATTCTCAGAGAATAGGAGGGAAATCTTTTAGTGGTGTTGATTACAATTCCAAGGAGTTTTGGTGATTTCCGATCAATATTTCTACAAAAGTAAGTAACGTTTCCCTTTCCTCTGAAGAATTTGATTTTCCAATGCATACTTAACCTAGAATAGAAATAATATAGTAGGTTGAATTTCTTTGTTGGTTTTTGTAATTTTCTGAAATTTCCCAGTGTACTGGTATTTCAGAATACCTAAATTAATAACGAGTAATGGTTTTTTTTTCTTCCGCTGCATTAGGGCTTTCAATCCTATACATATTAGATTGTTTTGATATCCTTCTTTCAACAACTATTCACTCAGGCAATTATACCACATCTGTCCTGCTTGTTTTAATCCATATAGCGATCTTTGTAACTTTATTGAATATAATTTCCGGGAGATATATGTTGCAGGCACCTTAAATCTTTATGGGATTCTCATATAAATATCATTATTAAACGATCCATATAAATATGCTGTGACTACATGCATAAGATGCATTTCCAGACTTTTATATACAGTTAGGTTAATTAAATATCTTAGTGTAATTGCATCCACTACTGAAAAATATGTCTCCTAATGATCGATACTAGGTCTTTGTGAGAAATCTTGTGCAACTAGTCTTGCTTTATATCTTGTGACCACATTATTTTTATTTCTTTTTCTCACAAATACCCATTTGTATCCCACAGGTTTGATACCATTTGGTGTTTGAACTACTGGTCCAAAAACTTAATGTTTTGAAAGTAAGTTTAATTTTGCCTTCATTCCTTCTTTCCATTGAAACCAATATTTTCTATGTCGATATTCTTCAAAAGATTTTGGTTTGAGATCCTCATTTTCAGATATAATATCAAGGCAACATTATACACAAAATTTTGTCAATAACTACATTAGTTCAGTTCTATCTTTTTCCCGTCATGACATAGTTCATTGAAATCTCATTATCATCTTTAGGTATTTCACCTTCCTCACTAGTCATGTCAAGGATTTCTTCATGGGTATTTATATCCTCAACCAAGTCTTTTTTACTATTAATTATTTTTTGTTTTCGAGGATTTTTATCTTTGGAATCCACTTGTTTACCATGCTTCTGTCGTGTTCCAGATTCATCAGTGATAACTTGCTATATTAGGATATCAATTTTCGATAGGATATTTATAGCTGGTATATGTGACTTAGTTACTTTTTTTGCATCTATAAGTGTATTTAGTAACTGATTTGTTATATTTTGCAAATAAATTATTTTTGAACTTCAAGTTCACATTGACTTGTATGGGGATCTAAATGAGACAATAACAATACATTCCATGTAATTTTTTTTCCAACTTCTAACTTCCTTCCCTAATGTTGAAAAATTTGTCTCATTAAAATGACAATTAGCAAATCGTACAGTAAATAAATCACTCGTCAGGGGTTCAAGTTGCATCTATAAGTGTATTTGGTAACTGATTTGCTATATTTTGCAAATGAATTATTTTTTAACTTCAAGTTCACATTGATTTGTATGGAGATCTAAATGATACAATAAAGATGCATTCCATGTAATTTCTTTTTCTAACTTCTGACTTCCTCCCCTAATGTTAGAAAACTTGTCTCATTAAAATGACAATTAGCAAATCGTGCAATAAATACATCATTTGTCAGGGGTTCAAGATATTTGATAATTGATGGAAAATCATATCCAACATATATTCCTAACCTCCTTTGAGGACCCATCTTAGTACGTTGTTGTGGAGCAATTGGAACATATACTGCACATCTAAAAATTCTCAGATGAGAAATATTTGGCCCATGGCTATAAGCTAATTGTAATGGCGAGTACTTATCATAAGTACTGGCCTAATGTGTAAAAATGACGTTGCATGCAAAATAGCATGTCCCCATATAGATATAGGAAGCTTAGCTCTCATAAGTAATGGTCTTGCAATTAATTACAACGTTTTATAAGTTATTTTGCTAAACCATTTTGTGCATGAACATGAGCTACAGGATGTTTAACGTTTATTCCAATTGACATACAATAATTATCAAAAGCTTGGGATATAAATTTATCAACATTATCAAAACGAATGGTCTTAATTGTATAATCAGGAAATCGTGATCTTAACTTAATTTTTTGGGCAAGTAATCTTGCAAATGAAATATTTCGACTTGATAATAAGTATACGTGTGACCATCTACTGAATGTATTTATTAATACCATAAAATATCTAAATGATCCACTTGGTGGAATAATAGGTTCACATATATCATCATAAATTCTATCTAAAAATGCAGGTGATTAAGTTCCCACTTTAGTTGGTGATGGTTTAATTATTAATTTTCCCATAGAGCAAACATCACATGACAATTCATCAAATTGAAGAATCTTCTGGCTCTTCAATGGATGTCCATTTGAATTCTCAATAATTCTTCTAATCATTCTAGACCTTGGATGACCCAATCTATCATGCCAAATAGAAATTCATATATCTAGATTTATGAACTTCAGGTTCATTATTGCATATATTTCAATTACTCATATATGAGTATAATACAATCCTGAAGATAAAGCAGACAACTTTTTCAATATACGTTTTTCATTTGAAACAATAGAGTTAATATATAAATATTCCATATTATTTTTACTATCAGTCTCAATATGATAACCAATGCAACACATATCTTTAAAACTTAGTAGATTTCTTTTTTATTGACAAGAGAACAATGCATTATCAATTATAAATTTTGTTCCTTTAGGTAAAATAATATTTTCTTTTCCAAAACCTTCAGTCAAGTTTTCAGAACCCAATATTGTATTTACTTTTTCTTACAGCACTTTCAATTCGAAAAAGTATTTTTTTAACTTATAAGTATTGTGTGTGTAGTTGCATTATCTGCCAGACATAGATCTTCATGGTGAAGGATCCTTGTGAAAGGTGCGTAGCAGAAGCAGATCGTCCCAATTCTAAAAGATTTACATAACATAATTTTACAAAGAAATAGAACAGATCATGCATTTAATTAAACAAAACATACAATGTGCTTGAGAAACTAGGAAGAGAAAAAGGGAATAGAAGACTTACCCTTGAAGAACAAAATCTTCACGTTTCCTCTTCACTGTGAAAATCACAAACACCAAAAGGGCACTACCACAAAAGCAAGCTTGGTATGCTCTGGATGAGAATCCAGTAGGAATGGGCTCTGACTATTTTGATGAGGGAAGGGATTGATAGAGGAGAAGAGATGAAGAGCCTGAGATCTTAGAACCCCTTGTGTGTTTTTTCTATGTTTCCTTTCTTCACTACACATTAAAGAAGAAAGTGTAACTAACCCACATACACTATCTGGAGAGAAAGAGGGGGATGGAGTTACAACTCCCTCCCAAATAATATTAATTAAAAAATAATAATAAACTATATTTATTTATTTAATAAATTATTTAATATATATTCATACGATAACTACTTTATCATATAATATATAACATACATTTCTCTCACCAATGACTTTTAATATAAGTCACATTTATATTAATTTTAACCATATGAATCCAATTCATATAATTAATATTTGAATCATATTCAAATATTTACTTCCTCTCATAAATACTTAATATTATAATGTATTAAATACATTATAGTAATTATATTATATATAATTAATTCCTTTAATTAATTTGAACAATAAAATCGATTCTCATTAAAACCTGTTGAGCTATCGAGGGGACCTCATGGACTTGTAGCTTGAAGTTCAAATGGTACGTGAATAATTAATTAAACTCTTTAATTTAAATTATTCACCATTAGTTAACTGACGGGCACTCCACTAAAGACCATCAGTTGTACTCTTTGCACTACAGATATATTTCTGTGTCCATTGGATATAACCAATCAACAGTACGATGACCTTTCACAAATTGCTCGTAAGTACAGCTAGACCAAAATTATTGTTTTGCCCCTATAGTTACATCTAACTCCTTAAGTACCACCGATCCCTCTAATGAACAATAAATCATAGTCCAACTATGATCAAACTAAAGGAATTCTAATGGAAGGGATCCTTGAGCGAAAGCGGATCGACCAAATTCCATTTTCTCATTGAATAGAAATTTCACAGTAAACAAAAAACAAGATATACATTTAATTATAAATTACAACATGCTAATTAAAGGGTTTGGGAAACCTCACCTCTGAAGACCTTTTCTTCATGATTTCCCTCGTATAATTCACGAACTCCTTGAAGACATTCTTCAAGAATAACCTCGATCAAGAACGAACACTACCACGAATGTTTCCTCGATATTCTTAGGGTGAGAACCCGATGAGTGGTGGGCTCTAGCTATTTTGGAATTGAAAGAAAACTTAATGTAGAGGAGGAAAGATTGAGAACTCTCTCAAAAACTCAAAAACACATAATTCTTTTGTTGTTTTTCTCTGTTTTTCTAAAAAGATTAACACATCTTAGTTTATATATGCTATATTTTCTTTTCTCTTTTATATGACATTTAATATAAATCTTATTTATATTAAATTTAACAACTATGGATCCAATTCATTGAAATTATATTTGAATCTCATTCAAATATTTATTTACTCTCATTAAGCTATAATGTATTAAAAACATTATGACAATTATATCTATTAATTTGAACAATTCAAATTAATCTAAAACTGATTATCAATTAATCCTATTGAGCTACCAAGGGGACCTCATAGACATGTAGCTTGAAGCTCCAACGGTACGTGAATAATTAATTAAACTCTTTAATTACATTATTCACCATCTCTCAACTGTCGAGCACGCCACTAAAGACCGACAACTGCACTCTTCACATTACAAATATATTTCTGTGTCCATTAGATATAACCAATCAACAGTACGATGACCCTTCACAAATTTCTCGTAAGTATAGCTAGGCTAAATTACCGTTTTGTCCCTGTAGTTACATCTAACTCCTTAAGTACCAATGATCCCTCTAATAAACCATAGATCATAGTCCAACTATGACTAAATCCCTCTCTGGCCAGGAGAGGGTGTGGCGCCACACTGTTCAAGACCCGAAATCAGCCCTTAAGAGAGCAATTTATCTACTTACCCTACCTCAAAGAAGGAGTGAATTCCATCTTCCGTAGCTATGTTCCCTACTCCCCAATCAAACGAATCCTCTAAATGATAGGCTTGTTGAGTCGACGATCTAGCCACTCTCACCTATACAAATCAAAGGAATGCACTCATATGCAAGAGTTCACAAGTCACTCAAGATTCAGGTCATATTACCTATGGTCATCCTGGTGAAATGTAAGTCTCTATTATGAACGGTGTTATATAATGAGACTAAACATTTCATGGTCCGGTTTTATACAAACTCCTTTGTATAGAATATCCCCACTCACATGTCTATGCATGAATGATCAAGATCAGATCATTTATATCACTTTACAATAATTGTAACACCTACAAAGCGGGCCATACTTGTAGTGTCACTAGGATAAGGTATCCAATCTTATCCATCTACCACAGACCATTTAGGTTATCACTTAAACATGATCCACCCGTATGTCTCTACATACATGTTTAAGTTACAAAGATAATATTGGATATTAGTTTATTAGTTTGCAGTTAATGCAATTAAAATATCATATATTTTATAGACAATGAATAAAATATCATATATTTTATTAAATACATAATGAGTTTTTTCAACAATATTTAAACTATAGGAACCTACGAAATTTAGGGTGTCAACCCCAACAATCTTCCACTTGACCTAAAGTTAGTAGGGTGTACAATATAATCAAAATACAAAGTACACAAATAATAAACTAGAGCATAACACACGTCCAGTACAAATCACCCACTTGCCGTAGTCCGAACGTGGCCTATCCCATAGACCTATACTCTGCAGGTGACCCTCAAACACCATAGCCATAAGGGCCTTCGTAAATGGATCAACAACATCTGAAGCTATCTGTGTGACAATCACATCCCTTCGATACACAATTCTTGGATGAGATGATACTTTCGCTCTATATGCTAGTCACGCTTGTGACTCATAGGCTCTCGAGAATTAGCCACAACATCACTATTATCACAATAGAATTTAAACGCAATGTAGAAACTAAAACCCACCATTACTGTAAACGATTTCAATGCAGAAATGAAATTTGGAATCAGAACTACAACCTAGCTCTAATACCAATTGAACAAACTCGTTTTAAAGAGATCCTTGAGCGGAAGGGAATCGTCCAAATTCCATTTTGATTGAAAAACAAATTTACAGTAAACATACAAGATATGCATTCTTAAATAAATCACAACATGCTTTTATAAAGAAATAGAGTTCAACAGATACTACCTTTGAAGAACCCTTCTTCTTGTAAATCCCTGGATCTGCCACGAACCTCGAACTCAGCAAACTTTGAAGACCCTCTTCAAGAATTCTCGAACCAACAATAGGCATAACCACTGAGAGCCTTCGGTGTACTCAGGGTCAGAGTCTAGGAGTTGTGGGCGCTGACTATTTTGGTTAAGGGAATGAGTTTGAGTTTGTAGGAGGAAGGAGATTGAAGAAGACATACAGAACGATTCTGTGATTTTTCTATCGTATAATAAAAGCTTCAATCGTGTAGTGCTCAAAGTAAGTCTATAAGGAAGAAAAGAAAAATAAATTCTTTTATTCCATTTGCCATAAAACCACTTAATCACTCACTAAGATGGTTGGAGAGAAATAAGGAATTAATATCCAAAACAATAGAATTAATATAAATAAATATGATAACTAACTTATCATATCTTATTTATATTAAACTATATGTTATATCAAATATAACATAAAATCTATAGTTTTAATATTGTATCATATACAATATAAATTACAGGAGTTTTTTTTCTATTTTATGGAATTTAATATAAATCATATTTATATTAAATTTTAATAAATATTTGAATCTCATTCAAATATTTATTTCCTCCAATTAAATAATGTATCAAATACATTATTAATAATCATATCACATACAATTGAATCAAATTAACCCAAAAACTAATTTTCAACTAAATCTTTTTGAGCTACCAAGGGGACCTTATGGACCTGTAGCTTGAAGCTCCAACGGTACGTAAATAATTAATTAAACTCCTTAATTACATTATCCACCATCTATTAACTGTCGGATACTCACTAAAGACCGACAGTTGCACTCTTCGCACTACAGATATATTTCTATGTCTATTGGATATAACCAATCAACAGTATATTGACCCTTCACAAATTACTCGTAAATCAACTGAGCCAAATTACCATTTTGCCCCTATAGTTACATCTAACTCCTGAAGTACCACTGATCCTTCTAATGAACAATAAATCATAATCCTACTGTGACTAAACCCCTCTGGGCCAGGAGATGGTATGGCGCCACATTGTTCAAGACTCGAAATCAGCCCTTAAAGGAGCAATTTATCTACCTACTCTTATTGGAAAACTATTTTGAATCACTGAAGTATCGTTTCAAAATAAAAATAAAAAAGAAAAATGGGTACTTTATTTCTTTGCTAAAAATTGGATTTAGATGCATAAGTTTAATAGAATTTTTTAAATTTTTTTCAGCAAATGTCAAATTCAATTATACAATTGGTCGCTTCCGATAAGTTTAATAGAGAAGGATATTCAAACTAGAAATCAAACATAAATACGATATTAGTTGTGGATGACCTGAGGTTTGTGTTAAGGGAGAAATGTCTTCCGATTCCCAGTACAACAGCGAACCGAAATGTTTGAGACATCTATGATCGGTGGGTTAGGGCTTACGAAAAAGTCAGAGCTTATATCTTAACAAGTATATCTGATGTACTTAATAAGAAACATGAGGTAATGCCCACAACCCATGTTGCGAAATCGACAATTAAAGAACACAAAAAAGGAACGTAGAGTAGGGAAGATTGACACACAGATATACGTGGTTCACTAACAGTGTGTTAGCTACGTCCACAGGCAGAGGGAGAACAATATTATTTCGAGAGAATGTTTTCAGAATTACATCAAAAAACAGTGCCTCTAGGTTAGAGAGTTTATATATCGCAAATCTCCACCTTGACTTGAAATCAGATAACAGATGTACTAAATGCAACATAAATCAATATCGCCATACGTACCCAGACTTCTCCCTCATGCCTCAAAATGTCCCACAAAGGGGACCACTAACAATTTAAAACATTCAGCAAGTCCAAACAATGTTGGAACTTGCCTTGTGGAACCGGTTTGGTGAACATATCAGCAAGGTTATCAGCAGTACCAATTTTCATCACTTTAACTCTCTACTCACCTCTTAAGAAGTGATACCTTACATCTATATGCTTAGTTCTCTCATGATGAACTTGATCCTTGGCTAGGCATATTGTACTCAAACTATCACAATATACAATAGCATGGTCATGATGCAAACCAAGATCACCAGCTAACCCCCTCAGCCATATTCCCTCTTTAACAGCTTCTGTCAAGGCCATGTACTCTGCTTCAGTAGTAGACAAAGTAACTGTAGGCTGTAAGGTTGCCTTCCAACTAACAACAGAACCACCCAGAGTGAACACATAGCCAGTCATAGACCTCCTACTGTCAACATTTCCATCATAGTCAGAATCAGAATAACCAGTCACCAAACACTCTGTGCAATTCCCATAAACAAGACCAACATCAAATGTACCTTTAAGGTAACGAAAAATCCTCTTAACGGCTTGTCAATGCCCCTTCCCAGGTTGTCTCATGAACATGCTGACAACACGAACAACATGGGCAAGATCAGGCCTAGTACAGGCCATAGCATACATCAAACTTCCCACTGCACTAGCATAAGGAACTCAAGACATGTACTCCTTCTTAACTTCAGACTGTGGTGAAAACTCAGATGGCAAACGAGCATTTACAACACTAGGAGTATCTATAGGCTTAGCTGATGACATACCAAACCTGGACAATATTTTTTGAATATATCCTTTCTGTGACAAGAAGAGCTTATTCTTCCCTCTGTCCTTATAAATCTCCATACCCAGAATTTTCTGAGTAGCACCCAAATCCTTCATATCAAACTCAGCACTAAGAAGATTCTTCAATTTCAGAATATCAGACTTGGACTTTGAAGCTATGAGCATATCATCTACATATAAAAGTAAATAAATCATCGAACCATCATCAGCTTTGTTGTGATATACACAACAATCATATGGACTCCTGTTATAGCCAAGTCCAATCATATAGCTGTTAAATCGTTTGTACCACTGCCTTGGAGACTGCATTAACCCATACAAAGATTTCTTCAACTTGCAAACATAATCTTTTTTACCTGGACACTGGAACCCATCTGGTTGGGTCATATAAATCTCTTCCTCCAACTCTCCATGTAAGAAAGTTGTCCTTACATCTAGTTGTTCACGTTCCAAATTCTGATATGCTACTATAGCTAGTAACACCCTGATAGAAGTATGTCTGACTACTGGTGAGAAGATCTCATTATAATCAACTCCTTCCCTTTGTGTGAACCCTTTAGCAACAACTCGAGCTTTATATTTAATGCCCTCTGAAGGTGATATTCCCTCATTTTCCTTGAAGACCCATTTACAAGTGACAATTTTTCTCTCTTTTGGTCGTTTAATTAATTCCCAAGTCTTATTTTTATCAAGAGATTCCATCTCATCCCCCATATCAGCAAGCCATTTAGCAGACTCATCACATGACACAACTTTTCTATAGGTGGATGGCTCATGAGGATCCACCTCTTCAGCAACCTGCAATGCAAAAGTAACCATATCTTCAAAACCATACCTCAAAGGAGGTCCAACACCAACTCTTCTAGTTCTATCACGAGCTATACTCGGTTGATCTACTCGTGATCTAAAATTCTCAGGCAAATCAACATTTGACATTCTAGGCACATTAATTTCTAGTTGCACATCAGTTTCTGTAGTAACGTGTTGATCTTCTCCACCTTGATGTTGTAATTCATTCACATCTGAAGTGAATTGCATCTTCACCTGTTTATTAACTCTACTACTTTATCCCACATCAGTAGACGTCACAAAAGGCTTTACAGTTGAGTTAAGCATGGAATTTTCATCAAATATCACAGTCCTACTAAGTATGACTCTATTCTCAGAAGTTGACCAGACTCTATATCCCTAACTTCATCCCCAAAACCCAATAATATATCCTTTTTAGCTCTTGGTTCTAATTTACCCTCATTAACATGATAGTAGACACTACAACCAAAAACTTTTAATAAAGAATAATCTGCAGGCTTACTAGACCACACATCGTAAGGTGTTTTATAATCAATAGTTGTGTGAGGTCCACGATTGATAAGATAGCATAATGTATTCGCTACTTCTGCCCAAAACTTTTTAGCTAACCCTGCATTAGAGAGCATGCATCTTGCTCTCTCCAACAATGTCTGATTCATATGTTCTACAACACCATTTTGCTGTGGAGTATTCCTAACTGTGTGATGGCGAACAATCCCCTTAGCTTTAAAGAACTCATTAAATTCAGATCCACAGAATTTCAGACCATTATCAGTTGGCGAGCATCTGGAATAACTAGTGAATTACAACTCTATTGTACCACAATTGGTGCATTAGTCTTTTCACCCTTAATGCTTTTTGCCAGTTGGTATCACAAGGCTGCTCCAAAATTAGCTTGATTCCAAGATGTAGTATCCATGTTGAATCAGCCTTTTGATCTTCTTCCCAGTTTGATTTTCAATCAATATCTTCCACTGCTTGAAATTTTTTAAGGCTTCACTTTTATGTTTCATCATAAAAACCCAAGTCATTCTTGAGTAATCATCAATTATAGACAAAAAAATACCTACTGCCTTCAATAGATTCAACTTTGAAAGGTCCCCAACAGTCTGAATGAATATAATCAAGTGTCCCTTTTGTACGATGAACACCTCTAGGAAACTTGCTGCGATGAAGCTTCGCAAATACACAATGTTCACAAAATTCAAAATCCTGCACCTTAGGCCCACAAAGAATATCTCTTTTTTACAGAATTTGCATCCCTTTTTCACTCATATGACCAAGTCTCATATGCCATAACTTAGTCATATCATCCTTGTGAACGACCAACGATGCAACAGCAACATAACTTGTTCTTGTGGAACCTAATAGAAAATACAGTGTTCCACGCTTTATGCCTTTCAGAACTACCTCAGAACCCTTATAGACATACATTGCTCCACTTTTACCTTCAAAACTGTAACCCTTGCTATCGAGTACACTAAAGGATATCAAACTATTCTTCATTAGTGGAACATGCCTAACCTCTTTTAAAGTGTAGAAGACACCATTATGTGTTCGTATCTTGACTAAGTAGATTCCAACTATCTTACATACAGTACCGTTAGCCATGCTAACATTCCCTCCATCTATTTGCTGATAGGTTGAGAACCACTCTCTATTTGGGCACATATGATAAGATGCCCCAGAATTAAGAATCCACACATCATCAGAATATAACTATTCATTCACAACTAAAGCTAGATCTCCTTCAGAATCGATCTCGACTTCGTCAGAATCAATCTCAACTTGTGCAACAAAGGCGGATGCTTCCCTTTTGTCATCTTTTTCTTCTTTTCCTGATTCCTTTTTATCTTAGGACATTCGGTTTTTCATGCCCATTTTCTTTACAGTAGTTACAAATATCATCTGATCTAGAACCTTTTGACTTCGAAGACCTTTTATTCTGGTTCGACTTCTGCTTACCAGAATTCCTATGTCCCTTGCTTCCTGTAGCAACTAACCCAGATGTTTGACTTTCTATAACCGAACTTCCTGCATTCTTACGGTCCTCTCTCATAAGCAACGTGGACTTTGTATCTTCTAAGGTGAGAGTTTCTTTCCCTCAAATATACGAGTCAACGAAAGTCTCATAAGACGGTGGCAAAGATGTCAACAGAATTAGGGCAGCATCCTCATCATCAACCTTAACCTCTACATTACGCAGATCTAATAAAATTTTATTTAATTGATCAAGATGGTCTTGTAGAGACGTACCTTTCTGCATACGTAGATGATACAAATGTTTCTTCATAAACAACTTCTTGGTTAAAGATTTCGTCATGTAAAGACTCTCCAACTTCAACCAAAGACCAGCGGCAGTTTCTTCATCTGCGACCTCGATGATGACATCATCAGCCAAACATAGCATGATCGTCGAATGAATGTTCTCCTCAAGAGTCTGCCACTCTTCCTCATCCACGACAACCTTCTTTGACTTATCCATCAGCGGCGCCCACAACCCCTGCTGCTTTAGTAGGGATCGCATCTTGATCTGTCATAAATCAAATCTGTTCCTCTCGATAAATTTGTCGATCTTTACATTCACACCAGACATCTTCAATTTTTGAACAGATGCGAAATTTCGAAAAAAACCCTAACAAGGCTCTGATACCATTTTTTTGCGAAATTGACAATTAAAGAATACAAAAAAGGAACGTAGAGTAGGGAAGATCGACACACAGATATACGTGGTTCACTAACAGTGTGTTAGCTACATCCACGGGCAGAGGGAGAACAATATTATTTCGAGAGAATGTTTTCAGAATTACATAAAAAAACTGGCACCTCTAGGTTAGAGAGTTTATATATCGCACTGCTCTAAACCATAGAGACAAAATCGTAAATAACTGTAAATAAATAAATATGCTGAATACAAAAATCCGTGAGGTGAGATAATAGTGTTGCCCCCAAACCCCCACCAGGGCGCACCGGCCCTAGACCCCGTACTAGGTTGTTCGAAGCACCAACAAACAGATTCAAGGCATTTCAACAACCCGTGAGGTGAGATAATGGCGTTGCTCCAAGAGGTGATCGGGCAATCGCCATCCTCTGTTTGAAGCCATTAAATATGTTTATAGTACTCACATGAAAGATGGTACTAACGTTAGAAAACATGTTCTTGATATGATGGTTCATTTTAATATTGTTGAAGCTCATGGGGCGACGATAGATGAAACCAATGAAGTCAGTATGATATTAGAATCTCTTCAAAAGTTCCGAACTAATGCTGTTATAAACAAAATTTCTTACAATTTGACTACACTGTTGAACGAACTGCAGATGTATTAATCTATGATGAAACTTAAAGAAAGTGAAGTAAATGTTATTTCATGAGCTAAAAAGTTTCTCAAAGGTTCTTCATCTGGAACAGAACCCGCTGATAAAAAGAAGTCAGTTCCCTCTTCTTCAAAAGACAAAAGTGTACAAATGAAGAAGAAGGGTAAAGGGAATAAGAAAACCACTGCAAAGAAAAATAAAAACAAAGCTCCTAAAGGGAAATGTTTCCATTGTGGAGAGGATGGGCACTAGAAGCTTAACTGCCCAAAGTATTTAGCAGAAAAGAAAGCAGAAAAGGCGAACCAAGGTAAATCAAATTTACTAGTAGTTGAAACATGTCTAATGGAGAGTACTCATCTAACCTGGATATTAGATTCGGGCGTCGCTAATCATGTTTGCATTTTTTTCTACAGGAAACTAGTTCTTAGAAACAACTTTCTGAACAAGAAATGACTTTCAAGGTGGGAACAGAAGAAGTCATTTTAGCTCATGCAGTGGGAGATGTCAGGCTATTTTTCAAAGAATTGTTCATCTTACTTAAAAATGTATATTATGTACCTTAGATGAAAAGAAACTTAATCTCCATTTCCTGTCTGCTACAAAATATGTACAGAATATCTTTTGGATCTAATGAAGTGTTTGTTTTTTCAAGAGGTATTCATATTTGTTCTGCAAGACTCGAAAATAACTTGTACATATTAAAACCAATGGAAGCAAAGGCCATTCTAAATATAGAGATATTTAAAATGGCTGAGACTCAAAATAAAAGACGAAAAATTTCTCCTAACGCCCATCTTTGGCACCTCAGACTTGGTCACATTAATCTCAACAGAATTGAGAAATTGGTTAAAAATGGCCATCTAAATCCGTTAGAAGATAGTTCTTTACCTCCATGTGAATCATGTCTTAAAGGAAAAATGACAAAAAGATCTTTTTTTGAAAAAGGTCTTCGTGCCAAAGAACCTCTCGAAGTTATACATTCAGACCTATGTGGTCTGATGAATGTAAAAGCACGAGTGGATATCAGTATTTTGTCATTTTTATTGATGATTACTCTAGATATGGCTACATTTACTTAATAAGTCACAAGTCTAAAACTCTTGAAAAGTTCAAAGAATTTAAGATCGAGACAGAAAACTTTTTAAGTAAAAGAATTAAAACACTTCAATCTAATCGAGGTGGTGAGTATATGGATTTACAATTCCAGAACTATCTAGTAGATCATGGAATTCAATCCCAACTCATAGCTCTTGGAACACCACAACAAAATAATGTTGCAGAAAGGAGAAATTGAACCTTGTTAGACATGGTCCAATCAATGATGAATTGCGCTCAATTACCTTAATCCTTTTGGGGGTATGCAGTACAGACTGGTATATTCTGAACGTCGTTCCTTTAAAAAGTGTTTCAGAAACACTGCATGAGTTATGGAAAGGATGCAAAAGTAGTTTATATTATTTCCGTATCTGGGGTTAGCACACGTATTGGTACAAAATCCAAAGAAATTGGAAACACGTTCGAAGTTATGCCTCTTTGTGGGATACCCAAAAGAAACAAAGGAGGACTATTCTATGATCCCCAAGAAGATAAAGTGTTTGTATTGACAAACGCTACATTCTTGGAAGAAGATCATGTTAAAAATCATCAACCTCGCAGTAAACTAATATTACAAGAAATGACCAAAGATACTACAGAAAAATCAACAAGAATTGTTGATTAACCTGGTCCATCAACAACTGTTGTTGCCTTTCACGTCCTTCTCAAGAGTTTAGTATGCCTCGATCTAGTAGGAGGATTATTCAGCAACCAGAAAGGTTCATTGAACAAGGACAGGAACAGAAAGTCTGTAAGCTTAAACGATCCATTTATGGGTTAGTCTGTCTGTCAGTATTTAGTGGAATGACCAACAGTTAACGGATGGTGGATATCGTGATTAAAGAGTTTAGTCAGTTATTCAAGTACCGTTGAAGCTTCAAGCTACAGGTCCATAAGGTCCCCTTTGTAGCTCAACGGGTTCAAGTTGAGAATCAGATTTTGGGTCAGTTTAAAGTGTTCAAATTAACAATAGGAAATTTAATTATATGTGATATAATTAAATTAATTCAATTATATGTGATATAATTGATTTGATGTATTAGATACATTAATTGGAGGAATTAATATAAATATGATTTATATTAAATACCATAACATAGAAAAAGAACTATGGTTTATTTTGTCCTAAGAACCCTCGAGATGTTGAGGAAATGAAAAGAATTCCATATGCATCTGCAGTTGGGAGTTTGATGTACGCAATGTTATGTACACGTCCTGACATATGCTTTGCTGTTGAAATCGTCAAGAGGTTCCAATCCAATCCAGGACACAGTCATTGGACTACTATAAAAAATATCCTCAAGTATCTAAGGAGAACGAGGGACTATGTGCTCGTGTATGGACCTAAGGATTTGATCCTTACTAGATACACTAATTCTGATTTCCAAACTGACATAGATTCAAGGAAATCTACTTCAGGATAAATTTTCATTCTCAATGGAGGAGCTATAATTTGGAGAAGCATTAAACAGAGTTGTATTGCTGACTCCAAGATGGAAGTAGAATATGTAGCTGCATGTGAAGCCGCTAAAGAAGCAATATGGCTACGCAAATTCTTGGCTGACTTGGAAGTGATTTTAGATATGCACCTACCTATCACATTATATTGTGACAATAGTGGTGTTGTTGCCAACTTCAAAGAACCAAGGAGTCACAAATGTGGAAAACATATTGAAAGAAAGTATCATCTCATCGTAGAGATAATACACCGAGGAGACGTGATCATCATGAAGATAGCCTCTAAAGACAACCTTGCCGATCCATTTACGAAGGTTCTCTAGGCTAAAGTTTTCAAGGGCCACCTGGCTGGACTAGGACTACGAGCAACATAATCTAGGTCAAGTGGGAGAATATCTTTGGTATTATAGATGCCATAGTTTATTGTATTTTCACTCTATGTTTCTCAGCATTGTATGTATTTGTATATTTACTCTCACTAGAGTATTGGTCCAAGTGGAAGATTGTTGGGAATTTCCTAGAACTTGCAGTTCGTAAATTTCGTGTTAAAATTCTATTTATCAAATAAAATATTATTGAGTATCTTATTCGATAAAGTTGTTGATATTGCATTCTATTATGAAAATCCAATAAATATATCCATGGCTATAGTATGAATACTTTAACTCTATGTGGTGACATAAACAAGATTAAGTTAATAGTATATAGCCTAAATGATCTATAAGTATATGGATGAAATTAGGTATCTCATCATACTAACATTGTTGGATGCGACCCATTTTGTATAGGTAATACAAATGATGTGATCCACAGATCATTCATATAGAGACATGTGAGTGGGGGCATCCTATGAAATAAGTTTGCATAAAGTTTGAACCTCAAAATAGTCACTTTTCTTTATAACGATAATTTACTGTTAAAACTGACTATTTCATGTTAAAGCAACCTAAGATAATTCGATCTTAATCCTGCACTAGCTATGAACTTCTGTTTATTCGGGATTGTCCCTTGATCTGCATAGGTGCGAACAGTCCAACTGCACTACTCAACAAGCCTTTCATTTTGGGGATAAGACCGAATAGATAGCTGGGGACATAGCTTTGCGAGATGGAATTCACTCCTACCCATCTTGAGCAAAAGTCTTTAAAAAATCTAAAAAATCATGTGTTAAATGAAGCAGGAAACATTCCATGAATTAGTTCGATTTTGAAGACTCTTGCGCGACTCGGACAGCACCATAAATGCCAACGTTATCCAAAGTCTCCCGATGAAACGAGAGAGATAGAATCTGCTTCGTCCATTCTGGGAGGCCGACGATATAAGACGAAGATCACCTAGTGCGGAAGTGTCGTCCCATTGAACTTGCCCGCTCCAAATTCGGCTTTTGAGAGTGGGGAACCAAGTCCTATCCCAATGTAGTTGCTCGAGGGGGTTAGTAGATAGGTTGTTCTCTTAAGTGCTGATTTCTGGTCTTGAACAATTAGAGCCCCGCCCTCTCATGATAGAGAGGGATATGATTCATAAGTGACATTATGAATCAGTTGTTCAGTAGAGGGTCAATGGGAGCTTAAGGAACAAGATGTATTTATAGGGGTAAAACAATAATTTTGACCCAATTGTAAATCCAAATGGCCTGTGAAGGATCGACTTACTATTTATGGCTAAATGGACAAAAATACATCTACAGTGAGGAGAGTGCAACTATCGAGCTATAGTGGTATGTATTGATAGTTAACAAAAAGCAATTAATTTAGTTTAAAAACCAATTGATTATAAATCGTTGGAGCTCATAATCTGTAAGTCCAGTAGGTCTCTCTACTAACTCATAAATTGGAATAATAAATTAACGATTGGATGAATTTTGAATTTAGGGTTATGAATTTGAAATGTTCAAATTCGGTTTAGGGTTTTCAATTGATTGTATATGATGTAATTAAAACGTTTAATTTAGTTGAAATTAAAACGAGATTGGAGAATCAATTAATATTTAAATTATGATGTAAATATTGATTATATGAATTTGAATCATATTGATAGAATTGGTATCTTGTTAATTTAATATTAAGATATTAAATTAATTAAATTAGTTTTATTTAAATTAATTATTTTTGAATTAATTTTATAAAACTAAATTTTTAAATAAAATAATTTTATTTAAAAGAAAAATCGATTTCATTGAAATTGATAAGAGTTAGTGGATTTTTCCCAAAAATTGGAAAAATCCACTAACATCTTTTGGGTGGTTTATCACCCAAATTCACCATTAGATCTTCAATTAATCCTAAGTAGGAGCTGCCCTACATGCAGCCATGTTCTAATACATAAATCAGTCTATAAAATGAAGCTTTAAGCATGGAATTTAGGAAGAATTCTGAGATTTTCATCCAAGTTGCTGCAAAACTAAAAATCTTATTACCCTCTCTCAAGTTCATCCTTAATTCAGCTTGATTAGAGTATTTCCACTACACATTCCTTCTTAAGCATAGTGGAGAAGATCTTGTTGGTGGTCCATCTGAAGAATGCAGCTCAAACTTGTGAAGATTCTACTGAAATCGTGAAGAGAACTACAAAAGTATTGTCTTGTTGAAACCCTCTTATGAAAACCTCATGAGTAGCATGTTTAAAACTCAAATTAAGTGTAGTTTAAGTGCTTATTGATTCTTATTTCTTCCGTTGAATGTTATATTACTCCTTCAATCCCTGCTTCAGGGAAGGAGTGAATTCCTTCTTGTGTAGCTATGTTCCTAGTTCTCCATTCAGACGAATCTCCAAAATGGTAGGTTTGTTGAGTCGACGATTTGGCCACTCTCATCCATACAAATCAAAGAACCACCCTCATAAGCAGGAGTTCACAACTCACTCAAGACTAAGATCATGTTACCTATGGTCATTCTGGTGAAGTGAAAGTCTTTATTATGAATGGTGTTATATAATGAGACTAAACATTTCCTGGTCCGGTCTTATACAAACTCCTTTATATAGAATATCCCCGCTCGTATGTCTAGTATATGAATTATCAGGATCATGTCATTTGTAGAACTTTACAACATTTGTAACACTTACAAAGTGGACTATACTCGTAGTGTCACAAGGATAAGGTACCTAGCCTTATCCATATACTACAGACCGTTTAGGTTTTCACTTATAAAGGAACTCTTATACAAGAGTACCTATGAGTGGAAATGGAACTTTCTAATTTTATTATGACAGAATTTCTACACAAACATTCTAACAAACAGATATGCATTGTAAACACTAACTACTGGCATGCTTTTAAAGATAAATACAAAAGACCGAGAGAACGTGCCAGTTGAAGACTTTCTTTAATAAACTCAGTCAACGTGAACGAACTTTTCTCGTTCCTACTCGTCCAGCAAGCAATCGTCTAACAGCACCATGGTCGTCTACCTGATCAGCAGCGCACAAATAACAAGAAACCAGGGATGACACCACCACTCGAAGTCCTCAGTATTCTCGGAGTGAGAATCCAAATGGTGGATTTTGATGGAATTGGTAGAGGAGAGGAGGAAAAGTGATTGTGTACTACGAACAAGCAAGTGGGAGAAAGAAGAAAACTATCGTATCGTCGGGTGCTTGGTCATTTAGGTCGGAGTACATGACCGTGTAGTAAACACTAAGCAATCGTCTATCAAAAGGTAAGTGAATCGTTTAGTTAAGCTCGGTGCGCTAAGCGATCGTCTAGTAAACGTAAGCGATCATTTAGATAATCGCAAGCGATCGTTTAGTTGAGTGGTCACTATCGTATAAGCTCTCAACACTAAGCGATCGTCTAGTAACACATCATGAGCGAAGTTTCGGATCTTATGCAAAATAAAAACTATTTTCATTTTTATTCTTCAGTTACAAGAACTGAATTGAACTTCCCACTTTCGCACGAATTCGGAGAAAAACTAGGCCAATTATCTCATAACCGCTTAATTAATTAAATAATGAATATAATCATATTATATTCTTAACCTATAGCTTTATATTATATTATATTCTTAACCTATGTTGATTTAAATATAATTACATGAATAGGATTCATGTTTATAATTAAGTTTGTGATTAATTTAATATTTGATATTAAATTAATTAATTAATTATGTTTAATTAATTAAAAAAAAATTAATTTCCAATTTTAAATTCAATTTAAGAAATTGAATTTTGTAATTTTAGATTTGATTAATTGAGAATTAATTAAAATAAAATTGGTTTGAAATGGAAATTGAGCTTTAAAGTGGGAATTTCCCATTTTTTCCTCCAAGCATGAGGTGTCTCCCATGCAAATTCACAAAAACCCCACCATCAATTTAAAGCAGCTGCTGGCCTTGTCAATCTTCTGAAGTGCTTGCATGCTGGTGGTGATAAAAACAAACTTCTGAATTGTGAAGAAGCAGAGAGTGTTGTGCTGCTGGAAAAAAGTTTTCTGCAAGCTTCATCTTCTTCCTCTCAAACCCAGAAACTTTACCTCACAAATTCACTCAAATTCGAGTTCCACTACTCAAATTCAAGGCTGAGAATAGTAGAGAAGATCTCTTGGTTCTTCACTAACGATTTGGAGTTGAATTGACGTGAAAAGCAGCTTGGATTTGGAAGATTCATCAAAGGTATGTTTATTTGAAACCCACTTGTGATTTTCTACATAATCATGCTTTAGAACTTAAATTAAATGTAATTAGAGTGCTTATTGATTCTGTTTTTATCTGTTGCATACTAGTATATCCTATCAAATATCACATATTTTATAGACAAAGTGAATAAAAATATCATATATAAAATCACATAAAAGTTTGTTCATACAAGGTTTACAAACTAAAGGTCCCTACGAGATTTAGGGCATCAACCCCAACATCAACAACTTTTGTTAAAGGTTTAGTAGTTTTAGTGGAAAGTTTAGTTAACACTATTCTATTACGTGATTTATGCTCCCTAATGTGGTTCTCTTCTAAAAATGTAGCATTTGTCGACACAAACACTTTTTATCTTTAGGATTGTAAATGTAACCACATTTGTCGACACAAACACTTTTGATGGGGTAACCTACAAAATATGCACAATTTTGAATGAGGTTCCAACTTCTTAGGATTAGCCTCAAACACATGTGTTGAGCAATCTCAGATCCTGAAATGACGTAAACTACCTTTACGACCATTTCATAACTCCAAAGGTGTTCCAATAACACTTTTGAATGGAACACAGTTCAAAACATAGGCTGCAGTATGTACTACATAATCCCAAAACGAGTCAAGTAAGGAAGTGTAACTCATCATAGATCGAACCATGTTTAACAGGGTTCGATTTCTCCTTTCTAATACACCATTCTTTTGAGGTGTACTAGATGCTGAGAGTTGGGATACAATTCTATATTCTACCAAATAGTCTTGGAATTTAAAATTCATATACTCTCCACCTTGATCAGATCAGAATGTTTTTATCGTTTTACTTGATGCATTTTGAACTTCAGCCTTGTACTCCTTGTACTCCTTGAACTTTTCAAGGGCTTCAGAGTTATGTTGCATTAAATAAACTTATTCATACCTTGAATAGTCATCAGTGAAAGTGATGAAATATTCAAACCCTTCTTTTGCCTTAACATTCATAAAACCATAAAGCTCAGAATGTATATGTTCTAAGGGCTCTTTGGCTCTGTGATCTTTTCCAGTAAAAAAATCTCTTAGTCATTTTGCCTTTAAGGCATGACTCACATACCAATAGAGAATTTTCTCCCCACTCACTTAGAAGTCCATTCTTAACCAAACTCTCAATCCTATTGAGATTTATGTGTCATAACCTTAGGTGTCAAAGATGGACCTTTTCTTTAGGAGAATTTTTTTTTCTTTTATTTTGAGTTACTGTAGTTTTAAACAGTTCAGTATTTAGGAAGGCCTTTGTTGCTAATGACGCTTAGCACATAAATGTTATCTTCCAATTTAGCAGAACAAAACTTTACGCCATTTTTATAAATAAGCACTTTATTTATAGAAAAATGTACAAAATAACTTTGTTGAATTAAACACTTCACATAAATTAAGTTCCTTTTTAAATTAGAAACTACATAAACTTTTCTAATAAAGTAAATGATTTCTGTAAAGTAAGTAGGAGTCCTCCCACTGCCTTCACTGAGACGATCTGCCCAGTTTCAACACGCATTGTCGTCTCACCTTTCCCCAGCTGCCGCCAGGAATCAATTCCCTGAAATGAAGAATAAACATGGTTAGTAACACTAAATCTATTATCCAGACTGAATCATCATCCTCCACTAAGCAAGTTTCCAATATAAGTAAATATATTTACCTTGCTTGACCTTCTTCTTCTCTATCAAGTATTTGGGACAATTCTTCTTCCAATGTTTCTATTGGTTGCAATGGAAATATATTCCTTTTGCAGCCTTGACCTTCCTGTCCCTTTGGGCAACAATTGGTGGGTTAGCCTTCCCCTGGTCTTCTTTCTTCTTCTTCCACTTTTTAATGCTGGAAGAATAAGGTACAGACTTAGTTCTAGAGGTCGAATCTCTTTGAAACTTCTTTGAGGATGAGACAACATTTGTCTCACCCTTATGTTCCTTGACTTTCATCAATGATTGCTATGTTTGTAGCTCGTTGAGCAAGGTGGTCAGGTTGTAGTCAATCCTATTCATAACAACATTGCTACGGAACGGTAGGAAACTTTTAGGTAAAGTTTCCAAGATGAAGCTAACCTAATTGGCTTCACCAATGACAAACTCATTCATCTCTACCACATTAAAGTGGACCATCATGTTCAAAACATGTTCTTGAACAGAGGCCCCTCTAGCATGCAGGCATTAAAGATGTACTTAAGTGCATCGTGCCTGAACTGAGTGGACAGTTGTCCAAACATTCACCTCAAGAACTCCATGATCTCACAGGTAGTGAGCATAGGCTTATGCTTCTTGGCCAAAACCTCAGATAGGCTTGCCAAGATGTACGCTCAGGCCTTTTCGTTTGCCCAAACCCATCACTCTTATGCCTCCCGAACATTTTGGGTGGCATTGGCTAGTGGGACTTGAGGACATTCCTCAACAAGGACAAAATGCAAGTCATCAATGATTAGAACTGTATTGGTTGTGTCTTTCCAGGTTGTGTAGTTATCACTATTTAATTTGTCATTAGTAAGCATATTAAGTGTAGCAAAAGTCATTTTGAATATTGCTGAAACATACAATTTATTTATATTATTTAAACAAGTATGACCCAATTTGAAAAATAAATTAATTTAGTAAAATAATTTAATACACCCTATGTGACATCTATTTTACAATGATGCTTCAGTAGAGTAAGGTAAGCCATCGTAGGGTGAACCGTTACCTCTTCACTGAATTGAGATTATCATAACCATTAATTATACTAGAACAACTCTTATTCCTACAATTATTAGTCACCATTGTTTGGTCCAGAAAATTGTTAAATAGCTTAACATTTTTCTTGTAAGTGTAATCCCTCATTTTAAATTCTAGAGTTTCGCCTCAATTAGCCAATCTTAGGGAAAAATTGATTGGGGCAAAAATGAAAGCAATCCTATCCATTTCTGAAGTTTGAGTAAAGAGTCATGCAAATGCAATCCATAGGGGGACACAAGCAAAGGTGCCTCAAGACCGAGCATGAAATTTTACTCCAAACTAATGAGAGAGACTGTAGGATGTATTGACACACGTCTTGCTCCCTCTTACTATAAACACTTTCTTTGTTTACCTTGATATTGACCTATACAAACACCATCCGTAGGGGGACATAAGCAAAGGTGCCTTTGAAGGATCTCTTAACAAAGAGTTCCATGAGCGCGTTCGGATTGCTCCACTGTAACCGAAATACACCATATATATTCAAACGTACAATTATGCAAACAAACAGTAATTAACGGCATGCTTTGAACAAGAAATAACAAGGGAGAGAGTTCTCGTACCAGTTGAAGACGCTCTTCAAACTATGGAACTTGATGCAGTGGAAGACCTCTACCCGAACAACTAATGCCCAGCAAATCGTCGACTATAACAGCACGAACAACTGCAAACACATGAATGCAACGGGGACGACAGCACCAGAAAAGAGCCCAAGGTATTCTCGGAGTGAGAACCCAAAGCGTGGTCTTTAATGAGTTTGTAGAGGTAGGAAGAAGAATTGATCGTGTAGACGATAAGCAAGTGGTAGAGAAATGAAGCTATCGCATAGTAAGATGCTTATCGCTTAGAAAAAACTACATGATCGTATAGATTTTACTGAACGGTCATTTAAAAAACAGTAGGCGATCGTTTAGGCGCGAGGTATGCGATCGTTTAGGCACTGAGCGTCTATCGTATAAGCTCTCGAGTTTAAGCGATCGATTACGTTTTCACACCAACGCCAACCTTCCGATATTTTTCTGAATGATTCAAAATGAAACAAATTTCATTTTTATTCATCAGTTACAATAACCAACGTTGTTCCCTATTAACGCACATTCGAGAGAGATTTTAAGTTAATTCTCATATAATTAACCAATTAAATAATTAATAAATATAATCATATTATATTTTTACCCTACAGTTTGATATCACATATCTACTATAGTAATTTCTCCTCCACTTGATATAATCTAATTTCCTCCAAAATAATGTATCTCATACATTTAGCCAATTATATCATATATAATTAACCAGTCCAATTATATCATATATAATCGAACTTCCTCTTGTCAATTTGAATATTTTAAATTAACCCAAACACTGATTCTTGACTTTATCCAAGCTACTCAGGGGACCTAATGGAGTTGTGGCTCGAAGTTCCAACGGTCCGAGAATAGCTGACTAAACTCTTTAGCCACGAGATCCACCATCCGTTAACTGTCAGACATTCCACTAAAAATCAACAGCTGAACTCTTTTTACCACAGATATATTTTCGTGTCCGTCAGATATAACCAATCATGAGTACGATGACCCTTTATAAATGCCCGTATGTACAGTTGGGCCAAATTATCGTTTTGCCCCTGTAGTTACATCCCACTCTTTAAGTATCACTGATTCCTATAATGAACAATACAACATAGTCCAACTATTTGTACACCTCTCGAGCCAAGAGAAGGTGTGTGGCGCCACATCGTTCAAGCCCTAGAATCAGCCCTTAAAGGAGCTATCTATCTACTTACCCCTACCTTGGGGAAGGAGTGAATTCCATCTTGTGTAGCTGAGTTCCCAGCTCCCAAATAAGAGAATCCCCAAAATGGTAGGTTTGAATCGGCGACCTGGTCACCCATACAAATCAAAGGACCGCCCTTAATGGCAAGAGTTCCCAACTGACTTAGGATTGAGGTCATGTTACCTATGGTCATCCTAGTGAAGTGAAGTCTCTGTTATGAACAGTATTATATAATGAGACGTTAACACTTCATGGTCAGGTCTTATACAAACTCTTTGTATAGGATGCCCCCACTCACATGTCCCCAACACGAATGATCAGGATCAGACCATCTGTAGCAAGTCACAACACTTGTGACCATTCCACAAAGCGGTCCGCATCCGCAATGTTACCAGGATAAGGTTTCTCTCCTATATCCATATACTATAGACCATTTTGATTATCACTCAAGACATGATCCACTTGTATGTCACCACATACATGCTTGAGTTAAATACAAATAACCAGGGATTTTAAGTTTATTGGTTTGTGGTAAAACAAATAAAACATGCAACTGAGCAAAATATAAGATGTGAAGTAAAATATCATATATTATACAACACAAGCGTTTGTACAAACTGTTTACAAACTATAGGACACGAGACTTTAGGGCATCAACCCCAACAACCTTAAGGTCGAGTATAGGTCTCACGGTATGAAATTTTAGGGAGAAAGGTGATAGGAACAATGAAGTATCATATACCCCATTTTCCTCCCACTTGGTGTTTTACCTAAAGTTAATTAACTTAGAAAAATACGGCTAATTATTTTTACTAAGTGATTGTTTACTTTGCCAAATGTAACATTTACTTTTGATAGTTAAATAATATTGATTATTGTTCATTATACACTTTAATAAACTTTAATTGACCACTGCATGCTTGTAAGAAATCTATCTAATTCACCTTCCAGATTAGTTCTCAGGTAAGGATATTCCATTTTCGTGAGGTTAAATACCCCAGCCTAAACAGAACTGACCTTAGACAAATGTCCCTTATAGATACATTTGTTACAAATTTAATCTTTTAATATTAACCAATTTAATCCTATTAAACTAATTAAAAAATTAAAGATATTTCTAATCTTATTAGAAATAACGTGATCATAGGTCTAAAATGAATCATATTTTAAACTATTTAAAAAATGATGTTTAACCTATGTGAGCATGCAATTCTTTATTATAGATTTTAATTTTTAATTTCATTTATTTTATAACTATAATAAAAATAATAAATAAAATAAATTATAACCTAAGATTGTATCTAAATCACATACTTTGGAAAAATTATAACATTTATAAAATACCTAAAGTAGTGTCATGCTTCATGCAATCTCATTTTCACTACTTAACAAACGTAATATACTAAAGTAATGAAAAAAATTAACAATATACATCCATACATTCTAACTATATATTATAACAATTATAATATAAATTATGCATGGTAATGTTATAAATGCATGCAATCATATGTTATAATTCTTATACTATATGTTGCATGAGCATGCTATTAATTAAATCATGCAATTATATTATAACATTTATAATTAACATGATGCATGAATAATGCATAACTTATGGTAGGGTTTTCTCTATATGATACATTATGACGTATATTATAAAAATAAATCATACATCATCCAATACATAATCTGAAAAAATAAACAAACATATTTTGGATCAAAATTGGCTTCCACACAATTAATTAAATTAATATAATATTTATATTAACTTAATTAATTAAAAAAAACTAATTATTACAATTTATAAATAGAAAAAAACAAAGAAAACCACTATTGGACTGCTGGAGAACCAAACTGCCAGTTCAAACCGTTGCGTCGCGAACCGTCCACCAAAATCGGTCTGCTTCGCGTCTTCATGTTCAGCGCTACGGCACTATGGGAACTTTTTTCATCGTGTCACAACGGATCACCGCGACGCTAGGGCACAGCGCCACTATACATAACAACTTCTGTACAATGTATTTTTGTACTAATCTTCTTTGTTTTTGGCCCCGAAAACTCCAGATTTTTGCCATAACAAAACACGAGCAACCCGGACTATGAATTTATAGACTCAATTACAATTAACGCCAAAAAAACAATGGGCCTTTACATACCAAAATTGTAAAACAAACAACCAAAAACTAAAAGCCAATCTCGAAAATATCCATAATGTGAAAAGTCCACATTCATCACATAAATGCAGTAATTAAACAGAACCCACCATAACTCTGAATTTTAATTTCGAAAAATTAAAACTCGGGACTCAAATACCTGGCTTAGATACCAATTGAACGTTTGTGAAAACTGTGCAGAAGCGTGATCAGATCCCAATTTCAATTTTTTTCATAGAAATATAAAATTACAGAGATGAAAAAATATTATGCATTAAAAAACAACAGGCTTAAACAAAAGAGAAGAGAGAGGAAATTATGGTTTTTAAAGAAAACTTATACTTGAAGTCACAAAGTTCTTTACAAGTCCTCTCCTTTGAATTGAACAAAAAACAATGAACACCCAAAAATGGATAACACCAAGTGGAAACCTACGTATTCTCCTTTGGGGTGAGAATCCACAAGAGTTTATGGGCTTTGTGATTAATTTTTGGAAGAGGGATAAAGAGTTTTTTAGAGGAAGCTTTTGCAGAGAGATCAATTTGGAAGGGTGCACTATGTATCTTCTCTGCGTGAACAAGGAAGAAGAAAAACCTTTTGTTTTTTTAACCACCCCATCTCCACATTTGGTCACTAAAGGACTATCTTCATAGGTAGGAGTTCACAACTCACTCAAGATTCAGGTCAAGTCACCTATGGTCATCCTGGTGAAATATAAGTCTCTTCTATCAGCGGTGTTATATAGTGAGACTAGTTATTTCGTGGTCCAATCTTAAACAAACTCTTTGTATAGAACACCTTCGCTCACATGTCTCCACATGAATAATCAGAATCAGATCATTTGTAGCACTTTACAATAGTTGTAACATCTATAAAGCGGGTCGTATTCGTAGTGTCATCAGGATAAGGTATCCAACCTTATCCATCTACTACATACTGTTTAAGTTGTCACTTAAATATGATCCACATGTATGTCTCTACATACATGTTTAAGTTATAGAAGTTAACCTTGGATCTCAGTTTATTGATTTTATGGGTTAATGCTACTAAATTTCAAATAAAATACTACGTATTCTATTAAACAAATAAATAGTTTGTATATTACAATTATAAACTACATGACTCACAAGATTTAGAGCATCGACCCCACACAATTGAGTCATTTTCAAGCTTGATTCTAACTTGAGCATCGGAGTGAATTTCGCTCAACACCACACCGGTGTTTAGCTTTGTTCATTTTGTAGAATATTGGGCTGATCTCCCTTAAGAAGTACAAATCCATCGTTGGTGCAATTTTTGATATCAACATGTCCTAATCATCATTTTGATTATTGTTCGGTCTTCGAGACTAGCGTGTCGTGAGCGCCCCTAGCCCGAGCAAAGATAATTTATTTTCACCGATCCATGACTTAAACTACAAATGTAGCAAAGTAGTAAGACCGGGGTCAAATCCACAAGGAGACTGTCGAATTGATTTAGACCAATTAATGAATTCCAAGTAAAAAAAGGAGGTTTTGGTGATTCTTGATTTTTGTTTACAAAGTAACTTAAAAACTGAACAAAGAAGAATAAATAAATGTTAGCACAAAAAAGAGGATTGAATCAAATTAATGGAAAATCTTGGGATTAGTTTGCATGCTTTTTATTTTCTATCATTAGTTACTAGTTAATTTCTTCAATTATGTGAATCCCTCAACCTATTAGAAATTCTAATAGCCCAATTAGCCAATTTTTTATAACAATCTAAATTAGCCCTAAATCACTTTTAAGCTTTTTCTTCTCAGTGACATACGAGTTAGAACTGAAAAGTATTAAGTAAATGGTTCAATTGTCGAGACATACTACAAGTCAGACAACTACATCTTATAGCATGATTTATTTGAAAAGACTATACTAGGACATACATGAATTTGGCCAGAAAAAGTCTAGACCCTAAATATGCAATCCTAATACATGCAACTTAATCACTCAATTATGTACAGGCTAGAATGATTTTGTATGCAATAAATTCAATAAATTAGTTTTTCAGAAAAATTCATCAAATTTCTATTCTTAATAAATCAAATCTACCCAAAGGGTTCACAACAATTGAATAAATTAAATAGTAACTTCAAGAATTAAAACATACAAACTATCCCAAGAAAATTACCTAACCTCTAAAAGGCGTATTACAATGATCAAATGAATGAGTCAAAGCTGACTTTGATGATGATCAATTGGGGATTTTACTTCAATGGCTCTTAAAACTAAACTAAACTCTCAAAATTCGCTCTTATTTGGAAGACGAAAACGTTGGCGGCTGTAACTCTCTTATCTCTACGTGCCCTCCACTACTGAACATCAACGCTTTATTTATAGGTTGCGCGCAGCATCGCAACGCTGCGAAATAGTGTTGCAATGCTTGCTTGTGTCGCACGGTCATCAATTTTCCATCAACTATCGTAGATGCTTGAAGGGGGTGTTGCAATGCTTGAAGGGAGCATTGCAATGCTAAGTGCACTGCCTTACAGCGTCGAGGTGCGTTGCAATGCTGGTGATGATTCAACTCCGGAGCATCATGACACTTGGGGGGAGTGTTGCAACCCTGCCCTGCATTTGATGCCACTGCCTTCTAGCGTCGAGTAAGCATTGGACCAAGGCTTGAAAAGAGCGTTGCGACGCTGAGTTTTCTTTCAGATACTAATACTCCCTGATTGCTTCCTGATACTCGCTGCTTGCTTCCTGATACTCGTTGCTCGCTTTCTCGGTACTCAATACTTGTTTTCTTAATGGAATTTGACTTGATAGAACTCGATAATTATCTGTACTCGATGGTAATTTGGCTGTCTCAATTCCTTTGAAGCCTGAATGCTTAAATCATCTATTAGTTGCTTCAAAAATTAACCTCGTTTGGCTCCAAATCACCAATTCCACCTCATGATTGCTCAGTACCTACAAAATAAGGAAATAAACATGTAAAATCCGATAACAAACCCGAATTAAGTTAAGAATAATAGCTCTTTTTTAGAGCTAACAATTATTCAAGCCATTGAATATAGTCTTGTATGATTTTAGTTTTAGCTTGAAAAAATAAAGCTTCAATTTAGACTAGGAGGCATCGTTACTTATGTTAAATTCTGCGCATGTGATTGGGAATTTTTTTTTGAGGCCATGCCATTGCTTTGGTGCTAAGAAAGTATAGACTGGTGGGTTAGGATTTCTAAAAGGGCAAAAGAATCCATTCATTTGAAAAAGTAGATTAGCAGCAACTTTTGCACCTTTTGTTGTGTGAAATCGGTTCATTGATTGAACAAAGCGTTTTTTCCTCTTAATGGTTGCATGGCTTAAAAAACATATATCCTCTATTTTTTTTGGTCTCCACTTGAGTAGATTTCATTGGGAATGACCCAAAATCATGTCACACTTGAGAGAGATTTTCTTGTCCAATATTAGAAGTTTTAAGGTCGGGATCAAAGAAGGTATAAATATAAGAGTTCTCTAAGTAATTTGTAGAAATGATTAAAGTGGTGGTTAAAACTCTTTCCTCATATACACGTTGTTGCCTATCCAAACGGGCAGTGATTTGGATAATCGTGACAAGAAAAATCTTAGTTTCTTTTCTCTTTTTTTTAAAAAACCATCATGAAATTAATTTTTGGATTCTTCAAAACTCTAAGCGTACTTTTAGGACAAAAACTGTAAGACTATAATAACCACTTCTTGCTACAGTAAATACTATTTATATTCCACAATTAACTACAGTCAACACTATTTTAAAACCTCATTTACTACCGTATTTACTATTTGCTGCAGTTTTTACTACTTTACATTCATAATTTTTTTCTTCATTGCTACAGTGTTTATTATTTCCTTCTCAAACTAAGGTAATTTACACCTCAAACACGTAGTAATATAACACAAACTAAAATAATCTACACCCCAAACACAAACTATTATAATTTAACTATAATAAATTGGAATTATAATAATCAACTTCTTACCCCAAATACCTCCTAATGTTTTTCCTCCAAATGCATCCAAATTTCTTCATTTTCTTCCTTGGTCTCTCTCTGATTTTTTAGCAACTTTCTCACATTGATTTCAATCCTCCTTCCGTAGAGCACATTTGATGTGGGTGTTGTGTTAGCCCTAGAGAGTAATGGACATAAACGATTCACACCGACGTCATGCCGAATTTACTTTCGAGTCAATATTTTCTACAGCACAACGATTCATATCCGAAATTGACAATAAAGAGCAGATTTTAGGTTATCTCACTCTCTTTTGGGTTCTCTGAATAAAATTAAGCAGTAGTAAATATGATATTCAATTAAGCTACAAAATTAATTTTGTTAGACGAAACTCTTATTTAATTTACAATATATTTTTAAAATTATATTCAATCAATTAGATATCAATGATATAAAAAAATACCGACATCGACAAACTAAGTTTATAATTTGACTTTTTGAGCAAAAAAATGAAGCATTGTGAATGAAGAAGGAATAAAATAATTGATGTGTGAGTTGAGGGCGAATTACATGCGGTGAGAGAAAATAGAGAACCTTTTTTAGTGAAATTTCTTTCCGAAATAAAAAAAAACAAAACAAAACAAAACAAAACAAAAAAAAAAACAAAAAACAAAAAACAAAACAAAATGCTACGATTGTACCTAAGAGCGTACGGGACCGGTGGCTACCGAGGAAATCCATGACTGGGAATTTCAACTTTTTTTTTTGTCTCCCTTTTTTCCCCTTTCCTAAAGTTGAAATTAAAATTGATTAAATTATCCTTTTAACTTTTATACTTTCTATTTTTAAATGTACAATTTTAGTCACGAAAATTTTAATCTACCTTAAATTTAGTCATTCAAAATTATTTTTTATCGAAATTGATTAAATAATCATAATAGTTTTAATGCAAGAAAATATAATACGTAAATGTGTTTTCAAAATTTAGAAAGAAAATACTAGTAAATCACACGATGTTTTTTAAAAAATCAATTATAAACAAGCAGTATGGAGTAAATTTAAGATTTCTTAAAAATACAAAGACTAAAATTGGATATTTAAAAGTATAGAATAATTAAAATTGGACATTTGAAAGTATCATGACTAAAATTGAACAAACTTCAAAATACATGGAGCAAAATCATATTTGGTTTGATCAATTTTAAGGACATACCCATTATCATCAATTATCAAGTGGTCCTAAAGCGCCTTTGGTACTTTATTTTTAGTACAACAATTGTAAAGATGGGAGATCGAATCTCCCACCTCTAAAATAGAAAGTCATGTCAATTTACCACTAAACTAAACTCACTTTGAATGTCGTTGGTTTTTATAGCAAACTATTTAATCTTTTAAATTTAGTAGATAACTATTTGAGCTTATGCTTCTTAATCATTTCCTTTATGTATAATCTAACTTTAATTAACACGTAGTTTAATATGTATGTAACAGTTCACTACAGGATTAAGAGTTTGTGGCAGCCTTTTTCTTAAAGCTATTGCAATAGTTTTAAATCGTTGGATGATATGTCGCAATAGTTAACAAACCACTAGTAGAGACTGTGTTGGGAGTATCTGTTGCAGCAATTTTAACAATCCCTGGAATTAGATTCAAAATCTACTGCAATAGGTACCTAAATTGTAGCAGATCGTTACATCAAAATGCGACGTTTTAGCAATCGTTGTTTCATGTGCAACAGTTTTGTAACCACTGGAATCATATGTGAACCATTGCTATTACGATTTCAATAGCAACATTTCTTTAAATAATGCAGCGGTGAATAACCTCTACTAATTTAGATCAGTTAAAAAACTGTAGGAGCATCTTGTAACCGCTGCAATGTTGTCCTAATACAATAATGTATTATTGCTTCAATATTTTGGTCATCTGCGACGATAGTTTTTTCTCGATTGCAACGATTATATCGATCTATGTTATTCACAACAATTTGTGACCATCAACATTCTTTGATAATTATTGCAATAATTGATCTTATACCAACAATTTTAATTCTCATATCGCAACAAATTTATACCGTAACTATAATGGTTTTTTTCATTTCATATCCATATTTCAAATTTCATTGGCACTTCCAAAAAGTATAAAAAGTAAAAATTGTAAGAGCAAGTAATAAAATTTCATTATATATAGTCTTTTGAAAAATATTATAAAGATAAAATTAGATTTCTTAGATGTATAGGATCTAAACAAACTAAGGATGAGTGTATCTATAAATTTTAGAAAGATTAAGTTGTCCAATAATAGTGATTGACACTTGTTTTGGTAAAAATTTTCACAATAGGAACTCTATATCATTACAAAAGTAAAGTATATGAATTAAATTGTTGCAAAAATAAATGTACACATATAAAAACTAAGTTTATTGACTAAATTATTGTTGTCATAAAAGTTCAAATGCAAAAAATATTATAATTTTTGTTTTTTTTTTTTTTGCTAAATGCACGTTTGAAAGTAATTTTGAAATACTTTTACTATGTTTATAAAATCTCTTCAAAACACACATTTCGAAGGATAGATTTGTGAATGTTTTAGATACATGTTTTGGAACAATTTCCAATATACAAAAAATTAGATCACACTCAAACATATCTTAAACTTCGATCTATCAAAAATATTTTTTTTATTTTTCAAAATGATCTCATTGTTGTGGGCGAATTAGTCCGACAAAATAAAGCAAAAAATCAAAATAAAACCAAAATTAAGATAAAATAAGATAGGATAAGATTTGATTTTAGCTTATCTGGTATTAGAAAACTCAAATCCCAATCTTAATAGGGCTAAAATAAATCCTAAATCAAATCTCCTATAAATACACTCTTATAGCTTCATATAAGGTATCTAAAAACTTCTAATTCTTTTATATTATTTAGTCCTCTTATAGACTTAGACATCAAAACTCTTTCTTTGTTTTACATATCATCTCTTCTCTGAACTATAAATTTACCATTGTTACGTGAAGGTCAACTATATTTTTTTTAGTCAAAATTTGACACCAACAATCTTGTCAAACAATTTAATAGAAATATGAAGATGGCCATGACCCATTACATAATATATTAGTGAGAAAATTTCAATAACGGCAATTTACATGCAGGAAAGGGAAAAAAAAGGTGATGTCTGATGTGAAATTGGTTGATAATGGAAAAGAATAAAAGAAAATATGCGAAAAATGTACGTAAGGAAAATGGTAGGGTGCAGGCGAAGACTCAGGAAACAAAAAGTGAGGAAGGAATAGAATATAATTTTTCCTTCTCTTTTTCTCTTCCATAACCAAGAGAATATGATATAAAAAAAAATATAGGGAATTTCAAAAAAATAAAATAAAATAAGAAAAACTATTTACACAAAATAATAAAATTTTAATTTTTTTTTATAGAGATAGATAAAAATTTATTAATATCTATTAGTAATAGAAACGGGTAGAAATTGATAGTAGAACACTGTCAATATGAAACAGTATTTTTTTTTTTTTTTTTTGTTATTTTTGTAAATGAATTGATATTGGGAAAATTTTCCATTTTGTGTGTGTTTATAAATACTGTTGCAGTGCTCACTCCCAAAGGCCAAATCCTCAATTAAGGCCATTGGCAATATAAAAAAATCTTTGTAATTAAGTCGTTAAAATTTGGACATTTCAATTTTTGCATGGCCAGCAGTTGGAGGATTATTATTGCTTCTCCACGATTCTTATTATCATCTCCTCCATCGTCTCTTTCTCACAGTCATCTCTTTCCCTCCGCTACTTTCCTCCTCCGGTATACACCTGTTTTTTGATCTATTTGGCTTTTGTATTTTACTTTATTTGGAGTTTTTTTTTTTATCTTCTTTGATCATTAATGTGATAGTTCTCTCCTACATGTTTTGTTTGAACTTAACCTACTTCGTAGGTTTGATTCTTTTGGCCTTTTGATTCATCCTGTAATGTTTTAATCATTTGAGAGTTTATTGTCCCACGACTAATCGAAAAATCAGGAATTCACTGTTTTGATAGAAATTTATGTATTCTTATGTTAATAAAGATATTTTTATGACGTTTTTGCACATCAACTTAACTATAAACATTTGTTCACGTTTTATAACCATCGAAATATGTATTTTTAACTTAATAGTTATTTTTTAAGATCTAAATTAAGGTTTTCTCGATGGTTTACGCCAACAAAACCCATATTTATAGTAGTATTGGTTCTTTTTTAGTTTTCTTCAAAGTCTTGAATGTTCTTTTTAGTATAATGGAGTAGGGGATTTGAACTATAAATTTTTTTTGTTGTTAACACATTTATATGTCAGTTAAACAATGCTCGAATTTGACGAAATTTTGAATGTTATATCTATAAAATTGTTGAAATAATTTTATTCTATATTATAATAAAAGGCATTATGAGTAGGGGAGAATTTTTACCATTCCATCTTGTTCTTTTATCTTTAACCAAATGTCTATTATACTTTCATATCCTCGAGAGGTAACTATTTGTGATTCAATTTATTCTCACTTTTTTTTGTGTGATTGTTTATGATGGTATTTTACTAGCACATTCCTTGTTTTACCACATTGTCATATTATATTTATCTTAAAAAATTATGTCTCAAAGATTTTCAACCACAACCACACTCTATGCATTTTATATTATGGTAAATTAACTTTAAACAATAAATATATAGTTTTAAGCACTATTTTTTTCTAATTATTTCATTTCATCGTTAAACCAGAGACAAGTTACCCTAGATAAGACCTATAAAAATTGATGGCAATTTAAAGAGATTAGATTAGTAATCTTTCGTTTAACGATAGATTGTTCAACCAAAAGTCTCACATTGACAGACAAGAAAAATTAGAACAATATCATGAATATATAAACAATAAATAATAACTGATCCAATTAGTATAAAACCTTTAAGACGTGATTAGTAAATACTCAGTTTATCCAATATCTTATTAACGCAACTATGAAAATTTCTCATACTACGTGAAAATATAGAAAATTTTACGTATTTCTGCTATTTATTGTGTCATATCAACATCTTTTATAAAAAAAAAAGATTCACTGATATATTAATGTGAAGTTTAGTAAATGTACGATATTCTCGTAGTACTAGAAAATTTCCCGCACAATTAACAAGTGGTTGTTTTTTTGTCTGTCTGTTGGGTTTTTAGGGCAAGTCATTGGTCAGCATATGAGAAGAACCCAGAGGAGCAAATATGGCCCACAGTGGTACCAGACCATGTGATCCATACTAATATATCTGAAAACTATTGGGCCCCGCATCCCGAAACTGGAGTTTTTGGGCCTCCAATAGCCCACCAAAGTACTTCTGCAGTCCCGAACGACACGTCGGCTGGTGGTAAGGAGGATTCAGTTCTGGACATTAAGGCTTGGTTCCGACATAACGGCCTCGAAGACCTTGAGAAGCCACTCTAATTTGGACTCTTATGATCAAAAGATAATAATATTCTGTCACGCATGAATAATAATTAAGCTTGCATGCATTGCACTAAGAACAACTTTATATCTACTTTGTTTTATGAATATGTCAATATATTGTATATTTGGCTTGAGGGTTGTGCTTTTAATCTCAAGTTGTATTATGAGGAATTACAGAAATTTGGTAATAAATATGCTGCCAATCTATACTATATTAGTACTCAAATATATATATATATATATATATATATATTTAATAATATATTATATATATATATATATATAATATATATATATATATACTGTATTAAAATGTACAATATGGAAAAAAAAATTTACCTCCCATTTTCCCTTATATTTTATAGTAAATGACTACTTTGCCCTTCTATCTTTAGGGTGCGACTTTCATTTGATGTATGTTAAGCAATGTTAGGATAATCGAAGTGCAACCTTATATCAATGAAACACAACTCATCGAGTGCAAGTGGTTATACATATTGAATTGATGTGCCATTCCTATATGCATGTCATCTATGTATAAAAATGTCACTATTTAAGTTTAGGTGTCCGTTGATACCCTTCAATCTTTGGGACACAAGTTTTTGAGTTTAGGTGTTGGTTGATTGTTTGTGTGTAGATAGTAACATACATCGAATGAATGTATTAATTCATGTATGAATGTGACCCATATAAAAGGCAACTTATCAAGTTTAGGGTTCGTTAAAAGACATTGGAATAATAAAGGTGGTCCTTCATATTTTCACTTTAGGAAATTGATGTAGATAAATAAAAGTTAATTTTGAAGTCAAATGAGTACATTTTATGTCAACGGAACACCACTATTGGGTGTAGCTGGTGTTACATTTCGAATCTCTACATGTATTACTAATTTTACAATATTGTTTTTGTTTTTGAAAATAAATTTCAATGTATCTTATATATTTATAAAGTATAGAGCAGTAGAAGCCATTTCAATATACTTAATTGACATGATTTTCCATCATTGAATATAAATAAAATTTCAACATTTACACTAAATCCTTAAAAAAAATAAAACAGTAAATTATAAAATTCACTTGACTCTTGAACATGCTTCAATGGTGAATTTTTTTATTCGGGAGATGAGAAGACTTAAAATGAGGCGATTTAGGAGATGTGACATATGATGAAGTGATAAGGGGTGGGAGTGACCTGGGATGAGGCAATTGAAGAAAAAAAAAAGTGATTGGGATGGGGAGAGCTAGAATGAGGTGACTCGAGAGAGGACGCATTGTGTTTGGCCTATGCCAAGGGGGAGGTGAGCAATTGAACCAAAAATCCTAGTTGTTGCCTCTATCCATGGGCCTCATTAAATCTCTGGTGGAGTTTTAAGTTTGTACCCTTGTCCGGATAATATCTAGCCCTTATTGTTTAAGTTTTACTCTTCATGTCACTTTTCCTTTCTAAGTTTGCTCCTTAGGTTCAAAGTCATTCACAATATTATCTTCTACCCCCCTAGATGATGCTTATGATTTAACATTATAGATTGGACATTTGGGGCTCAATAGGAGTAAAACCCTTTGTCGATATTTTCCTTAGAAGTTAACCCACTTTTGGCACTTGTAGGGCAACTTTGAACATTTAGACTACCAACCCCTCACGATATGAACCTTGAACTTTTGAGTTCTATGTTATCGATGGAATTAACTTTGTAATTTAAAGTCTTAGAGTAGTCCCTAGATTATCCTTGAAAGTTCAAACGGTTTTTTTGTACGGATGGTCTCAATTTAGAGGTCTAAATAAAAAATGACCACTTGTTGAAAAAGAAATGGAAAAAGTGACCCTTTACTTGCGTCATCCATGTGTGGCTTTACTGTTTCGCCCCTAAATCCACCCTGTGTACCTGCCACTACCGAGGAACTCAATCCTGGATGACTTGTCACCATTCTTCAATGACGAATAACTTGATAATCAATGCACGGTGTACGACGACACTCGACACATGCTATATCCACTATACTCGATCATAGCCACGTCATACTCGATACTTGATTACTTTATACTTGATCCATTTGAATTATCCGTGCCACATTTGTCCTGCTCTATAGTTAATGCTCACATACAAACATATACAAATTGGGAAAATTTTCTGACAATTCTTATAATTCTTTGAAATTGATTTCCTGAAAAGTGAAGTAATTTTTTTTTCATAACAAATAACAAACACAACATTTGAAACACATGACAAAAAATTGTGCTCGCTTTCCATAAAAAAAAAACCCACTTTCACAAAACTGAAACTTGTTGATAAAAATAAAGTTATAAAGGTATTCAGATAATTGTAGACAACCAGTTTCAGACGTCAAGTAAGTAAATGTGTAAGTTTTTTTACTTTTCCCACGTTGTGTGAGAGACCTACAAACGTAGTAAAGAGAACGAGTGAGTGTGAATGACAAGCGAGTAGCTTCCAGTGGAGCGAGGATGAAGAGAGAAAACTATGAACCAGTGAGCATCTAGTTGGAGAGTATCGGATATCGAGTGTCGTGTGCCGAGCGTCGAGTAGCGAGGAGTGAGTATTCAACAAAAATCTATTTTTCTAACTGCTTATTTTCCGTATTGTTTTTCTTAAAGGATGAAGAAGTATCTATTCATACATTATGGTGATACATGGGACAACATAGAAGAACACTATACTGGAGACCGTTTGAAGGGTTTTCTAGTGTCGAGCACATTGACATATAATGAGTTGGTAAATATAGTATATGAGATCATGCAAGTTAGTTCGACAAAGTTCAAAATTATATTGAGGGTGACATATAAGATGGAGACTAATTCTTCTCCAGTATACTTAATGGACGATACTAATGTCCAAATTCTTCTTTCAGAGTATGATCGTACTAGATCTCAAGTGTTTGTAAGTCTTGAGGAAATTCAAGAAATTCATCACGAGGCAACATTTGATTACATAGAGAGAGAATACCAATCCATGTGTCAAGCAAATGTCAATGAGCATGATGTTTGTCCACCAAATGTCTCATTGGAAAATGACGATATCAATGTTAATATAGCCAACATATTACATCTGAATGTGACAATAGAAGAGGTTTGGAATGACATCAGGGTTAAAACTTGTGTAAATGAGAATGTGATGATAGAAGAGGAAGAAGGTGGAAATGAAGAACAACCAACCCCAGTTGTTTTAGGGAGTGGTCCTACTATTGTGAATGAAGAATAACCAACTCCGAGTCTGTCAAATTATTTTGGCTATTTTTTTTTTGGGAGTCTGCCTTGCAAAAGTCCGCATAATGTACCATTTAATAGTAATGCCAGAACCAGGGATTTGACCATTGCAACCACAGTCTTTCCGTAGGGTTGGTGAATACCATTGAAATAGGTCAAATTTTCTTTAGCAAGAATGATGTGAAAAAAAAGGTTAGCAATATTGGCTATTAAGAACAATATTGAGCTGCGTGTTAAAAAATCGAACAAAAAATTGTATAGTGTTCAATGTATACACATGAATTGTAAATGGGTTGTTCAAGCAATTAAAAATGGAGGGATGTAAAATTTTCAAAATTATAAAATGCACACCCGAGCACATATGCTCGATTGAAGTACTTAATCATGACCACAGGCAAGCCAACGCATTCGTTATTCGTCACTTAATCAAGGACAAGTTGGCGTTGGTCAGGTCGACAAATCGCACCATATTATTGAGGATATATGACATTAGTACCGTGTCAATATTAGTTATGACAAGGCATGACCGTGTGAGAGAAACTACTTTTGCAAGAGGGACGCCAGAGTAGTCATATATCGTCTTATATGCATATGGCGAGGCTTTAGAGATAGAAAATCATGGAGCTATATTTGAGATCAAGCTTGAAGATTCACGATATATCAAATACATATTTATGGCACAAGGTTCGAGTTTAAGAGGTTTTAAGAGTTTTCGACTCATGATCATTATAGATAGTACTTATCTAAAGAGGAAATACAAGGGAAAAATATTAGTTGGTGTTACAATGGACGGTAATAATCAACTATATCCACTGGCATATGCAATTGTTCATAGTGAGAATGACTAAGCATTGAAGTGGCTCATGACGAACCTTAAAACAACAATTAGAGAATGCCCTAACCTCATATTCATCATAGATCATAAACAAAGTATAGCTAATGTTGTTAATGTTGTATTCCCCAATTCTTATCACAGACTTTGTACCCACCATTTGAAAAGGAACATGGAGAAATACTTCAAGCACGAATCCGTGAGAAAATTATTTAATGATGCTTGCAAAGTGTATCGGGAATTAGAGTTCAAATGTTGTGGGGACCAAATAGTGAGCTACAATAGTCGTTCTCCTGCCACATATTTGGAAGATGCTGATGTCCAAAGATTGGCACAATTTTACCCGTCCGGGAACCAATATAATAACATGACCAGAAATAGTGCAGAAAGAAGCAAGAGTATTGCCAATAACTTTGTTGCTAGAATACATAAGAGGTCCACTTCAAGGGTGGTTTCATGAGCAACGAACAATGTGGTATGATTATACATCGACATATTCAAAGTAAGTAGAGGGAATAGTGGATTTAGAGTGTGACAAAGTCAAGTGATACTGAATAAATCCAATCGATTGTTATAGATTTCATGTCAAGGACGATGGACTAGATGGTATCGTTAGCCTTAACACTTGATAATGTAGTTGCATACAATTTAAGTGTTTGGAGATTCCGTGTTTGTACCTTATTGTTGCAACTAGAGAGCGCAACATCAATATATTTACTTTATGTAGCATATTATATAGTGTTGATTCTCTGGTACTAGCATACACAGAGTAAATAAACTCATTTGGTCATGTATCCGAATGGAAAAATCTACTAGAGTATACCGAGGTAAAAATACTCCTACCGAAAAGGGTTTTACAGGTTGGTAGACGAAGGGTAAATAGGATACCTTTTGCTGGAGAACATGTGACATTAAAGATATGTGGCCGGTGTGGCCAAACGGAACATAATGGACAGAAATACAACAAACCACTTGATATGTCCAAACGTAAGAAATGGGCATGGAGCGAGATTCAAAGGACCCAGACACAATCGACATAGGCATAGACGACAAATAATGTATAGCATATGGTGATTTAGATTGTTATTGTTTTATAATATAGATTGTTCATTCTGTAATGACATTTGACTCCCTATAAAGTAAGCATTCTATTAAATACTCGATACTCGACCCATGTTACATGTTACTCACTAGTTGATCCATGTTATAGGTTACTCGATTACTTTATACTCAACAATATTGGATAAATATTAACCGAAATTTCAATAATCGATACACGATGTATGTTACTCGATACTCGATACATGTTCCTCGTTACACGACCTAGTAACCTAATAAACATACAGTTGCACCATGGAAATATACGAAATTAGATATACACAATTTGTTCATAAAGATTACAATTGCTCAAATAAAATTCACAAGCTCATACATTTACAAATAATGCCAAACTTGACATAGAAAGACCTAATAGAAAAACCGATTGGCCCATAACTCGGCACCATACTATGTCCTAAAATCATGTATTTGATCTTACCTTAATCTCTCCATACTCATCCCAGTCACCAGGTATTCAAAGAACTTGAGATAGAATATCTCACAGCCCATTGTATCTGAACCCTGTAGGACGTCTATATTGACACAACTCTGTTAGAGTTGACATTCAACATTCGGAAGAGATTTGGATCTTAAGCACTCTAATTATTTTAATTTTAGTAAATAATCATGCAAGGTCATACATAGCAAATTAGGGTTAGAATGATAACCTTTATAGAACTCCAAAAATGATATATCCCCTCTTTGTTTTCTAATCATGAACGGTTCGTAGACAACCACAAGAGTCTTTCCCGCTATTCTTCGGCCTTAGAACGGATTTTGGGATCTAAATTATGAAGAAACTAAAGGAAATTTTGGGATTGAAAATATTTTGGTGTGAGAATTCAAAAGAACACATTTTTTTCAAAAAACAAATATGCATAAACTTTTTCCTCCACCAATTTTCTTCTATTTATAGTGTAATTACATGAAAAAAGACTTAATCTTAAGTTGACACTTAATTTTCCATGCCTTAAGTGGAATTTGAGGTGTTTTAGTAAGTAGAAAAAATGGGATAATTCCACTCACTATGAATTTGGGATATTTCACTAACTTGAAAAAATCACTTAATCTTTTGAATTTTAAAAAAATCAAATTTTAATGAATTTTAATTTTAAATAAAATTAATTCAAATAATTAGTTTTAAATGAAATTAATTTCTTTAAAACTATTTTTTAAATAAAATTAATTCTAATAATTAATTAATCAAATTAATTTAATATCAAATATTAAATTAATAAAACACCAATCTCGAACGTGAATCCCCGTTCACGTGTATAATTTTCAAATCAATTTTAAATAATTACAGCTCTCTAATTTCATTTAATTTAACAATTAAACTGTATAATTACGTTAATTATATCATATATAATTAACGATTATTCCCTAAACCAATTTGAACCTTTCGAATTCTCTCATCACGTTGTCCTAAGGTTTAGTCCGATATGAGCTAGTAGGGGGACCTAACGGACCTACAGATCATGAGATCTAATGATTCAAGATTAATTGGCTAAACTCTTTAACCTAATTAACAAACATTTGTTAACTGCCGAGACACTCTACTAAAGCCTAGTAGCTGCACTTTCCTCACTATAGTATATTTCTCTCCACATGATTTAACTATGATTAGTAAGTTGATCCTTTACAGGTTGTTCATAATCATAGTTGGGTCAAAATTACCATTTTACCCCTGTAATTACATCTTGTTCCTTAAGTTCCACTGATACTCTAATGAACAATTGGTTTGTGGTCCAACTACTAAACCGAATCCCTATCAGACCAATGAGAGGGTGGGGTCCCTTGTTCAAGACCCGGAGTCAGCACTTAAGAGAACAACCTATCTATTATCCTTAAAATCAGATAGGAGAGAATTCCATCTTGCAGGACTATGTCCTCAGCTATCTACCTGGTCTTACCCCTAAAATGGAAGACGTATTGAGTCGGCGATATTGAGCCACTCTCACTCATGCAGATTATCAAATTGAAATAATCAGTTTTAACAGTAAACAACGTTATAAAGAGAAATGACTATTTCATTGTTTGGTCTTATGTAAACATCTTTTACATACGATGTCCCTGCTCACATGTCTCTATATGAACGATTTCAAGATTACATTGTTTATATCAAATACAAAGTGGGTTGTATTTATAGTGTCATCAGGATAAGGAATCCAACCCTATCCTTATACTTATAGACTATTTTGACTATATACTCAAATTTGATCCACTTTTATGTCTCCATATAAAGTTCAAGTATTCATGTTATCGTCAGGGGTTCATTAGTTTATTGGATTTAGGCTTTAACACGTGCAATTTACATATTCAATATTAACTTTACTGAATAAACCTCAATAACATCTTTATTGCGTATAGAATATTTTTAATGTTTACAAACTGCGAGTTTTAAGATATACAACCCAACTGGGCTCAACTTCCAAGGACTAGGTGTATGGTCGGGCTTTAAGGCATACAAGTTATAGAATTGTGCTAGGGAGAGGAGAGTGTAGCATAGGGATGCTAAGAATGATACCAGTTATTGAGTTTTATGTCCTAAAACCCATTGTTTGTTAACATTAAACATATTCTATTTTGCAATAAAGATGTTGTTGAGGTTTATTCAGTAAAATTGTTATTGAATATATGAATTGCATCTTTGAGAACCCTAAATCCAATAAACTAAGAACCCTTAGTTATAGCATGAATTCTTGAGCTATATATGGAGACGTAAAAAGTTGATCAAGTTCAAGTATATAGTTGATACCTCTCAAAAAGAGCTTTTATTCCTAGCTTAATTTAGGCTTATTATTGGATTTTATGTGTTTATTGTCCTATTTTGTAAATATCGAGCAATTAAGAGGTAGAACCGAGTATTTGGAGTTGAACGGGGTTAATTTGAAGCAAATTGGAGTTGATTTGAGCATCTGGGCTTCAAATGAGTAAAAAAACCAAAAAGCCCATGCTTTAGCGTCGCACGCTCACCCCTTGCCTAGGTCCAACACTTGCCTGACGCCAGAAGACAGAATGTTGGTGTGCAGGGCAATGTTGCAATGCTCTTATTGGAGTAAGCTACCCATGTCGTCCACATGCGCGTCTTCTTTGGCCCAAACACAGGGCAACATTGCAATGCTGTGATTTATTCTATAAATATATCTCTTCACCCTTAGGTTAAAAAGGTTTAATTTTTTTTTTTTTTTTAAAAAAGGCTCACTTTTGGAGCTAAATTGATGGAGGTCGAGGTTGATCTTCATTCTTCTTCTTTTTCCTTCAATTTTAGTATCTTTAAGTTAGTTTTTTTCTTTTTATTTTAGTATCTTTAAGCTAGTTTTTTTCTTTTTATTTTATGTTGTAATCAATGGATCAGACGTTTATCTCGAGTTTTTCTATGAATTAAGACGTAATTCCTATCTAATTTCCTTGAGCAAGAGCTCTATGTTTAATTTCTTGAAGATTTTGTGATTAAATTTGATGTTCTTTAATTCTATGTTTTCTTTGAATCTTGGTGCAGTTAGATTTGCATTTGTGTGTTGGACTGACGACCCTATCATAATTGCATGCCTTTTCTAGTTAATCTTGAGCTCGCATATTTTCTTGTGTTCGTCTATGCTTGAATTTACCCCGGTAGCAAAAGATTAGATGTGAACGCTTAGATTTACAGGCTGACCTTGAATCTTGGTAATGCATGTTTAATCTAGTTTCGAAGAATAATTTGGTTAATTGAATATGAATTTTCCTTACATTTAATCGACGTGATTTAATTCTCATTCTTAATACATATGATTTTTAATTCTATATGATCGTTAAGAACCCAATAGAATTAAGAGCATGTAGTTTAATTAAGGTATGACCTTTTAAATCTTAATTAATAATTAGGACACTTGATTGGTTTTGATTTAATTAATTGTCGATCTTTATAGAGATTAATTAAATCGAATAGATTTAGTAGTCGTGCATGCATAAAATGGAATGTTGGTTTAATTATTGATTTTCATGATAGAAATTTCATAGGAAACTCTCTCTCTTGCTCTAGAAATTAGACAGACCCCTATCCTAGATTATATTTACCCCTTTATTTCAATTTCATGCATTTATCTCTTCCACACCAAAACCCCTCATTTACCACTCTAGTTAGAAAATTGGCTTAACGAAACAAATCACGCTTCCCTACGAATCAACTCAGCCTTACCACTGTTGCTAGTTTTAGTAGTGATAAGAGTAGTTCGATATTTACAAATTTTTCTTTTGATCTTTAGGATTTTGGGATTAAACAATGCCCCAAAAACCCAACCATCGATAGCCAAAATGATCTATAGTATAAAGATGAGGTCAGGTACCTTATCCTGAGGACACTGTAGATGCAGCCCACTTTGTTTGTTCATGTGGAGACATGTGAGTGGGAGCATCCTATGCAATGAGTTTGTATGAGACCAGACCACGAAATAGTCACTTTTACTTTATAACGTCATTTACTGTTAAGACTGACTATTTCAATTCGATGACCTAGGCAACTCGATCTTAATCCTGAGCTAACTATGAACTCCTATTTATTCACGATTATCCTTTAATCTGTATGGATGAGAGTGGCTCATCATCTCCGACTCAATAAGCTTCCCATTTTAGGGATAAGACTGTGTAGATAGTTGGGGATATAGTCCTACAAAATGGAATTCTCTCCTACCATATTCTAGGGATAGTAGATAGGTTGTTCTCTTAAATACTATCTCCAGATCTTAAATAAAGGGCTTCACCCTTTCATTGGCTAGAGAGGGACTCTGTTTGGTGGATGGACCACAATCGTTAGAAGATCAGTGGGACTTAAGGAGCGTGTAATTATAGGGGTAAAACGGTAATTTTAACCCAGCTGTAATTGCGAACAATCTGTCAATGATCGACTTACTAATCATGATTAAATTAAGTTAGTAGAAATATATTTGCAGTGAGGAGAGTGTAACTACTGGGCTTTAGTGGAGTGTCCTGGTAGTTAATGAATGTTGGTTAATTAGATTAAAGAGTTTAGCAAGGTAATATCGAATCGTTGGAGTTTATGATCTATAGGTCCATTAGGTCCACCTACTAGCTCAAATCAGACTAAACCTTAGGATAGTGTGATGAGAGAATATGAAACGTTCAAATTTGATTTAGGTATAAGAGTTAATTATATGCAACATAATTAATGATTTTATTATTGAGAATTGTAAATATTTAAATATGATTCAAATATTATACACATGAATAGAGATTCATGTTCAGTATTCGTGTTTTATGATTTAATATTAGATATTAAATTATTTTTAATTAATTATTTAAAATTTATTTTTTTTATTAAAAAGTAATTATTAGAATTAGTTTTAAAGAAGTGAATTTTATTTAATATTAATTATTTGAATTAATACTATTTAAAATTGAAACGCATTTAAAATTTGGTTTTTTTATTCAAATAAAATTGATTTTTTTGGAAATTCAAATTAAATTGAATTTTTTGGAAATTCATTTAAAATGGATTTCAAGTTAGTGGGATTATCCAATTTTTTCCACTAAATATTACACCTAAAATTCCACTTTTGCCTGCTTAATTACGTGTCACTTTGAGGTTAATTCACCTGGCATGAATTCTTTTTTAAATAGACGAAAACTTGGTATGGAAAAAGATTTCATGCATTTTGGTTTTTGAAGTCTTGTTTTTCTCTCAACATTCTTGATACAAAAACTCTAAAAATCCTTTTTTCTCTTCAAATTTTATTACAAATTGGATCCCACAATCCGTTCTAAGGCTGGAAAATAGCGTGGAAGACTATAGCGATAGTTCACGAAGTGTTCATCATCTTTTCAACCAAATGATAGCTTTTTTTTTTTTTTTTTTTTAGTTTCATTAAAGGTTGTATCTCTAACCCTATTTCCAAGTTATATGCATGCATGCTTGTATCTCTAATCCTATTTCTATGTTATATACATGCATGCTTGTATCTCAAACCTATTTCTAAGTTATATTCATGCCTGCTTCAATCTTTAAAACTAATGAATTTAGAGTGCTTAATGTCTTAATTGTTTCTGCACGTATATTTTTAACTCTTACAATTGGTATCAGAACATGTTTTAAGCACTCAATTTGCATTAATTTAGCTTAGTGGATGTTATTTCATGTGATGAATGTTGTGGTTACTAAAGTGGATATATTACGGTTTTGGCATCAAAATTAAGCTTCCTTGTGTTGTAATAATTGTAATTGCATGCTTGTTTATGGGCATTAATGTATGAAGAAGAGTTCGTAAATTTACTAGAGTCACTAGAGTTGAAATTAAGCTGTAATTTGAAGATTTTGGAGCAAAGTACAAGCCGAAACGCAAAGGCAAGGGAAAAATTGCCTTGGAGGTCTAGTTTAATCCTTTTTCACATGGTTCAGGCTGGTTTGAAATGTTTGGGATCAATTCGAGCGAGATTCTGAATTATTATTGTAATAATTTAATTGTTTGATAGCCTAGGATGCCAAAATCGATCCATTTTAGTATGTTTAATTAATTGGGCATTAATATATGTTTTAGTTAAATTAAATCTTGTTTGTGCATAAAATATGCCATGTATATTTATAGGAAAAGCAACTCGGGGGTAATGCATAATCGATCTCAGGGGTAAAACAGCTTTTGACCTAGTCGTTATTACGAATAATCTGTGAAGGGTTGACTTACTAATTATGGTTATATCAAGTGGATAGAAATATATCTACAGCGAGGGGAGTGCAACTACTAGGCTTTAGTGAAGTGACCCGATAGTTAACGAATTTTGATTAATTCAGTATACAGAGTTTAGTCGGTTAATCTTGGATTGTTGGAGCCCATGATCTGTAGGTCCATTAGGTCCCTCTACTAGCTCACAAACGGACTAAACCTTAGAATAGCGTGATGAGAGAATTTGGAACGTTCAAATTCGAATTAAGGGAATCAGTAATTATATACAATATATCTAAATGTTTAATTATCGCATTAAACGAAATTGGATAATTGGATAATATTTAAATATGATTTAAATATTAATCACATGAATAGAGATTCGTGCTTATGGAACTAGTATCTTGGATATTAAATTATTTGGATTAATTTTATTTAAAAATGAATTTTTGAATTTTATGAAAATTCAAATATATAAATCAATTTTATTTTAATTTGATTTTTGGAAAATCAAATTAAAATTGAATTTCATTAAAAATTCAAATAAAAAATTTGATTTTGAATCAATTTTAAGTCATATTGGGGTTTTCCCACGTTGGACACTAATTTCCCACTATTACACGACTTACTTGGTGTCAAAATGTGATTGCAATTAGTTTGCATGAGAGAAATGATCAAAACTGAGATCCATTTGCTAAGATTTGGGCATGCAATTGGTAATTTTGTAGATTTTTTGTTGGAGAAAATTTTTTCAACACAAGAACACAGAACCAGAAAATTTCTCTCCAATTCCCAAAAAATTCCAACTCATTTTGGGTTCCACCACCCAATCTAAGGTCCTAAAGGATAGTAGGGAAGATCAAGTGGTGGTCCACATCAATTTGGAGTAAAGATTCAAGCAGAATTCAAAGATCTGAAGTGTTCTTCGAAGGTAACTTCAGAAACCTTATATTTTAGCTTATAAATATGCTTGCTTAGTTGCTAAAATTGATTGAATTAGAGTGCTTAATGATTTTGTTTGCTTCCTCTAATTGCATGTTAACCCCAATAGGAGTATGCATATAAAATTTCCTTGATAAACTTTCATTATGCGGTTAAGCATGGAATAGGCTTACTGTAAACGCATGCTAAACTCTAACTTCATTATTTAAAAACGTGGATCATGCGATCAATACATATTTAAAGCATTCATCGAGAAAATCATGATATAAAAACAACATGTTAAATTAACTATGTGCTGAAAATCATTTGTAAAAATTTGTCATTCATTAGGCTTTCCATCTCACTCTTTTAAAATGTTTTCCTCCCCAGGTATCGGTCGATGTCTCGAGGCCTAGCAATTCTGCCAGTCCGTCACTTCTCAGACCCATAGAGAGTGAAAATTTAGGTGGCTCATCATGTTCTGTTAATATAGTTTTTATATCCATGTCATGGAAATAGGGTAGAGTTGTGTTTAACAGAATTTGTAAATAAGTTTGGTTTACAAAAACTGTAAGTATATTGATGTTGATATTACGATCAATAATAATTTGTATGCTTTAAGTTGCTGCTGAGATTATGTGTTAAGTTTTAGAGGATTATATGTCACTCCCCGCCCCAGATTACCCTCTTAAGCTGGATGGAGTGGTGACTGCAGCAGTTACCAACCCTTTTGCTGGCACTTACTACCTATCTAACCTGTTAAATTTCGCTCAAACCCAGAATGCGTACATATAATCAAAACACTGAACAATTAACTCAGAATTTAATACATTTACATTACAGGATTTCGCAGTATCGTCCATACATGAATATTACAATTTAGTGAGCCCCGACTAGAACACTAGGTACTACTGCTCAGATACCTTCTACATGTACTTCAGTATCGAGCTATTCAAATTCTAAGACAAAGCTTCAATACCTCCTCCATGTACTTCAGTACTGAGCTATTCACATTCTAAGTCCAAGTTTCAATACCTTCTTCGTGTACTTCAGTACTGAGCTATTTATACTTACTGGCATATTCTTATCTCTTAACGACTTAGTTGCCCAAACGCATTCCTTACTAATGCATCCTCATGGTCATTGTAAAGCGTAAACATAACATTAAAGTGAGATGTGTTGCTACATAACTATTTTAGAATAATTGTCATAAATAGCTTTCAGTAAACATGTATTGCTAAACATTCACAAGCTTTAGCAATTTACTTAAGACATTTAAAGCATTTAGCATCACTCACAGTTTTTGGCAATTCCCTTCATGTATATGCTTACTGTGTATTGAAGAACACTTAGCCAAATTCTTAGGCTTGACTAGGCAGCAATTTCATTACCATGCATCCATGCCTTATGTCCATGCATTGCGTTAGGCGTTCAAGCCTCCTATGCGTCTAAGCCTTCAGCTCACACCTACTGCCCATCGTATAGCAACCTTTGTGACATCCAGCTTATGTGTCCGTCTTGTGGCACATCAACGCATGCCCCATGCGTTCTCCGGTTGCGCCCATCATACGGCTTATGCGACCGTCTGGTGGCACATCGATGCATGTCCCATGCGTTCGTCCGGTTGCGCCCATCGTCCAACGCAACCTTGCACTTATGGCTTCAATACGCGTTGCATGGTCTGATGCTTCTCAGTGCATCCTTGCGCCAATTCAACCTCCAACGTATGCGCTCATTATCCTTGTCAAGCCCTTAAAGCTGCTTGCATGTTCAACCCAAGCAGCTGCCTGCTTGCCCAAGATTCTAGATTTAACTTTCAATTTTAATAACTAATTTTCCAAGCCTTTTCTCAAGCAATTTCCTTCTACAAACATTCTCTAAATTGTCTTAGCAAGCCTAACTTAAAATTTCAGCTTAGAATTCCTCATGGTTGTGCCGGAATCCTCAAATTATCAAGACTGGCCCAACCTACTCGAGAATTCGACCTCCAGCCGGATTCTTCATATTCCAGCTTGATTATGTTAGAATATCCCTCCGGCATATCAATCTCAACAACTAGACATACTCAAGGTTTGAATGGCTCTAGAATTATTTCATTTGCCCGAGTGAATTTCTCCAAACTTTTGCTTGAAGTCGGGCTTCTCTTTTTAAACTAACAGCTGCATGTTCTCCTTTTAACATCAGGCTGCCACCTCATCCTTAAAGGATAATGTCAAACCTGAGTATGATAGCTAGTTTAGCTGATCAATCAAGATGATCTTTCCCTCTTGGCTATCAACGCAAGGATCAGCTCCCAAGCTAACGGTTGCAACCACATGGCCACATACTTCATTCTCAACGCATCGCCCAATCTAACTAATGCATAGCTCACTTAGAGGCTTTTGCGTCCCTCCTTTGGTCGCATACTTCTAAGCTACGCATTTCCTAGCCTATGCATAACTCTTATCATATCAACCATGCGTTAATCCTTCCTCGTTTCCTAGCATAACTTCAACATGCATCCCATACTCCATCGTTTAGCCCATCGTCTAGTACTACTGCCGCATAGCACCAATGCATAGGCCGCATAGCATCAACGCATAGGCCACATAGCATCAACGCATAGGTCGTATAGCATCAATGCATAGGCTGCATAGCATCAATGCATAAGCTGCATAGCATCAACGCATAGGCCGTATAACATCAATGCATAGGCCATATGCCATCCATCGATGCATGCCTCGCACCACGTCATCGCAAACTGCCAACGCATTTCCTTCGGCCGCATGCCTTCGGCTGCTTACCATCGCATCAAAGCTTCCACTCATGCGTTCACCCTTGGTACCAACATATAGCTTATCCTTGGCTTCTATACTTAGCCAAATTTCTACTTGTTATATTATCTAAAACTTACCCATCTAAGTATTTCTAATACTTAGAATTTTCTTCCTCCATCTTCCTACTTTCTTTATCTTCTTTCATAATTTTACTTAACATGCTTGTTACTTACTTTTGTAGGAAAAATAGAGTACGGGGTTGATATTATAAACTGCTAATCAGGTTTAACATGTGCTAAGGATACAGGTTCTCAGGAGTATGTTGGGCAGTAGTTGTCACAAGAGGGTTGGTAATGGTTGTCTTCACATCTTTTCTCGGATTAAGAGGGTAATCTGGAAAGGGGTGTGACAAGTTGGTATCAGAGCATAAGATTTTTGGAGAGCCATGCATTAGATTAGGAGCATGTGAATAATATAATGAGCCTAATATTGTATACGTTACAGGAACCAAGCTACGAGAAAGTGACAGACTGATTTGGCAGATGGCTAAGAGGGATTGTGACCCTACCAAAGATCCCATAGCTTGAAGGGATCTAAATTCAGTTAGAGAACCGATAATGTAGGAAGCTACATCAAAGGGAGAGTCTAGTACCCCTTAGGTAAGAGCAAATCCTCAAATGGATGACAGAGTCTTTGACAGGGTTGCTCAAAGAGTGGCAGCTAGTGTAAGATCTGTACTGGCGGATCTTGAGAAGAAGTATGGCACTGAAAGGATGAAGTCACTGGGTGCCACTGCTTTTGAGGGTACTACTAACCCTACAGATGTTGAGGCGTGGTTAATCCAGTTAGAGAAATGTTTTCAGATAACTGGATGCCCTGAAGATCATAAGGTCAAGTTAGTAGTATTTTTGCTACAGAAACAAGCAAAACAATGGTAGAAAGTAATAGATTCTCGAAGAAACAAATAAGAAGATATGACATGGGACGAGTTTAAAAGAATTTTTTAAGACAAATATTATCCTACTTCATACCGTTAGGTGAAGAGGGACTAGTTCTTGAAGCTTATTCAAGGTAATATGACAGTTGCTTCTTCGATATAGCTGAAGGAAAAGACAAATGTAGACGTTTTGATAGTGGTTTGAGAAGGGAGATGTGGACTCTAGTTATGTTACAAATGACTGGATAGATTTTTCCTAGTTGGTAGAGACTGCAAGGCGAGTGGAAGAGAGCCTGATAAAGGACAAGCAAGACAGGGAAGACTCCAAAGGAGAGAAAAGGAAATTTACCCCAAAAAAGTCTAGTAGGAGAGATTTTAAGCCCCGCTTTAGTGGGTTAGTGACCTCTCAGAGTAGTACAACAAGCAATCAACAGAGGAGAGGCCTACATAGATCTAACCAGATAGTTGGAGGATCTAGATTAGGACGATTTGAGGAGTCAATGGCTTGTACAAGTAGGAAGCCTCAGTATACCAGATGTGGTAAATTTCATACATGACAATGCTATGAGGGACCAAATGTTTGTTATCAATGTGAATAGCCTGGACATTGCAGGAGGAAATGTCCCTAGTTGATTTCAGGGGCATAAACTAAGCAAAAGGCAACATCCCAAACAACGATGCAGCCTAAGGTAGGCTCAACAGGCAATGAGGGCACAAGTAGTGCCAAACAAGGGTGTAGAGGGACAGTCACGTCAACAGGGCGAGGTTTACGCTATGACCTAGTAGAAGGCTGAGGATCCACTTGATGCTGTGACTGGTATGGTATTTATTCATGATAGGCCTGCACATATATTATTTGATCCAGGAGTGACTCATTCATTTATTTCTAGCATGTTTACATTGAATATTGATAGAATGCAAGAAACCATGCTTGTGGAGTTGGTTATTTCTACCCCTGTTGGTGAGGCGCTAATAGTTAATAATTATTATAGAAAGTGTGTAATTCTTATAGAAGGGCAAAACATGGAGATTGATTTAATTCCCTTAGAACTGTTAAAGTTTGATGTCATTATGGGAATGGATTTCTTGTTTAAATATCATGCATCTGTTGATTGTCATAAGAAAGAAGCAATATTCAGATTACCAAGTTAGATAGGGGTGGTGTTTGAAGAGGAAAGGAAAATATTCCCTACTTGTCTAATTTAAGTAGTAAGGGCCAGAAAGCTGTTGAGAAAAGGTTGTGCAGCATACTTGGCCCATGTAATAGTTTCTCAACCAAGGAAGATAAGACCAGAGGATGTTCCTGTTTGGAATGTCCTAAACTCGCAGTTCGTAAATGTTGTTAACATATTCTATTTATCAATAAAAATGTTGTTGAATATTTTATTCACTAAATTATTGATAATATTGCATTCTTTTATGAAAATCCAATAAACAAATCCATGGCTATAACATGAATACTTTAACTTTTTGTGATGACATAGAAGAGGATCAAATGATGTGATCCAAAAATCATTCATGTGAAGACATGTGAGTGGGGGTATCCTATGCAATGAGTTTGTATAAGATCGAACCTCGAAATAGTCACTTTTCTTGATAACAACCGTTTACTGTTAAAATTGACTATTTCAAACTCAATGACCTATGGTAACTCGATCTTAATCTTGAGCTAACTATAAACTCTTCTTTATTCAAGATTATCCTTTGATCTATATAAGTGAGAGTAGTCCAATAGCACTACTCAATAAACCTCCCATTTTGGGGATTAGACCAGATAGATAGCTAGGGATATAGCTTTGCAATATGGAATTCACTTCTACCCGAACTTAGGGTTAGCAGATAAGTTGTTCTCTTAAGCGCTGATGCCTAGTCTTGAATAACAGGGCCCCACCCCTTCATGATAGAGAGGGTTATGATTTATAAGTTGGACTATATATCAATTGTTCAATGGAAGATCAGTGGGAGCTTAAGGAGCAAGACGTATTTACATGGGTAAAACGGTAATCTTTGACCCAACTGTAAATACGAACAACCTGTGAAGGATTGAATTACCGATTATGGTTAAAATGGATAGAAATATATCTACAGTGAGGAGAGTGCAACTATCGAGCTATAGTGGAATGTCTTGGTAGTTAACGAATAATGACTAATTCAGTTTAAAGAGTTTAACCAATTAATTGAAAATTGTTGGAGTTCATGATTTGTAGGTCCACAAGGTCCCTCTACTAGCTCGTAATTTGGATTAATAAATTGAGTAATCTTGATGAAATTTGAAACTAGGGTTTAGAATTTGAAATGTTCAAATTCAATTAGGGTTTCTATTAATTGTATTCAATACAATTGAAATGTTTAATTTTATCAAAATTAAACAAAATTGGAGAATCGATTAATGTTTAAATTATGATTTAAATATTATATATATGAAAGTAAATTCATTGTAGTAAAATTGGTGTTTTATTAATTTAATATTAGATATTAAATTAAAAAAATTAATTAAAAGGTTTAATTAATTAGTTTTATCTAAAATTAGTTAATTGAATTAATTTTTATAAAACTAATAAACAAAAATTAGTTTTTTTATTCAATTGATTTTAGAAATCAAATTTTGAAAAACAAAAGGGAGATTCCAAAAGTTGGAAATCTCCACTAAAAGTGCAAGAATCTTATTCATCCAATTCCACTCAATCTCCATTAAATTCATGAAGAAGGAGTTAGCCTTCATGCAAGCTTTGAAATTGCATGATGAAAGCTTTTTTCTTATAAATTGGAGTGTTAAGTTGAATGATTAGCCATGCATTAGAATTTCTACAAAAATTCTGCGGAATTTGAAACCATCGAGGAACCCTCTTTAGTCTCATTAAAAATCAGCTTAATTTAGTGTTTCCACCACATAATCTTTGCACGAGAATAATTGAGAAGATCTTTGTGGCAGTCTACTTGAAGATTGAAGTATCTTTTCGTGGAGCTCAGCTGGTTTTGAAGAAGATTCATCAAAGGTATTTTGTTCAACAAACCCTCTTATGAAATAGTTTTTCTACAGTATGTTTTAAACTCAAATTAGGTATAATTACAGTGTTTATTGATTCTGATTTTCTCTGCTGCATGTTAGTTTACTTCATCAGTTCTTGTGGTGCAGAAGTTTATTGACGTATTTCTTGAAAAGTTATCAGGATTACCACTTGATAGAGAGGTGGAATTTATTATAGATTTAATACTAGGAACAACACTCATCTCACAGGCACCGTACAAGATGGCTATAGCTGAGCTAAAGGAACTAAAAGCTCGATTGCAGGAACTAGTAGATAAGGGCTATATTAGATCTAGTGTGTCACCTTGGGGAGTGCCAGTTTTATTTGTGAAGAAGAAGGATGACACTCTCAGATTATGTATTGAACAAACAGTTAAATAAGGTAACTATATGAAATAAGTATTTGTTATCTCGTATTGATGACCTATTTGATAAGATGAAGGGAGCATCTATATTTTCAATGATTGATCTGAGATCAGATTATCACCAGTTGAAGTTTAAGGAGTCAGATATCCCTAATACGACTTTTCAGACTAGATATGGGCATTATGAGTTTCTGGTTATGCCATTTGGCCTAACTAATGCCCCAATGGTGTTTATGGATTTGATGAACAGGATATTTCATCCATATTTAGATCAGTTTGTGATTTTTTTCGTAGATGATATCCTGGTGTATTCAAGTAGTAAGGAAGAACGTGCAAAGCATCTGAGGATAGTGTTGTAAACACTACGTGAGAAACAGTTATATGCTAAGTTCAGCAAATGCAAGTTTTGGCTCAACCAGGTGGTATTTTTAGGACACCTGATGTCTGCAATAGGTGTCAACGTTGATCCCCAAAAGATTGAGGTTGTAGTTATATGGAAACGACCTACCTCAGTAACAAAGGTACGTAGTTTCCTTGGTTTGGCAGGTTACTACAGAATGTTTGTGGAATGTTTCTTGAATATAGCTCTTCCATTGACCAATTTGACCAGGAAGGATGCCAAGTTTGAATGGATAGAAAACTGTGACTGGTGTTTCTAGGATTTGAAACAAAGATTGGTGATTGTGTCAATCTTATCCTAAAAATTTTGAGATTTACTATGACATATCCAAGCAGGGATTAGGATGCGTGTTGATGCAGGATGGTAAGGTTATTGTAACGACCCTAGATTCCTACTACATTCTAGGACGCTACTTCATGAATGCATAGGCTTAACCGTACAATTCCTTTTTAAACCATCAAATAAAATAGCCAAATTTTATTTAATAATGCTCAAATGAGCCAAGATATGAAAAACTTAATTAAATAATCATAAATAAACTAAAATAAAATAATTTACCATTCGGAGTACCCCTAATCCCTACTTTAAAAAAAAATGAAGAAAATTAAATAATCAAATAATGGCCAGGTCAGGATCTCTCTTATCATGCACTAGTCTGTCATTACCTTTACCTGAAAAATAGGGAAAGAAAAAGGTGAGTATAAAAATATACTCAGTAAGTAGCCCACTACTGAGCCCACTCAGTGATTTGTTAGTCTATCCATTGGACAAAAATACACAAGGGCATCATAGACATAGGCATAGGTATAGGCATAAGGGGCGGACCCGAAGGCACGCTTTCATAAGTAGTGACACGACATAAAACACAAGTGGTGATCCCAAAAAGGACACCGTACATAAGCATGGGGTGTGGGCCTGAAGGCTCACACATGCGATGTGCGTAGCCCAATGGAAACACTAACAACCACTAAATCTCATGTGAACATAAGCATACAAACAGTCAGTACATAAGCATGCAACCAAGGCCATGACTCAGCATCAAACTTTAACACCGTTACCTATATTTCAACTGTTTCACAGTCTATTCATACATCAAGCCTTATCACAGTCTATTCATACATCAACATTAGCCCACTATCCCCAGTTTACTCAGGCACCTTATCACAGTGTCCCCTTAACCCTTACGTCCAACTTCATCAAAGTATGAATACTTCAAATTCAGCACATCAAATTGAGCACAAAAACCCATAATAGATTTCGTCACAGTTTCACATATGACGTAAAAATTTCTCAGTAGGCTTATGGCAACCAGCAGTAAACCACTTACCTCAGGATAACGCACTATCCCAAAACGAGACCTTACTCCGCTCGAGAACTTCCTTCACCGCCACACGTTCCTGAAACCAATCACAATTTAGGCCAAAGAATCTCAAAAGATAGTGGGCTGCCAAAAGGGAACCAACACTTACTCCGAACAAAAGAATCAAGTGGAACCAACCACGAATCGGCAACATCCGACACTGTTCTGGTGTGCAATCGAACGAGGTGTGCAATCTGACGCACGTTGGGATTCGGCTATCGATGGAAAACTGACGCACGACGGACGAATAGAGGCGGAAGAAAGCTCAGTGCAGCTGGAACGCTTGCGGTCGAGTGATTGGGGGCGGTCGAAGCTAACGACCAGAGCCAATGGTCGAGCGATGAACGGGACGAAAACGATCGGCGAGCGCGTTCGACGACGGATCTGTCTTCTGGTGTGCACTCGACGGCAGCTTCGGCTAGGCACGCTATCGACAAACGGAACAACGATCAAAGAAGAGCGTGGCTGGTGCGGACGAGCGGCGGTGCGAAGAAGCAAGTTTGATCGGTGACTGTAAAAAGGGGGGGCGTACGGCTGGAGGAGGAAGAAGAAGAAAAAAAAAAAAAGAAATCTTTTTTTTTTTTACACGCAGCACGATGACCCCAATTTTTATAACCCTACTTCCATCTTCCTTTTCCCAAATTAACCAACTATTTTTTTTTAAAAAAAAAAAGACCTTTGGGGAGTTTCGAGTTATAGCTTATGCATCCAGGCAATTAAAGAAGCCTGAAGATAATTACCCTACTCATGATCTAGAATTAGCAATTGTTGTGCTAGCATTAAAGATATGGAGGCATTACTTGTACGGTGAGAAATCTCATATCTTTACAGACCATAAAAGTTTGAAATATATTTTTTAATCAAAAGGAATTAAATCTAGACAGAGACGATGGATAGAATTGATAAAAGATCATGATTTCACTATTAACTACCATCCAAGTAAGGTTAATGTGATAGTAGATGATTTGAGCAGGAAGTTGAGCTATTCCATAGATATGTTGAATTCTTTAAGGGGAAGGTTATTACATGAGTTCAAAGGAGCTAATGTGGTTTTGACAGTAGGTCGTTTGGGAAAAATGATAGCTCATTTTCAAGACCTACATTAGTAGATGATGTCCTCAAAGCTCAAATGGCTAACGATAATCTCAATAAGTTAATTGAAGAAGTTAAGCAACAACGGAGATCAAATTTTATTTTGAGCAGGATGGACCTTTGATGAAGGATGATAGGTTATATGTTCCTAACGATGAGCTATTGAAAAATACAGTGCTAGAAGAGGCTCATGATTTAGCCTATGTTATGCACCCAAGTAACATCAAGATGTACAGGAAATTGAAGAAGTCTTATTGGTGGCTGAGAATGAAGAAGGACGTAACCAATTATGTAGATAGATGTTTGATCTATTAGCAGGTTAAACCAATGCGTCAGAGACCTGCAGGTTTGTTGAACCCACTCCTAATACCAGAATTGAAATGGGAGCATGTGACCATGGATTTTCTATTTGGATTACTGATGCGTTGTGAATATGATGAAATAATGATGTATAATGCGATGGTGGTGTATACGTTGTGCATGCAAGTTTTCCTAGCAAAATCCAAGTATAAATTCTACTAGGTTTCCTGGTAAGCCTAGGGTCGAACATAGGGACGATGGAGACAGTATGTGACGGTGATTTTTGATAACTTTGCGATGACAAATAAAATAATTCCTTGGTTGGTATGTTGTTCAAGGTATAGATTTTATGCGGTGGAATTGAGAAAATAACTAATAACACGAAAGGTACAATGAGCATGCGGGGGAATAGGTTGAGAAGGGATTTAGCTAACACTTCCTAAGATGGCGTTCACGTTATGCGATCATGCTACTCACATACAACAACAAGTCATCTCTCAATGCAAAAGTTATAGCTTCTAGTTTTAGAACGCATGTGATGTATACGATGATGCCTATAGAACTTATGTCTATGCCTCTACTCTTGTCTATGCGATGACGAATGACACACACATACACAAAGAGACCACATACTATCATAACCTTTTTCTAGGGTACATGCGATGCATGTTAGCAAACAGAGCTTATCTCTAAGTCTTTATCTCTTGCTTATGCGGTTCTAATCTTGCTTTCTCAAATCTAGATTCTAACCTAGCTCTCTCAAGTCTAGGTTCTTTCTTTAGACTCTCTCTCGAGTATCTCTAAAGAGGTGATGGATGCATACATAAGACAAGATGATCGCATACAATGAAGATCTTAGGTCATGTTAGCTAAGTGCTTCTCAACCCATTCGGTCGTTTAGTTACTCATGCATAATATAAAGAGAGTAAGCAAATATAGAGATGCAAGTTCCATTTTATAAATCAAATCAAGATACAAGATGATAATGGAAAGTAAAGATAGGGAGCCTGGTAGCAATTGCTTGCTTCCCAAGGCTTTTACACTGTTTTTCTCTACTTTGCCCCATAGAATATTCTTGCTTTCGCAAAAGTCGCCCCTCTCTCCATTCTCAATGCTTCCTGGCACTCTCTCGAGCTGACCAGGGATGATCTTCCGGCATCTTCTCTCTTCTCTCGCCTTCGTCTTCTAAGTGTAAGAAAACTATGAACAAAGGTTGACTATCTTTTATATGGTGAACTCTCTATATGGCTCAATTGGAAGAAAACTGAACTCCTTTAATGAAGGTGGCCTTCGGTATTTATAGAGCTTCAGGGTGAAGAGCTTTTTCTCTCAAATGATTGCACTGATGGGATGTCATTTATTCTCTGTCTGATGCGCTGATTAATTGTCACTAAAAGTTGAGTATACTTGCTACAGTATGTCATTAACGGCTTGTCAACTAAATTCGGATTCGACCATCATTAGCTTTTTGTCCCACCGTGATTTATTAAGCTTTCACCTTGATGCGCCGACTTTAAGCAGCCATCTTCTTGAGCAGATCTTCGCGAACATCACATAGCCTTACGGTCGCAATCTCTTAATACACTCGGACGTTGTATTCCTTAGATCACAATTCTACCTTGCGCCAATGCATTTTTCTACACAAAATTCGTAAATTAGCTATTTTAATGCGATAAACGCATGCAATCGCAATGTTCTAAACTTAATGCTTTTGGACACGATTTTATATATTTTTACCATTCCAATCCTACATTATTTTATATCTTTGCGTTGTAATAACGAGCATTTTTGCCCGTTATCAATTACCCAGGACGTTCAATGGTTATGACGACATTTGGGTAATAGTAGACATGATGATAAAGATGACAAAGTTTTTGCCCGTTAAAGCTACATCTACTCTTGACTAGCTGGCTAAGTTATATGTTGATCAAGTCGTAAGTCAATTTGGGGCTCCAGTATCTATTATACTAGATAGAGATCCAAGGTTTACTTCAAAGTTCTAGCCTAGTTTGCAAGGGCACTTGGTACTAAATTGCATGTTTGTACAACCTTTCATCCACAAACGGATGGGCAGTCGAAACGAATAATTCAGACTCTGGAAGATATGCTGAGAGCCTATGTACTGCAGTTTAAAGGTAGCTAGGACACACATTTATCGTTGGCATAATTTGCTTATAATAATAGTTATCATTCTAGTAGCGGTATGGTACCGTACGAGGCTTTGTATTGAAGACCCTGTAGAACTCCAGTTTGCTGGAATTTGTTAGTGAAAAGCAGTTGATAGGACCAAAGCTGGTTCAGAAAACATAAAAAAAAGTTAGGTTAATCAGAGAAAATCTTAAGATAGCTCGTGACAGACAGAAGAGTTATGTATTTAAGAGAAGAAGAGAGTTAAAGTTCGAGATTAGAGATCGAGTATTCCTGAAGTTATTGCCATGGAAAAGGATACTCAGGTTTGGTGGGAAAGGTAAGCTGAGTTCAAGATATATAGGACTCTACAAGAAAATTGAACGCATAAGGTCAGCAGCTTACAGGTTAGCTTTACCTACTGAGTTATCTAAGATACATGATGTTTTCCATGTATCTATGTTAAGGAAATATATACCCTCGACCTTACTTAAATTCTCCAAGAATAGCCAATGCAACTAAAAGAGAATTTATCTTATGAAGAGGAACATTTTAGACAAGAAATAGTAGGTGTTGAGAAAAAAAGACTATTCCATTAGTAAAAGTCTTGTGAAGATACTATGAAGTTGAGGAAACTACATGGGAAGCTAAAGACCATATGAACAATAGATATCCACATCTGTTCACGTGAGGAGTTCATGGCAAATTTCAAGGACGTAATTTCTTTAAGGGGAAGGTAAATTGTAAACCTCTAAACTTGTTTTACTAGTTAATTAAGTTTAAGTCCTCTTAATTATGTGTTCAAAGTGTGTATTGACATTAATAAAATATAAGTTAAGTATGTTAATTGAATGATGTGCCTGAAATGCTAAGGGAAGGAAAATTTTCTAAGTGTTTCGAGTATATGCATTCAGAATGTAAACACAGTTGACGCGTAAAGAGTTTGAGAAGTTTAACAATGGAAAATTGGAAAAAGGGCAAGAAAATATCATAAATGTGGAATGCTGAGCTCCCAAGTGATGTAGAAAAAAGTTAACACTTAGAGAAAGTAGAGGGATCGATACGTTAGAGCTATGAGGCACCATGTGTCCAGTTTCTTTGAAATATGCGACCGAAGGTCCAAGAAGAGGACGTTATGGCTAAGTACAACGAAGCGGTATGAAAGAATTATGCGTCCAACCTTGCATGTCAATGTTGAGGCTAAGCTAATAAATTATGCGACAGGAGATCATGCGTTGAAGGTGTCGCTCAGAGGATAAGTCGATGAGTAGAAGTATGCTCTAATGGAAAAGGCTTAAGTGGTGTGATGAAGTTAAGCTAAGAAGTTCAGCTTAATTGACAGGTAAGCAACTAGGTGGCAGTCATACAGGCATCAATGGGAAGATATGTTGGGTTTTATGTCCTAAAACTCACAGTTTGTAAAGTTGAACATATTCTATTATTAATAAAGATGTTATTCAACATTTCTTCAATAAAGATATTGAATCTATTAATTGCATTCATAGAGTCTAAATCCAATAAACCAAGATCCATGGCTATTATATGAATACTTGAACTTTATGTAGAGACGTAAAGATGGATCAAGTTCGAGTAAATAGCCAAAACGATCTATAGTATATGATTAAGGTTGGGCACCTTATTCTGGTAACACTATTGGATGCGGCCTACTCTGTAGTTATCACAAGTTATTGTAAAGATACTATAAACGAAGTGATCCAGATTCATTCATTATTGACATGAGGAGTGGGGACTTCCTATTCAATGAGTGGGGACTTACTTTATAACGTTGTTTACTGTTTAAGACTGACTATTTTGTTTAGATGACCTAGGTAACTCGACCTTAATTCTGAGCTAACTATGAACACCTGTTTATTCGGGATTATCCTTAGATTTTCATGGGTGAGGGTTGGCTCAACAACGCCGGCTCAATAAGCCTCCCATTTCATGGGCAAGATTGGATAGATAGCTCGGGACATAGGGTACAAGACGGAATTCATGCCTACTCGATTCAAGGATAAGAGAAAGGTTATTCTCTTAAGTACTAAATCCAGGTCTTGAACAAGAGGCCCCACCCTCTAACTGGCTCGAGAGGGATCCATTTTAATGATTGGATTATAAACCAATTGTTCATTAGAGGATCAGTTGGAACTTAAGGAAAGGGACATAATATCGAGGGTAAAACAGCAAATTGACCCAGTCGGTATTACGAACAATCTGTGAAGAGTCAACTTACTAGTTATGGTGAAATCATGTAGACACAAATATATCTACAGTGAGGAGAGTGCAACTATTGAGCTATAGTGATGTGACTCGAGAGTTAACAAATATTGATTAATTTGGTCTAAAGAGTTTAGCCAATTAATCTTAATCGTTGGAAATCATGATCTGTAAGTCCATAAGGTCCTTCTACTAGCTCGTAAAATATGAACACCTTGAATTATTAAATTGAGTGAATTTAGAATGATATCAATTTGAATTATACAAATTAAATTTCAATTTGAAAATGTTCAAATTGAAATTAGGGTTTTAAGTTTGAATTAGTTCAAAATCAAATTAGGGTTTGTTTAATTATATATGATATAATTAACGTTTAATTTGTTGAAATTAAATGAAATTGGAGAGTTTATAATATTTAAATATTGATTTAAATATCAATTACATGAGTAGGATTCATGTTAAAATTAGATGTGTGATTAATTTAATATTTGATATTAAATTAATTGATTAATTAAATATGTTTAATTAATTAATTTCCAATTTTATTCAATTTAAAGAAATTGGATTTTTGGTATTTAAGATTTAATTAATTATGAATTAATTAAATCAAATTTTGACTAATTTTTGAATTAATTAAAATTAGTATTAAAATATCAAAATTGGAAAATTTAGGTTTTAGTGGTTTTTTCCCACAAAAACAAGGCATGGGGTGTTCTTCCCTCAAATGCACAAGAATCCCACCAATTTGCCACTTGATTCTGAAGTAGTTGTTGGTGGATGTAATCTCTAGACTGCTTGCATGGTGTGATTCAATAAAATCTCTCGAATTGAAGAAGAAAAAGGAGATTAAGAGATGGAAAAAGTTTCTGAACTTCATCATCTTCTTCCTTTCAAAAAACCCAAAACTTTACCTCACAAATTCACTCAAATCTGAGTTCCACAACTCAAATTTAAGGCTGAGAATAGTAGAGAAGATCTATTGGTGGTTCGCGGTTGATTTGGAGCTGAATTGGAGCGAAGAGCAGCTTGGAATTGAAGAATTCGTCAAGAGGTATGTAACATGAAACCCATTTATGTTTTTTTTTTTTTTTTTTTGAAAATGTATGCTTTAGAACACAAATTAAATGTAATTAAAGTGTTTATTGATTTTGTTTGCTTCCGTTGCATGCTAGTATATTCTTTCAAAATAAGTATGCTGAGTGGCATTTAATTAAGAAAATTTCTCATGCAAGCCTAAGTATAAATAGGTTGGGCAAAGAAGGAGACTGTTTTGCCAAATTTTCTTACGCCTAAGTGAGAGAGAGCTACTTCCATCTGAAGACTTTGAAAGTTGAAGAATTTTTTGGCAAGCTAAAGGAGAGGTTGGAGGAATTTCGATCAACTTAAGGGAAATAATGCTCAAATTCTAAGGTAAGTAAGAGTTAAAATGTTTATAAGCAATTTCATTGAAGGGAGTTTAGCCAACTCTGAGATTAACTTATGAAATCTGAAAGATTGAAAATTGGAATGATGTTATGGATGAATAAGCAAGCAACTGCATACGAAGAACAAGTAAGCAGCCAACCAAGTGATGTTATGCGTTAACACATACGGGTATAGCCAGCTCACAACAAAGGAGCTTGGAGTATGTCGCATAATAGACGTTCATCGCATAGGCTAAGAAGGTGTTTCAACACTTATTTGAACACCTTGAGGACGGATTTCCAAATATCAGCCAATTATAAGGAAAGAGGGTTAAGAATAGCCTATACGATGAAGATAAATTATGATGCGGTAAACTTAGCTATGATGCGATGAAATTATTAGTATGTGATGGAGTCAAGTTGCGCTTAAGCTCAGAAGGGGGCTAATTATGCTGACCAAGGGACTTTCCCTTTCAGGGCAGACACAAATAGGATAGGTGTACAAACCCATTGGATAAGTAGCTTAAAACAGTGAGTGACAAGTTTTTACAAATGATTTTCAACGCATAGTCAATTTAACATGTTGTTTTTATATCATGATTTTCTCGATGCACATTTTTAATATGTATTGATCGCATGATCCATGTTTTTAAATGATGAAGTTATTTATGAGTTTAACATGCGTTTACAGTAAGTCTATGCCATGCTTTACTGCATGATGAAAGTTTATCAAGGAAATTTTATATGCATACTCCATGTTTACAAGGCACTATGCGATGATTTGAAATCATGAAACATGATCATCTCAAATATGTATTTTGGATATGTTCTTAAATGTTTAGATGTTTGTGTCTTGTACAAGCCCTACTCCAATGTTAGTACCGAAGGTATGGTAAGGTACCCATTTTCAGTAATGTCAGAGATCCTTGACAATGAAGGTATGGTAAGGTGGTCAGGGCCCAATTCAACTCTGTGTGCACGTATGACTATGTTATCAACGTTGATGAGATCGATTAGAGGGGCTTTCTCTCAACTAAGGTTATTAGGGATTCAGCAAAAGGGCCCTCCCACATGTTCAGACAGTAGAGTAGTGGAATTTTCATATTGATGCTAATAAGTTATATTTTGGGATTTCTACATGATGTATTTTTATGATTTCCAGTTCCATTTTCAAAACCCTTATTATGATTTTATAAAGGTTTCCTTGATAAGCATGTTCACGCTATTTATGACTTAAAACATGTTTTATTTAAGATAGTCACTCACTGAGGTTTCAAGCTCACTCTTTTAAAATGTTTTCCTCCTCAGGTAGCGATCGACGTCCTGAGGCCTAGTAGTTTTACCAGCCAGTCACTTCTTAGACCCATAAAGAGTGGATATTTAGATGGCTCATCATGTTCTGTTAAAATAGTTTTTATGTCCATGTCATGGGAACAAGATAGAGTTGTGTTGAACAAAATTTGTAAATAAGTTTGGTTTACAAAAAGGATTAAATATGTTGATGTTGATATTCTAATCAATAATAATTTGTATGATTTAAGTTGTTGCTGAGATTATGTGTTAAGTTTTAGTGGATTATAAATTTCTAATCAGGTTTAACAGGTGCTAAGGATACAGGTTCTCAGGAGTATGTTGGGCAGTAGTTGTCACAAGAGGGTTGGCAATGGCTGTCTTCACCTCTCTTCTCGACTTAAGAGGGTAATATGGGAAAGGCTGTGATAGTTGACCAATAGCAAACTTGTTTAATAGTTAAAATAGGTCATTATCTTGTAAAAGTTCGTTTACAAATTCACCTGGCAAAATCCTATCTAAGGCTTAAGGTACTTAAGTTGACGGTTTACAGAACACCTGCTACCTGGGGATCGAGCTGATTCTTGAATTTGGTCAATGATAACGGGCAGAAATGCACGTTATCATAATGCTAAGTTATTAAACAATGTTGGATTGCATTGATAAAATATGTTACTTTGCGTTCATTAAGCATCAGTTTCTTAATTTTACGGTCGCATGCGTCCAACGCATTAGAACAATTGATTTTCGTGTTTTTGTGCAGAATATGCGTTAATGCAATGCAAAGATTGTGATCATCAGAATTCATTGATCGAGCACAACTTCACCGCAAGGCTTTGCGTTGATCGTGCTCGCAAACATTCACCCAAGAAGGATCGCCGCAACTTGGTCAGCACAACATGGTGGGCGCATCTGGGTGAAAGGCCAATTAAGAGCGATGGGACAGAAAGCTGATGACATTCGAATCTAAATTAAGTTGACGGCCGATAACGGTCACAAAGTACATTCAGCTTTATCAGTGATAATTATTCGGCGCATCAATCAGGAATTAAAGCTGTCCTATCTGTACAACTAGGAGAGAGAAGCCGACTTTCACCATGGATGCTCTATAAATACCAAGTGCATTCTTCAGAGAAGGGGTTCATAAATTTTTACAACCAGTTGATCAGTCCGCACGTATTTGTTATTAGTTTTCTTTCATTTTAAGGTGGGCGCGAGGGAGAAAGTGGTGCTGGTAGATCGTTTCAGTAAGCTTGGGAGAGCGCCGGAAGCTCCAAGGATAGAGAGAGGGCTGACGCCTGCGGAAGCAAGAACATCTTTAGATCAGAATAAAGATTTCAGTGAAAAAAGCCTTTAACTTCCATTGTGATTTTGTACTCAACTCATTTATAAGAATGAAATTTCTTTCTCTATATCTATTCACTCTCTGTGATTCACGCATGAGTAGCTAAATCAGTTGAATGGGTTGAAAAGCATTTAGCTAGCACAACTAGGGAATCTTCATTCTTTGTGATTATCTTGTTTATGTATGCTTCATTCGTCCATTAGGGATAATCGAGAGGGTAGTCTAAGGACAGGATCTAGGCTTGGGAAGGTCAGGTCAGAATCTAGGCTCAGGAGAGTCAAATTAGAATGCATAATACAAGAGATAGGCGCTTATGAATGAGCATTATTTGTTATCAACGTATCGCATGCATCCTAGAGATAGGATATGATTATATGCGGTCACCTTGTTTTCATGCATTTTGCATCATCGCATAGGACAAGAGTAGAGACTTAGAGATGAGCTCTATGGACATTTTGCATTCAACACATGCGTCCTAGATTTAAGAGCATCGCATTTACATTGGAAAATGACTTGTTGTGCATGGTAGTAACATGATCGCATAGTCTGACGCATTCCCGAGTAACGCTAGCTAAAGATCTTCTCAACCCGTTTATCGCATACTCATTGCATCTATCAACGCAACTGTCTTTTCTCAAATCTTCTGCCTTTATTTATTTCTTTTTCATCAACGCAAACAACAAACTCAATACTGATTTATTTACTTGGTTACCGCAAAGTTGTCATAAAAATTACCAACGCATATTATTTTCACAAGTCCCTGTGTTCGACCCTGGACATACCAGGAAACTTAGAGGAATTTACACTTAGATTCCGCTGGGGAAACTTGAGTGCACAACGCAATTCCATCAACGCATAACATCCATATTTCCACTTCATAAATACAAGCATTAGTTAACCCAGTTTTATGAGCATGCATGAGCGATGTGAGGTTTTAAAAGATTTATCACTTAGACATCGTAGGTTAAATCCATTATAAAAGTTATACTTGGATAAACACCTAAACTTAGGTTGTATTTAATTAGTCGAAATATACCTAAGTAAAAATATACCTAAATTGTCTAGAACACTTGAATGGGAGAAAAATAGTTTTTAGCTCTCACATCTCTAAAAGTTCACACCATGAGATTCATACTCGATTTTGTGTCGTTATTAGGTGACTTCTCCATTCAAAAAGTTTTTGTTGTTGGAGTTGATGTCCTAAATCTCATGTATCTTGTAGTTTGTAAAGACAAATGATATATCTAATAAAATAAGATGTATTTTTATTAATGTTTAGACTGCATTAAACCAGTCCAATAAATTAAGATCCGAGGTTATTTTATGAAACTTAAACATGTATATGGAGACATACAAGTGGATCACGTTTAAGTGATAACCTAAACGATATGTAGTAGATAGATAAGGCTAGATACCATATCTTGGTGACACCACAAATACGACCTGCTTTGTAGTTGTTACAATTGTTATAAAGTTCTACAAATAATCTAATCCTGATCGTTCATGTGGAGACATGCGAGCGATGTATTCTATACAAATAGTTTGTATAAGACCCAACTACGAAATGAATAGTCTCTCTCTCTATATATAACACCATTGCTAGAAGAGACTTACATTTCATTAGGATGATCATAAGTGACTTGACCATAATCCCGAGTGAGTTGTGAACTTCTGTCTATGAGGTCAATCCTTTGATTTGTATGGGTAAGAGTGGCCTTGTTAGCCGATTCAACAAGCCTACCATTTTGGGAACTTGTCCGAATAAGGAGTTGGGAACACAACTACACAAGATGGAATTCACTCATTTTCCGACCTTAGGGAAGGTAGATAAATTGTCCTCTTAATAGCTGATTTTAGATCTTGAACATTGAGGTCTCAACCTCTCATTGGTCAGAGAGGTGTTAGTTTATAGTTGAACTATAAACTATTTGTTTATTAGAGGGAACAGTGGTATTTAAGAAGTTAGATGTAACTATAGGTGTAAAACAGTATTTTGACCCACTATAGTTATGAGCAATTTGTGAATGGTCAACTTACTGTTGATTGGTTATATCCCTGGACACAAAAATAAATCTACAGTGCGAAGAGTGCAGCTATTAGTCTTTAGTGGATTGACCGGTAGTTAATGAAAATTTATTAATTTAATTAAAGAGTTTAATTAATTAATCTTATATCATTGGAGCTTCTAATCCGTAGGTCCATAAGGTCCCCTTGTTAGCTCACTAAATGATATATAAGAGGAATTGTTTGAATTATTCATATCAATTGCATGTTAATTAGATTAATATAACATGGTTGATTATAAATGTGATCTATAATTAAAAGAGAAAAATATTTGAATAAGATTCAAATATTAAAGAGATGTATACATATAAATATGTGATAATTATATGTTGGTTAATTCTATATTAAATATAATTTATTATAGTCGTTTAATTAATTAACCAGTGGTTAATTAATTAATTAATATTTTTTTAGAAGTGGAGGTAAATAAACATGTGATCTTTATTAATTAATTAATTAATTGTATATATTAAATTGGATTTAATATATATGGTTATTTAATTATTGAACTAATTATTAATTAAATGAGAACTTAGAGTAGGAAAAGGAAAGACTTGGATAGGGGGTCATCCCTCCTCTCCATAAATAGGTCTTCATGGCCCATGCAGACAAACACTTGAATTGGGAATTTTGAATCCTAGTCTCCTACTACTTCTCTCAAAATCTCTCTTATTTTCTCTACTACTTCTTCTTCCTTTTCCAAGTCTTGCAGACCACACATCCAATTCTTCGGATCCTAAAGAATAACAAGGCTTCACTTACGATGGTGTCCTCTGATCATTGAAGAGACGTTCTGGAGAAGACGCGAAGGAAAGCGTGAAGAATTTGGGAATCTACAAAGGTAAGGTTTAGCTCTTCCCTCTTTTCTTATCTTAAATGCATGCTAATTTTGAATATTTATCCATTGTGTTATTATTTTTATATCGTATTTTGTTTCTGTAAAATCAAAAAAAAATTGCAAGGCAATCACACACTTCCTCTTAGGATTCGATCCCTTCAGTTGGTATCAGAGCTCAATTTGTGCAATTTTGATTTTCATTTTTTTCTTTTAGAAACAAAATCAGAATAGAATTGTGGGTTGCTTTAATATATGCATGAGATTTATGTGATTTTAATTGTAGTTTATGGGTTGACTGTTTAAGCTTTTGGCATTTAGATTTACAGTTTCAATTGATGAGATCAATGTAAAACCCAATATATATGGATATTTTTTTAGTGTAAATCGAGTTTGTAAGTCATTGTCATTCGTGGCAAAAAGTTTTGTGAAAAGAACTCGAGAAAACAAAGGCAAAACAAGAAAAAACGCAGAGAAACAATGTTGTGCAGTTCGATTTTTCAGGGACAACTTTTACAAATTCGTCAATAACTAGAGTTCTAACCGTTGGATCGTGCTAAAATTTGGTCAGTATGTTCAAGATATGTAAGGTCTCGTTTTGAATGGTTGGATCATCGTTTTTGCTTTAGTTTATCTATTGTCGCTGCTCAACAGAAGTAGTTTTTTTTTGTGTCTTTTTTCGTTTTCTTTTAGGATTTTCTAAAATCTAGGGTTTTAGATTTTATTTGATTTTCCAGGAATGTTAATAGCTAGTCAACTTTGCTATTTTTTTAATTTAATTATATATGAGATGTATGATTTTAATTATTTCTGAATGGTGCATGAAGTATGTCATTTAGATTTAAAATCCCACCTTAGGTTAAACATGTTCATGCATCATGTCAAAATGTAAGTGTTATATTTTTGGGATGCATGATTAAATAAGCATGCTCATGCATCTTGATATAAGTGTTATATTATTTTAGATGTATGATACATTAAACTTGTTCATGCATTAATTATTATAATGTATGATGATATGATGGATATGTGTGCTTAATAATTGTTAGATATAAGTGTTATATTTTTCAAGTAAAATAAATTTTGCATTGATTATGACATTACTTAGATAATTATAAATGTTATATCTAATAAATGTATTTGAATGCAATTATAGATTTTATTTTTCATTATTTTATAATGGTTATAAGTATAATGAAATTAGAATTAAAATCTACGATAAAGAGTTGCATGTAACCATAGATCCACTTTAATTGTAAATGGTTTAAAATTAATTCACTTGGACTTATATTAAACACATTTCTAATGAAATTAGAAATAGGTTAATCTCTTAATTCGTTTTAATAGGATTAAAATGAATTTCAATAAGAGATTAAACTTATAAAATAATTGCTCATAAGGGACCTTTGTCTAAGGAAAGATCTGTCTAGGCTGAGGTATTTAAGCTGACAAAAACGAAACACCTCTACCTGGGAACCGACCTGGAAGGTGAATAGAACAAATAAGCATGCAATAAGTGACTGATTTCGTTAAAATGTTTAACAAATGGAGTAACATATTGTTGAAATATTCAATATAAGTGTTCATTAGAGGAATCAGTGATATTCAAGAAGTTAGATGTAACTACGGAGTAAAACCATATTTTGACCCAACTATAGTTATGAGAAATTTGTGAAGAGTCGACTCACTGTTAATTAGTTATAACTATGGACATAGAAATAAATCTACAGTACAAAGAGTGCAGCTATCGATCTTTAGTGGTGTGACCGATAATTAATAAAAATTGATTAATTTAATTAAAGAGTTTAATTAATTAATCTTATATCATTGGAGCTTCTAATTTGTAGGTCCATATGGTCTCCTTGTTATCTCACTAAAGGATATATAAGAGAAATGGTTAGAATTTTTTCAAATCAATTGCATATTAACGAGAATAATATAATATGGTTAATTACAGATGTGATCTATAATTGAGAGAGAAAAATATTTGAATAAGATTCAAATATTAAAGAGATGTATACATATAGATATATGATAATTATACGTTGATTAATTCTATATTAAATATGATTTAATATAGTCGTTTAATTGATTAATTAACGATTAATTAATTAATTAATTAACTTTTGAGAAGTATAAATAAATAAACATGTGATGTCTATTTATTTATTAATTGATTTTATATATTAAATTGGATTTAATATATATGGTTATTTAATTATTGGACTAATTAATTAAATAAAAGTTATATAATTAAATTAGAACTAGAGTAGAAATAGGAAAGACTAGGTGAAAGAGGTCACCCCTCCTCTTTATAAATAGGCCTTCATGGCCCATGTTTATGACACTTTCTCTCAAAATTTGATTTAAGAATTCTTAATCCTAGTCTCCTACTACTTCTCTCAAAATCTCTCTTATTTTCTCTACTACTTTTTCTCCCTCTTCCAAGTCTTGGAGACCACACATTCAATTCTTGGGATCCTAGAGAATACACAATGTTTTATTTACAGTGGTGTCCCTTGATCATTGAAAAGACATTCCAGAGAAGACGTGGAGGGAATCTACAAAGGTAAGGTTTAGCTCTTCCCTCTTTTCTTCACTTAAATGCATGTTAATCTTGATTGTTTATCCATTATGTTATTATTTTTATATCGTATTCCATTTATGTAAAATCGAAAACAAAATTGCAAGGTGATCACACGCCTTCTCTTGGGATTTGTCCCCTTCATTTGCATGGGTCAATAGCAAGGTGAATAGGAGAAGTTCTTCATAGCAAGTTGGAGAAGGAAATGTGTCAAGATATCCTACGATCTCCTCCATTAGGTTGCACCGTGAGTTTCCTATTGTTGAGATTGGTGTTCTAATTCTCCTGAAGTCTCGTTGTTTGTAATTGTTACACATTGTTTTATGAATAAAATAACTGTTATTTCATCATGGCATTTACTCATATTCAATAAACAAAGCTCCATGGTTATCTTATGTAAACTTAAAGCATGTATATGTGATATACAAGTGAATCATGTCTTAAATGATAAACTAAGCAGGTCTGTAGTATAAGGATTAAGGTGAGATACCTGATCCTGGTGACACTACGGATACGACCTGCTTTGTAGAGGTTTGCAAGTGTTATAAACACTACAGATGGTAGATCCTAACCATTCATGTGGAGATATACGAGCGGGGGTGTCCTATACAAAGAGTTTGTATAAGACCGGACCACGAGATGACTAGACTCTATATATAACGCCGTTGATACTAGAAACTTACATCTCACCTAAACGACCATAGGTGACACGACCTCAATCCTGATTATTTTGGGAACTTCTGTCTTTGAAGGCGGTCCTTTGATTAATATGTGTTAGAGTGGCCAGATTGCCAACTCAACATGCCTACCTTTTTAGGGACTTGTCTGATCTGGGAGCTGAGAACTCACTTACATAAGATGGAATTCACTCCTTTCTTGAAGCAGGGGTAAGTAGATAGATTGCTCCTTTAAGAGCTGATTCCGGGGCTTGAACATAGTGACCACAGTTTCTCTTTGGAAAAGAGGACTCAGTCATAGTAGGACTATGACTTATGTTCATTAGAGGATTCAGTGATACTTAAAGAGTTAGATGTAACTGCAGGGGTATAACGATTATTGGTCGAGCTGTACTTACGAGCAATCTGTGAAGAGTTATCGTATTGTTGATTGGTTAAGATGGACACATAATATATTTGTAGTAAGGAGGGTTCAGTTATGGATCCCGTGACTAAAGAGTTTAGTCAGTTATTCATGTACCATTGGAGCTTCGAGCTACAGGTCCATAAGATCCCCTTGGTAGCTCAATGGATTCAAGTTGAAGATCAGTTATTGGTGTTGATTTGAAATGTTTAGATTGACAAGAAGAAATGCGATTATATATGATATGATCGGTATGGTGTATGAGATACATCAAGTAGAGGATTAATGTAAATGAGATTTACATTAAGTGTCATGGAATAGAAAAGAGCTGTGGTTTATATGTTTCATGAGATGAAATATTATAACTATAAGTTATAAATATATTATTGTAAGCTAGTTATCATTTATATTTATAATAATATTAATTATTGGATAATTATCTCTTTTTCTCTAATAACTAATTGAGTGGGAGGTTATTGGTGGTTTCATGATAACCGTGAGATAAAAGGAAAAATATTTTCCTAATTTTAGTAAGAAAATAAAAGAAAAGGATTTGCAAAAACGTTGATTTGAGATTTCCAATCTCGGAATTACTCACAGAGAAGTGGTCAAGTAAATCAGATTTACTAAGCGATAACTTGGAGTTAGCTAATCGATCGTGGAGTGTTAGTACACGATAGACACTTAGCTAAACGATGAGCTAAACGATCACATAACTTTTGCTAGATGATCGCATAGCTTTTCCTACACGATTGAGCATCGACCTATACGATAGGTTGTTCCATCTCTCACTTGCTCAATCGTTTACACGATTATGGTTCCTCCGATTTTCTGCCTCAAACCAAGTCCAAACGGAGCCCACCCTCTAAATTCTCACACCAAGAATACCAAGGTAACCTTCCTGGTGGTGTCATACTCAACTCGACACCGTCGAAGTTCTGTGGAGGCCGTTTGCAATGTTCGGGGTTTTCGTGACCTTAGTGATCGCTTAGTTCGAGTGCGCAGTATTCGTGCAGTGTAGTAGTCGTGTTAGACGAACGTTCGTGTGTTGTTGTGTTGCTGCGATCGAGTGTTCATGATCAAGGAACTTGAAGATGAGTCTTCAAAGGTTTGTTGATCCTATTCTTTGATCATGTATTATAAGCACGTTGTAATTTCTATTTTATGCATAACTGCATATTTCTGTTTGTGATTGTAATTGTAAAGTTTATATACGATTGTAATTTGGAAAGATCATTTCACTGCTCATGGAAATCCTCGTGTCCGATTTCCTTCACCTTTGTTCTGTCTGCGTGTCATTTTTAGGCGACCACCCATTTAGAGGGTTGTTTCATAAGAATTGGAACAACGCAAACTCTAGAAATAGGTAGGGTCTCTTAAGTCTGTTTTCAGCATTGTCTGCCCCCTTGGTAGCTTGTTGATTCCAGTCTCTAAGATCTGAAAATGGCGGGTTACACTTACAAGAATTACTAAATGTTAGTAATTTTTTTACCAAAGAAGCGATAACTAAATGTTATAGGAATAAGAGTAATTCCGGTATTAGTATTTAGTCAAGAATGTCTTAGTTCAGTGAAGGAGTAATAGAATGCCCCTCAGTAGTGGTTACTCTGACTCACTGAAGCATGATTGCAAATTAGTAATGAATTATTCATGTACATTATTCCTTTTTGCTAAAATTTGATTGGATTTAATAGAAATTCACTAATAGAATTTATTTATATTTTCAGCATGTCTAACTCTATAATTCAATTACTCGCTTCAAATAAGTTTAATGGAGACAATTACTAAATATGGAAATCAAATATAAACAAGATACTAGTAATTGATGATCTGAGGTTCATTTTAACAGAGGAATTTCCTCCAATTCTTGGCTCATCTGCAAATCGAAATGTTCGGGTTGCCTATGATAGAAGGGGGAGGGCAAATGAAAAAATCCGAGCCTATATCTTAGCAAGTATATTATATGTTTTAACGAAGAAACATAAGAGCATGGTCACCGCAAAGGTGATCATGGATTCGTTGCAGGCGATGTTCGGACAATTTTCCACATCTGTTAGGCACGATGCTCTTAAGTATGTTTACAACTCTTGCATGAAGGAAAAAAATCTCTGTTAAAGAATGTGTTTTAGATATGATGGTCCACTTCAACATGATAGAGGCAAACGATGTTGTCATAGATGAAAAAAGTCAAGTCAGTTTCATCATGCAATCTCTTATGAAGAGCTCCTGCAATTCCACACGAATGCAATGATGAATAAAATTGAATATATCCGACAACTCTTTTAAACAAGCTCTAGACTTACCAGTCTCTTATGAAAAATAAGGGACAAGAAGAGAAAGTAAATGTTGTCACCTCTAACAAATTCCAAAAAGGATCATCCTCAAGAACTAAGTTTAAACCTTCCATTTCTAAAAATAAGGGTATTCAGATGAAGAATAAGGAAAAAGGGGGAAATAAAGGCTCCTACAAAACGCAAAGGCAAGGAAAAAGTTGCAGACAAAGGAAAATGTTTCCGCTGCAATGAGGATTAGCATTAGAAGAGAAACTGCACAAAATACCTTACTGAAAAGAAAGCTAAAAAGGCAAATCAAGGTAAATATGATTTACACGTATTTGAAACATGTTTAGTGGAGAATGATAACTCTACCCAGATTAAATTCAGGGACCGCTAACCATATTTGTACTTTTATTCAGGAAACTAGTTCCTTGAGACATACTGCAAAGAACGAGATGACTTTCAAGGTTGGAACATGAGAAGTCGTCTCAACTAAAGCAGTAGGAGACCTGAAGTTATTTTTTGGAGATAGATTCATTTTACTTGAAAATGTATTTTATGTTCTTGGAATTTAATACACGTCTCTTTTTGTTAGAACAATTGTATAAAGTATCTTTTGAAATTAATGAAGTGTTCATTAGCTCAAGAGGAGTTCAAATTTGTTCTGCAAAATTTGAAAACAACTTATATGTGGTAAAACTGAAGGAGTAATATAACATACAATGGAAGAATTCAAAATCAATAAGCACTCTAATTACACTTAATTTGAGTTTTAGACATGCTATACAAGTAAAGTTCATTAGGGTATTTGTGTTGTACAATACCTTTGAAGAACTCTCCGAATTCAACTGGATTTCCACGAGCTTGAGCTTGAATCTACAATTAGACTACCACTAAGATCTTCTTTATTGATCTCAAAAAGAATTGTGTGGTGGGAACACTCAAATTGAGCTGAATTTTGGATGAACTTTGGTGGGTTTTTAGGGTTTTCAAACCAGCAGTCTTTTCGTTTAGAAAACTCTGAAAACTTGCTTAATTCTCAGCATGAAAGTTTAATATATAGACCAATTTCATGCATGGAGAATGTCTGCATGTAAGACAGCTCCTACTGGGGGTTTTAATTGAAGAGGTAAGTAGAATTAGATGATAAATCACCCAAATTTGTTTAATGGATTTTTCCCAAATTTGGGAAAAATCCACTAACTCAATTAACTTTTTGTAAAATTGATTTTCTTCATTTAAATAAAATAATTTTATTTAAATATTTTAGTTTTATACAATTAATTCAAAATAATTAATTAATTTTTTTAGAATAGGTAATTAATTTAAATAAATTATTAACTAATATTCAAAATAATTAATTTAAATAAAAACTAATTCAATTTTTAATTAAACCTTTTAATTAAATTATTATTAACTTAATATCTTAATATTAAATTAATAAAATACCAATTTCACCAATATGATTCAATTTCATATTATTAATATTTAAATCATAATTTAAATATTAATTGATTCTCCAATTTCGTTCAATTTTCGATAAAATTAAAAGTTTCAATTGTATCGTATACAATTAATTGAAACCCTAAAAATTGAATTTGAAGGTTTCAAATTCATAACTCTAATTTCGTCAAAAAATACTCAATTTATTAATTCAATTTATGAGCTAGTTGAGGGACCTAATAAATCTATAGATCATAATCTCCAATGATTTGTAATAATTGGTTAAACTCTTTAAACCGAATTAATTACTATTCGTTAACTATCAAGACATACCACTATAGCTCGATAGTTGCACTCTCCTTGCTGTAGATGTATTTCTGTCCATTTTAACCATAATCGGTTAGTCGATCATTCACAGGTCATTCATATTTACAGTTGGGTCAAAATTACCGTTTTACCCCTATAAATGTATCTTGTACCTTAAGCTCCCATTGATTCTCTATTGAACAACTGATTCACTATACCATTTATGAATCATCTACCAGGAGAGGGTGAGGCCCCATCTTTCAAGATCCGAAATCAGCACTTAAGAGAACAATCTATCTGCTAACCCTAAGATGGGTAGGAGTGAATTCCATCTTGCAAGGCTATGTCCCTAGCTATCTATCCGGTCTTATCCCAAAATGGGAGACTTATTGAGCAGTGTTATTGGACTACTCTTACCTATGCAGATCAAAGGATGATTCTGAATAAATAGGAGTTCATAGTTAGCTTAGGATTAAGATCGAGTTATCCTAGGTTATTTTAATATGAAATAGTCAGTTTTAACAGAAAAGTGACTATCTCGAGGTCCAGTCTTATGCAAACTCACATATCTCTAAATGAATGATCTATGGATTACATCATTTGTATCATCATACAAAAATGGGTTACCTTCAATAGTGTTACCAGGATGAGATATTCAATTCCATCCATATACTTATAGACCATTTAGGCTATATATTATAACTTGATCATATTTATGTCACTACATAAAGTTAAAGTATTCATACTATAACCATGGATTTGTTTATTGGATTTTCATAATAGAATGCAATATCAACAACTTTATTGAATAAAATACTCAATAATATTTTATTGATAAACAGAATGTTTAATACAAAATATGAACTGCAAGTTTTTAGGACATCCCCAACAAAAACTAACGGAGGCAAAAACTATTTTGAATACTGAGATGGTTAAAACAGCTGAAACTCAAAATAAAAGGCGAAAAATTTCTCCTAATACCTATCTTTGACACTTGAGACTTGGCCACATTAATCTCAATAGGATTGGGAGATTTGTCAAGAGTGGACTCCTAAGTCAATTAAAAAACAACTTTTTGCCTCTATGTGAGTTCTGTCTTGAGGGTAAGATGACCAAAAGATCTTTTATAAAACAATGTCTTAGAGCCAAATAACCTTTGGAACTCATGCATTCAGATCTCTATGGTCCAACTAATATCATAGCATAAAGAGGGTATGAATATTTTATCAGTTTTATTGATGATTATTCAAGGTATGGCTATGTTTACCTAATGCATCACAAGTCCGAAACCCTTGAAAAGTTCAAGAAGTATAAGATTGAGGTTAAGAACCTGTTAGGTAAAACAATTAAAACACTTCGATTAGAGCAAAGTGGATAATGTATGGACTTGAGATTTCAGGACTATTTGATAGAACATGGAATCCAGTCCCAACTCACAGCACCTGGTATACCTCAACAGAATGATGTATCAGAAAGGAGAAATAGAACCCTATTAGACATAGTTCGTTCAATGATGAGCTATGCTTAATTACTTAATTTATTTTGGGGATACGTAGTACAAACTACAATATACATTTTGAACATGGTCCCTTCAAAAAGTATTTTTGAAATAGCATATGAATTATGAAGAAGGTGTAGAGATAGTTTACATCACTTTAGAATTTGAGGATGCTTGACATACGTGTTGGTGCAAAATTCGAAGAACTTGGAACGTTGTTCAAAATTGTGCCTATTCATAGGATACCCCAAGGAAACGAAAGGTGGTCTGTTTTATGATCCTCAAGATGACAAAGTGTTTGTATCGATAAATACTCCATTTTTAGAGGGATCAACCTCGCAGTAAAAGAAGTTACAGATAAACCAACAAACCAACAAGAGATGTTGATTAGGTCAGTCCTCAACAAGAGTTATTGATGGAATTGGTACTTCTGATGAATCACATTCTTCTCAAGAGTTGAGAATGCCTCAACGTAGTGGAAGAGTTGTTCAACAGGCCAACAGGTATATGGGTTTAATGGAAACTTAGATCATCATACCTGATAATGACATTAAGGATCCATTGACCTATAAACAGACAATGAATGATGTAGACCGAGACCAATGGATCAAAGTCATGGACCTTGAAATTGAGTCTATGCACTTCAATTTGGTCTGGAAACTTGTAGATCAGTCGGATGGGGTAAAATCTATTGGTTATAATTGGATTTACAAGATGAAACAAGACCAAGCTAGTAAGGTATAAACCTTTAAGGCTCGACTAGTGGCAAAAGGTTATACCCAAAGAGAGGGGGTGGACGATGAAGAAACCTTGTCTCCTGTTGTCATGCTAAAGTTGATTAGAATACTATTGTCCACATATGCTTTCTATGATTATGAAATTTGGCAAATGAATGTCAAGAAAACCTTTCTAATTGGAAATCTTAAATAGAGTATCTATATGGCTCAACCAGAGGGGTTCGTTGAATAAGGTTAAGAGCAAAAAGTTTACAAGCTAAAACAATCAGTTTATGGGTTTAAACGAGCATCTAGATCCTGAAATATAAGGTTTGACATTGCGATCAAATCTTATGGTTTTGAACAGAATGTCGACGAACTTTGTGTCTACAAGAAGATTAACAACAAAGTTGTAGCTTTCCTAGTATTGTACGTTAAAGACATCCTACTCATTGGGAATGATATAGGATACTTAACTGACGTCAAGCAGTGGCTAGCAACCCAATTCAAAATGAAAAATTTGGGAAAAGCTCGGTATGTTCTAGGAATCCAAATAGTTCGGAATCACAAGAACATAATGTTAGACTTGTCTCAAGCATCATATATAGACAAGCTACGGTCAAGGTATATGATGTAGAATTCCAATAGAGGTTTGTTACCTTTCAAGCAAATTTACCTGTCAAAAGAACATTATCCTAAGACACCTCAAGAGGTTGAAGATATGAAATGTATTTCCTATGCATTAGTTGTTGGTAGTCCGATGTATGCTATATTATGTACATGACCTGACATATGCTACATAGTGAGAATAGTCAGTAGATATCAGTCCAATCCAGGAAGTGATCATTGGACTTCTGTTAAAAATATCCTCACGTATCTTAGGAGAATGAGAGACTATATGCTCGTATATGGTGCAAAGGATTCGATCCTTATAGGATACACTGACTTTGATTTTCAGACTGATATAGATTCAAGGAAATAAACATCAGGATCGGTGTTCACTCTAAACGGATGAGCTATAGTTTGAAGGAGTGTTAAGAAAAGTTGTATTGATGAATCCACCATGAAAGCTAAGTACGTGGCTACATGCGAAGCGGTGAAGGAGGTTGAATGACTTAGGAAGTTCTTAAACGATTTGGAAGTGGTTTCAAACATGCATCTACTATCACCCTTTGTTGTGACAGTGAAACAATTGCACATTCTAAAGAACCTATAAGCCATAAACGTGGGAAGCACATTAAGCAAAAATATCATCTCGTCAGGGAGATAGTGCATCGAAGAGATGTAGTTGTCCATCAGATAGCCTCGGAAGATAACATTGTTGATCCATTTAGAAATGCCTCACGCTAAAGTGTTTGAGGGTTACCTAGTGAGTTTAGGACTACGAGTTATGTAAATATAGGGCAAGTGGGAGAAGTCATGGGTATGTGATGCCCTGGTTTGTTGAATTTATGTTCTTTCTCTCACACTCAACATTGTATGTATGTGACCCCACTAGAGTTCTAGTCAAAGTGGGAGTTTGTTGGGTTTTATGTCCTAAAACTCGTGGTTTGTAAACATTAAACATATTCTATTTTGCAATAAAGATGTTATTGAGATTTATTTAGTAAAATTGTTATTGAATATATGAAATGCACCTTTAAAAACCCTAATTCCAATAAACTAAGAATCCCTGGCTATAACATGAATTATTGAACTATATGTGGAGACATAAAAGTAGATCGAGTTCAAGTATATTGCCAAAACAGTTTATAGTATAAGGATAAAGATAAGGAGCAATATGTAATTACATGGGTAAAATGGTAATTGTGACCCAGATGTAATTACGAACAATCTATGAACGATCGAATTACTAATCATGGTTAAATCAAGTAGACAGAAATATATATACAGTGAGGAAAGTGCAACTATTGGACTTTAGTGGAGTGTCCTAGTAGTTAACAAATGTTGGTTAATTAGGATAAAGAATTTAACTGGTTAATCTCAGATTGTTGGAGTTCATGATTTGTAGGTTCATTGAGTCCCCCTGCTAGCTCAAATCGAACTAAACCTTAAGATAATGTGATGAGAGAATATGAGACGTTCAAATTCGATTTAGGGATAAGAATTAATTATATGTAATATAATTAACGGTTTTATTATCGATAATTGGAAATATTTAAATATAATTTATATATTATATACATGAGTAGAGATTCATGTCCGGGATTGGTGTTTTAATGATTTAATATTTGATACTAAATTATTTAAAAATTAATTATTAGAATTAATTTTATTTAAAATCAGTTCGAAAGAAGTGAATTTTATTTAATATTAATTATTTTAATTAATACTATTTAAAATTGAAACTCATTTAAAAATTGGATTTTTTGGAAATTCAAATTAGATTGATTTTTTTTTTTTTTTTTTTTTTTTGGAAATTCATTTAAAATGGATTTCAAGTTAGTGGGACTATCCAATTTTTCCTAAAATGGATTTCAAGTTAGTGGAATTATCCAAATTTTCTCATTAATTATAACCCCTAAAACCTAACTTTTGCGTGCTTAATTATGTCGCTTTGAGGTTAATTCACCTTCCATGAATTCTTCTTTAAATATAAGAAAAATTAGCTTGGAAAAAGGTTCCATGCATTTTAGTTTATGAAGCCTTATTTTTCTCTCAAAGTTCTTGACATAAAAACTTTAAAATTCTATTTTTCTCTTCAAATTTCATCACAAATTGGATTCCACAATCTGTTCTAAGGTCGGAGAATAGCGGAAAAGACTTTAGCGGTAGTCCACGAAGTGTTTGTGATCTTTTCAACTAAAAGATAGCTCCTTTTTTTTTTTTTTAGTTTCATCAAAGTTTGCATCTTTAACCCTATTTCCAAGTTATAAACATGCATGCTTGTATCTCAAATCCTATGTCCAAGTTATATTCATGCATGCTTCAATCTTTAAAATTAATGAATTTGGAGTGCTTAAAGTCTTAATTGCTTCCACATGTACGTTTTTAACTCTTACACCAGTTCCCTCGGTGCAATACACCTGGGAAGTGAGTCATACAAAAGGATGCGCCCAAGGTTCACGTCTATCACCAACACAACCTAGTGTTGTTTGTAGTTGAATGGGCTATAGACCTAGTCGAAATCTGCTCATCTCGGCTGGTGTCCAACTTCCAATCCGAACATATAATCATATAAATGTGCTCTTTCTCCCATACTTGAGCAGCTTCTTCACTCTTTTTCTTATATATGGCGTGGAACATGCTATCTGAACCATGTAGGTTTAGGTGACCCTGCAAAACAAATAACAATAGTTTAAGGGTATATCAATCATGTAAAATTGTGCATTAAAATTTAAATCATTAATAATACATACCATGCCATGTGGCAATGTCGTGAATAGATGTGCACATATCTCCGCCCGACTAATAAACTTCCGCCGGAGAAACATGAATATAGAATCAAGTATCTGTAATTTACAAGTTCAGTCAATGAATGAAAATAGAAAATAACATGCATATAAAAGTAACAAAGGATGTTAACTTATGTCGTTCTTAATCCAAAAAATGTCACGTGTTAGCTCCCGAAACAACTTCTTCATAGTGCAATTCCTCCTGAAGAGGACGCCTATACCCGACTAGTGAGGACCTATATCTACGCTGGTCAACTAGATCATGAACTCATTCATCACGTCCTCTGGAATAGCATGTGTTAGATTGTAGGGGACGGTATCAGTCGAACATTCTTCGAGTTGAATGTAATGCTTCTTCCCTGTCACCTTTACTATGTCAAATGGAGGGACGTACAATTGTTTTGACTTCATCTTCCTACCTGTTCGTCTCTGTTCCCTCTCAACAACCACAGGCTCGCTCTTCACATTGGGTTCGACCTTCACCGTGGGCTCGCCCATCACATCGAGTTCGACCTTCACCTTGGGCTTGCCCTTAATCCTCAAACTTTTCAATGCTTGTGGGTGAAGTAACTCAGGATGCGGTAGAGTCAAAAGGGGAAAAGGGTGGTATCTCGTGAAGCAGCATAGCAAGAGGAGTGGTGGATAATGGAGGATGAAGGAGAGTAGTGTATACTGGAACAATGGAAAGGATGGACTCGGTGGGAAGGATGGGATTAATGGTGGTGGAATAATGGGGTCACAGGATTCGGTGGAGGGTGAATAAACGAGGTAAGGGAACTCTGTGAAGGGTGGAGGAATATGGTCACTAGACTTGATGGTTGGTGGAGAAATGGGGTCACGAAACTCGGTGAGGGATGAAGGAATGAGGTCACGAGACTCGGTGGAGGGTAAAGGAATGGGGTCACTAGAATCGGTGTGTAGTGTGTCGATGGGGAATGAACGGGTGGGTTTTGGCTCAGTGGACTCCATGCCTAAACCCTACATCATTAAATAAGTACGTTAGGTCAAACATTGCATGTTATAGATTTACATTAGAACAAGTTTAAGATAATACTACTTACCCGACCAAGGATCACAGTAGGCTGGTGATTTTTTATATGCCAGTCTGAAGAACACTCAAGTCAGACTTTACATGTTTCTAAGTCTAACTGCACATCATCCAATTTATGTTCCACCATCGACACTCTCTGGTCTATGTCATGGTGTGATCTACGAATGCCTACACCTCTCATAGGCTCCGGATGGAATGTATTAGGCTGAGGCGACACTCGCTCCTCAATGAGGGGCACATGCTCATGAGACTCATTATGAGGAGGGTGAGTCTCACACTTGTCAATAGGGGGCTTATGAGATTGATGCTCGTGGAGTTTGGCTCGTGACTCTCGAAGTCATTGGAGTGACTATGAACATTATCATCGTGGTGTAGTCTGTGTGCCTCTGCGAAGCTCATTTCAACATCGCTCATATATGAGTCGTGATCAACCATAGTGTTTTTATAATGCCTCTCCCTATCCGACATGATTAGTGGTGTGGGTGTGATCCTTGTATGTATAGAACAACGAAGAATTTGTTAGTTACACGCGGCCTTCGCCTTAAATCCAAATAAATATTGAAGTAATACACTAACCTTGCTGGACTCAAACACGTCTCGCTGTATTATTCTGGTCGGCATTGAGTAGGTACACTCCCATGTCAGGAATTGAGTTACGACATGTCTATTTAGTCGGGTTGCAACTTTTCCGACAACTGTTGATATGATCTCATATGCCCACATTTACCATAATTAATAAACGACTATAAAACAGGAAAAAGTAGTAACCGATATTGTAACTAAAAAGACCAAGGAATGGATATTACCTGGAATGCATGAGGAAACCCGGTAGGTTGTACTTGACAGTGTAACTCTTATTGTTCTTTGACCTTTTCTTCTAGTTTTCGGCCTTACCATTCAATCCTTTTTGCACTCCAAGAAGCATCATCTCCTATAGCACGTTTCCTTAATCGATGCTGTTGAAGTAATCCAAATCCTCTACATCACTTAATAAGGTATTGTCGATATTGGCCTTCATCTTCTCCCTCCCCACAATAGCCAATTCAGTGTAATAGACCAATGTCATCTTCATAACGCCCATGCCATTCTCAAACTCGATCTCCTTGTACACTGACTCTAAGGTACTAATGTGAATGTTACCTGTAAAATCATTCTTTAAGTACCTATTACGTAGTGATCCAGGTGCTTTAACCCTTCTCACAACTACTAGATTAGGTAACCACCATAATCCCGTCACCAACAGGAATTCTTCTTTGGAGAATGTTACAATCGTGCCATTCAAATCGAACATCGTTGCATCCTTTTTATTGTCTTCAACTTCCCTTAATATAATGTAGTGGACCAATGAGCTATTAAGGATAATGTCCATATCTACAAATCGTCCAAATTTTGTCTTTTTGAAGAGGGCAAACTGAGTAGGGGTAAACTTATCTTTCACTATTTTGTTAATCGTCCCAATGTGAGAGGATAGGCTGGTCGCTTGGCCTGGGAAGCGATCCTGGGGAGGAATCTTAAATTTTCTAGTTATATTGCATAGAACAACAAAAAACATTAGAAAGTAAACATTCTATTAAATATTTGATACTCGATGCACACTATAAGGTACTCGATTACTCAACATAGGATACATGCTACTCGATACACGCTACATGTGATTCGATGGTCGATTGTCGAGCATTCAATTTGATTTTCTACTTTCACGACTAGTCATAATCAAACCCCAAACCCAAACTCTAGACGGCCTGAAATACCAAAACTATGAAAACCGAAAAAAAAATCTTAACTCCAGCCAAACATGCAAGATATGAAAATCAAAATGAAAACGAGGAAAAACCATATCGGTCGGTATCAAGGAACATGAAAATGCAAAAAAGAAGAACACTGAACCAAAATATAAACAAAGAGACGATTGTTATCTGATGCAGAGAGAATCAAGAAAGAATTTCGAGTCAAGAGGTGTAGTCGTCTAGGGATATAGACTCAGAAGACGAGAGAGGTCTTGTGAAAATGGTAAGAGCAAATGAGTTGAAGTGGTGAAACAATATAACGAGTTGACGTTGAAGCTACAGTTAAGAATTCTAAAAGTTTAAAATGATTGAGTATAAAGTAATCGAGTATCGAGTATGACGTGGATATGATCGAATATGGTGGATATAGCACGTGTTGAGTTCCATTGTATACCGTGCATTAAGTATCGAGTGACAAGCCATCGAAGATCGAGTTCCTTGGTAGTGGAAGACGCGAGGGTGGATTCAAGGACGAAGCGATAAAATTACACGTGGATGACGCAAGCAAAATGTTTTTCATTTAGGCCTCCAAATTGAGGCCATCCCTAAAAAAAAAAACCCAAGTTCAAATCTCCATACTCTTTTTTTCTCCCTTTTTTTATAACATATAGGATGGAAGAACTAATTGATAGTATAAGTATTATGTTAGTTGAATTATACTTATTTTATCAAATCTCCGGACAATTGTACAACAAGAAAAGGAAAAAAAAGGGCAAAATCAATGTCCATATTTTAGCTTTACTAAATTTCCTACTATAGGCACAATTTCCTTTAAGACTAATGTTGTTTTTCCTTGTTTGAACCTTTTCAATTTTTGGGGGAAATGAAGTGAAGAGACCTCTGGACAATCATGCGCAATTTGGAGTCCTATGTCTCGACTCTGTGATTCTTCGGTTGGTAGGTTATAGTTTCAGTATTGTTCTTGCAGAAGCAATGCTCGACGATAAAAATCCTGCCATCACCGACGAAGAAAGAGCTCGAATCTCCCACAATTTCAGAGCTGCAAAAGCTCTACTTGCTCGTAAACGCCCTCGCCTTTTTCACTCCCATCAGCCCATTTCTCCGTGTTCTTACAACAACCATTCAGCTAAACCACTTCCTCACAGGTTTGTATCCTCAGAGTTATTGTGTTTGTTTCGGTTTTGACTAGACAGAAGTCTCACAGCATGCTGATTTGTGTATTTTCCACTTTTAGGGAATCAAATAAATATAAGTTCAAGATTCTGAGTTTTTCCATTTGTTTTATCTCCATTTTTTAATTCCAGAGTCGCGGATTTTAATTCAAATGAACTTACAGTTCGTGATAATGGTGCAAAGAGGGTTCCATTGGCAGAGATTTCGGTAAACACTCCGTTGTCGAAGTCATTTGCAATTGCAATTGACACTAGTTCAAATTGGTTGGGGTTAGAATGTCTCGAGACTCCTGTAAAAACTCCATCATGTTCTGGTACAAGAGATTCTTTCTCAGCTCCAAGTATTCTAGATGATGATTTTGATGAGTCCGCTTTGGAGGAAATTGATGCTCTGTGCGAGCAGAACTCATCTGCGAGATCAGTAAGGCAAGCTTCAGATTCCAGCTTCCATGCGACAATTCAGGATCATGGTAGTTATAGTGGTGATCTTAGTGTAGATTTGCAATCTGTAATTGGTAGCGGGAGTATAGAAGCCAAAGACTTATCATGTTCTTTGGATGCCTCGGAATCAAGAGCAGAGTTGATCAATTCTGACCCTGCAATGAAGAAGATCGGGACCATGCCAGAAGAGTATTCAAAGTATCTGTTTTCTCTTAATGACAGACAACGAGAAGCAGCTTGTGGTGATATCTCAGTCCCCTTAATGATTCTCGCTGGTCCGGGAAGTGGAAAGGTCTCACTTCTTGTTTCCTTGTTTGTAAATTGAGAATCAACCAGTATTTTTTGGGCTTTAATAAATATTTTTGCTTTAGAATATTTGTTTAGTTTGTGCTAAATGGTAATCTTATCTAAGCTGTATTTTCTTTCAAGAAATCGCTTAAGCAATACATGAGTGTGTCTCCAATTCTAAAACTTTCTTAAGGTCGGTCTGAGTTAGAGCCTATTTTGCCCCCAAGAGCTGAAATTTCTGTTTTATGCAGACTTCCACAATGGTTGGTCGAGTTCTGATGTTGCTTAATGAGGTATTTCCACCTCCTGGCATAACGTGCCTTCTGTAACTTTGTTTGGTTTCTGTTTATTCATAAATTATTTTACTCTGATATTTATAATGACTCCTCTTATTTCATTCCTACTCCTTATTAGAATTCTCGGTGTAGTTACTTCTTTTTGGTTGTATAGGGTGTAAGCCCATCGAATATTTTGGCAATGACTTTCACGACTGCAGCTGCTTCTGAAATGAGAGATCGTGTTGGTGCAGTGGCCGGGAAGAAAATGGCAAAAGAACTTGTGATTAGCACATTTCATTCATTTTCATTGCAACTTTGTCGTCTACATGCTGAAAAGTATGCTCAAACTTTTCTTTCTTTTACCTTGCCTACATATGGCATATGGGTTCTGTATCTGGGTTTATCATTATTCGTTTTGTAGTCTTACCATGCATGGAGCCAATTGCTAGTTCAATTCAACTGTTTATATATGTGAATTGCCACATAAGCTAACAAGAAAATGATATGTATGGACTATGGAGAAGGAAAATTTCACTGTATACCATTTAGTAAGTGCAACAAATGGAAGTGTACGAGAGACTTCTTTACAGTTTTAAGCTTCCTTATTTTTAACTAAAAAATATCAGTAAGTTCTTATCAAATTGAGAAAGAGGATATTAATAAGTAGTCAGGTATCTTACTTGGGAAACAAGGAAGGAGAGTAAACCGAGGCGAGAATAATCTTTGATTAACATAGAATTCTTTATTATTATCTTTTGACGAAAATAGCGGCTTTCATTGAGAAAAAAAATGAAAGAATACACGGTCATACAAAAAATCAAGCCCACAAAAAGGAGGGACTCCCTTTACAAGAAGGGCCTCCAACTAAGCGAAATCATGCCTAGAGTGAATATATTTCTGCTCGGTCATAAGTCAAAAGTAAATTTCTAAACTCATGCATGTAGGATCAGATCTGATTCTAATCTCACAATGTTTTAAAATGAATATATGTTATGTTGTACGATATGTAATCTTGTTCTCGTTTATTATATAGTCATTAGTCTTACTGAATTCTATGTTAAAGCATTTCCTACCAAAGTGCAACTACTTCCTTTTTATTAACCTTCAATCCTAGTAATTAATCTTGGGATTAAATTGTTATCTATATTACACAGGTTAGATCGCACTTCGGATTTTTCGATATATGGACATGGGCAGCAAAGGAGGGCAATCATTGAGGCTGTGCGTCTATTGGAAAATGAAAAAAATAAACAAAAATTGGACTCCAACATCCTTGGTGATGCTTTTAAGGATGTTACCCCGATGCAGTTTAAGGATAAGTCAAAGAAATGGCAAACATTTGTCCCTAAGGTAAGTAATGTACTTTTTCAACTTTAGCTTAGGGTCTTTGTGTTCTTTTCTTCCTTAATGTTGTTTAAACGCTTTCTGTTGTTGTTGTTGTTTTTTTTTTTTTTTTTTTAAAAAAATTTATGTGGGGGATAGAAACGATGACTTTCATTGAGATAAAAATGAAAGAAACAAGAACATACAAAAAATCAAGCTCACAAAAGAGAGAGAGGAATCCCTCTTAAAAAAGGGACACCAACTATACAAAATAGATCCTATAAAATAGTTAAAAAAGTCTTCAAAACCAAAGCACAAACAGAAACATGATATCTAATAAGTGACCAAACCTCAAAAGAGTCCCTCTCTAATACTCTAAACATCCTATTATTCCATCCCCCCCAGAACCCAAAAAACAACACACACTCCTAAAAAGTGTCTCTTCTTCCTAAAAGGTAGATGGAGGTGGAACTCCCCAAACATTTCACTAACAAACTTATCCTGAGCATGCAAGAATCTAAGCGTCTGAAAGAAATAATCCCACATTGTTTTTGTCAACTCATAATGATAGAGAATATGATTCTTGAGCTATGAGATCTGTTTTAACTTATGGTCCTTTTGAGGTTCTAACACCCATTATCTTTTTATCAAAAAGAAAAAAAGAAAAAGTTCCTTTTTATCTCATTTCAGTTAGGTGGAGAGGTTTTTCTTTGTAACCCCTTTGTGATGAGTTATAATCTTCATGTATCAATTGTATATATTTAGTATCTCTGTAATACACTTGTCTATTTGACAAAAATGGTGGGGAAGGCTCTCCTAAATGGTTCTTTTTGTTCCTAATTTGATTTCACTGGATTCCAGGCTAAAGCTTGTGGAACAACTTCTGCAGAACTACTTACAAAGGGTGATGAGGCAGGAGTAAGCTTTCACTTTTCTGATTAACAAGGCTTCTGCCAACAGCTTTGTTTCCCATTTTTAATTGAAGTAATGTATGAATCAGGCTACAGTTCTTGACAACTACAATGATATCTTGAAATCTTGTAATGCTCTGGACTACCATGACTTAATAAGCTGTTCCTTGAAGCTGCTTACTGATTTTCCTGAAGGTTCAATACTAGCTTATCAGTTTTAAATATTAATTTAAGTGTTAGGTATGGTTTGACCCATTTATTTTTTGTTTGTTTAAAGTATACAAGGAGTGTCAGGATTCATGGAAAGCCATTATTGTTGATGAGTTTCAAGATACAAGTTCCATGCAGTACAACCTTCTTCGGATTCTTGCATCCCATCAGCAGATAACTATAGTTGGTGATGATGATCAGGTCAGACTATTAGTTCATCCCTACACAATTTGCATTTTCTTGGACTTACTCTTTATATTATCGAAATAATATTTGCGTCGACAGATTTGTTGATGGAGTTTTTGTTTGACGAGTTATCTTCTGTTCATAAAACACCATCATCTTATTTTCTCCATTCCTGTTCATAGCAATTCTTTTGAAGTTCATCCATCTTTCTAGTGAGTAGATGGAAAAAAAATCGAGTGTTCGTTATAATGCGAAGTATTGAAAAGTAAAGAGAAAGGAGAAGATAAAAGACAAGGTTTACGTGGAAAACCCTAACACAGGGAGAAAAAACCACGATAGAGAAGTTTTTATTATTTTAATGTCATACATACAAGAAATCCCAACCTCAGATATAAATAGAATGAGGGAAAATCCTAATTTAGTAGGCATAAAGTAAAAAGACATAAATGCCCTTAGGGCTAAAGCATCATATTTCAACACTCCCTCTCAAGTTGCGACGTAGATATCAGCGAGACCCAACTTGCTAACACAGACTTCGAAAGTCTGTCTCGGTAACCCTTTGGTAAGAACATTTGCGACCTGTTGGCCTAAAGGAACATACAAAATACAAATAATGTTGTGGTCTAACTTCTCTTTATTAAAATATCTGTCAATCTCAACATGTTTGGTTCTATCGTGTTGCACTGGATTGTTGGCAATGCCGATGGCAGTCTTATTATCACATTACGGTTTCATGGTGGGACCCGGACTGTCCTGGTGAAGACCAGACAAAACTTTCTGTAACCATATTTCTTCACACACTCCCAGGCTCATAGCTCTATACTCCGCCTCAACACTACTCCTGGCAACCACACCCTCTTTCTTACTCCTCCAGGTAACCAAATTTCCTCAAACAAAGGTACAATATCCCGTGGTTGACTTTCTATTGGTCACTGATCTTGTCCAATTTGAGTTAGTATACGCTTCGATGCTCCAACTGTCATATTTTCTGAAAACGAAGCCCTTTCCTGGGGTGGATTTCAAATATCTCAGAATTCGAGTAACTGCTTCCATGTGTTCCTCATACGGACTTTGCATGAACTGACTTACTACACTCATAACATATGATATATCAGGTCTGGTATGAGATAGGTAAATCAATTTTCCCACAAGGCGTTGATACCTCTCTTTATTTACAAGAACTCCCTCCATAGTATCTTTTAGTTTGCCATTGACTTCAATAGGAGTGTCAACGGGTTTACATCCAGTCATTCCTGTTTCCTTTAACAAGTCTAGTGTATATTTCCGTTGAGACACGAATATTCCTGCATTCGATCTTGCCACTTCCATCCCAAGAAAATATCTCAAACTGCTAGAATCTTTAATCTCAAATTCGCCTACCATCCTCTGTTTCAGCTTAACAATCTCTCCCGTATCATCCCCTGACAAAATGATATCGTCGACGTAAACCACCAAAACAAAATCTTCCCTGATAATGATCTTTTGGTGAACAAGGTATGATCAGAATGCCCTTGAACAAATCCTTGGGATTTAACAAACATCGTGAATCTATCAAACCACGCACTTGGAGATTGTTTTAACCCATATAAAGACTTTCTGAGTTTGCAAATATGGTTCCCAAATTTAGCTTCGAAACCCGGAGGAGGATTCATGTACACCTCTTCTTCTAACTCACCATTCAGGAAGACATTTTTTTACATCCAGTTAATGTAGAGGCCAGTCCTTATTCACGGCAATAGACATAAGAACTCGGATCGTGTTGAGCTTAGCCACTGGGGAAAAAGTTTCTGAATGTCAATCCCATATGTCTGAGTGAACCCTTTAGCTACTAACTTGGCCTTGTATCTTTCGAGCATTTCGTCAGATTTATATTTCACTGTGAACACCCATTTGCATCCAACTGTTTTGTGACCTTTAGGGAGGGCCACCAGACCCCAAGTTTTATTTGCTTCGAGGGCTCTCATTTCTTCCATTATTGCCGCTTTCCACTCGAGAACTTCCATGGCTGTGTGCACACTGGTAGGTATTGCTAGAGCATCCAGTTGGGTAGTAAAGGCTTTAAAACCAGGAGACAAATTATTATAGGTCAGAAAGCTATGCATAGGGTACTTGGTACATGACCTGGTTTCTTTCTGTAGAGCGATTGGCATATCAAGAGTGGTATCATAATTTCCAGTTTTCTCCGGCCTCTTTCCAGTAACAGGGTACTGACTCTGCTCGGACTCCTGTGGCAAGTCCTCATCCTCCTGAGGACCTTCCAGCACCTCATTGCCATTTGTAGTTTCAACCTTTTTCTGAACTTGTCTCACCATCTTCTATACACCCAGACTTTCCTTCAAGTACATTCTCTGAAACAACAGGATCTTGAACTTGAGCTGGTGCTGGTTCCGATTCTTGGAGAGCTTCTGATGGGATAGCAGAGGTTTCTTTTATGAGATTCTTCCTATAGTATGTTATCTAGGCCACCTGTCTAGTAAGGAGAACAGACACTGGGATATCTGGACTAGATTCGGGACTAGGTAGAACAGGAACATTTGTATTTGTATCTGGACTAGGTTTAGGGTTGAAATCAATAGGTACGGAGTATGTGGAACTGTTAGTCTCTTCACTAGAGGTCTCCCCCTGAAGATGACTAATGGGAAAAAAGGGTTTATCTTCAAGGAACGTAACATCCATAGTGATGAAGTACTTCCTTGAAGATGGATGGAAACTGTCAAAAATAAAAGAGTAGGGAAGAGAATAACAACACAGTTATGTGGAAACCCTAGTCCAGGGAGAAAAACCACGATAGACACTGATTTTTATTATTAATTTTGACACACAAAGTACAAGAGAATAGGCCAAATAAATAGACTAGTGGGAAGCCCTAGGGTTCACATAATTACTAAAATGCCCCTAGGGTTACAAGCTGCTTTTTCGACACTTCCCCTCAAGTTGGGGCGTAAATATCAATAAGACTCAACTTGCTAACACAGTAATCAAAGTTTTGTCTCAGTAATCCTTTTGTGAGCACATCTGCAATTTGCTGATTTGAGGGAACATAAGGAATGCATATACTTCCGTTGTCAAGTCTTTCCCTGATGAAGTGCCAGTCGATCTCAACGTGTTTTGTTCTGTCATGCTGAACAGGATTATTTGCAATACTTATTGCTGCCTTATTGTCACAAAACAGTTTCATTGGGAGCTCATTGTCTTGATGAAGATCTGACAACACTTTCATCAACCAGATATCTTCACATATCCCTAAACTCATGACCCGATACTCAGCTTCTGCACTACTCCTGGCCACAACTCCCTGTTTCTTGCTCCTCCAGGTCACAAGATTACCCCAAACAAATGTGCAATACCCTGATGTTGATTTTCTATCAACAACAGACCCTGCCCAATCAGAATCAGTATAGGCTTCAATGCCGCGTTTATCAGACTTCTTGAACATTAATCCCTTACCTGGTGTACCTTTCAGATATCGAAGGATGCGTTCAACTGCTATCATGTGTTCTTCACAAGGAGCTTGCATAAACTGACTGACGACACTCACTGCATATGAAATATCAGGTCTCGTATGAGATAAGTATATTAATTTCCCAACTAACCGCTGATATCTTTCTTTATTGACCGGAACACTGTTACTAGTATTGCTGAGCTTTGAATTATATTCAACTGGGGTGTCAGCAGGTTTGCACCTAGTCATTCCCGTTTTTGAGATTTCGTCCCTAGACCGGGCTACTTCCATTCCGAGAAAGTATCTTAACTTCCCAAGATCTTTAATTTCAAACTCTTTGGCCATCTTTGCTTTGAGTTTCACAATTTCAACATCATCATCACCGGAGAGCACAATATCGTCAACGTACACAATGAGAACTGCTACCTTCTTTGAAGTTAACTTCTTTGTAAAAAGTGTATGATCTGAGTGCCCTTGGGTATACCATTGTCCTTTGACAAAGGTGGCAAATCTGTCAAACCAGGCTCTCGGAGACTGTTTCAACCCATATAGCGACTTTTTCAGCCGGCAGACTCGCTGTTTGAACTGATCTTCAAATCCGGGAGGAGGATTCATATAGACTTCCTCCTTAAGTTCTCCATTGAGAAAGGCATTCTTTATATCCAGTTGATGCAAGGGCCAATCTTTGTTAATTGAAACTGATAGCAATACTCGGATAGTATTGAGTTTAGCTACGGGAGAGAATGTCTCGGAGTAATCTACCCCAAAGGTTTGAGTAAACCCTTTGGCAACTAACCTGGCTTTGTACCGATCAACCGTCCCATCTGACTTGTACTTTATAGTGAAAACACATTTGCACCCAACCGTCTTGTGCCGTTTAGGTAGGATCACCTGGTCCCACGTTCCATTTTTCTCCAGAGCTCTCATCTCCTCTATAACAGCAGCTTTCCAAACTTCAGTTCCCATTGCTTCCTGTATGTTACTCGGTATTACCCCTGCATCTAAACTAGTGGTAAAGGCCCTAAATTCTGATGACAGGTTACTATATGTCATGTAACTATGCATGGGGTACCTTGTACATGACCGAATACCTTTCCTCAGGGCTATTGGAAGATCAAGAGAAGCATCATATTCCTTCAAACTGTCAGAATTTCCATTGTGATCACTAGTCTCCTCTTCCTGTTTCTCATCTTCAGAAATCACACCTTTTTCACCATTATCTTTAGTATCACTCACGTTTTCTAGAGCTGTGTCTGAATCGTCGTTCACTGTCGTCTTCCCATCTGCTATAGTGATGCTATTAGCACCTTTTCCTCCCTTTTCCTCTCTGCACTCGTTAGTACAAGTATCAATCTCATTAATTTCAGGAATACATGTACCTGATATCGGGTTTGACTCATGGACTGGAGCCGGAGATGCAACAGGTGACGCTGTTTCCTTCCTGAGATTTTTCCTATAGTATGTTATCCATGGGACTTGATTGGTAGGAAAGATAGGACCAACATGTTCGGGAATAGGGGCAGACTCCAAGGGAATTGTATATGTGGACCATTTAGTCTCTTCACTAGAGGTCTCCCCCTGAAGATGGCTAACAGGAAAGAAGGGCTGATCCTCAAGGAAGGTGATATCCATGGAAACAAAATATTTGCGAGAGGATGGGTGGTAACATTTATACCCGCTGATAGAGTGGATACCCAACAAAGATGCACTTTTGAGCATGGGGGGTAAATTTCGTGCGGTTTGGACCATGGGAGTGAACAAAGGCAACACAGCCAAAAACTCGAAGTGGTACATCGGAGACTAAACGAGTCGTAGGGTATGACTCTTTTAAACAGTCTAAGGGGTTTTGAAAATTGAGGACCCGGGAAGGCATTCGGTTGATTAAGTGAGTAGCAGTAAGGATAACATCACCCCATAGGTAAGACGGGAGTGATGCGGATAGCATTAAGGACCTAGCAACTTCCACCAAATGACGATTTTTCCTCTCTGCTATCCCATTTTGTTGGGGAGTGTAGGCACACGAACTCTGGTGGATAATCCTTTTGGAAGTAAGAAACTCCTGGAAGGAAGCGATAAAGAATTCCCACCCACTGTCACTTCTCAAAATACCAATCCTGGCATTAAACTGCGTTTCCACAGTGGCATAAAATTGCTGGAATACAGATAACACCTCGGACTTATCAGTGAGAAGAAAGACCCAAGTAAGCCGAGTGTGGTCGTCTATAAAAGTGACAAACCAGTGTTTCCCTGTGGAGGTTATGGTTGGTGAGGGACCCCAAACATCACTGTGGACTAAGATGAAGGGTTTGGATGGTTTATAGGGCTGGGAGTGAAAGGAGACACGACTCTGTTTGGTATGAATACACATTTCACACTTTAAAGAAGACACATTAATATTGCGAAATAAATGCGGAAATAAGTGTTTCATGTACTGAAAGTTCGGATGCCCTAAGCGGTAATGCCATAACAGAAAATCACTTAGAGGTAGAAAAATTTAAGGAGACAAGGCTAGTCCTATAATCATTCCTAGAGGAAACATCATCAGTTAGGAAGTAAAATCCCCCATCGTGCCGGGTGTCACAATCGCTCTTTTGGAAGCTTCTCTTAACGTTTGTGCGGCACTTGTTCCCGCTCACGAACAAGTCAGCCAACTCGAATACGAACTGCCGATGGCACACCGAGTGCCTCTCGCAACCTCCACCCTCGTTTTAGGGAAAACGGTTTTAGAAAACGGGTTTTGAGAGAAGGTTTTCGTAAGAAGTTTTTGTGAGTGTGAATAAAGAAAGAAAGATTGTAGTAGACTAGAAAGCAATAAGCAACAACAACAGTTTTATAGAGTACTACTCCGGGTATGAGGAAGTGATGGTTAGTCTTATCCCCATATAGTGCATTCTGAACAAAAAGCCAACTGGCGCCCTTGCATATGCAAAAGGGCGAGTGGTCACTTACAATGAAAATGTAAAGAAAGCAAGCTAACTAAGCTAATACAATACAAGATATGAAAGTATGCTAGAAGGGGGTTGGATCGGGCATGCGGCCATGGGCAACAGGCCCTAGACAAGCATGACCGTGACATTCTCCCCCACTTAATTGGTTGACGTCCCTGTCAACTGACCTTGTTCAAAATCTGCGATGGTGGAGCTGCATTCTTCAAATCTTTGGCCCGTTCCCAACTGATCTCTTCGTCGGGGAGATCCTTCCATTGCACTAAGAACTCTGTCAGTTCTCGTCTGGGTCTTCCAATACGGCACGTACGTTTATCCAGGATTTGTGCAACTTCTTTCTCAACAGAACTCTTCATCGTGACCGGTGGGCGCCTTAGCATGTTTCATTGTTCATCCTTGGGATCGGGATGATAGGGCTTCAGGATACTCACATGGATGACAGGATGAATCTTCATCCATGAGGGTAACTGAACCTTATATGAGGTTCTCCCGACCTTCTCAATTACCTCCACTGGACCTTCATATTTCCTTACTAGCCGTTGGTCTCTCTGGCCTCGGAAACGAAATTGTTCCGGTCGTAGCTTGATCAGGACCTTGTCCCCGGCTTGAAACTCGAGGGCCCTCTGCTTCTTATCAACCCACTTCTTCATCCTTCTTGATGCTCTTTCTAGGTAGGTGCGAGCTATCTCAGAGGTTTTGCTCCACTCTTTAGTGAAGTTATGTGCCTGAGGACTTTTGCTTGCATAAGAGTGGTCCACCAAGTGTGGCATGAGTGTCTGTCTACCGCACACCACTTCGAAGGGCGTTTTTCCGGTCGCGGAACTCTGCTGGCTATTGAAGCTGAACTGAGCCACATCTAACAACTGGACCCAGTTCTTCTGCCTAGCGTCGATAAAGTGACGCAGATATTCCTCGAGCATACTGTTGAAGCGTTCCGTCTGGCCGTCAATTTGGGGATGATAGCTAAAGGAGATATTCAGTGTTGACCCCAATATTTTGAACAATTCTGTCCAGAATGTCCCAGTGAATCTTCCGTCCCGATCGCTAACAATGCTCGCGGGGACGCCCCATAATTTCACGATGTGTTTGAAGAACAGTTGGGCAGTCATCACAGCTGTGCACATTTTCGGCGTTAGGATGAAAGTGGCATATTTTGAGAACCGGTCGATGATAACAAGGAGCGATTCGAACTCTCCCACCTTGGGCAAATGGGTGATAAAGTCGAGAGACACGCTCTCCCATGGTCTAGAGGGCACAGGTAGGGGTTCCAGCAGACCCGCTAATTTCGCCCTTTCGACCTTATCTTGTTGGCAGACAAGGCAAGTCTTGGTAAATTGCATGACATCGTCTCGAAGGCTTGGCCAATAGTAGCCTTGTTTCAGAAGGGCTTAAGTCCTCTGCCAACCATTTTGTCCTGCCCACGGTGTGTCGTGACACTCCTTCATCAGCGACCTTTGTAACTCCCCGGATCTGGGGATGTAGAGGCGATTGCCCTTGGTGTATAGTAGATCGTCTTCCACCCAAAACTGGCGTGTCTTCCCCTCTTTGGCCGACTGTAGGATGGCCTGCGCCGCTATGTCGTTTGTCAAGTGAGTTTTGACAGTTTCTCGTACTGTTGCACTCAACGTACTTGCTTGTAGGCGGGCGAACATGCACAGGGCCGCATGTTCGCCTTTTCGGCTAAGAGCATCGGCCGCTCGGTTACTTTTCCCCGGTCTATGTTCGAATTGGAAGTCGAACTCCGCTAGACACTCTTGCCACCGTGCCTGTTTCGACGACAACTTCGGTTGGTTGAAGAAGTGACAAATGGAGTTGTTGTCGGTCTTGACCACGAACTTGGCCCCCAAGAGATACTGTCTCCAGGCCCTCAAGCAGTGAACTACTGCTAACATCTCTTTCTCGGAGGCGACATACCTCCGTTCGGCATCATTTAGTTTCCTACTCTCATACGCGATGGGGTGTCCGTCTTGGAGGAGGACACCGCCCAACGCGAAGTCAGAAGCATCAGTCTCTACTTCAAATGGCTTGGTCACGTCGGCAATTCCGAGGACCGACCCCTCAATCATCACTTTCTTCAAGCCTTCAAAGGCGGCTTGACATTCATTATTCCAGCTCCATTGGCTATCTTTCTTCAACAGTTCGGTTAATGGCCCTGTTCTTCTCGAGAATCCTTCTACGAACCGCCTATAGTAGTTGGCTAGTCTGAGGAAGGATCGTAGTTCGGTCACGGATGATGGTACCCTCCAGTCTCTAATCGCTGCCACCTTGCCCTCTTCCATACCAATCCGACCACACTCAATCACGTGGCCGAGGAAATTTATGCGCTCTTGGGCAAAGGAGCACTTCTCTCTCTTTACATACAACTTATTTTTCCTCAGTTTTTCGAAGACTAGTTGGAGGTGATGTCGATGGTCCTCCAGCGAGGCACTATAGACCACAATGTCATCAAGATACACTACGACGAATTTGTCGAGGTATTCGTGAAACACTTGGTTCATTAAGGTACAGAAGGTTGCTGGAGCATTGGTGAGGCCAAAGGGCATCACGAGGAATTCGAAGGCTCCATATCTCGTGACACAGGTCGTCTTAGGTTCGTCTCCTTCAGCAATTCGGACCTGATAATATCCAGACCGTAGGTCCAGCTTCGAGAAATACTTAGCGCCGTGAAGCCGATCAAATAAGTCAGTAATGATAGGAAGGGGATATTTGTTGCAGACTGTGAGCTTATTCAAGGCCCGATAGTCGATGCACAACCGAAGACTCCCATCCTTCTTCTTCTGGAACAGTACTGGGGCTCCGTAAGGGGTCTTCGCCGGTCTGATAAATCCTGCATCTAACAATTCGTCTAACTGTTTCCGGAGTTCGGCCAATTCAGGCGGGGCCATCTGATATGCATTCTTGGCAGGCGGCTTTGCCCCTGGTAACAACTCAATCTCATGGTTAATCCCCCTTCGTGGGGGTAAGGACTTGGGCAAGCTTTTCGGCATGACATCCCGATACTCTTCCAAGACAAATAGAATGTCTTGGGGGATCTCCTCTTCAGTGGATTGAACTGATTCTATCGGGATGGCCATGAACGTGGGTTCGTCGTGGGCCAGCCCTCTCTTCCATTGGAGGGCTGAGATCATTCTCACCCCATTTGGCTGCTTGATATTGGCTTGGACTACGGTGGGTGTAGATCCGGTAATGACTAGACATTTGGCGAGGGGCATTGGTATGACTTTATGTTCAAGTAGGAACTCCATCCCCAATACCACGTCGAAATCATCCATCTTGACAATCACGAAGTCAACGAAGCCCTTCCAGTCTCCTAACTTCACCGGAGTTCTCTTCGCTATCCCCGTAATCGGTAGGGCTGCGGAATTCACAGCTTTCATCTTCCCTGCATCTCTTTCCCAAGTCAAGTTCAGGCGGCGAGCTTCCGTTTCAGCCATGAAGTTATGGGTGGCCCCGGAGTCAACCATAGTGTTCTTGACCGATCTTTGGTTGACCCAAGCGTCCACATACATGAGTCCTTTCTCTAGTGGCTCCGTCGCCTTTCCCATTTTCTTCTGGAGCGCAGATAAGAATTTCAATGCCCCCATCCTGGGATTCTCAATTTCTGCAGCTGGCTCTGATACCAACTGTCACAATCGCTCTTTCGGAAGCTTCTCTTAGCGATTGTGCGGCACTTGTTCCCGCTCACGAACAAGTCAGCCAACTCGAATACGGACTGTCGATGGCACACCGAGTGCCTCTCGCAACCTCCACCCCCGTTTTAGGGAAAACGGTTTTAGAAAACGGGTTTGGAGAAAAGGTTTTCGTAAGAAGTTTTTGTAAGTGTGAATAAAGAAAGAAAGATTGTAGTAGACTAGAAAGCAATAAGCAACAACAGCTTTATAGAGTACTACTCCGGGTATGAGGAAGTGATGGTTAGTCTTATCCTCATATAGTGCATTTTGAACAAAAAACCAACTGGCGCCCTTGCATATGCAAAAGGGCGAGTGGTCACTTACAATGAAAATGTAAAGAAAGCAAGCTAACTAAGCTAGTACAATACAAGGTATGAAAGTATGCTAGAAGGGGGTTGGATCGGGCATGCGGCCATGGGCAACAGACCCTGGACAAGCATGATCGTGACACCGGGCAGTGCCAATCGTTGTCCCCGAGCTTAGATCCTGAAATAAAACAGAGTCGGGTGAAAAAACTGTCTGACAATTCAAATCTCTTATAATCTTATTGATGGATAACAAATTATATGAAATTTTAGGAACATGCAAAACGTCCCGTAAAACCAAACCCTCAAACGGAGATAAATCCCCTTTTCCTGCAACAGGTACAAACGACCCATCTGCAATCCTAATTCGTTCATTACCAGCACTTGGATAATATGAGAGAAACTGTACTAGTAAGATGATCCGTCACCCCTGAGTCAACAATCCAAGGTTTTTTACCGTTCACACTAATAAGACCAAAAGACTGTATATTGCCTGACTGGGCGATGGTACTGATTCCAATCGTACTCAGGCTGGTTGTACTGTCAACTGAGGGAAACACAGGCAGGATATTTGTAGTAGGTAAAATAGGGAAAGAATTTACCGGGCTTTCATCTGGGTATTGGGTCGAGCCACAACCGGTTGAAAACGGGGCAGCCACTAACGGCTGGAAGGAAATCGACGGCTGGAGGCAGTTGTTGGTCTGTTGTTGGTTGAATGCGCCTAGGGCAGAATCGGAGAGGTCTTGTTCTCTTTGTTGGACGAATGGGTTCGCCGGATCTGACGCGAAAACCCTAGGGTACGCCGGCGCAGTTGAGTTTTTGCAGGTCGAAGCTGAAGCCCTAGGCTCGATCGGAAGCTGCAGGTCGAAGACGCGATCGGAAGAAACTTTGTCTGCCGAAGGGTTGCTGCGGATGCGGATGTCCCTGATCGGAGCCAGATCTGGTCCGCCTCGCGATGGGTCTGAGGGGTTGTTGCGGCCGTACCTGATCGGAGCCGTACATGAGGGATCAGTCGACGGTGGCGCGAGATGAGGCAGATCGGCTCTGTTTGTGTATTCTTCAGATCTGTCCATGTGCGGCTCCCATTGAAGGCGACTTTCTGTTGATTGCAACTGGACGGCAGAAATTAATTCCGGTAAGGTAGCTTGAAAACACTCCTTTACTGCGGCTCGAATAACAGTTTTCATATCAAAACTCGAAGATCCACCAGTTGGAGGCGACTGTGGATGATTCTCTTCCATAATGGCTAGGGTTTCGTCCCCTTGCTCTGATACCATGTCAAAAATAAAAGAGTAGAGAAGAGAATAACAACACAGTTACGTGGAAACCCTAGTCCAAGAAGAAAAACCACGATAGACACTGATTTTTATTATTAATTTTGATACACAAAGTACAAGAGAATAGGCCAAATAAATAGACTAGTGGGAAGCCCTAGGGTACACATAATTACTAAAATGCCCCTAGGGTTACAAGCTGCTTTTTCGACAGAAATATTTATAACCCCGCTGATGAAGAAGATACCCGACAAACACACTTTTGAGCTCATGGGGCAAACTTATTCTGGTGATCGTGAGTATGTACGAAGGCTGTACACCCAAACACACGAAGAGGAACATCGGGAATAAGACGCGTGGACAAGCGGGATTCTTTAAAACACTCAAGGGGTGTTTGAAACTTGAAAACGCGTGACGACATCCTATTAATGAGATGGGTTACAGTGAGAACAACATCGTCCCATAAATATGATGGAAGAGATGCCAGAATCATCAGAGATCGAGCAACTTCAATGAGATGGCGATTTTTCTGCTCAACCACCCCATTTTGTTACAGAGTGTAAGCACAAAAATTTTGATGGACAATTTCTTTTGAAGTCAGAAATTCTCGAAGGGTGTGATTGACGAACTCACGTCCATTGTCACTACGAAGAATGACAATCTTTGTATTGAACTGAGTTAAGATTGTGGTGTAAAATTGTTGGAAGATAGACACAACCTCGGACTTATCAGTAAGGAGATACACCCATGTAAGTCGGGTATGATCATCGATAAACGTGACAAACCATCGCTTACTGGACAAGGTAGAAATGTTTGAAGGGCCCTAAACATCACTGTGGATCAGATGGAAAGGCTGGGTAGGTTTATAAGGCTGAGAAACAAAGGAAACACGAGGCTGTTTAGCACGTATACAGACATCACAAGACAAAGAAGAAATATTCATATTATGGAATAAATGTTTCATATATTGAAAACTTGGATGTCCAAGATGAAAATGCCACAATAAATAATCTTTTTCAGACATAGTAAATGACGATAAAAGACTAGTCCTAAATAAATTCCTAGAGGAAGCATCTTCAAAAAGGAAATAGAGGCCCCTGTCATATCGGGCAGTACCAATCGTCGTACCCGAGCTCAAATCCTGAAACAAAGCAGCATCTGGTGAGAAGACGACTCTACAGTTCAAATCTTTTGTTATTTTACTTATTGACAACAAATTGTAAGAAATCTTTAGAATATTTTGTAAAACTAATCCCTCAAATGAGGACAAATGGCCTTTTCCAGCAACAGGAGCAAAGGATCCATTGCAATTCGAATCCTCTCATTTCCATCACTTGGACAATATGAGAGGAATCGATCAGATGAGCCAGTCAAGTGATCGGTCGCTTCTGAATCTAGCATCTATAATTCATTTCCTTCAACAAAGAAACTAAAGGACTGAGGAGTACCTGACTACGCAACTGTTCCGATCCCTATGGTACCTGAGTCACCCGGGTTGTTCACTTGAGGTTATGCGGCCTCCTCAACAGATTCACTCATAAGAGCTCGGCCAGTCTTTGATTTGTCATTTGGGGGGCGACATTTGCCATTAGGAGACCGACCATGTAGTTTCCAGCATTGGTCCTTCGCATGCCTTGATTTCTTGCAATGTTTACATATTGGAGGTGTTTTGCCATTTTGCTTGTCACTGTCCGATCTAGAGGATTTCATCCCAAAGGCACCTGACTCCATAGTGTCAACCGCAGAGCCATTAATTGTACTCGATCTGTCTTCTTCTAATCGGACCTCTGAGTAGACCTCCATGAGAGACGGTATCGGCTTTTGCCCTAGAATTCGACTCAGAACTGTATCAAATTTCGGGTGCAATCTCGCAAGGAAGTTATACACACGATCAATCATGTGAGCAGTTCTAGATGACCTCTCGACATAAATCCATCTCTTGCCATAATAAGGACATTTTGTTAAAGTATGATGTTACATCCATGCTCCCTTGTTTGCATTCATGGACTTGTTTATGTAGAGTATACAGGCGAGACACTTTCTGCCTTTTAGAATATAACCTTCGGACCACATCCCAAATATCACGTACAGTGGCTGAATAGAGCAGGGGTTTTCCAATCTGAGGTTCCATCCAGCAGTTAGCCCGTCGCACCCAACCTCAGATATAAATAGAATGAGGGAAAACCCTAATTTAGTAGGCATAAAATAAAAGACATAAATGCCCTTAGGGCTAAAGCATCATATTTCAACACTAAGAATTAACTTTAAAACATGAGTATATTTGTAATTCTATTTATAATTTTCTTGTTCTATTATATTATATCAGTAAAAAGCTGGATTTCTTGTAATATAATATCCTTTTCCTCCTCACTTTTCGATGTTTTATTTGCTATTCTTAATGTCATTTCCTATGTTGTAATGTAGTCCATATTCAGTTTTAATGGAGCCGATATCTCTGGATTTGACTCTTTTCGTAAAGACTTCCCAACCTATAAAGAGGTCCACATTCTCTCTAGGCTCGAATTTAGTATTTCTTTCAGATTTTTTTAGCTTCTTTGCGTAAAGTATCATTACAATTTACAGATTTTTGTACAACAATGATGAGTGTTTTAATTTGGTTTATTTTTATCGTGTAGATCAGACTCAATAAAAACTATCGATCCACAGGCTGTATTATTGATGCTGCATCTTCTCTGATACGAAATAATAAAAAAAGATGCCCACTTAAAGATGTACTAACTGATAATTTAACTGGATCTAAGGTATATCAGTAGCTGCATCCATAGAGTAAAATTTATATTATAATTTTTTTTTTAAATCCATGTTTCTATTATCTCCTCCATAATAACATGAAATGGCATGCCCCTAATTTCCCCAGATTACAATTAAAGAATGCAATAATGAGGATGCTCAATGTGCATTTGTTATTGACAAGATCATGGAAAGCACTTCAAATTGTTCAGCTTCCAAAGGCTTTGGGAGCTTTGCAGTTCTTTACCGGAGGCAGGTCAAACTTAGCTGCCAATATATCAATAAAGGACATGAGAAGTTTACAGCGTTTATTCTGAGAATATCAGTGTTCTCTTTATTTCTGTAGATATCAGGAAAAATCTTTCAAACAGCTTTCCGTGAAAGAAAAATACCATTTAATGTTCATGGTGTGGCCTTCTACCGAAAAAAGGTATATTCTTCTTCCACCGATAATATGACTCCTTTATGACATGGGTACCCGATTGTATTGCAAACGCAGTTTATGATTCTTATAATCAAGTATGATGTGCAGTTAAATTTAATGTTCTTGACGTGTATTAACTATCATGCTAGATTTCTCTCTCCAAATTGTGTTCATGTTACAGGTAATTGAATCCTTATTAGTTCTTGTATGTCCATAACTAATATGGGTGTTTTAGAACTACATGTGGTGTGGTTGGTCATTTTGTTTGAAATTTTACGAACTAATATTATTCTATCTTGCAGCTAATTGACTTCATTCCAACTATGACTACAAGAACTTCACTTCTTGAAACTTATTAAAGTCTCTTCTATTTAGGTAGTCAAAACCATCATGGCTCTACTTAAAACAACATTTCCTGATTGTGATGATGGTGCTTATCATCAAGCTTTCAAGGCTTTAATTCCTTTTGAGAAAGAGGAAAAGAAGAGGGTAGCTTTTTCCTTCTCTCTTAACTCTTTTCCTTTCCTTTGTTATTTAAGTCCCTTGTGAATTGTGATAGTAGCATTTTGCTTTTCTCTTGAAAGTCGGTTTTTCTTGCTAGAAGACAGCCCTTCATCCTTTCTTTTTATTTTTGCAGATAATTAATCACATTGACAAAATTTCAACGGTAAGAAAATGTAGATTTATTGATGCTGCCAGGGACATCTTCAGTTCCAAGATTTCGGGCACCTTAAAGAGGTCAAATTTTAGAGATTCACCTGTAAATTTTGAAATCTACGTTTAAAATCATCACCGTTTTAGTTTGTGATATCAATTTGTCATTTGTTGCTCTACTTTAAGTTGCTGCCTAGGTATGAGGACCTCGAGACACACTATAGTTTTTTCTAAGCTTAAATTTAATTTTATTGAAGGAATTAGAAATGTGATGCTTAAAAGCCTTTATGTAAAGAAAAATATAAAGAACTTTTGTTTCTTTAGCTTTTTTATGATCTCTATATCTTCATCCATTAAATAATGAAAGGAGGATGGGTCAAAGCCATGGTAGTCTTCTACTTAGAATTTAATATCCTATGAGGTTTTTAGCCAACTAGTTGTAGTAGGGTTAGGCAGATCCTGTGTGATTTGTTGAAACTTAGACATTCAAGAATATTAAAGAATAGTTATGCTATATTTTCTTTTGCATAAGACACTGATATTTTTATTTTGGTTAAATTATAGAAAATATCTATGAATTTTGTACATTGTTTCAAAAATATCCTTAAACTTTCAAAAGTTTCATTAATATCCTTAAAGTCTAAAAAAGTTGAAAAATTCTCTTGGCTTTAGGTTTTGATAGAAAAGCTTAGTATTTTGTTTCAAAAATACCTCTAAACTTTCAGAAGTTTCATCACTTAAACTTAAAAAAAAGTTAAAAGACATCCTAATGGTTAGTATATAGAAGAAAATTATTAGTACATCATTTAAAAAATAACACTGAATTTTCAAAAGCTGCATTAATTTCCTTAACCTTGAAAAATAATTATAAAAAAGTGCCCCGACCATTAGTATACAGGCAAAAACTGTTTATCTATACACAATGTTTTATGTGTGTTTATTTTTTATGATTTATATAAAGAAAAGGCCTAATAATTATTATTATTTCTAAAATAATGATAAAGCCGATAAAAACCCTAATAATTATTATTTTTTTAAAATAATGAAAAAAGCCTTAAGGCTTGACGTTTGGGACTTAGGGCTTCACGGAAGGTGTGTGGCTTATTTGGTGCGTCTCGCCTTGAAAACTTGTGCCTAATGCCTAGGCATATGCCTGGGAGAGCTTTTGAAAACATTGTCTACACCCCATCACCTCCATCTTTCATTGTCTTCCTCTCCTTGACTTCAATCTATGGCATAATACTTCCCCAATTATCATTTTTTGTCCCTCACTTCAATTCCTCTTAATCCTCTTCTTTCATTCCTCAATTTCTATAACAATTCTCATTTCTCCTCCTTTTTCCTCTCTTCTTAAACATCCAAAATTTAAATAAACAAAGATTTCAACATTGAAACAGTTAATGTCTTTGAAGGTAATCTTGAGTTGGGAAATAACATATTTGAAAACAATTCACACGTGTTTTCTTTCTTTTCCCTCTCACTTGGTTGTCTTCAAAATAATGACCAAAAATTTCAAAATGTCTTGTTTTTTTGTATATTAAAATTTAAAGACATTGTTACCTTAGGACATAAATGTTTTAACAAGGTTGTATGTCTGTTGATTCCATTGTTATCCTTTCTTCTTAGCTCTTGCTATAGCTTATATACCTTGATTGATAGGATAGTCTTATAGATTGGAGAATGGAAGAAAAGGAGTGTGAGGGCATTGAAGAAAGTGAGGGAAAATAGGAAAGTGTTAAGCCATAGATTGAAGTAGAGGAGAGAGGGGAAATGGAAGAGAGGTGAATTGGGGTGTGTAGATAAGCAGTTTCGGTCCATATACTACCTATAGGGTAATTTTTTTGATCTATTTTTAGACGTTAAATGTATTGATGCAACTTTTGAAAATTCATTGATACTTTTGAAACAAGTTACTTCTAGTTTTTGTTCATATACTAATTGTAAAAGTATATTTGAACGTTTGAAAGTTTTAAGGGTATTAATTAAACTTTTAAAAGTTAGAGATATTTTTTGAAATAAGTACTAGCAGTTTGGTTTCCATAAAAAATTAACAGTTAGGGTGTTTTGATTCTTTTTAGTTTAAGTATATTAGTGTAACTTTTGAAAGTTCAGAGGTATTTTAAAACAAAGTATAAAGTTCAGGAGTATCTTCTGTTGAAAATAGGGTTATTAACCTAGGGGCATTTATGTAATTGTGTAGATCCATAAGGTTTTCTACTGTATTTATATAGTGTGTCCCTATGTATTCAGTGTATCAGATTAAAATAATAAGAAAAGATCTCTATATCGTGGTTTATCTCCCTATACTAGGGTTTCCACGTAACTGTGTTGTCATTCTCTTCTCTTCTTCTTTTATTTTTAACATGGTATCAGAGCTAGGCGACGAAACCCTAGCCGTTATGGAAGAGAACCAACCACAGTCATCTTCTACTGATGGAACTTCGAGTTTTGACATGAAGACTGCTATTTGAGCAGCCGTGAAGAAGTGTTTTCAAGCAGCCCTACCGGAGTTGATTTCTATCGTCCAACTGCAGTCGACGGAGAGCTGACGTCGATGGGAGCCGCTGCACCAGATAGAAGCGCCGATCGAACCCAGACGAGTCTTCGATGGACGGACAAGTATAGTTTCGGTCGATTCAAGCCGTGGGTCGCCGCAATCCGCACCGATCGAGGCCAGGTGTATCTTCGACGGACAGACAGGAACAGATCCGGTCGTTTCAAGCCATGGGTCGCTGCCATTCGCACCATCGCAGCCTTTTGCGCCGGTCGATCCTTCCATGCCAGGTCCGTTCGACCAACAAGGAGCCATGCTGAGCACCCACCTTGAGCAGTCCAGCCGGCTGGGGTCTTCACGTATGCTGGCGAACCCCTTCCAGCCGGCGACTGCTTTCCAACCAGCGACTTCCTTCCAGCCGTCAGTGGCTGCTCCGTTTCCAGCCGCTTGTGGTTCGACCTAATACTCGGATGATGTGAGACAACGGTTGACTTATCTCCAACAACAGATTTCAGATTTGGATACGATGCTTGGCGTAAATCCCCAACCGGTTCAACCAGTCTATTCAGAGAATCCGGTAAATTCGTTCTCTATTTTGCTGAATGTTTCTTATTTATCTGGCTCGATGGGCAACTCTGCAGGATTTCTTATCGGAGAAAAATTAAATGGCCAAAATTATTTCTCCTCGTCCCAATCAATCCGAATGGCCTTGGAAGGGCGTCACAAATTTGGATACTTGACGAGGGAGATTCCGAAGCTAGTACCAGGCGATCCACAAGAACGAATTTGGAAAGGAGAAGACTCGCTGTTACGCTCTGTTCTCGTGAATAGTATGGAACCTCAAATAGGCAGACCATTATTATATGCTACAACCGCCAAGGATATCTGAGAGGCTGCACGAGATTTGTACTTAAAGAGACAGAATGCCTCTCGACTATATACGTTTCACAAACAGATCCATGAATACAAACAAAGATCCATAGATGTTACATCTTATTTTAACAAATTATCAATGCTTTAGCAAGAGATGGACCTGTGTCGAGAGTTGTTTGGAACTGTACACAAGACGGGGCTCAATACTTGAAAATTGAAGAGGCAGTCCGTGTGTATGTGTTCTTGGTTGGATTAAATCCTAAATTCGATGGTGTCCGTAGTCGAATATTGGGCCAGCGCCCTACTCCTTCACTCAGAGAAGTTTGCTCCGAAATACGGCTGGAAGAAGATCGGTCATGCACCATGAATAATCCCATTACTACAACTGATGCAGCTGCCTTCATTGCAAAGTCGCCCAATGTTAATGGCGATAAAAAACCCTCACTTGTGTGTGAACATTGTAAGAAGCCCTGACACACAAAGGACCAGTGTTGGAAATTGCACGGGAAACCTCCAAACAGCAGGCGATGACAGTCTCATGACAAATCTAATACTGGTCGTGCCCTAGTAAGTGACTTAGCAGATTAACATACTCAGAAGTAGTCTTCCGTTAATAGTAAGAACAATTTGAGTACGGTTGGGGTGAGTGTTATTGCATAATCAGGTAATTTCCCTTCATTTGGCCTTATTAGTATAAATGGTAAAAAACCATGGATTGTGGACTCAGGGGCCATAGATCATCTTACAAGTTCTTCAGATCTGTTTATGTTGTATTACCCAAGTGCTGAAAATGAGCGTATTCGCATTGTAGATGAGTCTTTTGCCCCTGTTGCAGGGAAAGGTCATATCTCCCCGTTTGACGGTTTAATTCTGCGTGATACTTTACATGTGCCTAAAATCTCTTATAATCTGTTGTCTGTTAGTAAAATTACAAGGGATTTGAAGTGTAAGACAATTTTCTCACTTGATTCTGTTTTGTTTCAGGATCTGAAATCGGGGATGATGATTGGCATTGCCCGGTACGATAAGGGACTCTATTTCCTTTTTGAAGAGGCTTCCTCTAGAGATGATCATCAAACTGGGTTTATGTCGTTAAATTTTTCTGTTTCTGAAAATGACTTTATGTTGTGGCATTTTCGTTTAGGACATCCGAATTTTCAATATATGAAGTATTTGTTTCCGCATTTATTTCGCAATGTTAATACTTCCTCTTTAAATTGTGATGTGCGTATTCGTGCCAAGCAAAGTCATGTTTCTTTCCGGTTTCAGCCTTACAAACCCTCGAGTCCTTTTACTCTTGTTCATAGTGATATATGGGGTCCCTCACCGGTTACCACTTCTACTGGTAAACGTTGGTTTGTCACGTTTATAGACGACCACACTCGTCATACCTGGGTCTTCCTCCTCATTGACAAATTTGAAGTGTCATCCATTTTCCAACAGTTTTATACAACTGTTGAGACTCAGTTCAAAACAAAGATTGGAATTTTACAAAGTGATAATGGGCGAGAATTCTTCAATACCTCCTTTGGGGATTTTCTTGTTTCTAAGGGTATTGTCCACCAGAGCTCCTGTGCTTACACTCTGCAACAGAATGGAGTAGCTGAACGGAAAAATCGTCATCTGGTAGAAGTAGCCCGGTCTTTTATGTTATCTGCCACTCTTCCGTCATACCTGTGGGGGGATGTGGTTCTTACTGCTGTCCATCTCATTAATCGGATGCCCTCTCGTATTCTTAACCTTCATACTCCATTAGAACTGTTTAAAGAGTCCTTCCCAACCACTCGATTAATCTCCGATGTTCTTCTTTGAGTTTTTGGTTGCGTTGCTTTTGTTCACTCCCATGGTCCAAATCGCACAAAATTTACTCCTCGTGCTCAGAAGTGTGTCTTTGTTGGATATCCACTTCATCAACGTGGGTATAAGTGCTATCACCCGTCATCTCGTAAATACTATATCTCCATGGATGTTACCTTCCTCGAGGATCAACCGTTCTTTCCTGTTAGTCATCTTCAGGGGGTGAACATGAATGAAGAGATTAACTGGTCATCTTATGTTATTCCTTTAGAGTTGGCTCCTATTCATATCTCGGCTAAACCTAGTCCTGAGCATGACGACCTGGTCCTTCCTACCAACCAACTTCCTTGGAAAACTTACTATAGGAAGAATCTTAGGAATGAAGTAGTGTCACCTGTCGAACCAGAACCGTTGGCTTCAGTGCATGAGTCAGACCTGCCATCAGATCCAGGTACGTACGTTCCTGAAACTAATGATGATGATGTGTGTATGGAGACTGATGAATGCAGGCAAGATAAGGGCGAAGGAAGTAGTAATACTGAAAGAATGGCAGGAGAGGAGACAACAGAGAATGAAATGATTCTAGCTAATGATGATGTGGAGGATACTACTGAAATCTCTGATACACAGATAGTCGATCATGGTGAGGAGCCTGGAAAGTTGAAGGAACGTGATGCATCGCTTGATCTTCCTATAGCTCTGAGGAAAGGCACTCGTTTATGTACTAAATACCTTATGCATAGTTACATGACGTATAGTAATCTGGCAACCGAGTTTAAAGCATTCACTACCAGTTTGGACACAGTAATGGTTCCAAATAACATAAGTTTTGCAATGAAAAAACCAGAATGGCGGTCTGCTGTTATGGAAGAAATGAGAGCTCTCGAGAAGAATGGAACTTGGGAATAGGTGGCTCTGCCTGAAGGCCACAAGACAGTTGGATGCAAATGGGTGTTTACTATAAAATACAAGTCAGATGGGACGATTGACCGGTACAAGGCTAGGCTCGTTGCAAGAGGCTTTACTCAGACCTATGGAGTAGATTACTTTGAAATTTTTTCTCCTGTGACCAAACTTAACACTATCTGAGTGCTTTTGTTAATTGCTGTAAATAAGGATTGGCCTCTACACCAATATGATGTTAAAAATGCTTTTTTGAATGGGGAACTTGAAGAGGAATCTATATGAGTCCTCCTCTTGGGTTCGAGAGTCAGTTCAAAAACAGGGTATGTAGATTGAGAAAGTCGCTATACGGATTGAAATAGTCTCCAAGTGCATGGTTTGACAAACTTTTGTGAAAGCACAGGGGTATGTTCAGGGACATTTTGATTACTCTTTTTACAAAAAGATTGAAATCAGGGAAGATAGCTGTTCTTATTGTCTACATAGATGACATTGTTTTATCTGGGGATGATGATGTTGAGATTATGAGGCTCAAAACAAAGATGGCCGAAGAATTTGAAATTAAAGACCTCAGTAAGCTAAGATACTTCCTGAGAATGGAAGTGGCTCGATCAAAAGAAGGTATCCTAATCTCTCAACGAAAATACACTCTGGACTTACTAAAGGAAACAAGCATGACTAGGTGTAAACCTGTTGACACACCAGTAGAGTACAATGCGAAGCTCAGTGAGAAGAATGATAGAGTTCCTGTTAATAAAGAAAGGTATCAGCGGTTAGTCGGGAAGTTGATTTACTTGTCTCATACGAGGCCAGATATTTCGTATGCAGTAGGTGTTGTCAGTCAGTTTATGCAAGCTCCCTGTGAGGATCATATTACAGCAGTTGAACGTATCCTCTGATACCTGAAAGGAACTCCTGGCAAGAGTCTGATGTTCAGAAAGATCGATAAACGATCTGTTGAAGCCTACATTGATTCTGACTGGGCAGGTTCTGTTGTTGATAGAAAGTCGACGTCTGGGTACTGTACATTTGTCTGGGGTAATCTAGTCTCCTGGAGAAGTAAGAAACAAGGGGTTGTTGCTAGAAGTAGTGTTGAGGCTGAGTATAGGGCCATGAGTCTGGGGATTTGTGAAGAAATCCGGTTGAAAAAAGTGTTATCTAATCTCCAGCAAGATAATGAGCTTCCGATGAAATTGTTTTGTGACGATAAAGCTGCCATCAGAATTGCAAATAATCCAGTTCAACATGACAGAACTATACACGTAGAGGTTGACAGACATTTCATTAAGAAGAGATTGGACAGTGGAAACATATGCATCCCTTATATTCCTTCAAATCAATAAGTTGCAAATGTGCTTACAAAGGGGTTACTGAGACAGAGTTTTGATTATTGTGTAAGCAAATTGGGCCTTGTTGATATCTATGCTCCAACTCGAGGGGGAATGTTGAAAATAGGGTTCTTAACCTAGGGGCATTTATGTAATTATGTAGACCCCTAGGTTTTCCTACTGTCTATTTATACAGTGTGTCCTTATATATTCAGTGTATCATATTAAAATAATAAGAAAAGATCTCTATATCGTGGTTTTTCTTCATGTACTAGGGTTTTCACGTAACTATGTTGTCTTTCTCTTCTCTTCTTCTTTTATTTTTAACATCTTCAATAATTTGGCCTTTTATGATATTGCGTGCGTTTTGATGTGATTGGCATGTTGTAAAGCCATATTTGTTGTAACTTGTGGCTTCTTTACGTTCCATTAAATGTAAAATTTTAAGTCCCAGTTTGATTCAGTTCCAAAATCTTATAATGGCTTGACAACCTCTTGATTGACCCATACTGATTAATTTACTGAATTTTGATCCATGCCCAAATCTTACAGGAGCCAACTTAACCAAGGGCGTAAGGTGCTATCAACACTAGAGATGATATCGAGACTTGTTCTAAGGGTAATGCACGTGGGACGCTACTACGGTATCTACATGATATTTTTTGTGTAATTGGGGTATAGTGGTCTTATTCCCACTAATTCTTGGAAAACCTGCCCAACCAAAGGCTACCCTTAGGTGACACCAAGGGGTAGGAGAGTTAATTCTCCCAATCTCCAGCATCAGTGGTTCAAACCCTGGACATTCTTTTGTGTCTGGTTTTTGTTAAATTTTTGACAATCTCGATCCTGCCATCTTGTCTTATTTGAAATGTGGAATTGGCAATCTATTAGCGTTTTGAATTTACTCCTTTTCTTCCCCGTCTGTTTTATTACTTCTCAAATTGCGAATAATTCTCTATGTTGAAGGAGGTGTTTCTAACTCTCCCGGTAGGGAGAAGTCAAAGTGTTGTGGTACACTAGCCTCTTTGCAGTTTTGTGGGGTATTTTACTTTAGAGAACAATAGAAATTTTAGAGAGGTCGAGAGATCGGGTGATGAGTCTTGAGAGGTGGTTAGGTTTAATGACTATCTCTTAGATGTCGGTCACTTGGCCCTTATGTAATCATTTTGGTAGTGTTCTCTTAGATTGAAGTTCTTTTCTATAGTTGAGAGTTGAACTCCCTTTTTTTGGGGTCTTACTCTTTTTCTTATTTTATTTTTTTCTTATTATTATTATTTTTAATTTCGTCTTTTCAACGAAAGTCCAATTTCCTGAAAAAAATCACAAACAATTCAATTTCAATCTAATTCTTAACATTTTTGCAGGAACAATCAATTTCAACAGTCATAACCTCTGTGTCTAACATGTTACCTGAGGTTTGTCTTCGTACAATCATTGATCATTTATGAATTTTCATGTGCAATTCATTCGACAGACAGTTTAAAACAAGCACATTCTAACTTTTAGATTTGCATTGTTTTGATGCTGTTTCATTTCCTTTTTATAAAAATTGTTTGGATGCTGTTCTTACTTAGAAAAAGTTTCACCTGCAATGGTGAAGGGGGATATTTGAAGAGTGTTTTTCAGCATGCTAATTCTAAATCTGAGGGACGTATTATTAGCTTCTAGAGGCTTAAATACAGGAAACTGCCATTCCTTGCTTTTGTAATAGGTTTGGTTGGTTTGAATAGGTTGCTCTAGAAAAGTTTGAAACTTTTTTCACCCTGAGTACTTATGTCAGCAATTCTGCCATCATGTAGTGGAAAGTTCAATTTGTTACTCATTCTGATGGGCTGGACTAAGGGCTCATATTAGTAGAGTTCTTTGGTTACTTTTCTCTCCCTTGAAAACATTATTTTATCTTTTTGAGTTGAAGATAACTTCATGAGTACCAAAGAGAAAATAGTTCAACTGACATCTATATGTGTTAGCGACAATGAAGTTTCAAATTCCTTTGCTCCTATTGTAAAAAAAAAAAAAATAATAATAATAAAAAAAAAACTTGAGCTGTACAACTTTCAAAAACTCATTTATATCTTTGTTTATTTAAGTTTCCTGAATCGAATTACTACCTGGAAACAATCAAAGTAATAGAGAACACACAATAGACTAGAACATTTATCATTCCATTGGAAATATCCAGAAATGTTTAAAGAGTTTAACATGATAATGATATAACAAGCAAAAAGATAAAAAGATAGATGTTTCAGTTATTCGAGAGTGCTGGTTCCTCTCCTCCAATAGTGACAAATCACACACAAAATGCAGAATGGTCCTCCCTCCTTTCTTTCCCTGCAGAAATAATGAACAACTACCCAGCGGCCAGCCATACCACACGTGATCTCCTCTGGCCCCACAAACCAACTTTCCTTGCCAATTTCCCTTCTTGCCCCTCCTCATGTAAGTTTGCACAATTGGAGGCCTCACAGTTAACTTGTAGTGTTATTTCGTGTTCTGATTGTTACCAACTTACCAAAAAGTTTTAACGTGCTACTCTGTAGTTTTTTTTTATTTATAACTCTGTTCTTCGACCATCTTCGAGAATAGGAGACACAGAAAGTTTATGGCGAGTTATGCTTTTTAATTAGGAAAATATTCTTTCTGAACTTGTATGAAGGATGCTATTTTCTCAAATTCTGACATCATATCTGGTGTGCATCTTCAGAAGTATCTTCTGGAGCAACAGGCAGTTATTAATGTTGATGGGGGAAAATTGCTGAACGAAGACAATGATATCAGATCTGTAAGCATAAATCAATGCTAGTTTACTATATTATAGTTTGATGTAGATGATGGAAATCGCTCAATGAACACAATGATTTCAGACAGTTTTTTTTGTGTTTTTTTGTTGAGGGTTTGATTCCTATTTGTAAAACTCTTAGGTTTGAGAAAGAATCAGAATGCGTTATTCATTCACCAAAGATATGAATATATACAAGTGTACAAAGCGTAGAAAAGGAAAATATCACAAAATATTTACGAGAATGGAAAATCCTAATTATAGAATTATAACACTCCCCCTCAAGTTGGAGCATATATGTTAATCATGCCCAACTTATTACATAGATAATCTATACGTCTTCTATCCAATGCTTTCGTGAAGATATCTCCTAATTGTTCTCCAGTCTTCACATATCTTATAGATACCAACCCTTGTTGAATTTTCTCACATACAAAATGACAATCAACTTCAATATGTTTAGTCCTTTCATGAAATATTGGATTAGACGCAATATGAAGTGTTGCTTGATTATCACACCACAACTTTGTCGGTGTGGTGATTTCAAATCCCAACTCAACAAGAAGTTCATATATCCAAATCAATTCACACACAGATTGTGCCATTACTCTATATTCTGATTCTGCACTTGAACGTGACACCACATTTTGCTTCTTACTCTTCCAAGAAATCAAATTACCACCAACAAAAACACAATACCCTGAGGTTGATCTTCTATCTTCTTTAGATCCTGCCCAATCAGTGTCTAAGAAACATTCAATATTAGTATGACCATAATCCTTATATAATAAACCACGCCCGAGAGCAGCCTTCAAATAACAAAGAATCTGTTCCAATGCAGCCTAATGATCAACTGTAGGGCATGACATATACTGACTCACAATACTTACTGAATAGGCTATGTCGGGTTGAGTCACTGTAAGGTAATTAAGTTTTCCCACTAACCTCCTATATCTTTCAGGATCTTTTAGCAATTCTCCATCTTTTGTGAGCTGTAAGTTGGGCATCATTGGGGTATTACATGACTTAGCCCCTAGCTTTCCTGTTTCAGTCAACAAGTTAAGTACATATTTTCTCTGTGATAATAGAATTCCTTTCTTGCTTCTTATTACCTCAATTCCTAAGAAGTATTTCAACATGCCCAAATCTTTTATATGGAATTGACTATGAAGAAAGGTCTTTAGAGACTGGATACCTGAAGCATCATCACCAGTAATCACAATATCATCCACATATACAACTAACAAGATGACACCACCCTCAGATTTCTTAGAAAAGACTGAATGATCTGACCTACTCTTCCGCATTCCAAAGCTTTCAATCACCTGACTAAATTTACCAAACCAAGTTCGTGGGCTCTGCTTTAATCCATACAAGGATTTACGAAGGCGACACATCGTTCCATTCTCCCCCTGAGCAACAAACCCTGGTGGTTGCTCCATATACACCTCTTCTTGAAGATCACCATGAAATGCATTTTTAATATCAAGCTGATGTAAAGGCCAATGATTGGTTGAAGCTAATGAAATAAACAACCTCATAGATGCCATTTTTCCTACAGGAGAAAAAGTATCAGCATAGTCAACGCCATAAGTTTGTGCGTAGCCTTTCGCTACGAGGCGCGCTTTTAACCGAGCAACAGAACCATCAGGATTGACTTTAACTGCAAACACCCATTTGCAACCGATAGCCTTCTTTCCTGCAGGGAGAGAAACTAAATCCCAAGTACAATTATCATCTAAGGCAGTCATCTCCTCCACCATTGCGGCACACCAACCAGGATGAGACAAAGCCTCATGAACAGTTTTAGGAATGGATACAGACTCTAAGGATGCAATGAATGAACATGTAGAAGGCGACAAATGGTTATATGAAACAAAAGAGGAAATAGGATGAACACATGTACGTTTACCTTTACGAAGAGCAATAGGGAGATCATCACTCGTTTCTGGATCCACTGACGAAAAAGACACTGGTACATGGCATGGAACTGAAGGAGGTTGTTGTCGAGTATAGACCTTAACGATGGGTGGAAGAGTAGAGGTAGCCACAGGTAGAGATGAATCAGGAAGAGGATCGGAGGGAGAAGTAACTGTGTAGACAAGGAAATCATCCTCTACTTCCTTATGCTCCCCCTGACTCTTATTCAGAGAGAATGATGGTGATGAAAAAAATGGGGTATGTTAAAAAACGTGATATTAGGAGAGACGAAATATTTATTTAGACTAGGACAATAACACCGATACCCCTTTTGGACACGGGAATAACCAAGGAAAACACATTTTAAGGACTTTGGATCTAGCTTGGTATGCTGAGGCCAAACATCCCGAACAAAACAGGTACAACCAAATATTTTGGGTGGAATGGGAAACAAATTTTGCTTGGGACATAAAGTACGAAAAGGTATCTCACCCTTAAGAATGGAAGAAGGCATGCAATTTATTAAGAAATAAGCTGTGGAAATAGCATCAGCCCAAAAGGATTTTGGAACATGCATCTGAAACATCAAAGCTCTGGCTGTCTCAAGGAGATGACGATTCTTTCGTTCTGCAACTCCATTTTGGGATGGAGTATCGACACAAGAAGATTGATGAAGAATGCCATGGGCATCTAAATAAGACTTGAGTGTATGAGAGAAATATTCCTTAGTATTATCACTCCGTAGGATTTTAAGAGCACCACTAAACTGAGTTTGGATTTCAGCATGGAAGTTACAAAAATGAGAAAGTAACTCAGAACGATTTTTCATTAAATATAACCACGTAACACGAGAATAGTCATCGACAAATGTAACAAAATACCGAAACCCTCCTTTGGACTCAACAAGACAAGGACCCTAAACATCAGAATGGACTAATTCAAAAGGAGCACTAGCTCGTTTATTGACTCGAGGATACAAACTCAAACGATGAAATTTAGCAAACTGACATGACTCATAATCTAAAGAAGACAGATGTTGAAGTTGTGGACGAAGACTCTTCAACACAGAGATAGACGGATAACCCAAACGACAATGCTCTTCAAAGGGAGACGACACACTTGAGCATGTGATGGTTGTAGGTGTTTTTGGTTCAAAGATGTAAAGATCTCCAAATTCACGCCCTTTACCAATAGTCTGTTTCGTCATAAGATCCTGAAATAAGCAATAACCAGGAAAAAAGGAGACACAACAATGAAGATCACGAGTGAGTTTACTGACCGAAATCAAATTAAACGAGAAATGTGGTAAATTTAAAACTGATGACAAAGAAATTGATTCAGTAAGATGGACGGTTCCTGATCCTAAAACAGGAGTGGAGGTTCCATCAGCTATAGTGACATTAGATGAAGAGGTAGATGTACAAAGGTTAGAGAATAAACTGGGGTTACCTGTCATATGGTCTGTAGCGCCAGAGTCAATGACCCATTTTGACGTGGAGGAAAGAAGGCATTTAGAAATGTTACCTGTCTCTGCGATGGCCGTAATGGGAGTAGAAGATGATGCTCTCAATGACTCTTGATACTGCTGAAATTTAGCAAACTCCTCTACAGAAATCGTAATTGACTTGTCAAGATTATCAGGAGTAGAGGCGACATGTGCAGAGGGTGATGGCATCCTCTGACCCTTATTCAGCAATTTTCTGCATTCATGCTTCGTATGGCCAGGTTTATGACAATAATAGCAAACAATACCTCCTGGATTTGATCTTTGGTTATTTGGATGACCTTTGAAGCTATTTGATTCAACCCCCTTATTACCTCTGTAATCATTTATGCTCCCAATCAAAGCACTGCTAGAATCAGATGAAGTAACTGCTTGTGTCTTTTCAGTACGAAGTATTTGAGTGTAAGCTTCTTCCAACGAGGAGATATTTGAGCTTGACAACACTTGATCTTTAGCCATCTCATATTTAGGTGCAAGACCTACTAAAAAGCTCATGATAAACAACTCTTCACGTTGAGCCATTAGAACTTTTGGATCCGTGCAGATTGGCATCAAGGCATTGAATTCCGCGCATGTATTTTTAACTTCCATAAAGTAGCTTGTAAGAGATTTTTCTCCTTGATCAGGTTGATATAGAGTCTTACAAACATCAAACACTCTATTAATATTCTCTTTCCCTGAATAAAGGAAATCCAGATATTCCAATAGTTCCTTGACTGATTCGCAGTGATTTACTAGTTCAACAATTTCATGGTCAATAGAATTCTTGATTTGTAGAAGCATCCTTGAATCGTCCCGCCACCAAATCTTCTTATTAGCATCAATCGGTGGCTCTTCTGTGATGTGATCATCCATCTCCATGCTCCTAATAAAGTGGCGGACATTTGATCTTCATGAAAAGTAGTTGGATCCATTCAACTTGTGTTAAGTTACTTTTGACACCATAGGAACAATCTCAGACATGACTACTGGTTTCTGATCAGCCATTACCTCAAAAACAATAGACACCGGACAGCAGAGAATCAAACCCTAATTTACCGAAGAGATGTCTTTACAAGCAGTGAGAATATCTATATATCCCAAACAAACACACCACCAAGAAGAGTCAACCACACTGAAGAAACCCATAGAAAACGAACAAAAAAGGACGGCGCATGCGCCTACACGTGCCGGCGTGTGGACGAACAACAGAGAAGAATGATCGGCGCGTGAGCCTCACATGTTGGTCAGATGGCAACCGGACTTTGAGGTTTTGTAGATCGGTGGCTGGGCTTCTCTTTGGACTGGGCGATGTCGAAAAAAACAACTTCCTTTTTTTTTTTTTTTTCTTCCGACGGCTGATGACTGCGGCGGCGGTGGCTAACGACGGCGAATGAACCGAAGACGGCGACTGTGAGCAAAAGTGTAAACTCACCTCTCCACAAAACCCTAATGTATCACAAACACTGATATCTTTGTGAGATATAACCCATATCTAGGACTCTCAATTTTATAGATCAAGGACACAAGCATACTGCCTCTTCCTGGAGTGCTAGCTAAGTTCCATTTGTTAATTATGAAGCAGATATCCCTATTTGATTTCGATGAATTCCAAGGTCTTGAAACCTATATTCTTAAACTTCAAAAGGGATTCTAGGTTTCCCAACTCTAAATTCCTTTTAGTTATATCTTATCCAACCCAATGTTAAGTGTAAGGTTTCTAGATCTAAAATCAATCAACCAATGGGCATTTAAAATTAATTAACATTGGGCCAATAGATTAAGTTTACAATGAAAATAAGAACACAAGTAAAGTTTAAGAAGCAATTCACTCCATAAAAACTAGCCTTAGTTCATAATCCTTTGGCTCTGACTGAAAGATCAATTAGATGAAATAGGATATTCCAAACTTGATTTGTAGCAAACTTCCAGAAGGAAAGAATACACTCACTTTAGATGGGAAAAAATGCAAATGAGTTTTGTCAGCGGCATTCCTTTTTGTAATATTATTTTCTTAGCCTTGATTTATTCTATGCCGTTGAATTTCTTGTTCTTGAAGGTCCTTCAGTATTTATTGGATGATGTCTCCAACTTTTTGTCAAGTCAATCTACTGTGGAAGAAGGGCAGAGAGAAATTGTAGAAAGTGAGCCAGGTTGTCATAGTGCTCTAAAAGCTTTTATCGACCATATATCTGAGAGAGGAAAAGCAAATTTCTGCACTCGTCGTCTTGACAATAAAAATTCTGTCACTTTGACTACCATCCACCAGGTTCTTTCTTGCATAATTTTTAGAATTGTCTTAGATTTGGAAACGACATTTTATTAGTACCATAGTTATTGCTCTATTTTTCTGGTTTCATCGGAGTTCCTTCTTGTCTTCCATATGCAGTCAAAAGGCTTGGAGTGGGATGTTGTGTTCATAATTAAGGTAATTGAAAGATATCTAAAAGGGCGTCTGTTTAGTACCTTGCTCTGTTATTGTGATGTTTACAGATGTTCTTGTTATGATTTCTTGTAAAGTGATTGGGTATTATTGAATTTTCATGTACAAATATTAAAAAAAAAAAAAAATACTGTATTGATAATTGATTGGATATTATTGAATTTTCATTTTTTCAGTTGTAGTTTGTTATTTAGTTTTGGTTGGTTGATTTATTTGTTAAGTTTTTGGCTATACTTTTTCATTTTTGCTTTTGAGATGACAAATACTTTTAGTACTTCAATGTTGCTAGGCCAATGAATCAGAGATTCCTCTCTTACATGAATCTAGGGGCATTACAATGGAAAATGGAAACTCAATTGAGGTAAATTTTTCCATTAAATAACATTGTCGCCCTTTGTTCTTTAGAGTGTCTTCCATTGGTGCCATATTGATTCTCATATAAAAATAACAGGAAGAACGACGTTTATTATATGTTGCAATGACTCGTGCTCGGCAGAAACTTCATATATTGTATGTCTTGATGGACTCTGATTGGCAGGTTTGTTTTAGTTGAATATTTTCTATCATATAAAGGTGGACACATTTAGTTAACTCTTGCATTTCCTTTAGATACTCCAACCTTCAAGATTTCTCAAAGAAATTCCAGATCATGTCCGAGAGATACAGGTATTTTTCGTTAAGTTTTATAAGAATGCACTGTTTACTATTTATAAATAAGCATAATAACTAGATGGTTCCTTATCCACTCCTGGGCTAATGCTTTTGAGAAATAGAAAACACATTTATTCTAGTCAATTTTTTACTGTCTTTCGTACTTGATACTCTCGCAAAGCTTGTTAATGCTTGTCACTAATCCTCATATTAGAAAATATGTCATGCTTAACTAGGAAAAAAACATATTTTTTCTGTATAATATATAGGAAAGTGATCTTGTATATTTCTTGTCATTTGCATAATGTGATTAGATTAGTTTTGTGGGAGCTATAAATGGAGAAGAGTAAACAAGTTTTCATCAGAAAAGAGGTCTTTGATGACAAGTTGGGACATGCGGGGCAGTGGAGAAATCCTTTTGGGGTGAGTGGTGAAGAACAAACTTTGACTGGGTAGAGGAAATTTGGAAAATGGTAGGATGGACGAATGTCACGAACAGGAGGGATCGAAGGATTAGAGGTGGAATTGGTGGAGAGACGAGGAAAAAAAGGAAGTTAGGGAGAGGTAGGCCTAGGACACAGTTAGAAAGGGAAGGCACGGCTTATTGGAGGGTCATCATTGCCGGGGTGGGAGTTATATGTGGTTTTCTGTCAAGCTTTATTATTTTAGATTTCATTCCTTGTAGTCCGTCTAGACTTTCTTTTGACTCCTCTTGTCCAATTGTCTTTTTGTATTTCCTTATGTATTTTTTCCATTTCTTCTTAATTATACAATCTCGATTTTTTATATTAAAAAACCATTGCTAGAAGTAATCAGATTACTAATATCGTCAATGGGATGACGATGAGGGCTGTACTGGTAGGGAGAGAGGGTTAAAATGAAATGGTGATAGTTGGGTAAGAAAATACAATGGAAGAGGAAAAATATTTTAATGTATTTCTAGATCTTTGGTAATAATATAATAAATAATTTATTTAATTTTATTGTTAATTATCAGATCAATTTGGTTTAATTTAATCAAACTGAATACAAATAGATTAAGTCCACTTTGTAGGTGTCCATTTACAGTTCAGTTTTGTTCCTATATCCCTTGGCGTGGAATTTTTTGGAATCCTTGAAAGTATTGTTGTGATATCCTTTTGAATAATAGTTTGGAAATGTTTTAAGCACATGCCACTATAAATTTTTACTTAATAATCGTTTGTTCTATATCATTTAATACTATGAAAATATAAGATACATAATTAATCCAGTTCTTAATGAACGTTTGATCTGTTTATTCTTAAAAGAAAAGTCAGCTATTGATGAAGATGAAGGTGCTCTGATGCCAAACGCGATAGATTACCTTATCTCTTTATCGGGCTTTTGATTTGCTAATTGTTCAGTCTGATGTTTTTCTAGTTTCGAACTTGTGTTGATGATATAATCTTTTCTTGTAGGCTGAAGTTAGTATCCAGCACTTGCAAAAGAAGCACCATGATGCTCTAGAGCAGAATACACACATGTATCTTGAAAAACCTATATCAGCTCATTCAGATGTGGCATTAAATGATCCTGCTAACAAGAAAATCGACATTAGAGACTTTGAAGAACCAATAGAGATTTCTAATGGGAATAATTTCCTAAAAAGGTGTTTCCTCCTTCCAATTCTATTGCTTTGTTCACGTATCTTTACCCAAGAACAAAATCAACATTTTGTACGTTGATATGGTCCTTTTTCTTCTTGTTGAAGTGAGAAATCTTTTCTATTCCAATTGCAGATTTAATGTGGATAACAGAGCAGTCATTTCCCATTTATTTCATCAATGGGCCAAGAAGAAGGCGTTTCAAGATCCTAAGAGGTTAATTGATAAGGTGATGAATTTTATGAGCATGAAATCTCATGTTTGATTGTTTAGAGATTTTAAAAACTCAGGTCATGATTGTTTAGAGATCTAAAAAGTCAAGTCATGTTTATCACATTAATAATTGCTCTAGCTAGTTTGAAACTTGAATAGGCCACTGAGTGCAGAAGTTGCAATCATTGTTCAGTGCAATTATAGGTGTTAACAGATGCTGATGCATGAATAAAAGACCATAGTAAGCTCTTAGACGAAGAGTTTGTGATCGACCATAATTGTATGGGAAACTGTCTTCTAAATTTTCATATATCCGCTATTATATTATGATTGAAACAGAGAAAGTTCCAATAGTAAGGAAAGAAAATAAAGAATTAGCAATCAAATAAATGGGACTATAGAGAGTTAAATAATTTGTATGTCCATTGCATTGCTGCATTTGAACTTCTATGCTCTGATGATCAATAAATGGGACAATGGAAAGTTAAATAATTTTCTTTCATAACGTTACAGGTTGGCTTTGTAATTGAGGAACGGCTGAGAGAGAAGAAATGCAAAACCAAGGTTATATTTTTCTTTTATTACTATTATTCTTATTTTGCAACTTTTTATCAATTGGGCTAGTTTTTCTTTTTAATTTTAATGTGTAATGAAGTTACCACCAGTTCTTAATTGTTCTGGCCAGAGCTCAATTGATTTCCATGAATCCAATTGTTTGGCTAATACGAATAGTAAGATATGAAAATTGTACGGTGAAGCCATAAAATGAATAAAAAAAAAAAAGCTTATTATCATAGTGAATTACTCATAAATATATTTCAATTGTTTAATTATTCTAGAAAATGTTTACTGAAACCAAGTATAATGAGTGATGAACATATTTTAACATTTCAGAATTTTGTTGTCTTTATTTTATTGGTACTTATATCAATGGATTCCGTAGTTCTGCATAGTAGGATCTTTATATTTATCAGTTTTTCACTATATCATTTTTATAACTTGATTTAGTTTTCATTGTTGGAGATCAACTAAGCTGTTTGAATATTTATGTGGTTGAGGTTTGTGTACTCAGGAAGCCTTGCGTTCACTGAAGTCATCATTGACTAGTGATGAAGCACTTCAGTATGCTGAATATGTAAGTATATTGGTTAGCTCTTTTTGACAGTTTTCTATTTCTCCCTCTAAGGGAGGTTGTATGTTTTACCCTTGAAACTTTTTCTTCTATGAAAAGTTTGTTTACAAAAAAGGTAAGTATATTGGTATCACATTTCAGTTTTCAGCATCTAGATAGTTAAAGAAGAAAAAGAAGAAAAAATTTTCAAGGGAAAAAAATGCTCTCTCTCCACCTAACTCCTCTCCCCTTGCCGGACCTCCTCCGACAACCATGGTCCTTTCCACTCCCCTCTGACCTATACCTTGCCTACCCAATCATAATGCCTCCGACTAAGTCGCTGACAAAGTTCGACCCAGTGACCATTGATCGGAAGGTTTTCTCCATCGAAACCAATGACTGTTACAAGACCTCACGTATTCAATTGATTGAAACTACTAAGGATCAAACCTATTTTCTCATGCTACATTGGCAGACCTTCACCAGGATTACAAAGACTTTCTCCTCTTTGTTGAATGCCCCAATAAACCAGAAATTCTTTAGGGAGTTTCACGTCGGTGACCAAACCGTTTGGGTTGAAAAATCATCCTACAGATGGGGTATATTGGCGGAAGTTGCCAAGCTCGATAACAATGGTGGCCTTTGTTATAATATGTATTTATATTGTAATTATAATCAATTGTCCTTTATTGTAATTTTATATCTCCTAGATTAGGGTTTCTTAGTTGCCTATATATATATATATATATGTATCTTTAGCCTAATTAATGGAATAAGATCATTATTCTCTCTAAAACTATTGAGTACAATCTTAACAAGATTCTTATTCCTATTGGTGAAGGAAGAAAGGGATGGAAAACCTTTTATACCTTGATACATTCCTTCACAGATAAACAGAAGTGTGACCCTCAACCACCCGCCATTAGTGCGCCAACTAAAAACTATAAGGAGACTTTCCCCCATCCTATATAGAGGTACTAAAGGGCCAAAGGCAAAAGCTCCATTATTAACAGACAAACTAGTCACGGAGTATGCACATGCCACAATCCATTTCAACACAGCCATCATTGTAAAGAGACCGTGTTTCCACGATGATTTGTACAATATAGTGAGGGCCCTCCAAGTTCAATTCTGTGATCGTTGTGCCATCAACCCCATCGAAGCTGATTGTGCTCTTCTTGGATGCGAAGATGAAGAGCAAGCCAAAATCCTCGGGTCAATAAAAGATTGGTACAAGGTGGGTCCGTTCTCTCTAAAGTTCACCCTATGGAATAATAGCGCAACCAAAGCAAATCCGGTCATTCCCTGTAATGGCTGTTGGATCAAAATCAAGAACCTTCCATTAGACCGATGGGATAACCTTACCTTTAAGTTTATTGGGGATACCTGTGGAGGTTTTGTCGAAATAGCCAAGAAAATGTTATTTTGTCTGGATCTCTTAGAGGCGACGATTAGAGTAAAATAGAACTCCACAGGATTCATTCTGGCTGAAGTTGGGATCCCTTCTCCATCTAGGTCTCTGATTGTGGTGCAAATTGACCCTCTTTTAACAGTAACCAATTTTTGGATTTTGTTGCCAGAATCCATGGTATCCAACTACTTGATGGTAGCCCTCCTCTGGAGAACATAGAGCCTGAGGCGTCGGTTGATTTGCAGAAGGGTCTCCTCTGACTGTACCCTGAGTCCGCCTCCGAACATGCTCCACAGGTACTATCCTCTAACCCCTCTCCTACCCTATCTATCCGACCTCCCCATCCAAAGCCTTTACCTACCGTACCTACTTCCCCACATACCCAAAAGCTCGATCTTCCACCATCCGACCCATCTATCATTCCTAAAAGCCCACCCCTCAACCCTTTGTCTCGACGGGAGCTCTACTCCTTACCCCTCCCCCCATCTCTCAACAAAAGCCCACTACACCCCGACCCAACCAAAGTCTCGATAAGCCTGGGAGAACCATCTTTAGCCCTTGTTACTTTGCAACTTGACCCTTTACCTAACCCGACCCATCCAAACCCTATCTCTAGCATTGAACCGACCCAATTTTTATCTCCATACCTATTGGACTCCAACACCACCATACCACGTACCTTGCCTTTACCTTCCAACATTAATAGATCCCTTCGCAAACTCTCAATCACTATCCAAAACAAAAAATCTTACCTCATACCTGACACAAAGTTCATCTATTCGGCTTCTTGCCCTAATTTCTCCGATCACAAAGACTTGGCCTATAGCTCTCTCCCTCTCTCCATTGCTCCTCCCTCACCTCTCTCACATCCCACCTCTCCTACCCCTGATTTTTCCTTTCAAAACACTATGATTGGAGCTTCTTTATTGGTTGAGAGCAATCTTGAATTGGAGGGTGACTCGTCATAAGCTCTTATGACCCAACATTCCACCTTCGAATTGTAGTTCCTTGGCTACTGGAACATAATTTGTGTATTACAACTATATCTTCATCCTCTAAGAAGGTCAAACGATCCTAGGAACAAACCAGAAGCATTAATGAACTAATTACATCTATCAATTATGATAAGGACTGCTCCAAGGCTTTTCTTGGTAGGCGAACCTCTTCTACATGATTATTTTGTCCTGGAACGTCCAAGATATCAAGGCTTGGGAGAAACGAGTAGTTGTGAAAAATCTCATCTTAAAACAAAATCCTACGATGGTTATCCTTCAGAAAACCAAGCTTGAAGATGTGGATTGTTTTATCATAAAGTCTCTCTGGAGCTCTAAGCATATCAGTTGGTCTGTGTTGGAGGCTTCGGGAACCTCTGGTGGTATCATCATCATGTGGAATGACCCATCCATTGTTTCTGGAGAGGTATATAAAGGCCTTTTCTCCCTTACCTTACGGTTTTCCCTGGTTGATGACTTTCTCTTTTGGCTTCTTGGGCCAAAGATAGACCTTTTTTTTTGTAGGAGCTTTACGACCTACAAGGCCTATGTACACAACTAGATCTTGGGAGGAGACTTCAATGTGTTTAAATGGTCTGGTGAGAAATCGAATGACAAACCCCAAACAGCTAGCATAAAAACACTTAATTCTTTTATTTACGGGGCGGAACTCCTTGATATCCCACTTCAAAAGAGCTCTTACACTTGGTTTGGACATAGGCATTACCCAGTCTTCACCCTCATTGACCACTTTTGATAACTGAAAGCATTCAACAAAAATTTGCCTATACTACATCCAGGAGATTGGAGAGACCCACTTCCGACCACTACCCTATGTTGCTTTCCATTGGTGTCGACAAATGAGGTGGCACCCCTTTTCGTTTTGAAAATATGTGGCTTTTGCACAAAAACTTCGGTGGCCTTGTTGAATATTGGTGGAAGAACGCTCCTTTGCTTGGACGGTTGGGTCACGGTCTTATTGACAAACTGAAAGGTCTTCAAGAAATCCTCAATGTGTGGAACAAAGATACTTTTGGATGTGTTCACACGCAAAAGAACCAACTCATAGCGGAAATCACATTACTAGACAACATTGAGGAGTCAAATGATTGTCTCCCCATCCATAGGGTGCAGAAAAGTAGCCTAAAAGCTCAACTCCTCTCGGTGGTGGCCAAGGAGGAAGCTCTTTGAAGACAGAAGTGCAAATCCATTTGACTTAACGAAGATGATCTAAACACCCGTTTCTTCCATCGTGTTGTGGCCACAAAGAGAAGGCAAAACACCATTCTTGAAATTGTCTCTACAAATGGTACGAGCTTTCTAGTTGATTCCGATATTGTTGAGGAATTTTTGGGTTTCTTCTCCAGATTGTATTCGAAGAACAACCTCTCCAATTTACTTTTCCTTAATTGGCCCTCCCTCACTATGTAATAGTCATCGCAGTTGGAATCCCCCTTCAATGAACAGGAACTTTGGGGGGCTGTATGTGCTCTTGGTACAAACAAGTCCTTGGGCCCCGATGGATATATTGCTGAATTCCTTAAAAAGTCTTGGCACATCCTTGATGGTGTTTCAGGATTTTTTAAAAAAAGGTGTTGTCAACGCTAATCTCAATGAGACCTATGTATGTCATATTCCCAAGCGTGCTAATGCAAAAAGAGTTCGTGATTTTAGGCCTATCAGTCTAACTATTGGAATTTATAAGATTTTGGCTAGAGTCCTCTCTGATAGACTAAAGAAGGTCCTTCCTACCCTTATATAAGAACACCAGTCGATTTTTGTTGAGTTTTGTTGAGTGGCATTAGATCTTGGATGCTTCACTTATTGATGAGTGGGCTAGAAAGGGGAAGAATGGCATCGTGATTAAACTTGATATTGAAAAGGCGTTTGATACCGTCAATTGCCTTCCTTGACACCATCTTTCAAGCTAGAGGTTTTGGCTGCCTTTGGAGGAAATAGATTTTGGGTTGTATTTCTTCAGCAAATTACTCCATCATTATCAATGGTCGTCCTGGAGGGAAAACCCGTGCTTCTAGGGGTATTAGGCAAGGGGATCCACTCTTACATTTCCTTTTTAATTTCATTATTGATACCCTCAGTCGGTCGCTAACTCAAGCGGAATTGGATAGAAAGATTCAAGGCTTTGGTATTGGAAAAGATGGGCTTTCCATTTCTCATTTCCAATTTGGAGATGACACTATATTATTCTCTATCCACAATCTAGAGCATATCAAGAAATTTTTTGAAGTTATTGATGCATTCCAGTCTTATTCTGGCCTTTCCATCAATCACCAAAAGTCTGAAAGGGCATCAATCTCACTCCTACACGGCTTCAGGACATTGTGGGGTTATATGGTTGCCAGGTTGGAATGTGGCCAAATTCCTATCTCGGGCTTCCTCTTCATGGCAAGCCCAGAACTCTCTATTTTTAGGCCCCGGTGATTGAGAAAAATGAGCGAAGAATTAAAACATGGTCATCATCTTACATATCTAAAGGAGGGAGGTTAACTTTTATTCAAGCCTCATTGAGCAACCTTCCTACCTATTGTCTTTCCCTTTTCAATCTTCCTAGCAAAGTGGCCAGTATGATTGAAAAGATCTTTTGTGACTTCTTGTGGAAAGGGAAGGAAGGTGGCTCTAACTTACATCTTATTTATTGGGACAAAGTTACCTCCTCATAATCCACCGGTGGCTTGGAGATCACCGATCTCAAGTTGAGAAACGAGGGTGTCCTTGCAAAATTGATTTGGTGCTTTAGGATGGAAAGATATGCTTTATGGCAGAGGGGGATCATGGCCAAATTTGGAACATCCTTATGCGGTAACAAATCTGGTAATCGATCTATGTCCACTACCAAAGGTCCTTGGAAAGCTTTATCTTATCTCCAACCTTTTGTGGATCAGCATGTTGCTGCCATTTTAGGCAGTGGGAGTTCCATATCTTTCTGGTACGATGCTTGGGTGAACAATATTCCATTACGTAGATCTTTTCCCAACTATTTGCACCGTCGCTTGCAAAGAAAGCCATGGTCACTGATTTATGGAGCAGGGAGGATGGTGGGTGGAATCTCCATCTTCGTAGACATCTAAATGACTTGGAAACCAATGAATGGGGGCAATGCTCTCTCAAACACTCACTACCTATCAACCTCTCCAATCTGACGACAAATGGTTTTGGAAATTGGAACCATCTGGGATTTTTTTCTTCAAAATCATGGATTGATTCTAGGTATGCAATCAGTGGTTTATCTTTTATAGGCCCTATCGGTGGTATTTGGTCCGACCACTATTAAATTCTTTCTTTGGGAGTTGTCACATAGGGCTGTCCTCACACATGACAAGCTTCAACGCCGCAACCCCTCTTTGGCGATGTCTCCCAATTGGTGCACTCTTTGCAAAAAGGACACAGAATCTCAAAGTCATCTATTCCTGTTCTGCCTTTTTTCAATGACCTTTTGGAATCACATTCTTCATGCTTTTAATTGGTATGTGGTATTTCCTTTGGATATCAACCAATTCCTCTCCCTCGTTCTCAAACATCATCCTTTCAAGGGTAGAAAGGGTCTCCTATGAAAACATATTGTTAGAGCCTTCTTTTGGTCAGTCTGGTTTGAACGAAACAATTGCCTTTTCAACAACAAAGCTCAACACTATGAACTCTTTTTTGATCACGTGCTTAGCATTGCTATCTCTTGGTGTAAATTATCTAAACATTTCAAATATTATAGTTTTGATTCTTTTGATCAATTGAAGATGTCTTTTGTAACACCTTTGGTTGCGGGGCTACAAAAAAAAAGAAGAAAAAGAACATTTTTGGTCCTCCGTCCTTGAGATTTGAGTTTAGTAGCATTTTGGTACCTGAGTTTTCAAACTTGGCATTTTAAACCTTTTTGGTTTTGGAAAATTGTTCACTTGGTCTATTTTGTTAATTTAATGGAAAACTGTCGTGTCACAACTCAGCCAAAGGAAAAAACTAATGACAAACAAAACAAAGCCACAAAACACCCTACGGCCCCTTCCTCCCGACCTTCTTTCGTACCCTGTTTCTGCCTTGTTTCCAGCCATGGCCTTTAAATCCTGCCGCATCCCTAAGAAGCACGGACACTGACACGCGACACAGTGACACGGCGACACCGACACGACGACACGCCAATTTTCAAAAAAGGACACGACACGTCGGGGACACGTTATTTTTTTTTATTAAAAAAATTAAATATATGTCGTGAAATAAATATATTGGGAAATATTCCATTTAAAAACACCATTAACAACCATACAAGATACAACCACAACCATAGATAAGATGACTAACGGTCCAATGTGGAGGTGTGGCTGGCCGTCAATCGAGTGGGCGTGGAGGTGTGGCGTTTTGGGCGTGGGGACTCGGGGAGTTTTGATATTTTGAAGAAAAGAAAAGTGGAAAGGAATAATATATTTTGAGAAATTAAAATAAAAAACACAAAAACCTAAAAGTTTTGGGCTGCTAACTTTAGTTTTATAAGCTTTCATTGTTTTTTCTTTTTAATTTTGCAGTGCTGTGTCCCAGAAGTGTCCCAACCGTGTCCTACTCGTGTCCCCGTCGTGTCGGAAATTTAAAAAAATAATAAAATATTCGACACGCTAGTTGGCGTGTCGGACACGTGTCCGACATTGACACTTGGCCATCTTAGGAGTGTCAGTGCTTGATAGCCGCATCCTTGACCACACCTTCCTTATGGGGCAAGAAGGATCCGACTTCCTTTTAAAAGACTTAAAGAAAGGACAGTCCATTCTTCTCTCCCTAACCTCAACTAAATGGCTCTTTGAGAGTTTTCGCAGACTTCTATATGGTTCCATCTTTGAATTCTTCTTACTAAAGGAAAGAGTTGATCAAAGCTTCATAAGGCTGGCCAAATTTCGTGCAAAGGAGAAATGGTTTGTAAAATGTGCTGTTTGGCCAATCACAGGAGGAAGAAAGAATATCCATGTCCCGTTCGGCAATGAAAAAGCAGGGTGACAAGATTTTAAGGATATGATCGAAGGTTGCATCCAAAATTTCAGAGCACCCCCTGATTTCCAGGTTAGTTCTCCTTCACTTTATCCCTCTCCTAATCAGAGGCCGGTCGGTAGTAACAGTCCTGCTCTCCCCTCTTGTGGGAATTCCTCTCCCGAACCTTTAGAAGCCTCCAAACCCCTGCTCCCCGTAATTTCTCCCCTTTCACCCTCTCCTGTTACACCATTGAAGAAGCAGAGTAACCACTCTTTCTGGATGAAGAAGAATTGTGATGTTTTGACTGAAGATTTTAGTAATTTATGGATTATTTCAAGACTTCTTGCATCAAATGGGTGGAAGGAAATTGCCAAAGAACTAAGTAAGTGTCCAGGCACCAACGTTGTCATCAACCCTCTGTTTGTAGACAAGGTTCTCATCAAACTCAGCCAAGGAGACCTCACCGAAAAAGTGCCAATTCAGGGCAAATGGATTAAGTATGGCCCTTTTCATCTTCGTCTGGAAAAATGGAACCCTTTTAGTCATGGAAGGCCCTCAGTAATACAAAGTTATGGGGGATGGATTGTAATAAAAAACCTTCCCCTAGATTATTGGTGTAGAAGCACTTTCGAGGCAATTGGGGCTTATTTTGGTGGACTAACTGCAATTGCATCAGAAACTCTTGATCGCATCAACTGTTTAGAAGTAAAATTCAAGTAAGGAAAAATCTATGTGGATTCATGCCAGCCACCATTGAAATTAAGGATGAAATTCGTGGAAGTTTTTACTTAAATTTCGGTGATATTACTTGCTGTCATCAGCCTACAAAACTACCTTCTAAAGTTCTGTTTAAGGACTTCTCCAACCCAATAGATTTAGTTCGAATACAAGAAGTCCTGAAGGATGAAGATGCCACTTCCCAAATTGATTTAATTGATTTATCCAATTGGTCTTTCCTATTGTCAACCAAGTCCAAGCCTAAGTTCTCAAGAAGTCCAAGTCCAAGAGCAGAAAAGAAGAAAGAGTTCCACAAGCCATAGACTTCGAATTTCAATAGGGGAGAAGCAGGGGAAGTCGAAAAGTCACCACCTTTGGGGTTAGTCTGTAATAATTTAGAATTTCAAAAGTCATTGTCGAAAGAGGAGTTAAACCGCCCTTTAAGCCCTGACGAAGGAAATCTGTTAAGGATGGAAGTTGAAAAGTTCCCCCCTGCTGCCCGCCTCACAGCCACAGTCCTCTGAGAGGAATTTTTTTAAACTAAAGGAAGTCAAAAAGTCTTCCGACTTAAATGCATCACCAGCTAAGGCACCTAGTGTAAATGCTAAGCCCCCTCATGTTCCACGGCCCGAATTTAACCCGCTTTCTGCCATTAAGAAGAAAGAGAAGGGATTGCCAGCCGACCTCTCCCTTTTTGAAACTGAAAAGACACTCGCGCCAAAAAGAAAAAAGAAAACAAAGTCATTTCTCCCTTGCAACGTGGTGCTCCCTTCAGCCTTTTCCTCTTCAGAGCATGCCTTAACCAAGTCCGAAACAAGCGACCCTCAAGCCTTCTTCTTCTCTCGTCCCCCGCCTCAGCACATCTCCCCTGCCCCTCCCTGCTTTACCTGATCACCCGTTTTCTCTGCCATTACTACCTTCAAGCAGCCATAACTCCCCCTCTTACCTTGCCCCCCTTGTTCTAACAGAGCAGCCATTTCCTCTGCCTTTGCGTTCCACAAGCCTCCTTCTCCCTTTAGCACTAAACCACCCCCTAAACTCTGCAAAGCAAACCATAAGTGGCTGCACAGAGCACGCCACCCCTCTTGCCTCTTCAAGACTTTTCCCAAGCATTTTATCAGAAGAAAGTATATGAAGGAACATTCTAAAAGCCTCGGCTTCACCCCTAAATCAGTGTCTGGTCAGCTCCAAGAAGTTAGGAATCCTTCATTTCCAGAACACCCTCTTTTTACCAGGTTAGAAAGTCAAATTTCTCTCTTTCCATCCAACCCGGAGGGGCCATTCCTATAAGGAACTCCCAATTTTCCCCCCAAAAGCTTCAGTAATTAAAGAGAAGGATTGCCCTCTTGATTCCCCCTTCAGTATAAGTAGTGAGGAAACTGATTGGATCAACAATTCAGGAGATCAAGAAGAGCCAAAAACAGAAGCACCCTTGCTTGATGACCTAAATACTCTGTTTCAAACAGAGGACATTATTTCTGAGACAAAAGCCCTCAGCCCTCAGCCCTGCCCACTCAGCCCTCCCTTTCAACCCCTTCTGACCTCTTAGCACATTTATTGAGCATAGTCACTGATTGCAACCTAATACTGGACTGATCTTCGGTTGGCCCTGAACCCTGTTTTCGAAAAAGATGAATATAGTATCTTGGAATACAAGAGGCCTCAAAGATAGTAATAAAAGGCTGGCTCTTAAACGATTCCTAAAGAAAATTAAACCCTCAATAGTGCTAATTCAAGAATCCAAAAAAGAAAATTTTGATGCAAGTTTTATTAAATCTATTTGGAGTTCCAAAGATGTCGGATGGGAATTTGTTGAATCTTTTGGTGCTTCTGGCGGGTTGTTGACAATGTGGGACACAAATTTGATTTCGGTATTAGAAACCCTCAAAGGTGGTTACTCCCTTTCAATAAAATGCACCACTATTTGTAAAAAGATTTGTTGGGTCACTAATGTATATGGGCCAACCGATTACAAAGAAAGAAAATTCGTGTGGGAAGAACTACTTTCCTTGGTAGCTTACTGTGAAAAGGCATGGTGCATGGGTGGTGATTTTAATATCACAAGATGGGCACATGAGAGATTCCCCTTGGGTCGAAGTACTAGAGGTATGAGAAAATTTAATAAGTTCATTGAGCAGGCAAAACTCATGGAAATCCGGTTGAGTAATGGGAACTTCACTTGGTCAAGGGAAGGTATCACCGTTTCAAGATCCTTACTAGACCGATTTTTCATATCAAAAGAATGGGATGAGTTATTTGAAAATTCTAGAACCAATAGACAAGCCCGAATTTTTTTAGATCACTACCCAATTTTACTAGAAGCCAGTTCTTTTAGTTGGGGTCCTTCACCTTTCAGGTTTTGCAATAGTTGGTTACTCAACAAAGAGTGCATCCAAATTATAGAGAAAGCATGGTTTGGCAGTAAAGTGCATGGATGGGCTGGATTTGTACTAAATCAGAAGCTGAAAGAAGTCAAAACAGCAGTAAAATGGTGGCATTACAGCAATAAGGAAGAACTAAAAAAGAAAGAGGAGAGGCTGCTAGCAGACATAGAAAAATGGGACACTCTTGCCGAGATTTCCCCCCTTTCCCAATGACTATGCAGTTTGGTCTTCATCAAAATCAGAACTCATGGCCTTATATAGACTGGAAGAAATCAGCCTATTACAGAAAAGTAAGTTAAATTGGCTCAAGCAGGGAGATGAGAATACAAGCTTTTTCCATAGATTCTTAGCAACAAAAAAGAGGAAAAACTTTATAAATGAGCTAGTTGATGAGCAAGGAGTGCCAACAAAGTCGAGTGCAGAAATTGAAAAAAGCCCGATAATCAATTATTACAGCAGTCTTTTTCTAAAATCCCCAGGGTAGAGGCATCTTCCAATAAACCTAGACTGGCCTTGTGTGAATTTGAATCAGAATCTCCTCTTGCAAAATAATTTTTCAGCCACAGAAATCTTCTCAGCTATAAAAACCCTTGGCAAAAGCAAGGCCCCGATGGCTTCACTTTAGAATTCTTGCTGAAATTTTGGTCTCTTCTAAAGTCAAGCTTCCAAGATACCTTTGATGACTTCTACAAGAATGGTAAGATCAATGCTTGCATAAAGGAGAACTTCATATGCTTAATTCAAAAGAAGAAAGTAGCAATTAAGGTCAGTGATTACAGACCCATTAACTTAACCTCTTTAATATACAAAGTCATTGCTAAGGTGCTAGCTGAGAGATTGAAAGGGATTATGCCCAACATTATTGCTCCCTCTCAATGGCATTCATAGAAGGAAGACAAATTTTGGATCCCATCCTTATAGCCAATGAAGCTGTTGAAGAGTATAGAGCAAAAAAGAAGGGATGGATCCTTAAACTTGATATGGAGAAAGCATTTGACCGAGTTGATTGGAATTTTCTAGAAAAAGTGCTACGGTCCAAGAATTTCAATCAGAAATGGATAGAATGGATCATGGGATGTGTCAAAAACCCACTTTACTGGATCTTCATTAATGGGAGACCAAGGGGAAGAATGGTTGCTTCAAGAGGGCTAAGGCAAGGTGATCCCCTCTCCCCTTTCCTTTATCTTCTAGTCAGCGAAGTATTGAGTGCTTTAATTTCCAAACTCAACCAATCCGGCATTATTGAAGGTTTTATAGTAGGTAAAGAGCAAGTTCCAAGTCTCCATACTCCAGTTTGCGGATGATACCTTATTGTTTTGCAAATATGACAGTTCTATGCTTTTAAAACTTAAACATACAGTGGAGCTCTTTGAATGGTATTCAGAGTAGAAGGTAAATTGGGACAAATCAGCCCTCTATGGCATTAATGTGGACGACAGTGACCTCTTTAATACAGCAGCATCTTTGAATTGTACGGCTGACCATCTTCCTTTTTATTACCTAGGGTTGCCTCTAAGGGGTTACCCGAAAAGAGCCTCCTTTTGGCAGCCGGTCCTAGACAAAGTACAAGCTAAACTTGACAAATGGAAGAGATTTAATCTATCTAGGGGAGGAAGAGCCACTCTATGCACTTCAGTCCTCTTAAACCTTCCAATTCATTACTTGACCATCTTCCTCATGCCCGAAGGAGTAGTATCTAAAATGGAAAGGATAATACGAAGCTTCTTTTGGGAAGGCAACAAGGGCAGCAAGCAAAATCACTTGGTTCAATGGGAATTGGTTCAAAAACCTATAGCAGATGGTGGTCTAGGCCTTGGTGGTTTCAGATCTATGAATATTGCACTTCTTGCTAAATGGGGATGGAGATTTTTCAATGAGGAAAACTCTCTTTGGGGCAAAGTTATAAGAAGTATTCATGGTAAAGATGCATTTGATTGGCATACAGCAGGAAAAGGTGGTAGAAGCTTGAAAAGCCCATGGATTAGCATCTCAAAGACTTAGCTTAAGGTAGAATTTTTGGCCACTTTCAAACTTGGTAATGGCAGCCGAATTGCTTTCTGGTTAGACACCTGGGAAGGATCTTCCCCTTTCAGCACCCTTTATCCAAGCTTATTCAGAATCACCATGCTTCCCAATGGTTCAGTTGCTGATCATTGGGACAGTAGCATAGCTTCTTGGTCCATCACCTTCCGAAGGTTACTCAAAGATGAAGAAGTGTTGGCCTTCCAAGACTTGTTGGAGAAAATTGTAAGTAGAAGTCCTCACTTTTTTGATAAAAGAGTGTGGTCCATGTCAACCACTGGCCTCTACACCGTTAAATCCCTTAAAGTATACCTAACACCATTCTCCCCTTTGGAAAAGCCCTTCTTCTCGGCTATTTGGAAAACAAAGAGTCCAAGAAGAGTCAACATTCTCATTTGGATTATGCTTTTCGGTCAGCTGAATGTAGTCGAAGTTCTTCAAAGAAAGCAACCAACATCCTCCCTTTCTCCCTCAGCTTGCTCGTTCTGTCTCCAACATAGTGAGGACTCCCTTCACCTCTTCTTTACATGCCCTTATTCAGATTGGTGTTGCTGTGTTTTTTCAACTTTTCATGGATCTTGTGCAATGATTTCAAAAGCAATGTGTTACAACTCCTAGCCGACCCTATTCTCCACAACTCCACCCGTCTGCTATGGTGTAATGCAATAAAAGCCCTCTTGACAGACCTTTGATTTGAAAGAAATCAAAGGATTTTCCATAACAAAGCTACTAGATGCCAAGACCGTTTTGAAGCCGCCCGCCGTCAAGCCTCCTCCTGGTGCATCCTTTCCGATCCCTTCCTTGACAGTCTTTCAGATTTCAACCTCAACTGGGGGGCTTTCATCTTCACCCCCCCTTCGGACAGTGTTTAACACTGCCGGATTTCAGCATTACTCTTGTTCCCCCCCACCCCTTTTTCGTTGAACTTTTTATTTATTTCCATAAGTTTTAGGCCACTGTGTTGGCTTTGTTTTTAGATCTTTATTTTCGATTGTACTACGGTTATTTTTCCCTCATTTTGTAATCTTGTTATTGTCTTTCCCAGCTATGGGTTTGATTTGGAAGTGATGACGGTGCTAAGGGAGTCTCAACCTAGTTGAGATGTCCGGGTGCATCTCCTGATCCTTTTAGAAGCACTTGTATTTCCATTTTGCTCATTGTATAACTCTCTTGTACTATGAGCCTTAACTCTTCTCTATATATTAATATAATGAACCGTTTCCTTCTCAAAAAAAAAAAAAAAAAAGAAAAAGAAAAATTGTCGTGTCATTTTTTTTATCTAAAGAATGTATTTTTAATTTTTTCTTAAAAAATAGTATTTGTAATATTTTTTCTCTCTTTTTTCTCCATCCTTCCATCCATGGCCTCCGGTGCCTCCTGCTGTTCTTCTCACTCTCTCTCTCTCTTTTTTTTTCTTTTCCTGTACTTCTTTCCTCTCCCTTTCTTTCTTAAAAGAATTATTCCAGTGGATTCAACCGTTCCAAATTTGGAACGTCTTTTCCCTCAGCATGGGAAGAAGGGGAGAAAGGAGGAGGAATAGGAAAGATAAAAAGAAGAAATGAAAGAGAGAAGGAAAAAAATGAAGAAATGAGAAGGAAAAGAAAGTAGGCAGCAGTGATGGTGATAGGTGGTGACAGCAACGGTGACGGCCATAGATGGGAGGAGGGAGAAAAACAAAAAATTTTTAAAAATATATATTTTTATTTTAAAACAATTAAAAGTATATTTTTTAATTAACAGATGTCTTGGACTCTCGTCAACTATTCAATAGCTAGTTATTGAAAAATTACAAGGGCCTCTTGTCAACTTTTCAGTAGCTAGTTAATGAAAAATTACAAGGACCAAATAAACCATTTTTCCAAACCTCAATGGTTAAATTGTCGAGTTTCAAAATTTAGAGCCCAAAATGCTACAGTGCTACTAAACTCAAACCTCAGAGACCAAATGTATTTTCCATAAAAAGAAAATTTGTTTTCTACATTGGATGGATGCTTAATCTGTTCTTTTATATAATTATATTACTTTGGAATTTTGATTTTAAGATTCACACTATTATAAAATGGGACCTTTTGTATCTTTAGATATTTCATTTAATCAGTAAAATTATTTCTTTTAAAAAAAGGATTCCACTCTATTATGCTGCCCTAATCCTCTATCGACCATAACACCTGTTTTTATAGGTTTTGAGATGGGAACAGATTCCTGCTGACAAGCGTGCCCTTTTAATGCAGGAAAAGCAGGTTTGTTCTCTTTTGCTTATGAGCTGATTATAAACAAAAAAAATTCCTCTTTTCTTTTGTTTTCTTTGATTTTGTATGTTATGAACTTTCTTTTTTATTTGTTGTGTTTTTTCGGTTGATTTTTGGGTATTTTGGTTTATGGCTATTTTGCTAATATTTAGGCTTACGGAATCCCTAATTTAATCTTTTAACGAGTTCGATTATGAGTACCAGTGGAGCAAATTTACTTATATTTCCTCTTTCCAGTTCCCGTTGTTTCTGTTAATTCATCGAATTGAATAACTGGAGTTACCAAATCAGGTTTTCATTACTAGTCTTCATCACTTTGGTATCATAGTTTCACTGCTATAGATTTTTTACCCCAATCTCAAACTGTCATGGAGATGACATGTTTTGATAACCATTTAGTCCCTTGTTAGGTTCTCTTTTTCTCTCAGGGCTGAGTGTATAGGCCCTTTTGTTATACTCATAACGTCTCATTTTACTTCTACTGGATCCTCTTCTTGTAGTTGGTTTCTTTTTTCTACGCCTGCTTATTCATTCAATTTTTTTTTTTTTTGTTCTCAATGAAAGTCTGGTTTTAACCTTTTGGACATTTCACCACTTTTCTCCTAGAGGTTTTGCCTACTTCAAGGCTAGGCCATAGAGAGGTAAAGATTTTGAATTACTGTTTTCATTTCAGAAGCTTGAACCCAAGATCTTGTAGGATATTTCTAAGGCTTCATTTGATAACTGTTTGGATTCTAAAAATTATGTCTCACTAATTTTTACCATAGTTTTTATATAAATATTAAGGAAGTGTTTGAATTCTTAGTCAAATTTTAAATAGGATAATTTTTTAAATGATAAAATAGCTGAAAATATTTTCAAATATAGCAAAGTATTATACTGAAATGTCAGTCTATCAATGATAGATAATGATAGACATCTATCAATGGTTGATGATAGTAGTCTATCAACATACACGGACAGATAATGACATTTTACTATATTTGTAAATATTTTGGTTCATTTTGCTATATTTGAAAACAACTCTTTTAAATACAAAAAATAATTATTAATTATCTATTCTTGTTTTTTAAACTTGGCTTAGATTTTAACATTGATAAAAAGTAGATATCATAATAAAGAAACTCATAGGCAGAAATAATGTTTATAATTTTAATTTCAAAATAAATAACAAAATTAAGTCTCCCTTGGATAACCATAGTGTAAATTGTTGGCAACTATGCTTCTAGAAACATCAGCTGTGAAATAAAACTTGAATTTTATTTTATTTTTTGAAATTTTTCTTGAAATTCAAATGTGCTATTAAGGTGGAAAGCTTACCCAAAAACTATATGGAATAAGCATAAATTTTAAAAACAGTGAACAAAAAAAAGTTAACAAAAAGGAGCCTAAATGGTTATCAAATAGGTCATAAATATTCCAAAATCTTATCACCAATAGCCTTTTGGGGCTCGGGGAAGACCCTTTATAGTGATAAAACCCAGACTAAAACTTAGTTGAGGGTGGTTGTAACTTCAAAATAATTGTTAGCAACTATGCTTCTATAAACGTCAGCTGTAAAATGAAGTAAATTAATGTTTGGTAAATGTTAAATTGTTGTGATTAACATTATGACTAAATTGGCTCGCTAACAAAATTTGTATTTTTCTTTCGTCGATAATTTATATTTTTAAATATTTGTTAAAATGTCATATCATATATATGCTTTCAACCTGTAATATAAGATTATTTGTTAAATGAGGAAAAATAGGTGTATTTTTTTTGCTTATAGAAAAAAGTATGGTATTTTTAAAGAAAAATCAGTGACATTGAACTAATTGATTTGAAAACTTAGGATATAGAAATTGGTTTTTGTGAGAAAACTATTAAATACAAATCAAGTGATTCTACAATAATCTATTTTCAAAAGCTAGTAGGGAATAGATTTTTATAACAGTGATTCTAACGAATTTATTATAATAAATCTTACCAAACACTTAAAAGCAGTTATCATTTCTATGTAATCACTTTTAATGTTCCCAAAAGCAATCCCAAACATAGCCTAAGCCCCTCAGACCGAGCAGATCTCATTTGTTGGACCAATGTGAAATCTGTACCCTTTTATTTCAGTTTTCATTTCAAATTTCATACGTTGGACCAAATTGAAAGCTGAACTCGTACATGAGCAGGCATTGAGAGTATCTATATATATGGAATTTTCAATCATAATCTTAGTGATCTTCAGTTATCTATAGTTCTACATTGAAATAAATATACATAAACATGGCCGAGTGGATGAGAGTTTTTTTGATAAATTCTTTCTTTTAACCTGAGAAATGAGAATGTCTTCCCCTTTAATACCTCAATTCTAAGCAGTGAGTTGTTTCAGGAGCATTTCCAGAAATTAAGAATTGAAAATGCGATGGGCTCCTCAGCACCTACAGCAAAACAGGTAGCTACGATTTATGTACCATTCCAGAAATAGTCATTGAAATAGTGTTAGTTTTCATCATAGTGTCAGTTAATCTTTTATTTTAATTTTCGTACATTTGATCATCTTTCACTTTACTTTAGAACTTGCGATTCATTTATAAGACTAGTTCACAGTAGTTCCTTTCAATTTTGGTTCCCTTGCTTTGATAATTCATTTTCTTTGATTTTTATTTATTGTAAGTTTGCGCCCACTTCTTTCAAGTACTTCCATTCTTGGCATAGTAGATATCAGACCTTTCTTTACTCATCTTCGAGAGTTTTCATCCACTTTAATTCTTGTAGCTTTAGGGGTCAACAAGATTTTGAGATATTGAAGAGTCCATTTGGTAATGTTTCTATTTTTTGTTTCCTGTTTTGGGTTTTGCTGGTTTCTTCCTTTTTGATAAAGAAAGATATAATTATATAATGTAACTATTTATTGCTTGTTTGATAATTGTTTCTGGTTGTTTGTCCTCTTAAATATTTATAAGAATATTAGTTTTGAAATTAAATATTTAAAAATCTTATGTTATATCTATTTTTTGAGAGTTATTATATGTAATTCAAGAATGATAAGATAATGCTTTTATTTATGTTTTGGGGGGCCTTTACTTGCTCTTATCAATCTTTGTTCTAGTGCAAGGTAGTATTGAGATTGTACTGTTCAAGTTTTCTGTCTCATCTTTTTGTTTTTTTGTATTTTGAGTGTTGACTATTTTCATTATATCGATGAAAAATTTTGTGTGTGTTTTTTTAAAACCATTTTGAGTGTTTTTAAAAAAATGAAAAATGAGAAACTTGAGCAACTACCAAATGTTTATGTTTCTCAAAAACTGAAAATAAAAAATGAAAAAAAAAGAAACATAAACATTACCAAACAGGTCATAAGTTTGAAGGTTTGTGTCTTGAAAGTTACTTCCATACATCTCACACTTGCTAATAGCACAATTCCTTCCAGAATTTAAACATGCATGTGTTTTCATATTTTAGGTTTTGTAAAGATCAAGTGTTATGATGCGGTTTCAAAGTTCATGTTTTCTGAATCTCTCAACATCTTTTTTGACATGAATACTTGGGTTATTTGATATATTCAATGGACAGATTTCTTATTTGCGCAATTTGGGATGTACTATTACTCCAACATCACGTCTCCATGCTTCGTCGTTGATCGAGCAATACAAATCACTATAACTACTTGCAAGAAATATGCCACAGGTAAGGAAAATATTGAAGTTTATATGATGGTTTGAGTTGACTCATTTTTCAATTTGATAATTTAAATCAAGAAAGTTTGTTTTCTTTTATGTATTCTGTCATCCTAAGTATTACGCAATTGGTTAAGGTACTATTTCCTTGACTAAATATTAGAGGTTTGAATCTTCTTCGTATGTTGAAAGTAAGTTTGTATTTGGTCATATTTATTCTTTGCATACAAGATGTGAAAGATTTTCTAACATTGTGGGAATCATCATTTGTTCAAGTCAACCAGTTTGGACCTTCTTGGGGGTTCTTTCTCCACCAAATATTGTTTTATAAAATTGGGTTTTTCTCGTCGTCTAATTTCGAAATAATAACAATTTTTATTAGATGAGAATCTTGAAGTTGATTTGTTGGATCTAATGTACCAGTTCTGATTTGTATATTTATTATCATTATTGTTATTTGAGATCGCAGGGCTTTGATGGTAGTTTGTAAATTTCGACCATAGTGGAGCCAGAAGGGTGGCTATTAGATTTTGCATTTTTTTTTTAAATTTATCTTTAGGCTAATTGTTTGTTTTATGCGATGTAACTATTATAATTTAACAAACATTTGAATATTTGAACTTACTATTTTACATTTTTTACTTTTATATTTTAAAATATCTGATAGATAATTAGTTCATTGGAGGGAATTTTTTGGCATTGTGTGAAAAATGTTTTTGTTCTGCTTATTTTTCTTTATAGAAAGTCTGCTTGAACTTAGAAATAATAAAAAAAAAACAAAAAAAACAAAAAATACTTAGGCTTATTTAGTAACCATTTTGTTTTTTGTGTTTTGTTTTTGCTTTTAAAAATTAAGCCTATACACTATTTTCATCTCCAATTTTTTTTCTTTTATTATCTATTTTTTATTAATGGTTTAAATACCAAGTCAAATTTTGAAAATTTAAAAAAGTTGCTTTTAAAAATTTGTTATTGTTTTTGGAATTTGACAAAGAATTCAAGCATTGTATTTAAAACATCATTGTAATAAATAAGAGAAAATATCCTTAATTTTTAAAAACTAAAAACAAAAAATGAAATGGTTATCAAATGGAGTCTTAGTTATTAGCCCTCAATAGAAATTAAATCTTGTCGAGGGTGTAACTCTAACTAAGAGATGAGCATTAAATTTTTCTTGAATTTGCCATGTTTTGTAAGCGGATGCAAACTGAAATCTGATAAAGAAAGATCTCACGATTTGTAAAATAAATAGATTCACTTAGTAAATATTTGGTTTTTTATTTTTGTTTTTGAAAATTAAGCTTACATCATTCACATTTCTTACCATGATTTGCATCTTTTTCAAGTACAATGGTTGAATTCTTAGCCAAATTTTAAAAACAAAAACAAATTTTTGAAAGCACTTTTTTTAGTTCTAAAAGATTGGCTTGGTTTTTAAACTATTGGTGAAAAGTAGATAACAAAGGAAGAAGTTTGGAGGTAGAAGTGGTATTCATAGGCTTAGCTAATCAATTACATCTTATAATGGTTTTAAATCCTTAAAAGATTTATTTGGATAATAGACATGCAAGTCAATTTAAAAACATAGAATGATATTTTGGAAAAGTAAATATGAAAAAGATATGAAATTTTGAAAAAGAAGTTGGACTTATCTTTATGTATTTTATTTTAGGTTTAGGTTTAGGTTTAGGTGTAGTTTAGGTTTATGTATGAAGAGGAAAGAGTAATCCTTGGTGTAGCTTAGGTTTTATTCATCTCTATATCAATTAAAAAATATGAAAATGAATATTACAAATAGCCATTTTAAAGGACCAAATGAAAATTGGAAAGAAATCTCAGTTAACACTTTTTATTATGTGTTCAACCAAATTGTTAAATTAGTCATGTCAGCTAATTATTCTTAAAAAATCAAATGAATATATATGGATGAAGGGTCCATTTATAGGGGCAGAAAAAAAATTTAACTCCAATAAAAACTAATGAAATTTGACCTTCTATTTATGTCATCACTACGTGAAATTACTGTTTTAACTTCAAAGGCATTCTTTTTACTTCTTCGTTTTTGCGTCTTTCTTGCTCGATTTGCATTTTTTTCTTTCATGCATTTGTCTTCTTCTCTTTTGCATTATTCTTTTCTTCTTCTACTTTTGGTTGATTCCACGTTTATTTTCTTCTTTCGTTGCGATGACTTCTTCTACGAATCGGGGAGCACGAGTAAGAATTGGGGAGCATGAGCGAGAATCAGGGAGTGCGATGAGGAGCGAGAAGCGATAATTGAGAGTCAGAATGAGTTTGAGCAGTAGGCCCTCGAATGCATCTAAGGTCAAGTTGGTAACTTCATATGAAGTTGACATAAATATAAGACCCATTTTCATTTATTTTTGAGTCTTGGGCTATTTTTTATTCGGCCTTCAAATAGGGCCTACCATCCGCGGGAATCGAATTTATACCTCCCTCTAAGAAAAGAAAATGAAAATAGATTTTTTTAAAAAATAATATTATTTTATAAATATTGACAACAATAGCTTTGGAGGAGATATATTGATAAAAATGAGGTTGTGGTCCCACAATTTAGGATACTTGGTCCACGATTTGTCTTCCACCTAAAAACCATGTGGCATTATTGCCAAGTTATGATGCCAACGCCTCTTCCATTTTTGCCACGTGCCACGATTTATGATACCAATGCCTCATTTTTGCCTCATTCCACGATTTATCCCTTGATGTGGCACCTCTTCCATCTTTTCTCATTTCTTCTATCCAATTGTTATCGTCAAGTTTTCTGCTATTGCTACTGCCCACCTCCCGGTCTTGGATGCCACCTCTCTTTCTCTCTCACTGTTTTTTTCTTTTGGATCTCTAGGATTATTCTACATGTGTTGCACTCTCTATGCGAGGATCTTCTTCATTCTCTTTCACAAATCGTGGTGATCATTTCTTGAAGGCTTATGAATTTTTGTTGAATTTGTTTGTTCGTTGTTGATTTTGGGTTCAATTGATGGATCTTTGAGAGAACATGAAGGCTTAGAATATTGTGGATTTTTTTGGTACTTGAGGAGCAAAAATTGAGAGAACCTTGGGCCTTATTATCCACATTTGGTTCGTGAATTTTATGTAAATCTCTTTCGACAGTTTGATAGTGAAGGCAGTCCGGACTACAGAAGGGTTCATGTTAAAAGGCATTGCTTTGTCTTTTCGGCCTCTCTCATTAACAAGTTTTTAGATCATCAAGTCCTTAAAAATGTGATAGAACAAAAATTGAGAGAACCTTGGGCCTTATTATCCATATTTGGTTCGTGAATTTTATGTAAATCTCTTTCGACAGTTTGATAGTGAAGGCAGCCTGGACTACAGAAGGGTTCATGTTAAAAGGCATTGCTTTGTCTTTTCGGCCTCTCTCATTAACAAGTTTTTAGATCGTCAAGTCCTTAAAAATGTGATAGAACAATAATCCTGATCTTGTATTTGAACTCACAAGGGGAGTCAAGCGTTCTTGGCCCAAGAAGTGCTGCTTCACAAGATAGGGATTGAAAGCGGGTGTCCTTCTCACAAATCTTCAAATTAGCATATGGGAAAAATTCAACTATAATGTCTTTGTTCTTAATCAAATCAAACGTCATATTGTTTCTTAAGCCACCAAAGTTCCTATGTGTTTTCCTAGACTTATTTGCGGGATTTTACTAGCTCAGAAGCCTAATCTTCTCGTGCCTGGATCCCATTCTCATGCCTTGTCCTTTAGCTACAAACTGTATTAGGGAAAACATATCCCTGACCTGGTTCACACTGATGTTCTAGTGACTGAAAGCGATCCAACTAGAGAGTTTTTTCAGACTCCATGTGGGAAAAAAGTGGTGCATGTGCTGGCAAATAAGTCAAAAGATCTAGAAAATTTTTGCTTGCAAAACTGAGGTGGATGACATGTTGAATTTTCTTCGTGGTTCATTTGGTCCTGATTAAGGTAGAATCTTTGGTGCACGGATCAAGATGTGAATGATTGTTGACGACTGCTTGTCTGCTTCTCTTCTTAGCATTTTTTAAGCATGGAAAAAGGGGGAGAAGTAGAATATGAGATGAAGTTGCTGGTTGTTGATTGTTTTTCTCCTCTGGACTCAGTTGTTTTTGCTATAGTGATTTTTGTTATTGTTTTTTTGGTGGTGTTGTGAATTGTGTGAACTGCCTCTCAGACTACTATGTTATGTTTCAATGACATTGCTTATGTGTGTCTGCCTATGTTATGATTAATTATGTGTTTGTCACTACTTAAAAAATATTACCAAATGGGGAGTTTATTAGATATTATGTGGTTGGCAATATTTATTTAAATATTGCAGATGTTATCCGAATTATATCTGCATTGGTGGTTTTCAGGTTTTTCCTTCTATAGTATTATTTGCTGATTCCTTTCCTTTTTAGTAAGCAACTGCTTTAGAAGTTAGGTTGTTCTTTCATGTATCCGCTGTGCATATTTAAAGGATATTTAGTCCTTCGGTTTGGTTGGCCGTTTTGTTTTCTAAAGAGCACCATTAAGTTATACATTAGTGTGTAGTGACATCCTAAGTTTCAAGTAATTTTATTTATTTATCTTGAATTAATTGGAGGATATTGTGGATTTTAAAGGTTATTCTGGAGATAATTCAATTTAAAATGTTTTGATAAGGATTTGGGAATTTTGAATATAATTTGAATTTTAGATTTGTTTTATTGGTGATGGGCATTTGGAAAAGAAAAAACATATATATAGATATAAATCAATGTGTGACTTGAGTTATTGGGATGGAGGAAGAGGTAATATATATATATATGGGATGGAGGAAAAGGATATAATATATATATATATATATATATATATATATATATATATATATATATATATATATATATATGAAGGAAATCAGACACGAGAATTTCCATGAGCAACAGAAGGATCTTTCCAAATTTCAATCGTATATGAACATTACAATTACAATCACAAACGAAAACATGCGGTTATGCATAAAATAGAAATTACAGTATGCTTTACTATAGATCAAGGACTAGAATCAACAAATCTTTGTAGAATGATCTTCAAGCTCCTTGATCACGAATACTCGATCACAACAACACAGTAACTCACGAACGTTCGTCCAACACGATCGTTACATTACACGATCACAACGAACTTGAACTAATTGATCACCACGGTCACGAACACCGCGAACGGCCTCCACAGAACCTTGACCGTGTCGAGTTGAGTATGACACCACCAAGAAGGTTACCTTGGTATTCTTGGTGTGAGAATCCAGATGGTGGGCTCTGTGTGGACTTGGTTAGAGGCAGAAAATCGGAGGAAGAACAATCGTGTAAACGATTGAGGAAGTGGGAGATGCAACAACCTATCGTATAGGTCGATGCTCAATCGTTTAGGAAAAGCTATGTAATCGTTTAACTCGTCGTCTAGCTGAGTGTCTATCGTGTAAAAACACTCAACGATTGTTTAGCTAACTCCAAACTATCGTTTAGTAAATCTAATTTACTTGACAACTCTCCGTGAGTAATTTTCGAAAGTAGAATTCTCAAAACAACAATTTTGCAAATCTTACTAAAATTAGGAAAATATTTTTCCTTTTATCTCACGGTTACTATGAAGCCACCAATAACCTCCCACCCAATTGGTTATTAGAGAAAAAGAGATAATTATCCAATAATGAATATTATTATAAATATAAATGAAACTAACTTACCATAATATATTTATAACCTATAGTTTTAATATTTCATCTCATGAAACATATAAACCATAACTCTTTTTCTATTTCATGACACCTAATGTAAATCTCATTTACATTAATCCTCCACTAGATCGACAAGACCATAACTCTCCTTACTACAGATATATTTTGTGTTCATATCAACCAATTAACAGTGCGACACCCCTTCACAGATCGCTCGTAACTACAACTCGGCCAATAACCGTTATGCCCCTGTAGTTACATCTAACTCCTTAAGTACCACTGATCTCTCTAATGAACATAAGTCATAGTCCTACTATGACTGAGTCCTTTCTTCCAAAGAGAAACTGTGGCAACTATGTTCAAGCCTCGGAATCAGCCCTTAAGGGAGCAATCTATCTACTTACCCCTGCTTCGGGTAAAGAGTGAATTCCATCTTGTGTATTGAGTTTCTAGCTCCCAAATTAGACAAGTCCTCAAAAAGGTAGGTATGTTGAGTTGGTAATCTGACTACTCTCACCCATACTAATCAAATGACTGCCCTTAAAGGTAAGAGTTCCCAAAACACTTAGGATTGAGGTCGTGTCACCTATGGTCGTTTAGGTGAGATGTAAGTCTCCAGTATCAACGACGTTATATACAGAGTCTAGTCATCTCGTGGCCCGGTCTTATACAAACTCTTTGTATAGGACACTCCCACTCGCATGTCTCCACATGAATGGTCAGGATCAACCATCTGTAGTAGTTTACAACACTTGCAAACCTCTACAAAGTGGTCCGTATCCGTAGTGTCATCATGATCAGGTATCCCACCTTAATTCTTATACTACAGACCTATTTAAGTTATCACTTAAGGCATGATCCACTTGTATATCTTGTATATATGTTTAAGTTTACATAAGATAACCATGGAGCTTTGTTTATTGGATACGAGTAAATGCCAGAATGAAATAATAATTATTTTATTGATAAAACAATGTGTATAGTTACAAACAACGAGACTCCGAGAGAATTAGGACACCAATCACAACAATTTAGGGTTAGGTTCAGGAGAAATAAATATATAGATACATGTTGTCTTGGGAAGCATACTAAAGAAAAAAAGACAAGATAAGAAAAGAGGGTTAATTTCATTTTCTCTTCTTCTTCTTTGTGAACCAACGTTGCCAGCCTCTCTCTCTCTCCTCTATGTTTCTTTTCTCTTCCATACCAGATGATGACAATTTCACTCCCAAACGCAGCTGTTGTTCCGTCGTCAGCCTCCATCGTGCCCATCGTTGATCATGAGCCATCAATGATAGAATGTAGAGACATGCAACGAAAACAATCAGAATCAATAAGCATTCTAATTACACTTAATTTGAGTTCTAAAAGCATGTAAAACAGGTTTTTCAACAAAGAGAGTTTTAGAAGACAAACCTTTAAAGAATCCTCCAATTCCAAACCGTTCTTCATGAAATCTTAGCTCCAAATCTACAATGAACTACAAAGAGATCTTCTCTACTATTACCAGCCTTGAATTTGGGTGGTGTAACTCACAATTGAAGTGAATTGTGAAGGGTTTTAGGTGAGAAGAAGAATTCTGCAGAAAACCTTTTTCAACAGTTCAATCTCTTTTAAAAATCTCATCAAATTGGAGTTTTTAATTCTTATCCATGTAGGCACTTCAAGAACTCAGCTGAAGCCACCTCCAATTCAAGTTACAAATGGTATAGGTGTAAGATTTGAGAAGATGAAACCACATTCCCCCAAAAACTTGGATAAACCCACTTTCAACAATTAATTTCTATTTTCTATTTTAATTATTTCAAAATTAATTAAACCAAAATTCAATTTTTGAAATTGAAAAAAATAAAATGAAAATTAATTTTGATTTTAATTAACTAAACAAAATTAATTAAATAATAATTTAATATCAAATATTAAATTAACCAAACACATAATTTTATACATGAATTCTATTCATGTAATTAATATTTAAATCAATATTTAAATATTATAAACTCTCAAATTTCGTTTAATTTTGATAAATTAAAAGTTTAATTATATCGAATATAATTATTCAAACCCCAATTGCAATTTGAAAACTTCAAATTGAAAACCCTAAATTCAATTTGAACACTTCAAATTGAAATTATTTTAAATTCACTCAATTTACTAATTCAAGGTGTTCATGTTTTACGAGATAGTAGAGGGACCTTATGGACCTATAGATCATGAGCTCCAATGACTTGAGATTAATTGGCTAAAACTTCTTAGACCGAATTACCCAATGTTCATTAACTACCGAGTCACACCACTATAGCTCGATAGTTGTACTCTCCTCACTGTAGATATATTTTTGTCCACTTGATTTAACCATAATCAGTAAGTCGACCCTTCACAGGTTGTATAAATAATGGCTGGGTCAAATGTTGTTTTACCCCCGAAATTACGACTTGCTGTTTAAGTTCCACTGATTCTCTAATGAAGAACTGGTTTGTGATCCAATCACTAAACCAGATCCCTCTTGGGCCAATGAGAGGGTGAAACCTCTTGTTCAAGGATTCAGCACTTAAGAGAACATCCTTTCTCCCATCCCCAAATCAGATAAGCGTGAATTCCATCTTGCACCCTATGTCCCCAGCTATCTACCCAGTCTTACCCCTGAAATGGGAGGCTTATTGAGTTGGTGCTGTTGAGCCAATCCCCACTTATGCAAATCTAATGATAATCTCGAATAAACAGGAGTTCACAGTTAGCTTAGGATTAAGATCGAGTTACTTAGGTCATCTATGCGAAATAGTTAGTCTGAAACAGTAAACAACGTTATAAAGTAAGAGTGACTTATTTCCTGATCTGATCTTACGCAAACTCATTGCATAGAACACCCCCACTCTTCATGTCAATACATGAACGAATCAGGATCACTTCGTTTGTAGCACCTTACAACATATTGTAACAACTATAGAGTGGGCCGCATCCGATAGTCTTACCAGAATAAGGCATCCAACCTTATTCATATACTATAGACCATTTTAACTATTTACTCGAACTTGATCCATCTTTATGTCTCCCCATAAAGTTCAAATATTCATATAATAGTCATGGATCTTAGTTTATTGGATTTAATCTTTATAAGTGCAATTTATAAATTAAATAACAACTTTATTGGATAAATATTGAATAACATCTGTATTTATAAAAGAAAACGTTTAACTTTACAAACTGCGAGTTTTAGGACATGCAACCCATCAATCAGGGATGTTGGGGTTCAACCACTCACCTCAATCTCTGTAGCCGCACCAGTTTTCTCCTTCGATCTCAATCGTATGTCTACTGTTGAATCACCGTTGAAGCTGCTATTGGTCAAATGTTCATCGCTGCTATTATTTTCGTTCTTTGCTGGAGTTGATTTTGAGTAAGGTTTTGATGTTTTTTTGTGAGTTGCTTGAATTATTTTGGTTACCCATTGGGTATGAGTTTAAATTAATGGTTTTCATGGTAATCTTGAAGGTTTGATTTGAAGCTTTGGGGCCAAAAGCGCACTGTCCAGCGATATCGAAGGTTGATTTTGGCAAGATTTGGTAAGTTTTAAGTCTTGATGACCATTTTGTGGATTGATTGTAGTTGCTGAAAAATATGGGTAAATCCATTTGGAATGATTAGGCCCAAAGATTTAACTTCATTTTTTTTTATTCATGGCCTAGATTTGAGTCCAAGGTTGTGAATTTAGACAGAGGGGGTTGTTTGCTTGCAGAATTATTAATCTGACTCCATTTTGAGGTAATTGTCTTACTATCGGTTTGCCCTCGAGCCAAACACCCTAACTAAATTATTGATGATAAGATAGAGCATATACTGTAAAAACAGACTATTAAATGTTATGAAATGATTTGCTATGCTTTAATGATTTAAGGACTGTGTGGGTGTTGAAGGAAATCAGAATCTGAGATTTCCATGAGTAGTGGATGAACGATAATTCCAAATTACAATCATGAACGAACAATGCATTTACAGTCGACTTCAAACAAAATGTTATACAAATAACTCCAGAAATTACAGCATGAACAATACAAATGCGTAAAGAGATCAAACTTTACGCACAATAGCAGAAGCGTCTCCACGTTCCTTTGCGCACGAATGCTCGAACTACATGACCACAACATTACAGCGAACACAGCACGAACACTTCGCGCTCGTCCTTAACGATCGCCTCGGTCACGAATTCCTCCGCAACATGAACGACCTTCAGAAAACCTCGACGGTGTCGAGTTGAGTTTGACACCACCAACAAGGTTACCTTGGTATTCTTGATGTGAGAATCCAGAGGGTGGGCTCTGTTCGGACTTGGTATGAGGCAGACGAAGGAGGAAACACCGATCGCGTACACGACTGAACAAGTGGGAGATGGCGGAGACCTATCATATAGGTCGATGCCCAATCGTTTAGATAAAGCTAAGCGATCGTCTAGCAAAAGCTATGCGATCGTTTAGCTCGGTCTGTCACCTATAGACTCTACACGATCGTTTATCTTGGGCCAGCGATCGTCTAGCAAAGCTATACGATCGTTTAGTTAAATACTACACGATCGTTTAACTCGCCCAACCATCGTTTAGTAAATCCTTATTTACTTTACGACTACGGGTGTTTCTTTTGTGCGGAGAGAAAACTAAAATTTTTTTCAATCTTTTGTAAAAACTCCTTTTGAAAATAGGAAAACCATTTTCCTTTTAAACTCACGGTTACCATGATTCAATAACCATATACTATTTTGGTTATTTAAAAGAAAAAAATTAATTATCTAATAATTAATATTATTATAAATATAAATGATAACCAACTTATCATACTATATTTATAACTTATAGTTTTAATATTTCATCTCATGAAACATATAAACCATAGTTCTTTTTCTATTCTTTGGTACTTAATGTAAATTTCATTTACATCAATCCTCCACTGGATGTATCTTATACATCATACCGATTATATCATATATAATCAAAATACATCTTGTCAATTTGAACATTTCAAATCAACACCAAGAACTGATTCTCAACTGAATCCAAGCTACCAAGGGAACCTCATGGACCTATAGCTCAAAACTTCAACTGTACGTGAATAACTGACTAAACTCTTTAGTCACGGGATCCACCATCTGTTAACTGTCAAACACTCCACTAAAGACCGATAACTAAACTCTCCTTATCACAAATATATTATGTGTCCATCTTAACCAATGAGCAGTGCGACAACCCTTCACAGATCGTTCGTAAGTCAGTTGGGCCAATAACCATTATGCTTCTGTAGTTACATCTGTCTCCTTAAGTACCACTGATCCCTCTAATGAACATAAGTCATAGTCTTACTATGACTGAGTCTTCTCTTCCAAAGAGAAGTTGTGGCCATTATGTTCAAACCCCGGAATCAGCCTTCAAGGGAGCAATCTTTCTGCTTCGGGAAAGGAGTGAATTCCATCTTGTGTAACTGAGTTCCTAGCTCTCAGATTAGACAAGTCCCCAAAAAGGTAGGCATGTTGAGTTGGCAATCTGGCCACTTTCACCCATACTAATCAAAGGACTGTCCTCAAAGGCAGGAGTTCCCCAAACACTCAGGATTGAGGTCGTGTCACCTATGGTCGTTTAGGTGAGATGTAAGTCTCTAGTATCAACGGCGTTATATACAGAGTCTAATCATCTCGTGGTCCAGGTCTTATACAAACTCTTTGTATAGGACACCCTCGCTTCACATCTCCACATGAATGGTCAGGATCTACCATCTGTAGTAGTTTACAACACTTGCAAACCTCTACAAAGCGAGCCGTATTCGTAGTGTCACCAAGATCAGGTATCCTACCTTAATCCTTATACTACAGACCGGTATAAATTATCACTTAAGGCATGATCCACTTGTATATCACATATACATGCTTAAGTTCATATAAGATAACCAAGGAGCTTTGTTTATTGGATATGAGTAAATGCCAGAATTAAATAATGCTTATTTTATTCATTGAACAATGTGTATCTTTACAAAACAACGAGAATTTGGGAGAATTAGGACACCAATCCCAATAGGTGTTTTGTTAATCTATGAGCTTTGTTGTTATGAACATGACATGAGACCTTATGTTTGTTTTTGGCATGCTAGATATGATGGCTATGTTAATACGACTATGATTTTAATATGAGGTTTATGGTCGACTAATGCATGCTAGATTAGATGGTGAATATTAGCTTTCCTATCAGGCTGTGTACATTTTATGCTTGTGAACCATCGGGTTCACCATTTATGACTAATTTGTGTTTCTTCAGGTTTACCATTTATGTGATTTGTGTTCCTTCAGGCTCACCATTTATGATTAATTTGTGTCCCTTTGGGATCACCATGTATGATTGATTTGCATTCCTTCAGGATCATCACTTATGACTGATTTGTATTCTTTCAGGTTCACCACTTACGACTGCTTTGTGTTCCTTCGGGATCACCACTAACTGCCATGTTATAAAATGCACATCGAAAGGTTAACATGTTCACCTAGTGAGCCTAGTAGTGAGTCAGTTATTGAGTATTTTATACTCATTCTTTCTTCTGATATGTTTTTCAGTTAAGGACAAGGACAAATTGGTACATGACATAAAGAATTTATGACTGTGCCCATGGGACTAGACTGATGCTTTCGCATATGTGTTCCCATTTCTTTCATGTTCCAGTTTTTAGTAAACGAATGTTTTGAGTTCTTTAATTGTTTTTTTTTATTTTATTTTAAAATTTACAGTTAGGGGTACTCCGACCAAGGTTTTATGTTATTTAAACTTTTAATTTGTCAAAATTCTTTATTTTTAAATAAAAAGGTTTTTTATTTTTTTTTTATTTTTTGTTTAAGTTGCAAGAGGTTTATTTTTAAGCGTAGGCATACTTATAGTAGCGTCCTAATAATATATGTTAGAAATCGAGTCACTAAAGTTGGTATCAAAGCCATGGTTTTTAGGTTCTGTAGACTGACTTATTATGTAACTCCAGATTGTCCCATTGGTCATTAACGGATTTTTCGTCATCGGTAGATATGCCCTTTTAGGAAAGGTCTCTAGAATTATATGCACAAAATATTGCTTGTTTTATAGTTGTAATTGACATGTTTTTGTTGGTAAGGAATTTGATATAAGTTCACTGCGTGTGAATGTTAGGATATGAGACCAAAATTCAGAGTAAAAAGTAAGGTTAGAGGAAGAGTTCCAGATCCACAAGCTTAGGACCCACAAGTCTAGGACCCCTAAGTTCGAGATCCACAAGTCTGGGAAATCCCCAAGTCTAGGAACCTCCCATGTCGGGAGCGCAAGAGGATGGAGCTGGTGGGAGTCAGAATGTTTCGATAGCTCTAACCCACCTGATGCTTAGGATGATGAAGATTTAATGGCAGCATGGATTGGGGAAGCTGTTATACAATCTGTGATGGGGCGATATAGGAACTAGTCCAAGTGTAGTTGCAGAGCAGGTAACTCAAACTATTTGGACTCAACAAATACCAGTACCACTAGATTAGGTGTAACCAACCTAACCCTAGAACCAGTATGTGCAGGACCTATCCCTTGAAGCTAAACACTTGAGGGATTTCAGAAAATACAACCCTCGCACCTTCAACGAATTGCTGAAGGACCCTATGAAGACGGAGATGTAGCTATCCTCCATTGAGACAACCTTCTATTATGAAGTGCCCAGAGGACTAGAAACTCCAGTGTGTAGTTTTTTTTGTTGATGGAAAATGCAGAGATATGGTAGTGTTTAGCATAAAAATGATAAATACCAATGGGGGTTTAATATCGTGGGACCAGTTTAAAACTACTTTTTTGCAAACACACAAAAGAACAAGTAGGTAGAATTTTTGAGTTTGAAGCAAGGGGCTACATTAATGGAGAAGTATGAGCAAGAATTTGGCAAGTTGTCCCATTTTTCCCCTGAGTTTGTAGCCAATGAGAGGGCGAGGATGGAAAAGTTCATTCAAGGCTTGAGGAAAGGATTACAAGGCATGGTGCACGCTTATGAGCCTAAAACCTATATCGCAGCACTTTGAGCAGTCATAAGGATTGATATTGATCTCGAGGAGAGGGACGAGTATAGAATGTTCTTGGGAGTAGGGACTTCTACAGACAGAAAAGGAAGGCATAAGAGAAGGCTTTTGAGCTTCAGTAGAAGGGTCAACATTCAGACAGGCCGTTTTAACATTTCAAGCAATAGGCTACTGAGTTAGAAGGGGCTTGAAGAGAAAAGCCAGTTTGTGAGACTTGTGGAAAGTGAAACTGGGAGCACTGTTTGGCTAACACAGGGACATGATATAAATGCAAGCAAGAGGGGCATACTACTGAGAATTGCTCTAGTGTTCAGGTTGTTGGAAGCAGGAATCAGCTATCGAATGCTCATTAGGGGAGTTCGAGCCATCAGTACCAGCAAGGTCGGGTTTGTTCAACTACTCAACAAGAGGCCGAGAAGTTTGGCTTAGTGGTGACAGGTACACTCCCAAACTTGGGACACTATGCATTAGTGTTGTTTGATTATGTCTCATTCCATTAATTTATATCATTAGTTTTTGTGAAACATGCTATGTTAGAATTAGAACCTTTGCATTATGTCTTATCGGTTTCTACTCTATTTGGAGAATTTATGTTAGAAAATGAAAAGATAAAAGCATATCAGATTGTAATAGTAGATATGCTATAGGTGACTTTAATAGTCTTACACATGCGTGATTTTGACGTTATATTAAACATGGATTGGTTAGCTGCTAACGATGCCAGTATAGACTCTTGTAAGGAGGTGATTTTCAACCCTCCTACGGAAGCTAGCTTTAAGTTTAAAGGGGTAGGGACCATGGTCATGCCTAAAGTAATTTCAACTATGAAAGCCAACTAGTTGCTTAACCAAGGTACTTGGAGTATCTTGGGCAGTGTGGTTGAAACCAGAGAAACTAAGGTTGTCTTTGTTGGGGTTGATGCCCTAAATATCTTAGGTCTTGTAGTTTGTAATTGTAATGTACAAAAAATTTATTTATCTAATAAAATCATAGGTATTTTATTTGACATTTAGTAGCATTAACCCACAAAACCAATAAACCAAGATCCAAGATTATCTTCTGTAACTTGAGCATGTATGTGGAGACATACAGGTGAATCATGTTCAAGTGATAACCTAAACGGTCTGTAGTAGATGGATAAGGTTGGGTATCTTATCCTAATGACATTACGAATACGACCCCCTTTTGTAGTTGTTACAGTTGTTGTAAAGTGCTACAAATAATTTGATCCTGATCATTCTTGTAGAAACATGCGAGCGGAGGTGTTCAATATGAAAAATTTATATAAGACCAAACCACGAAATGAATAACCTCACTATATAACACCATTGATAGAAGAGACTTACATTTCACCAAGATGACCATAGGTGACTTGACCTGAATCCTGAGTGAGTTGTGAACTTCTGCCTATAAAGGTGATCATTTGATCTACATGGGTGAGAGTGGCCAGTTTTGCTGACTCAATATGCCTACTATTTTAGGGATTCGTCTGATTGGGGAGCTGTGAACATAACTACACAAGAAGAAATTCACTCCTTCTTTATAGTTAGAGTAAGTAGAGAAATTGTTCCCTTAAGGGCTGGTTTTGGGGCTTGAACAATGTGACGCCACACCATCTCCTGGTCCGAGAGGGGTTCGGTCATAGTTGGACTATAACTTATTGTTCATTAGAGGAATCAATTGTACTTAAAGAGTTAGATGTAACTATAGGAGCAAAATGGTAATTTTGGCCTAGTTGTACTTACGAGCAATTTGTGAAAGGTCAGCGCACCGTTGATTGGTTATATCCAATGGACACAGAAATATATCTGTAGTGCGAAGAGTGCAATTGTCAGTCTTTAGTGGAGTGACTGACAATTAATGGAAGTTGGTTAATTTAATTAAAGAGTTTAATTAATTAATCAAATACCAATGGAGCTTCAAACTATAGGGCCACAAGGTCTCCTTTGTAGCTCAACTGAGATTATTGAGAATCAAATTAATTTTGGATTTGAATTGTTCAAATTAATTGAGGAAATTAATTATATATGATACTATTTGATATATTATAATATTAAATTTTATTTAAAAGGAAATAAATATTTGAATATGATTCAAATATTAATTATTTAAATATGATTCATATAAAAACTATATATTAAATTTAATATGAATTTGATTGGTATTAAATACGATAGGTTAAATGAGAAAATAGTAAACTATAGCTTATATTATATATGAAAATATAAACTACAAGTTATGTATTATATTTGATATAACATAAAGTTTATTTTATATATATATAAAATAAACTTTATGATATATGTGAAAACAATAAACTATAGTTTATATTATATGTAAAAATATAAACTACAGGTTATGTATTATATTTGATATAACATAAAGTTTGTTATATATATATGTATGTATGTATGTATTAAAGTAGTTAGTGTATATATATATGTGTTAATTTAATTTAAATTAAATTTTGTTTTAATTAATTTAAATTAATAACTCCCTCCACTCCACTTTCTCGTGGATATCATAAAAGTGGCTTTCACGGTAAGTTTTTCTTTTGATAGGAGTTGGAGATCATTCTTGATACAAAACTTCTCAATTTTTTATCTCTGAGAAACTCCTCCTGTCAACACATCTCTCCCTGCCAAAATTAAGAGCAAAGCTCACACCCCTTGCTTGATTTCTCGCCCTATAGAGAATACTAAAGAACCACTGTTGGTGGTATTCATTTGGTGTTGCTATGTTTAGAGATATTGTTCGTTGAGTTCGTGCAGTATATTGGAGAGGAGAGTAGGAAGACTTTGTGACTTCAAGAGTAAGTTCTCCTTAGTCTTCTTGTGTTCTGTAAAAGCATGCTATAGGGTATTGAATGTTTATCATGCGTTGTTTCCACCACATTGCTGATTTATGTATGTTTTGTAAAATTAATTGAGAGATATGATTGCATATCACGCTTCTGCATGTGTTTTTCAAACCTTCAATTGGTATTAGGGACATATTGAGTCTCTTGATTTCTTTTCTGAACATTAAAATTAGAATTAAGGTGGGTGCTTTAAGATCTATATGGTTGATGTATATTCTGTTGGTTTGCATTGTGATGTTTATGAAATTGGCATATTAGGTTGTTTTTTTCTTTAATTTCCTTGTTTTGTAAGGGCCCATTGTATTTGTAAGGACACTTATTCATGTTATCAAGTCTATATTTATGTTCGTGTCATTCGGATCGTGATTCTGACTTCAATTTGGAGAAGATTCGAGCATTTCTGATGAATTTAGAAGAAGGCAGTAGCCCAGAGCGCAACTGCGCCCTTGCGTAGCGCCATAACGCTCAGAGAAAACTATACATAACGCAACAACCCTCTTCATGGAGTGCCACGACATTGTGTGGCTTTCCGCCAAGTGCCCCTATGCTTTGGCCATAGCACTGCGACACTCCGGCAGATTGGACTAGAGATTAATAATGCTCCCCCTTAGCATCACTGCACTTCGATGACGTGCGCATGCTTTTGGGAAGTTCGTGAGACGTGCGTTTGAGCCCTGAGGAAAGTAGTTTGCAACAGTTTTTTATTCTTTTATTTAATAATTATTATTTGTAATAATTAATTTAATTTTGGTTAATTAAATTATTATAAGTGTTATAATAATTTAATTAAAGTTAGGTATGCCAATTTCGGTCCACAATTGCTATTTTTATTTAATTGTGCAGGTGATGTATGATTTTATATAATTATATGTCATATTGTATGTCATATACTTAAATCCTATCTTAAGATAAACATTATTCATGCATCATGTTTATTATAAACATTATACTATATAGTTACATGAATTATTTATAGCATGCTCATGCATCAAATAATATACTAGTTATAATATATGAATGCATACATTATTTACATTATCATGCATCATTTATATTATTAACGTTATAATATATATTTTGCATGTATGGATGTATGTTATTTTTTTCTCATTACTTTAGTATAGTTATATATTGTATGTAATGAAAAATGGGGATTGCATGAAGCATGACATTACTTTAGGTAGTTTATAAATGTTATATTTTTACAAAGTATGTCATTAGATGCAATTTTAGGTTTTAATTTGTTTCATTTACACTTTTTAATTGTTATAAATTAAATGAAATTAGAAATTAAAATCAATAATAAAAAATTGCATCCTCACATAGATTAAAATCATTTTTTTAAAATAGTTTAAAATATGATTCACATTAGACCTATGATTACATTATTTCTAATAAGATTAGAAATAGGTTTAATCTTCTAATCAATTTAATAGGATTAAAATGATTTGGAATAAAAGATTCAATTTGTGACTAATGTATCTATCTATAAGTGACCTTTGTCTAAAGACAGTTCTGTCTAGGCTGGGGTATTTAAACTGATAGATACAGAACACCTCTACCTGGAAACTAACTTGGAAGATGAATTAGATAGATTTGTTACAAGCATGCAATGATTTATTAACGTTTGTTAAAGCATTTAATGAACAATAATCAATATTGTTTAACTATCCAAAGTAAACGTTACATTGGGTTAAAGTTAACAATAAACACTTAGTAAAAATAATTAGCCGTATTTTTCTAAGTAAATTAACCTTAGGTAAAACACTCAGTGGGAAGAAAACGAAGTATATGATACCTCATTGTTCCTATCATGTTTCTCTCTCATAGTTCACACCGTAAGACCTATACTTGACCTTGAAGCATCTTTTCTTGTGTCCTTCTACAGGTAGTGTTTGTATAGGTCAATACTAAGGTGAATGGAGAGTGTGCTTATAGTAAGTGGGAGCGCAACGTGTGTCAACACATCCCATGGACTCTCTCATTAATTTGTAGTAAATTTTCATGCTCGGCCTCGAGATTGTTGGGATTGGTGTTCTAATTCTCCCAGAGTCTCGTAGTTTGTAAACTGTACACATTGTTATGAATAAAATAGGAGTTATTTTATTAGCATCTACTCATATCCAATAAAAAAAGTTCCATGGTTATTGTATGTAAGCTTAAGCATGTATATGAGATATACAAGTGGATCGTGCCTTAAGTGATAATCTAAAAAAGTTTGTAATATAAGGATTAAGGAGGGATACCTGATCCTGGTGATCTATGGATACTACTTATTTTGTAAAGGTTTGTAAGTGTTATAAACTACTCCTGATGGTAGATCCTGACCATTCATGTGGAGACATGCGAGCAGGGATGTCCTATACAGAGAGTTTTTATAAGACCGGTCCACAAGATGATTAGTCTTTTTATATAACGCTATTGATACTTGTGACTTACATCTCACCTAAACGACCATAGGTGACAGGACCTCAATCTTGAGTGTTTTGGGAACTCCTGCCTTTGAGGGCAGTTCTTTGATTAATATGGGTGAGAGTGACCATATTGTCAACTCAACATGACTATCTTTTTGGGGATTTGTCTGATCTGGGAGCTGGAAACTCAGTTACACAAGATGAAATTCACTCATTTCCCGAAGCAGGGGTAAGAAGATAGATTACTCTCTTAAGGGCTGATTCTGGGTCTTGAACATAGTTGCCACAGTTTCTCTTTGGAAGAGAGGACTCAGTCATAGTAAGACCATGACTTATGTTCATTAGAGGGATCAGTGGTACTTAAGAAGTTAGATGTAACTACAGGGGCATAACGATTATTGACCTAGTTGTACTTATGAGCGATCTGTGAAGGGTTATCGCACTGTTGATTGGATGATATGGATACAAAATATATTTGTAGTAAGGAGAGTGCAGTTGTCGATCTTTAGTGGAGTACCTGGCAGTTAACGGATGGTGGATCCCATGACTAAAGAGTTTATTCAGTTATTCACGTACAGTTGGAACTTCAAACTACAGGTCCATAAGGTCTCCTTGGTAGCTCAATGGATTCAAGTTGAGAATTAGTTCTTGGCGTTGATTTGAAATGTTTAAATTGACAAAAGGAATTTGATTATATATGATATGATCGGTGTGATGTATGAGATACATCAAGTGGAGAATTAATGTAAATGAGATTTACATTAAGTACCATGAAATAGAAAAAGAACTATGGTTTATATGTTTCATGAGATGAAATATTAAAACTATAGGTTATAAATATAATATGGTAAGTTGGTTATCATATATATTTATAATAATATTAATTATTGGATAGTTATATCTTTTTCTCTAATAACCAATTGAGTGAAAGGTTATTGGTAGTTTCATGGTAATCGTGAGATAAAAAGGAAAAATGTTTTCCTAAATTTAGTAGAGTTTCCATTCTTGGATAGACTCACGGTTTGCTGTCAAGTGAATAGGATTCACTAACAATAGCTGAAGAGAGACTAAACAATCGTGGAATGACACTATATGATAGTTCACTTTTTGGTTGTCTTCAAAACGACTGCGAGGCTTTTGCTATACGATAGCTTGCCGTCTTCTATTCGATAGACTTTTGTCATCTCCCATTTGCTCAATTGTTTATACAATTGTTATTCTTCCAGTCTCTTCCTCTAACCAAGTCTACAAAAAGCCCACACTTCTGGATTCTCACACCGAGAATACCAAGGTTGTGGTGGTGTCTTACTCAATTCGACTGACGTCGAGGTTTTTGGAGGCCGTTCGTTGGGTTCATGATCTTGGAGATAGCTGAGTTTGTGTTCACTGTGATCGTGCTGTGTTGCGGTCCCTGTGTTCGAGCGTTCGTATGTGCTGTCTTGAAGACGGAATGAGCGTTTGTGATCGATCGGGGGAGTTTGAAGATGAGTCTTCAAAGGTATGTATATTTTATCCTTTGATCTTATTGAAAAGCATGCTATAATTTCGTATGTTGCATGACTAGTTAGTTTCCATTTGTGTACTGTAATTGTTTATGTTTAATTTCGAATGGAATTTGGAACGATCATTCCGCTGTTTATGGAAATCCTCATGTCTGATTTCTTTCAATTGATATCAGAGCCAGGTTGTTCTTATATTCCAAATTTCACTACTGTTTTGAACTTCTTTTATAGTTGTGGTGGGTTTTCTGTATTGTGTTTAAATGATAAATGCATTCGTGGATGGCGTTTATGAATATTTTACAGGTTTAATGCCTCTGTTTAAAAGCATTCTTTTAAATTACAAAGTGTTAATTTGTAAGGGCCCCTGTATTTTTGGGCATAATTAACATGCAATTGAGTATGTAATTCAAAGTGTTTGAGTTTGTCGAGTCATTCGTGATGAAGTTTCGAAGCATGGAGATACGGTTTTCAGGAAAGAAGAAGATCAAGCGTTGATCGTGTCGTGTAGCCTAAGGTAAAACAATCGTTAGGATTTGGCTAAATGATCTTGTAGATTTTTTTATGCGATCATGTAGTATTTACTAAACGATTGTTTAGCTAATGCTAAACAATGGGGTAAAGTGTTTGCTCTATCCCGTAGCATTGGTTACCCGATCGCATAGACGCTGGAGGTAAACGATCAAGTAGAAGCATTTGATGCTCATTGTTTAATAAAAGACGCGTACACTAAACGGTCGTGTAGTTAGCATGCCTCATCGCATAATTACTGACTACACGATGACACGGTATACGATACTTAGGCGCTCGCTCAACAATCATTTTGAGGATTGTGCTTTACCGTAATGTTTGCGTTGTGCGTTGCGTGCTGTACGATCACGTACCTCATGCTTCATGGCTTAGTAAAAGGTATACGATCATTGCTAAACGATCATTTAGCTCTGAAAGTTTTGGTAAACGATTGAGTAAAGCATTTACTTTTTCATGTAGATGGTCATATGGGTTTTGGTACACGATCAGTGGAGACACGGACTTTGACCGGATGGTTCAAGACCTGGTTTGCCTGTTTGAACCAGAGACTCTTTGTTTTTGTAGCTTTAGTTTTGAGGATTTGAGTCAAATTATCCGGGTTCATCAACTTTTGTTTAATATACATGAGATATATGTAGTTTATATGGCATAATGTATGACATATAAATTTAAAACCCACTGTAGGTTGTACAATTATTCATGCATCATGTTTATATTATACGAGTTATAGTATAAAGGTGAATGGAAGCATGTTTGCTTGGTTCATTGTTGCTTTGTATAAGTGTTATATAAAAAGTAGCAATGAATGAACAATGCATAAAGCATGACACTTAGGCTGTTTATAAGCATTATGAGTGCCTTGTATGTGTTTTCTTTGCATTGTGAATGGTTTTGGTTGTATCTGTTATAAGCGTTATAATAGAAATTAGAACTAAAATTGATAAGAAGGAGTTGCATGCGGACTTAGGCGAACTCATGTTTTTAAACGGGTTTTAAAATTGGATTGAGATAGACCTAAGTTCAAGGTTCTAATAGGATTAGCAACCTAGTTTTATTCTTTTTAAATTGGTTTAATAGGATTAAATTAATTTTTGTAAAAGATTAAAATTGTATTAAATCTATCTATAAGGGACCTTTTGTCTAACGCGGGTTCTATCTAGGCTGAGGTACTTAAGTTGACGAAAATGAAACACTCCTACCTGAGAACCTACCTGGAAAGGTGAATTAGATAGATTTTCTGCAAGCATGCGATAGTTGGTCAAAGACTCTGTTAAAGAGTTTAATGGATGATGATCAAAAGTTATTTCAATTATCCTAGGTAAAAGTTACTATTGGGCAAACCTAAAATGTCACTTAGTTAAAATTCTTAACCGTGTTTTTTCTAAGTAAACTAAACCCTAAGTATAAGTTACTCATTGGGAGGAAGAGATGTATATGATATGTCAATTATTCCACTCACGTTTCTCTCTGAATGTTCACGTCGTGAGAGATTCATGCTTGGTCTCATGGTGTTCTGGGAGCATCCCCCTTCGGATGGTGTTTGCATAAGTCAATATCAAGGTGGATGGAGAGAGTGTTTATAGTAAGTGGGTGAAGGGTGTGTGTCAACACGTCCTATGGTCTCCTTCATTAGTTTGCATTGTGAGATCATTTTGTGCTCCCTCGTGGCGCCCTAGGAGCGTCCCCCTTCGGATGGGTTTTGTGTAGTTGGTCAATATCAAGGTGAACTCCAGAAATGGATAGGGTCACTTTAGTTTTTGCCCCAATCAATTTTTTTCCCTTTGGATTGACTGCTTGGGGCGGAACTCTAGGGCCTAAAATGACAGGTCACACTTACGGGAGATTATTAAGTAAGTTAATGATTTCCTGACCAAATCAATGATAGCTAGTCGTTATAGTAGCAAGAGTTGTTATGGTATTAATGGCTGGTTGAGAATGTCTTAATTTAGAGGAGGGATAAATTGACCACCCTTCGACGACTTTTTTCCTAAACCTTTGAAGCGTCATTGCAAAACTAGATGTCACACGGGGTTCATGTTAGTTTTGCTAAATCGTATTGGATGTTATATGTTTTTTCAACAGGTATTTGCTTAAAATCTAACGTAGGTCGATGTGTTTTTGTTTTCAGCAACATGTTTGATTTTTCGTTAAATGCCTCTAGTTTGATCGATTTTATATAGTGGAAAGAGTCTTGTAAAACGTATTTCGTGGTAAATGACCTCGAGTTTGTCATGGTTAAGGAATGTTCTCAAGTCTCGACCCTTGATGTACCACAAAGTATTCGTAATACATATGAGGTATGGATGAAGGCTAATTCATTGGCCCGAATTCACTAACCTAGGTTAACTCGATCTTAATTTTGAGCTAGCTATGAACTCCTGTTTGTTTGGGATTATCCTTTGATCTGCATGGGTGAGAGTAGTCCAACAACATTGCTCAATAAGCCTCTCATTTTGGGGATAAGACCGGATGAATAGCTGGGGACATAGACCTGTAAGATGGAATTCACTCCTACCCAATTTAGGGTTTGCAGATAGATTGTTCTCTTAAGTACTGATTCCAGGTCTTGAACAATCGGGACCCCGCCTTCTCATGATAGAGAAAGGACTTGATTCATAGGTATTATGAATCAAAATTTTTCATTAGAGGGTCAGTAAGAACTTAAGGAACAAGATGTATTCACAGGGGTAAAACAGTGATCTTGACCCAACTGTGATTATGAACAGCCTGTGAATGATCGACTTCCTGATTATGGTTATATCAAGTGGACATAATATATCTATATTGAGGGGAATTCAACTATGGGCTATAGTAGAGTGACCCATTAATTAACAAATGGGGATTAATTCAGTATAATGAATTTAGCCAATTAATCTCAGATCGTTGGAGCCCATGATCTCCGCGAGGTCCCCCTACTAGCTTATAAATGGATAAGCTTTAGAGTAGCATGATAAGTTAATTTGAAACGTTCAACTTAGAATTAAACGGAATAGGAGAATTTACATTTAAATATGATTTAAATTTATGAAGGTAGATTTGTGTAAAAATTAATTTAATATTTGACATTAAATTAATTAGAATTATTTAAATGATTATTTAAATAATTATTTATTAATTTTATTAGAAAATTAATTTGTGAAATTAATTTTATAAAATTAGTAATATTTTTAGTTTTAAAATCAAATTGATTATTGAATCAATTTTTGATGAAAATAGGAAAATTGAAAAATTGTACAAAATCGAAAAATGGATTTTTCCATTATCATCTTCAATTAGCTCACTAAAAAACCATTAACTTTCTCTTCAATTACTCCAAGCATGAGCTGCATCTCATGCAACCATCTTCTTTGCATGTTCACTGCAATAAATAAAGAAGATTGGAGTGGAATTGAGGTATGCATTCAAAAGATTTTTATTGAAAAATCGGGCAAAAGAATTATTTTTCAAGTGGTTTTGTAGCAGTGATCTTCACACCTAATTTCTGTTTGTTCAAACTGTTCTTGAGTCCCACAACTTGTTCTAAAGCTCCAAAAGGATAGTGGGGAAGATCTTGAGGTGGTTCACGGTGAGTTTTGAAGAAGACAACTGCTGAGGATCAAGATCTCGAAGAGTTCTACAAATGTATGACTTCAAATCCTCTTATATTAGATGAGCATGCTTTAGTTTCTACCAAAATTAATGAATTAGAATGCTTATTGATCCTTGTTTTTTTTCGCTGCATGCTAATATACTCTTACAAATATCACAAAAAGGTGGTGTTGGTTGTCTTCATATCCTCTTTCAGTCTGAGTAGTAAGGCTCGGGAGGGGGTGTGACAAAAAGAGTTTAAGGTTTCTGACAATACTGAATCATCGAAGGATAAATTAACTGAAAATAGTCCAATTGCATTGGGTATTCAGGCCAATATTGATGAAACTGTTAAAATGTTGACACTGTTGAGGAAGATGCGCTGAATGTGTTATCAAATGTCACTATATCTAGGGTGTTAAATGAATCCAAATGTGCTTAAAAATAAGTTGATCATAGGAATTCAGAAAGTTTGAATGACAAAAATGACTCAAGTGAGGCAAGTCTTAAAACCGAATCTGAAGATAATGTGACCGATAAGGCTGAAGAGAGTGAAAGTACTTCTGAGGAGAAAGAAGCAAATAAGGGTTCCCTCAATTCTGCTGATGACTCATCAGATGACATTGTGCCAATTAGTCAGTTGAAGCAAAAGGATAAGTAAAAATGTGTTAGTGAGGGTGTTGGTACCTCGAAGCCAAGTGCTTAAAATGCATAGGTTTTTTTACTCAAAATAGCTTGATAAGAAGGGAATGTGTTTGAAGAAGATCTTCAGGATGAGCCATATGAGGATATCCAAAAACTTGAGACCAAGGGGAGAGTGAAAAAGAAAGATGTTCCAACCATGCCTTTAGATGGTATATCATTCCACACCGAGGACATTACAATAATGTGAAAGTTTGTGGTAAATAGGAGGATTGTTGTCAAAAGAGATCTTTCTAAACAAGCTTAAGACTGCCTAGAAATTATGAATTTACTTGTGAAGTATGATATTGTACGTTATAATGGGATTGGTGTCCTAAATCTCTATAGTATTCTCGTAGTTTGTAAACATTGTTTAAACAAATTGTTATTAATAAAATAATTGTTATTTTATGAGCATACACTCAATCCAATAAACTAAGATCCTAGGTTATTTTATGTAATTTAAACATGTATGTAGAGACATACATATGGATCATGTCTAAATGATAACCTAAATGATCTGTAGTAGATGGATAACGCTAGGTACCTTATCTTGGTAACGCTAGAATACGATCCGCTTTGTAGAAGTTACAAGTGTTGTAAAGTGTTACAAATGATCTTATCCTGATCATTCATGTGGAGACATGTGAGTAGAGGTATCCTATATAAAGAATTTGTATAAGACCATACCAAAATGACTAGTCTCATTATATAACGCTGTTAATAATAGACTTACATTTTACCAGGATGAACCATAGGTGACATATCTGAATCTTGAGTGAGTTGTGAACTTCAGCCTATGAAGGTGGTCCTTTGATTTGTATGGGTGAGAGTGGCCAGATTAGATTGCAAACTCAATATGCCTACCATTTTAGGGATTCATCTGATTAGGAAGTTGGGAACATAACTACACAAGACGAACACCATTTCCCTAATGTCGGGGTAAGTAGATAAATTGTTTCCTTAAGGGTTGATTTTGGGGCTTGAACATTGTGGCCTCACCCTCTCTTGGCTCGAGAGGGACTTGGTCATAGTTGGACTATGATTTATTGTTTATTAGAGAGATCGGTAGTACTTAAGAAGTTAGATGTAACTAATTTTTGACCCAGTTGTACTTAGGAGCAATTTGTGAAGGGTCATCGCACTGTTGACTGGTTATATCCAATGGACACAGAAATATATCTGTAGTGCGAAGAGTGTAACTATCGATCTTTAGTGAAGTGACCGCCAGTTAATGGATGTTGGGTAACTTAATTAAAGGGTTTAATTAATTATCCAAGTACCATTGGAGCTTCAATCTACAGGTCCATAAGGTCCCCTCTTTAGCTCAACAGGGATTATTGAGAATTCATTTGGATTAATTTGAATTGTTCAAATTATTTGAGGGAATTAATTATATAGGATATAATTCGATATAATTGATATAATGTATTTGATACATCATAATATAAAGTTTATTTTGAGAGGAATTAAATATTTGAATGTAATTCAAATTCTAATTATATGGATAAGATTCATATAATTTAGTATAAATCTGATTTATACTAAATACCATGATTAATTGAGAGAAATGCAAATTATAGGTTATATTGTATTTGATACAATATTTAAACTATAAGTTATATGTTATATTTGATATAACATATAGTTATATATATATATAATAAGTTAGTTATTATATTTATATATTTATATATTTGTATATATTAAATTAAATTTAATTATGAATTAAATTAATTTGAGGGAGTTATGCCTATTTTCTCTTTATCTATAGTGTGGTGTGGAAAGGGGTTACGTGAGATTCTTCCTACTCTTGTTTTTTACGTAGAGTGTTGAAATTGATCTATCTCCCTGGCCTTTTCTCCCAAGATCACATAGAGAAGAAAAATTGTTCTTCTTTTCCCTCTCTCAAAAACTCTTTCCCTCTTCCAAAGTTATAGAGCCCACAACTCCTGGATTCTCATTCCCAAGAGAATACAGAGGTTGACCTCTTGGTTGTGACCATTTGTTTTGCTGGAAGTTTTGGGAGATTGAGATCCATAACGAAAGGTTCACGATCTGGATCGAGGGAATTCGCGAAGAAGATTGGCTTCAAAGGTAAGCGTTCTTCTTCCCTAATTATTATATTTTTAGCATACTGTAATTTAAATCTTATAAAGCATAATTTTGTTCTGTTATGTAAATTTTTGTGATTCTATAAAAAATAAACATTGGCACTGATCGCCACATTTCCACACAATGACCTTCACTGATTTCCTTCATGTTATGTGTTGAACCTTGGGCATGAATGCCCACAATTGGTTCGTGAATTTTATATGAATCTCTCTCGTCAATTTGATAGTGAAGCCAACCCAGACTACAGAAGTATTCATGTGAGAAGCCATTGCTTTGTGTTTTTGGTCTCTCTTATTAACAAGTTTTTGGATCGTCAAGTCCTTGATAATGTCATAGAACAACATGTCTGATCTTGTATTTGAACTCATAGGGGGAGTCAAACGTGTTTGGCCCAAGAAGGGACAATTGCCTTGCCTAATCTCAGCGTGAAATATGTGCTGCTTCACAAGATAGGGATTGAAAACCGGTGACCTTTTTCTCACAAATCTTGCCTCTCTACTACGTTGGCAAGTCTTTTGTTTCAGATTAGCACATGGGAAAAATTCAACTATGGCGTCTTTATTCTTAATCAAATATCAAATTGCTTCTTAAGCTATCAAAGTTCTCTTTTGTTTTCCTCAACTTATTTGTGGGGTTCTACTCACTCAAAAGCTTAATCTTTTCCTAGACTCAAACGTGCCTGGACACTTTCCTCATGTCTTGTCCTTTAGCTACAAACTGTATCAGGGAAAACATGTCCCTGACCTGGTTCACACTGATGCTCCAGTGACTGAAAGTGGTCCAACTAGGGAGTTTCTTCAGACTCTGTGCTAGAAAAAGGTGATGCTGGAAAAAGGTGATGTGTGTATTGACAAATGAGTTAAAAGATCTTGGCGCTTTGATCTAGAAAATTTTTTCTCATAAAACTGAGGTGGATGACAAGTTGAATTTTCTTTGTGTCCACTGGATGGTCCTGAGCAAGGTGGAAACTCTAGTACACAGGATGAAGATGTGGATGATTATTAACGGTTGTGTGTCTGCTTCTCTTCTTAGCATTTTGGCAAAAGGAGGAGAAGTATAATATGAGATGTAGTTGCTAGTTGTTGGTTGGTTTTCTCATTTGGACTTAGTTGTCTTTGTTGTGGTGGTTTTTATTGTTGTTTTTCTGGTGCTTTGTGAATTGTTTGAATTGTCTCTCAGACTGTTATGTACTGTTTCAATGATATTGTGCTTTTGTATGTCTGCCTATGTTATGATTAATTTTGTGTTTGTTGCTGCTTAGAAAATATTGCCAAAAGGGTAGTTTGTTAGATATTATATGGTTGGCAATATTTGTTTAAATGTCGCCGATGTCTCTATATTGCCTCTGCATTGGTGGTTTTCTGGCAAAGGAATGTTCTATGAACATTCTTCTTATCAGATTTTTCAGTGTGCAACTGCTTTGGAAGTTAGAGTTGCTCTTCCATGTATCCACTGTGCATATTTAAAGGACATTTATTCCTTCTGCATGGTTGACCGTTTTGTTTACTAAATAGTACCATTGAGTTATACAATAATGCGTATTCGATTGCAATTGCATAAAGGAGAAATAGTTGAATTGCTTGGAGATGTACTTCAAGTTACTCACATCTTGTGTAATGAGATTCATTTGAGAAGGGATTCTCAAGCTTAAGGGGAGTCTAAGTTAATTGAGCAAAAATGATTTTGTTCTTAGGAGGAAAGATATGATTCAAGTGAGAAGAAGTCTCAAGACTTGAGGAAAGCTCGAGTCTTGCAGAGAGGGAGTCTTGGTCTTAGGGGAAGCTTAAGACATTCTATATTGATACTACAACTTAGGGGAGTCTAAGTTATCGTGAGCGGGAGTCTCACACCTAGGGGGAGCCTAGGTGATTGATTGAGTGACAAAGCTATATAGGAGTCACTATAATCGAATAACTATTATAGATAATTTCTACGTTGTAATTGCTTATTGTTGATATTAGTGAAGCTATCTTTCTTGGGGCACATTACCCTCAGACATAGGTGGTTTACACCGAACTGGATTACTAATCTCTGGTGTTCATTTATATGTTTATTATTTTTTGTAACTATTCTGTAAAATGCTGTAACATTGTAGATTGTGCAGTAGACACCTCCTTACATTTTTCACTATCATATATTTGTCATTTCCTTTTAAAAAATACATTATTGGAAAATTGAAAAAAATAGCTTATTTGGAGTTTGATTTTGTATTTTCGACCTATTTTTGAAAAACAAGTTTTTTTGACCCCTTAATGATGAAAATGATGTAAGCATGGAAAATATTGGTTGTACAATTACTCTTATTCCCCTTATTAAATTCTCACTTTCAGTTTCAACAACCAACCTACCAAATTAATTTACAAAAAATTTTCCACCTTAAAAATTTATTTACAAAAAATTATTTATCCTAAATTAATTGACAAAAAAAAAAAAAATCACATTCCAACACAAAAAATTCTCCACCAAATTTAATTTGTTTACAACCCCACAAAAAGTTCTCTTCACCAAATTATTTCCAGAATGAAAAGTCTTTTGTCAAGTCTAAAACTTGTATTTCACGAAGTTGTAATTTTGTACACTCCATAAGAAAGTATATATTTCATTTTGTATGTATTCAATAGTTCGATAATTTCTGAAAATTTTGAAAAAAATAAATGACCTTTTCGGAGTTGGATCTATGCTTGCTTTGTTGATTGTTTCTTTTTTTCTTTTTTTTTTTTTTTTATAATGCTCTGCATTTGATATTTATATAAGAAAAACATGAAAAAATAGTAATTTTTTTAAGATACTCGATCGCGCTTCACAAATATTCACCCAAGCTTCCCATTTTGAGGTTCATTTGCTAAGTGATCATTTAGTTCCAGACGTTACATGATGTGAGGAAAAGTTAGATGATCGTATAGCAATGAGCGTGGGTCGTTGTGATGTTGAACGCTAAACGATCGTGTACCGTCGGGAGCTAAGCGATGTGTTTAAATGCTATACGATAGCACTATGCGATCGTTTAGCTTTGGCGTAGGAACTAAACGATACATTGGATTTGCTAAACGATGGCACTACACGATCATTTAGCTATGTCGTGTGTTAAGTGATGCAATGAAGTGCTACCGATAGCACTGAGCGATCGTTTAGATGCAGAGCTAAGCGATCGTAGCGTGGGAACTAAACGATACGTTGGATTTGCTAAACGATGGCACTACACGATCATTTAGCTACGACGCGTGCTAAGCGATGCAATGAGGTGCTAGCGATAGTGCCGAGTGATCGTTTAGATGCAGAGCTAATCGATCGTATAGATGAATTGCTAAGCGATGCGATAATGTTCTATACAATGGAGCTAAGCGATAGTTTAGCTGCGGCAGATACTAAGTGATGACATGAAAACACTAGGCGATGGTGTTAAACGATCGTGTAGTTCTATGCGATAGAGTTAAGAGATAGTTAGGCGATGGTACTAAGCGATCGTTTAGCTTCAACAAACACTAGACGATAGTCTTCAGCGCTACAAATCGGCCTTAGCCTTCAGTGCTACACAAGAAGACAACACATCATAATCATCAATGCATACTTAAAAAAAATAAAAAATTATAAAATGGCCCGGCCCATACTCGACAGGGTATGGCGTCGGGTGAAAAAATAGAATACCCCTACCCGGCCAATACCCGACCAAGCCAGGCCGAGCCAAATTCCCGAAACATCCTCTACACGGTCCGCCCCTCTCTACCCGGTTCCCCTCCCCCTACCCGGTCCAATATCCGGCCAGGTCGAGACCGGGCCGAATTCCCGAAAGTTCCACGCGCCCGGTCCGCTTCCTCTACCCGGTCCCCTCCCCTACCTGGTCCAATACCCAGTCGGGCCGGGATCGGGTCGAATTCTCGAAAGTTCCACGCGCACAGCTTGGCCCGGCCCGTCCCTTCTACCCAGTCCCCTCCCTCTACTCGGTCTAATACTCGGTTGGGCCGGGACTGGGCCGAATTCCCAATACTTCCACTCGCGCCCCCTCTTTACGCGGTTCAATACCCGACCAGGCCGAGACCGAGCCAAATTCTAGAATATCCACTTACACGGTTCGGTCATGTACCCGATTCAAGTGCTTTGAAGCCCAGCCGGACGCCACCTACTCCTACCTGGTTTTGCCCCTTTCCTCCTCGTCCTTTCCTCTCTTTCCCGCCCATACCTGGTCGAAATACACATACAGCCCGACCGGTCTACCACCGAGCACAATCTTCCCCAAATTTTTCCCGAAGCAACCTCAAACTTGTCTATCCGATCACAATGGTATGAAGCCTGGCCGTGTAAGGCCGATTTTTGAAAACGCATTTAGGCTTAAACTTATTCAGAAAATGCCGAACATTATGTTTTTAGGGAAAAAATAACATTCAACATAGATCTAATGGGAAGAGTCAAATGGAGTGAGATTGAGGAAAGATTGAGAGGGTATTAGGTTAATTTTCATTCATTTTCAAAATTATGGAAGTCAAAAAAACAAACTTTTTAAAAATGGTCTAAAAATTAAAACCAAAACTTGAAAAATGTTATTTCTGTCCATTACCTGCATTGTTATTAACTTCACCCATGGAAACTTCCAGTAGTGAAGCCGAAAACTGACTGTTCGTCGGTGAAGTTCGAAGTATATGGCGGAACCAACTAAATTGAAATTTTAGGTGAAATTAAGCAGCTTCACTTTCCTTTCAACTCCAATTAAACCCCATCGCAGTTCTCCCTTTTCTTTACATTTTCCGATCGCCACTCAATTCGATTCCATTCCATCCTTGCACTCTTCCAAACCTGACACCTAAATTCACTCTCGGGCTTTTCCATTTTCTTCCCATTGATCAATATGCGAGTTCACAAATTTCATTGTTCAAACAAGTAGGATTGTCCCCAGGATCTTGTTTTCGTGATTGTGAGCTTCAAATTCTTCTTCAACCGACCCAGGTTCATGAGCTTAGCTCCTGCCCTGTTCTTGCGGCAGAATTTGAACATTTGGTCCAAAAATCTTAGCCATGCCATATCTTCAGGCGATGCAAAGCTACTTTTTCTATTGAAATCATGCAATGGGACTGCAGAAATCTCTCAAATCCACTGCTACATGGTCAAGACTGCTCTTGATCTCGTCCCTTTCACATTGAGCAAACTTCTTGCTTCTGCCATATTGGATATCAAGTATGCAGCTTCCATTTTCAGGGAGATACGAAACCCAAATCTCTTTATGTTCAATACTATGCTCAGAGGCTATTCTAATAGCAATGATTCAAAACAAGCTTTTGTTATTTTCAATGACCTTAGGAATCGGGACTTTTTGCCGGATGAGTTTTCTTTCATAACGATTCTGAAAGCTTGTGCTCGTGAATTGGCAATTGATGTTGGACAGGGAATTCATGGGATTGTTCATAGATCTGGGCATAGTTTATTCAATCATGTTAAAAATATACTTCTACATTTTTACTGTGCGTGTGGGCAAATTGGAGATGCCCATAAACTGTTTGATGAGATTCCTCAAAGAAATGATTTGGTCTCGTGGAACACTTTGATGGGTGGTTATCTTCATGCATCTCAGCCCATTGTTGTTTTAGACTTTTTTAGACAAATGTGTAGGAGAGGTTTGATAGCCAGTGTGAATACAGTATTAACTGTTTCATCTGCAGTGTGTGATGTTGGCAATACCATGGATGGCAAGTCTCTTCATGGACAATGTATCAAGTTGGGCTTATGTTCTGATCTCAATGTGGTTACATGTTTGATTGATATGTATGCAAAGTTTGGAGATTTGGACGAAGGAGAAACACTTTTCAATGAAGTTGCTGAGAAAGATGTTATTCTGTGGAATTGTTTGATAGATAACTATGCTAGAAATGGTTTGATAGAAAAAGCAGTAGCTTCACTACATCTCATGAAACTTGAAGGTACGAGGCCCAATTCATCCACATTGGCTTGCTTAATCTCAGCTTGTGCTACCTTTAATGCTGTTAGTACAGGTAAATACCTTGGTAATTATGTGGAGGAAGGATTAGTTCTAGATGTTGTTCTTGGAACAACTCTAATTGATATGTATGCTAAATGTGGGTTCCTAGACAAGGCAATTGACGTTTTCAATAAGATACAAAATAAAGACGTGAAGACTTGGACGGCGATGATAACTGGTTATGGGGCTCATGGACAGACGAGGAAGGCTATAGAAACTTTGTATAGGATGGAGAAGGAGGGTTTTCGGCCGAACGAAATAACATTCTTGGCAGTCTTGAATGCTTGTAGTCATGGAGGCAAAGTGGCAGAGGGGATAAGATGTTTCAAAAGAATGGTGTATGAATATGGCATGACACCAAAGATTGAGCACTATGGATGTATTATCGATCTTCTTGGTCGTGCGGGGTTGTTGGAGGAAGCTCATAACCTAATAAAGAGCTTGCCTTCGGAGGGCGATATTACTGGATGGCGTGCACTGCTTGCAGCTTGTAGGGTTTATGGAGATGTTGAATTGGGAGAGTCTGTGAAGAGAATGCTGGTTGATTTAAATGATGAACACCCCACGGATTCAATGCTTCTTTCTAGTACATATGCCATTGCTGGGAGATTGTCTGATTATACACAATATCAACAAATTAAGGAAGGAAACAGAAGGAAAGAAGTGACTGGATCATCTCAAATGCAGATTGAGAGAGCAAAAAAGGAAGTTGGTTGTAGTATGATTGAGATGGATTACTTTTATTAAGGCCACGCTTATGAAACCGTAATGAAAATTAGTGTAATCTGAATGAAATTTCATTGATGAATAAATCGTAATAGGCCTAAATTGTAAACACAATTAAATTGCTTTTGATCGCATTATTTAGAATTATGAATCAATCACATTTGACTATTACCATTATCGTTATTGTTACTGTTTCTGTTTGACCCTAACGGTAACGGTAACATCAAAGGTAACAATAAATGTGACAAATTCATAATTTTCATACTGTTACAAGAATAATATCTGTAATATTAACGGTAAAAGTAGTGGGTTCCATGGAATTTTCAACCGCTTGAACACCTTTTATTCATTAATTAGATTACATGATTTGATTACAAATTCCAAGGTGACTCTCACATCTCATTACGATTACGGAAAGCAGGTAAATAACAACAAAAGTAATCAACTGGGACCCACTTTTTCCTTTACTATTGATGGATTACTTTTCAACCGGTGTAAACGTGGCCTAAGTGTAATTCACTCGGTGAAAGCACCTATGCATATTTTTCTTTTTATTCAAGGCCATGTTTGTCTACTTGAAAATGTAATCCATCTGTGGTAATTTTAAAAGTGAGTCCGTTTGATTATGTTTGTTTTTGTTTACTTGTGTTCTATAATTGTAATGAAATGTGGGGCTTAGAGCCAAATCCTTAACGAAAAAATGCAATTTGATTGTTGAGTTGAGGGTGATCAATTTGATTGCATTTGAAATTACGTAGGATCCACCAGCTTTTTTGGATTTTTTTAATGATTTTTCAAATTTTGTCCTCAAATATAGTTACAGTTACCGATACAAATACTGGCATTGTTATAATAGGAGAACTATAAATCTGTCACAATTACTATTATCGTTAAAAATATTGTTACTGATTGACTCTATACGACAATAGTAATAGTAACAATAACAATAAGAAAACGATGATATCCAAGTAAACAACATAAATCATAATCAAGTTATATTTGCAAAATGTCTAAGTAAACATGATCAAAAGCAATCCAATTACTTTTGTAGTTGAAGACCCATTATGATTAGTACATCAATAGAAGTCTATTACGATTACACCAATTTTAATTACGAATTAGTAAACATGGCCAATCTTTTGTCTACCAAAAACTTTCATGACCCCTAGAGAATTTCTATTTAAAGCTACGTAGGATCTAATATAATTGAAGTTTCAAGTTCTCTTTATCATGGATTGATTCTTGTTTACTTGATCTTGATATGGTATGTATAAGTTCACTCGAGCATAAGACATGGATTATTTAAAGCCACCAAGAGAAAAAGGCAATACAGAACTCTTGTATGTCAATTATGTGAAATATACTTTTCCAAATATTATATTTCCCATTGTGGTCATCAGTAATTCTCTTTCTTTTTGTTTATTTGACTTTTTATCTCTAATCGCATTTGTTACTTGGCCTGAATTTGAAGCAGGAGTTCTGCACTATCATCATTGCCAAATGACAATCTCTTTTGTATTGAAATTTCTTCAACAAACTTCAACCAAATTAGGATTTTGTGAAATTTAAAAATTATCATATTTAAAATTCGTCACAGTTATTTTCAGTTATCACATGTAAAAGTATAAATATTAATAACAGTTTTTAAAAATATCATAATTAATTTTCTCATGATAATAAATAAAATGTAAATAATGAATAATTACTGACAATCATAAATGGTCATCATCAAGTTTATTATGACATTTTATCATTGTCATCAATTGAATCCAAATTGGCTTATTTTTGTAGCGTTATCTGTATTGACGACAGTCATAAAATGTCAAAAATAAGTATATAATGACATTTTTTTTTTCTTGTCAAGAATATCTAAAATATGATACTTTATTGTCAAGAATATTTGAATCATGATAAACATTTTATGTCAACAAATATTCTATCACAACACATTTTTATTGTTATAGAATTTCATATTTATGACACTTTTGTATTGTCAATATTATACATGGTTTGATAGTTTGTTATTTCTTCGAACCCTATCATCATACGTGATTTCTATAATCAACTTATCCTATGATAACACAAAAAAAAAAAAAAAAAAAACATAAACATAAAGGACTTTCATATATAATGATAAAGTTCATAGTGTTTATCCAAATAGATTGGGACATTACTAATTTAATATGTGAACAAGGATTGACATTGGAGGAAAGAAGTAGATGTGTAGATAATTCTAGTTTAATACAAAAAAAAGAATTTTATTTGACACTAAAGAATATCTACAGCTGGCCATAAAAAAGTGTTGTGTGATAGAAAATTATCAAATTTTCATAGTAGAATCGAATCGAGATATTCGGTAAGTGAGATGCAAATAGTCGAAGGATGGTTATGATTGGAGGTTACGTGCTTGTCGGTGCAAAGATGTTTGAAATTACTAGGCTTGAAGGGGAGCACTCATGTTTATACTCAGAATTGACACAGGATCATTCATAACTTTATTCGAATTTTATGAGTATTGAAATTCAAAATATGGTTAGAGCTGATCTTGGGGTTCTTGTGACCTTATTCCAAGAAGCAATTAAACAATAATATGGGTATAATGTTAATTATAGACAAGTGTGGCAAGTAAAGAGAAAAACATTGACCGTTGTGTTTGGTGATTGGGAGAAATCATATTTAGAGTTTTCGTATTTGTTGAGTGTTCTTGTGCTTTACAATCTTGGAATATGATCGGATTGGTATTTTCTTTCGTCTGATGTGCCAGGTACGACTATTTTTTGTCAAGTTTTTGGGTCCTTTGGTTCTATAAGAGAATGTTGGGATTGGTGTCCTAAATCTCTTTTATTCTCATAGTTTGTAAACATTGTATAAATAAATTATTATTGATAAAATAATTGTTATTTTATGAGCATACACTCAATCCCATAAACTAAGATCTTAGGTTACTTTATGTAATTTAAACATGTAGATATATATAGGTGGATCGTGTTTAAATAATAACCTAAACAGTCTGTATTAGATGAATAAGATTGGGTACTTATCATGGTGACACTACGGATACGACCTGCTTTGTAGATATTACAAGTGTTGTAAAGTGCTACAAATGATTTATTAATCATTCATGTAGAGATATGTAAGCTAGGGTATCCTATACAAAGAGTTTGTATAAGACCGAACCACGAAATGGTTAGTCTCATTATACAAACCATTAATAATAGAGACTTACATTTCACCAGGATGACTATAGGTGACATGACCTAAATTCTGAGTGAGCTGTGTGAACTCCTGTTCATGAAGGCAATCCTTTGATTTGTATGGGTGAGAGTATCCAGATTGCCAATTCAATAGACCTATCATTTTGGGGATTCATCTAATTGGGGAGCTGGGAACACAGCTACACAAGACGGAATTTACTCCTTCCCTGATGTTAGGGCAAGTAGATAAATTGCTCTCTTAAAGGCTGATTCCGGGGCTTGAACAAAGTGGCCACACCCTCTCCTAACCCGATAGGGATTTAGTCATAATTGAACTATGACTTATTATTCATTAGAGGAATCAGTGATATTTAAGGAGTTAGATGTAACTACAGGGGCAAAATGGTAATTTTGGCCCAACTGTACCTACGAGCAATTTGTGAAGGGTCGTCACACCATTGATCGGTTATATCTAATGGACACATAAATATATTTGTAGTGCGAAGAGTGCAGTTGTCGGTCTTTAGTGGAGTGACTGACAATTAATGGAAGTTGGGTAATTTAATTAAAGAGTTTAATTAATTATCCAAGTAACATTGGAGCTTCAATCTACAAGTCCATAAAATCCCTTTTGTAGCTCAACAGGGATTTAATTGAGAACTAATTTTAGATTAATTTTAGATTAATTTGAAGTGTTCAAATTAATTGAAAGAATTAATTATATATGTGATATAATTAATATAATGTATTTGATACATTATAGTATAAAGTATTTTGAAAAGAATTTGAATATGATTCAAGTACTGATTATATGAATGAAATTCATATAATTAAATTTAATATAAATATGATTTATATTAAATACCATAAATAGTTGAGAGGAATTAAATATTTTAATATGATTCAAATATTAATTATATGGATGAGATTCATATAATTAAATTTAGTATAAATATAATGTATATTAAATATCATATAATATTGAGAGAAAATAAAACTATAGGTTATATGTTGTATTTGATATAACATATAGTATATATGTATATAATAAGGTGGTTATTATATATATATACGTATATATCTGTATATACATGTGTATATATATATATATATATATATTATTTTTTTAATTTAATTAAAGGGAGCCTAATTTCTCTCAACCTAAACGTGCAAGGATTGGGGAAGTTCTTTACAGAGAAGAATTTCTTCTTCTCTCCTTTCCTCTTCCAATTATTGGGTAGAGCCCACAACTCCTGCCAATTCTCAAACCAAGATAATTAGTTTCCCTTCAGAGAAGGGTTCAAATATATAAGTCATTAATTCAGATCGACGGAACTCATCTCTACATAAAGTAAGAGAAATTATTAATTGCCTTATCTATTGATGTGAACGAACGAGCATATATTTCCCTTTGCTTTTGCTACTGTTGCAAAGAAAACTCGTCCAGTTGGTCATGGTTTCTATAGGCATTGCACGAATATGTTACCAAACGAGATGATTTCTAATCCTATGCAACTATATCAACAAAATGCCCATTGTTCACAATCAATTTGGGATAATTCTTCTACTGTAGTTTTGGGCTGCCAAAGAAAGGAGGCATCTGCATAATGTATTATCCCGTTCAATCCACGTATCATGTCTTATGTACACTAGGCTGGTTTTCTTGACGTTGCACAGACTGGATTTATGCAACTGGATTGACACCTCATTACTACTTTAGTAGTGCATCGGAGACCAAAAACCCATACATTTCATATGCCTTATGGGGAATGTAAACTTACGTTGTAGGACGTTGCAATTTAGTTTGGATTATGAGCAGATGTAGAATTTGTCACGGGTTCATTGTAATATGATTGGAAACAAGTTTGTGACGATCTTTTGGGCATTCAAACAAATGATTAAAAGGCTCAAAATTGAGTATCCTGTAGTTAGCGTCCCAGTTTACAAAGTTGTCCCCTGATGTCAATGACATCAGTGTATAGAGATGTGCACGAGCATATATTATGCAGCTTATTGGAAGATTTTTGTTCGCCGAAAAGTCGAACACTTTGGTACACCTTATGTTTCTTCCACTGCTGGCCAATTTTGAGCATGCTTATACGTACTCATGGGATGGTGCCTATCTCACATGGCTTTATAAAGAACTATATCAGACTAGTAATACACAAGTTTTGAAAATAGTAGGGTCAACTAATACAGCTACAAGTATGGACTTATGATAGATTTAACATTGTAGCACCACAAGTTCAGTTACAGGCTCTAAATCATCGTCCACTTAGTGCCAAATATTATTTCATTTATATGTTTATTTCCTTATCATTTTATATAATAAAATAAATTAATTGTATTTTTTAAAATTTTAGATGGTGTGGTGTATTATTTGCCTTTGAACAGTAGGAAAATATGTTGCTAATATACCAACTAATATTTGATCGACTGATGCACAATCAGGTAACAAATGAATATTACATACTTTTTGGGTGTCTAATTATTCTCTTTTTTTTTTTTCAAATTAATTAGATGTCATACATGCAAGATATTGGGTCATTACTGTCTGATTATTGTCGTGATGGTCAAAATATTTGGTTGGTCGTTAGCCCTCTTATATGTTTCCATATCATAGAGTGACATCAACCAGATCATGTGTTGAGACAGTTCGATCTGTAACAAATGGTACCATCGTTGAGCCAAACACTTTCGACACTGTACCAGATTGATTTCAGAGTAAGTACGATTAAGACTAGCACCAAATTCATACAGAATATCTATTGTTCTGGCGTGCATGTCATGATCGTTGTGCACAAGAAGAAATAACAAATGGGTCAGTTGTATCAGATGACTGCTTTTCTTGGTACGATTCAATCACGAGACGATTTACCACACCTCACGTTGCTTGCTATTATTACATGGTAAGAGTTTTACTATCTTACATTTTTCAAATTTATGATATGGACATTATTCAGTATTAATTTTTTCATCATACAAAATAATTTTGTTCAAGATGTACACCAATATTCAGTACAACACAATTGCTGAGTTCAATGTGTGACCCAAACTTAATAAATGCAAAAAAATATTACTCAGCAGATAAGAAGACTCATTATATTAGTGCACTATTGATGTTTTGCTTATTGTGTCTTCCTTGCACTATTGGTGTTTTGCTTATTGTGTCTTCCACTCTAAAATTTTGCTTATAAACGACCAAAACTGATTTTCTACGATTTGTAGTGTTTGGTTAAAGTGATTCACTTAAAACCACCTTTTTTACGAGGCATACAAAACATGCTTTAGTTTTCCAATTTCATTTCCAATAGAATTTTCTTACATCTAATTTAAAGATCTTTACAGAAATTTTATGATGTCTTGGGCCATATATTATCAAATATGTTAAGAACTTATTAAACACGATTGAAATATTTAATACAAATATAAAAGTACGAAAATTAGGCATGTAATCCAAAATTACGCATGTACTCCAACATAATTATTATTATCTTTCTAATTCAACCGCTATGAAGTTAGGAGACTATACTGAGGTCAATAATGACCTTATCCACTTAACTATGTTCTTTTTTTGGTATAATGAAATAAGAATATTTGAACCACAAATATTTTAATCTTTAGATCTATTATATTCTATTTCAACTAAACTCACACTTAAATATGCTTGTTGAAAAAATGTATACCAATCATGATATCAATAATTTTATTTGCCAATATCAACATGCACATGATTTACACTAATGTGTAAGATGATAATACTTTTTAATTTTGATTTGAATAATGAAAAAAATATATCTCCCTCCAAAAATAAAAATGAAAAAAAAAACATAAGAAAGCCAAAACCAACTCTCATGTTGGGGTTGATGCCCCAAAATCTCGTGTCCTGTAGTTGTATACAGTTTGTATGAACGCTTGTGTTGTTAATATATGATATTTACTTCACATCTTGTATTTTTGGCTCAGTTACTTGTTTTATTTGCTTTATCATAAACCAATAAACATAAAGTCCTTGATTATCTGTATGTGACTCAAGCATGTATGTGGTGACATACAAGTGGATCATGTCTTGAGTGATAATCAAAATGGTCTGTAGTATATGGATATAGAAAGAAAACCTTATCTTGGTAATGCTACGGATGCGACCCACTTTATGAAATGGTCACAAGTGTTGTGACTTGTCACAGATGGTCTGATCCTGATCATTCGTGTTGGGGACATGCGAGCGGGGGCATCCTATACAAAAAGTTTGTATAAGACCTGACCACGAAGTGTTAAAGTCTCATTATATAATACCATTCATGACAGAGACTTCACTTCACTAGGATGACCATAGGAAACATGACCTCAATCCTGAGTGAGTTGGGAACTCCTGCCATTGAGGGTGATCCTTTGATTTGTATGGGTGCGAATGGTTAGGTCGCCGATTCAAACCTACCATTTTGGGGATTCATCTGATTTGGGAGCTGGGAACTCAACTACACAAGATGGAATTTACTCCTTCCCCAAGGCAGGGATAAGTAGATAGATAACTCCCTTAAGAGCTGATTCCAGGGCTTGAACGATGTGGCGCCACACACCTTTTCTTGGTCCGAGAGGTATTCACACATAGTTGGACTATGTTGTATTGTTCATTAGTGGAATCAGTGGTACTTAAAGAGTGAGATGTAACTACAGGTGCAAAATAGTAATTTGGCCCAGCTGTACTTACGAGCATCTGTGAAGGATCATCATACTCATGATTTGTTATATCTGATGGACACAGAAATATATCTGTGGTAAAAAGAGTTCAGTTGTTGGTCTTTAGTGGAATGCCTGACAGTTAACGAATGGTGGATCTCGTGGTTAAAGAGTTTAGTCAGCTATTCACAGACCATTGGAGCTTCGAGCCACAGGTCGATTAGGTCTCCTGGATAGCTTGGATAAAGTCGAGAACCAATATTTGGGTTAATTTGAAATATTCAAATTGACAAGAGGAAGTTTGATTATATATTATATAGCTGGATTGGTTAATTATATATGATATAATTGGCTAAATGTATGAGATACATTATTTTGGAGGAAATTAGATATAAATATGATTTATATCAAGTAGAGGAGAAAATACTATAATAGATATGTGATATCAAACTATGGAATAAAAATAAAATATGATTATATTTATTAATTAATTAATTGGTTAATTATATGATAATTAAGCCAAAAATCATGTTCGGAAGTGAGTTAGTGGGGCAACGACGATTATTGTAACCGATGAGTTAAAATGCAAATTGTTTTCATTTTTGAATAGTTCAATCGATCGCCCAAAGAATTCGACAGCGTGCATTGGTGAAAAGTCTAAACGATCGCTTACGTAAAACGAGAGCCTATACGATAGTTCTCTCTGCCTAAACGCTCGTCTTCCTCACACCTAAACAATCGCACACTGTCGCCTACACAATCACATAGCTTCTCTAAATGATTGTACAGTGTGCTGATTTTGCTAAATGGTCGTATACCTTTTCCTAAACGATCGTTCAGTAAATCCTACACGATTGTGTAGCTTCTCCTAAACGATAAGCAGTCTGCTATGCAATAGCGCTTTTTCCCTCCCACTTGCTTATCGCCTACACGATTCGTATTTCCTCCTCCTCTACCAAATTCACCAAAGACCACCCTTTGGGTTTTCACTCCGAGAATACCTGGGGCTCTTTAGTGGTGGTTTCGTCCCCGTTGCGGTCGTGAGTTTGCGATTGTTCGTGCTGCTGATGACGGGCAGAAATGTACGTCATCTTAGGCCTTTTATTTAGAATTATGAGGGTTATTAAGTAGAATATGCGGCGAATATGTTAGGAACTCATGATAAAATGAGTTTGCGTCCATCGGCATAAAGGATCTCGGCTAACCCGCTATTATGTGTTATTATGCGTTCAATTGTTTATTTTTATAGCTAACGCAGGAAGCGATCGCGTGCGCGGAAGCCAGGCTATCGCAAAGACGACCGTATGCTGGGAATTTCTCCATCATTGAAGCGAACGCATACGTTTGACGCATAGATGTTGCGGCCATCAACCGCATGCGTCCATTGCATGGATGTTGCGGCCATCAAGCGAATGCGGTCATCACAGAGAGATTGCGGCTACATAATAATAACCATGATAGAGGGATGAACGCAAGGTTAGTGGAATGAAAGTATGAACGCATACATTGGGATTATCAAAAGGTGTTGTTGATATATCATCTACCACGCCGTTAGCAACAGAGATTCAGAAAAGGACCATCGCACCACGAGTGTCAGATTCAGAGCAGGTCCATTATTGTTGTCAGTTATCAAGCTCTATAAATAGAAGTCGATAAGCAGAATTTCAAATCATCTAAGGTTTTTCGCCAGAGGCTCACCGCCTTAGGGTAGATCCTTGTGATCCAGATCAAAGCATGAGAGTTCTTCATCCCCTTCATCCATTCCGAGTGACAATCGGAGTTAGAGCTCAAGAGAGTCGACTCTACCGCCCATCTATTGCACCACCGGCAGCCTTGACACATATCTACTGGAAGCAAAACATTGCTTCCAACTTACCTTTTCATTTCTCTTCTTTCCTTGTATTGTATTACATTTTGGCTTAAGAAATTAATACATTTTGTGATCAATGAATTTCTATATTTCCTTTGATTCCATCTCCATCTTCATTTACTTAATTTCCTTTACTTTCATTGCATCACTGAGTAAGATTGTTAGAGTATCACATACTTAATCATGCGACATAAGAATATGAAGCATGTAGCAAACCATCGGGAGGTGTGCGTTCCGTGAGTGTTATGACAAAACCTTATTTGCTTAGTGTGAAGTTATAGCAACGTTTGTCTTTAAGTGGACACAATGCTTGTCTATGAGTAGAATCAACAATAACTAACTACCCGGGAGGGTAAGTGGTTGGTCGCATTAAGCAATGTAAGCAAGTGTTCACTAGGAATAGGAAGAATCTTATGCTAGCCAGGTTTATGTGATTATCTTGTCTTATGTATGCGTCCATCACCCCTTTAGAGCTACTCGAGAGAGAGTAAAGAAAGAACCTAAGACTTGAGAGAGCTATTAGAATCGAGGCTTGAGAAAGCTAGATTAAGATCGCATAAGCAAGAATAGAGACTTAGGAATAAGTTCCGTTTACTATTGCACATCACATGCATCTGCGTCGGGTGTGTATAGCATGATCGCATAGGTTTGCGTTGGCTGGGGTTGCCCTTGCGGTCAAGCTTAGGGTTGTAATGAAAACATCCTCACCATTTTATCTATTTTTCCATGAATTTTACTACACATCAACAGTTGTCGTATCTCTACCTCTTAGTCATATTCCCACCGCTTAATCTGTTAGTTAGGAGTAGGAGTAGTTTATAGCTTATAACCCCCATCATTCTTTTATTCATCTGCCACATACACATCACCGCATACCATTTAGCTACAAATCGCTGAGTTCGACCTCGGATCACCCGAGACACTTGCGTTCTCGTTATACTTGGCGAGAGCGCAAGAAAACTTGTGATAGAAACGCATGATCATTGCATATGAGATCAATGCACATATTTCATTCCAACGCATGACCACCGATGCATGAGAACCAATGCATAGCCTAAGACATGCATCATATATATTATGTTCACACTAATTTCATTCAACAGCTGCTGCAGTCGACGCTTCCGCTGGGCGTTGGTAGATCTCTTGGAGGGTTCCGCTGCTTAGAGTGCTGAAGTGTGAAGAATGTCTTCAACTGGTATGACACTCTTTCCCTTGTTATGTTCTTATTGTTAGCATGCCGTTAATTAAGATTTATTTTCATAACTATATAATTTGAATGTATAATTTGTATTTCGATCACTGTGAGATCGGAGCGATCCGAACGTGCTTATGGAACTCTTAGATATGAGATCCTTCAATTGGTATCAAAGTCAGGTCTGATACTTTGATTTCATCTGTTGCAATGAAATAACATTTACATTTATAGTGGGTGCATTTCTACACTGTTTAATGGTTAAACTTGTTGTGGATATGTGGATTAATGGATGTTTTCGGGACGTTTAGCCTCGGTTTGATTTAAATCCTTTTACATTTGTGATTGTTTGTAAAGGTCCATGCGTTTTTGGGCATTAATAATCGTTATCGAGTCTGTATTCAAACTTTGTTTGAATTTGAGTCGTTTGTTGAAGAAGCAGATCTGTGCAAGCATTGCATAAGAGTGGTATGCGATCTGGGTAAGCGTTGCGGTTCTTCGAAGAAGAAGGCGATCTAGGGTTGATCGCATCGTGCATGAGATGTGCTATGCGATCGCTGTTGATCGCATCGTAAAGATGAAGGAGTATGCGATCACTGTTGAACGCATCGGTTAAACGATGGGATATGCGATCAAGAGTTGATCGTATCGTTTTGACGATCGGGTATGCGACCGCTGAGTATCGAGAGTTTGGGAGAATGGGTGTTATATTGCTTAAGCTTCCAACCGATGATGTACAAATTAGCCCTTAGGGGCTATTTATAAGGATTCCTCCACCGACCTAGGAAGGTTGGTTGTGGCTCCTTCTAAAGCTCCCTTGATACATTTTTTTCCCTAAATAGGCCTTTCTACAAGCATCTAAGCACATACCAGAGCCTTTTAGAATGCTATGGACATGTGCAGACTCTCCTAGCACCTTCCCATCCTTGACTGTTATTGCCTTGTCTAGACTCACCTAACTCATTCTAGAATCTTCCAAAGGTGTCCGAATTTTTCTAGGGTCTTCCAGCATCATCTAGATCCTTCTCGTATGCATCAGCGCCGTCTAGGGCCTTCTAGGCTTGTATCGGGTCATCTGAGTTCTTGGCATATGCACTGGTACCATCCATCATTCTCTAGAAGCTTCTAGGTGGGTAGGATGTCTTGACCCTTCTTCGTGCGCCTAGAACATGGGCCATGCGTATAGCATCAGGGATGCGCTGATGGAAGGTGCATGTGGGTAGTTGTGCAAGGCGTGCACACGGGGGCATAGTCTCTAAGGCGCATACCTGGCATGGCGTGTGCGCGTCTGCGTGCCTAGCATGGCACACACAGGTGTTGGGTCTTCATGCCTTGGGACGTTGTGGGACTTTGAGGCTTGTCTTGGCTTGTGCTAATGAGCTCTTTTGCAAAAAAATTAGAGTCTTTTTGTGGGACATGACACCCTCCCCCACTTATACTCAAACATCCTCGTTGCGTTATTCTCTAGATATCTCTTGATGTCATCCTTAAATTTCCACAGCAAATCTTCTCGTTTTCAGCTAGCCTTGCCATTTTACCAAATGTTCTATGAAGCTTGGGACTTCTTATCTTCCAATCTGCCAAGAGTTCACCAATCTTTCTTTCAAACTCTGTTCTCAAAGCATTCGGAGCTCGATCTAACTTGCTTCATTTAGGGTCTTTCTTATGTTTGTGGAATGTCTTAAGCATGCTTACGTGGAAGACATTGTATATTTTGAGCCTTGATGGCAACTCCACTTGATAGGTTGCCTTCCCAATGCATTTGGTTATTGTAAATGGGTCTTCATACCTTCATACCAATCCATTATGTACCTTTTGTAGAGACTTAAATTGATTGGATAAGAGCTTGATCATTACCTTGTCTTCTCCCTGGTACTTCCTAGGGCGTCTTTTGGTATCTGCCCATTTCTTCATTTGTGAGGCAGCCTTGTCCAGGTAGGGATATCTTGCTCCTCCTTCCATTCTTTAGCAAACTTGTAAGCCGAAGGGTTCCTTCCCTCATAAGGAGAAATGAGGGTATTAGGTGTGTTAAGTTATCGCCCAACCACTATCTCGAAGGGACTTTTGCCCGTGGACTCACTTTTTTTGGAGATTATAGGATAATTGGGCTATGTCAAGGTAACTAGCCCAATCCTTTTGATGTGCACTAACATAATGTCTCAAGTATTGCTTCAGTAGGGCATTGATCCTCTCAATCTGGCCATCGCTTTAAGGGTGAAAGCTTGTTGAGAAATTCACTCGCCAAAACTTTCTTATGAAGTGGAGGTCTTGGTCACTAATTATACTTTTAGGCATCCTCCATAATTTTACCATGTTTTTTAAGAACAAGCGGGTCATCTCTTCTACCTTCACATCAGCAGGATAAGGGATAAAGGTAGCATATTTTCTAAATCAGTCCACCACTGTAGGATTGTATCAGTAATAGTGGAAGCACCAGGATCATCTAAGCATTCAAATTCACTAATTTTGTCAAAACATAAAGAATGCTTTTGCAGAAAAAAGTGAGTTTCAAGACATACCTCTTGTAGAACTTCTTCAAAGCTCCATCTTCAGATGCTTTCTTCTCCAAATATTGTTGAAAACCACCTCAAGATCTTCTCCACTATTCTCTTGGTGCTTTAAATTGAGTTGTGGGACTTTAAACAAGCTTGAATCAAGGGATGAAGGAGAAAAACTCACTGCAGTAACCTTGTTGAAGAACCTTTTCTCTTCAACCCGAATTTTCTCTAAAATTCTCTATAGATTGCATGCCCGATTTTAACTCCAATCTCTTCATTATATTGCAGATCAATATGCAAAGAGAAGAGTTGCATGAGTTGCAGCTCATGCTTGGAGAAGACAAGGCAGAGATAATGCCATTTGAGTGAGCTACTTGGTGATGGATAATGGAAAAATCTCTTTTTCCATGTTATGTGTTTTGTTTGTTTTATTTTTCCAATTTTATCTAAAAATCAAATTTTGATTTTAAAAAATGAAAAAATTAATTATTAAATAAAACTTAATTAATTTAATATCAAATATTAAATTAATTTTAATACATATCCATCTTTATATATTTAAATTGCATTTAAATATATAAATTTTCCTATTCCGTTTAATTCTAAAATTAAACATATATATATTAAAAAAAAAAGAGAAGAACAGAAATACGGATTTACGTGAAAATCCTAGATCAGGAAGAAAAACCACGATAGGAGAATTTTTATTCTTTTAATTTTCTGATACACAGTACTCAACACAGGACAGGTATAAATAACCAAATAGAGAGAAACCCTAGACAGTAGACACTGAATAAAAGACTAAAATGCCCTTAGGGCTAAAAGACCATTTCAACACTCCCCCTCAAGTTGGGGCATAAATATCCATGAGACCCAACTTACTAATACAAGTGTCAAACATCTGTCTAGGTAAACCCTTAGTCAGAACATCCGCAATCTGTTGACTGGATGGAACATATGGAACACAAATACTATCAATGTCAAGTTTCTCTTTGATAAAATGTCGGTCAATCTCAACATGTTTGGTTTTGTCATGCTGAACAGGATTATTAGCAATATTGATAGCAGCCTTATTGTCACAGTAGAGTCTCATTGGGTCATGACTCTCTTGATGAAGATCTACTAATACCTTTTTCAACCAAATTTCCTCACAGATACCCAAGCTCATAGCTCTGTATTCAACTTCGGCACTACTTCTAGCCACGACACCATGTTTCTTACTCCTCCATATAACAAGATTTCCCCATACGAAGGTACAATACCCCGAGGTTGACTTCCTGTCAGTAGCGGAACCGGCCCAGTCTGAGTCAGTGTAGGCTTCGATGCATCTTCTATCATTTTTCCTGAATATCAAGCCCTTCCCAGGTGTTAACTTTAGATATCTCAGAATCCGGGTAACAGCTTCCATATGTCTCTCACACAGGGCTTGCATAAACTTGCTTACCAAACTCACAGAATATGAAATATCAGGTCTGGTGTGTAAGAGATATATCAGCTTCCCTACAAGACGTTGATATCTCTCCTTGTTCACTGGTACGTCATCTACTGAGTTGACCAGATTATTGTTGACCTCAACTAGAGTATCTGCAGGTTTACACCCAGTCGTCCCAGTCTCTTGTAGAAGATCTAACGTATATTTTCTCTGAGACACTGAGATCCCTACCTTTGATCATGCTAACTCCATGCCTAGGAAGTACCTCAAGGAACCAAGATCTTTAATTTCAAACTCCTCTGCCATTTTCTGTTTCAGCTTGTCAATTTCTACAAAATCATTCCCTAACAGAATAATATCGTCAACATATACGATTAACACTGCTACTTTCCTTGATGTTGATTTCTTAGTGAACAAGGTGTGATCAGAGTGACCTTGAAATAACTCTAGGTTTTGACAAAGGTAGTGAACCGATCGAACCAGGCTCTAGGGGACTGTTTCAGACCATACAGCGACTTCTTTAGCTTGCACACCTGACTCCCAAACTGCGCTTCAAACCCTGGAGGAGGGGTCATATAAACATCTTCTTCCAACTCACCATTTAGAAACGCATTTTTTACATCCAACTGATATAGAGGCCAGTCTAGGTTCACAGCAATAGAGAGAAGAACCCGAATAGTGTTGAGTTTTGCGACTGGCGAGAAAGTTTCTAAGTAGTCCACCCCATATGTTTGAGTGAACCCTTTCGCGACTAATCTGGCCTTATATCTGTAGAGAATCCCATCAGATTTGTACTTGACTGTGAACACCCACTTGCACCTGATGGTTTTGTGACCTTTAGGAAGAACAACTAGATCCCATGTTTTGTTGGTCTTGAGAGCCCGCATTTTTTCCAAGACTGCAGTTCGCCATTCAAGAATTTACAGTGCCTTGTACACATTTCCTGGAATAATCACAGTGTCCAGACTAGTGGTGAAGGCCGTGAATCTTATTGACAAGCTACTGTAAGATAAGAAGATTTTCATAGAGTACTTGGTGCAGGACCTTGTTCCCTTTCGCAGGGAAATTGGTAAGTCAAGTGTGGCATCAATTTTACTGGTCTTGTTACCTTTTTCCTCTATATTCATCTGCTGCACATTTTCAGTCTCCTGAACATCATCAGGGGGAAATTCATTACTCTCATCCTCCCTAATTTTGTCAAGAGTCGTTGCATCGTCAGTATTCACTGCATTACTTTCAACAGAGTTATTATTATCAAGAATATGGTTACCTTGAGTGGCTCTGGTTCTGACTCTTGAACACTTTCCGGTGGAGCAGCAGGGGGAACTATTTCCTTTCGTAGATTCTTCCGATAGCAAGTTACCCAAGGAACTTGTTTTGTAGGAAGGATAGGATTGTCAGAAATAGGAGGGCAAGGATTAGTGTCAGGAATTGGTTCAAGAAACAAGTCTACAGGAATGGAATAAGTGGATGACGTGTTAGTCTCTTCACTCGATGTCTCCCCCTGAAGAGGACTAACAGGAAAGAAAGGTTTATCTTCTTCAAAGGTAGCATCCATGGTGGTAAAGTACTTTCGAGAAGATGGTTGATAACATTTGTAGCCCCGTTGATGGAGCGAATACCCAACAAAGACATATTTTTGAGCCCTAGGAGTGAATTTACTGTGGGAACCATAATTATGAACAAACACAGTACACCTAAACACCCGAAGAGGAACATCTGGGAAAAGTCGGGTAGAAAAGAATGATTCTTTGAACTGGGCTAAGGGAGTCTGGAACTTAAGAACTCGAGAAGGCATTCGATTAATGAGATGAGCTACAGTGAGTACAACATCGCCCCATAGGTACGAGGGTATGGATGCAGGAATCATAAGTGCCCGAGTAACCTCAATAAGATGCAGTTTTTCCATTCGACCACCCCATTTTGTTGTGGGGTATAGGCACAGGAGTTCTGGTGGATGATACCTTTAGAATTTAAAAACTCACGGAGGGACTGATTAACGAACTCACGACCATTGTCACTCCGAAGGATAACAATTTTGGTATTAAACTGGGTTTCGACCGTGGTGTAGAATTGCTGAAAGACTGTAGTCACTTTAGACTTATCTGTAAGAAGGTACACCCATGTAAGATGAGTGTGGTCATCTATGAAGGTGACAAACCACCGCTTACCCGATACGGTTGTGATATTAGATAGGCCCCACACATCACTATGTATCAGGTGGAAAGGTTGGGAAAGTTTTTAACATATCATTCGCAGACCGTCACTTGCCGTTCGGTGGGCAACCATGTAACTCCTAGCATTGATCTTTGGTGTGCCACGCTTTCTTACAGTGCTCACAAATTAGTGGGGATTTTCCATTCTATTTTTCGCTCTCTGGTCCCGAAGACTTGGCTCCAAACGCAGCAGAATCTAAATGGTTGTTGCTAGTGCCATTCATTGCCCTGGTTCTGTCCTCTTCTAACCTGAGCTCTGAACAGACTTCCATTAGAGATGGTATTAGTCTCTGTCCCAAAATCCGACTTCGAACACCATCAAATTTAAGGTTTAAGCCATCCAAAAAATCATACACCCAATCTGCCTCCTCAATCTTTGAGTACTGAACTCTGTCAATAGGACAATTCCACACAACTTCACGGCACAAGTCCATTTCTTGCCACAACAGGGACAATTTATTGAAATAAGACGTTATGTCAAGGGTCCCTTGTTTGCACTCATAAACATGTTTCCTCAAGGTATAAAGACGTGAGGCATTTTGCCTCTATAAATAGAGCTTCTAGACAACTTTCCAAATATCCCGAGTGGAGGCTTAGTACAAAAGATGCTTCCCGATTTGAGGTTCCATGCTGTTTATCAGAATTGAGCGAAGAAGAGAGTCCTCTCCTTTCCATATATGTTCCTGGGGGTCACCGGGGTTTGGTTTTTATATTTCTCCTGTTAGATATCCAAACTTGTGACTTCCCTCAAGGACTATTCTTACGGATTGAGACCAGGAAAAGTAATTCTCACCAGTAAGCTTCTCACCAATAGACATCCCTGCAGAATTTCCCATAGAACTAAACATAATATTTGCTACAGGTAATTTAGAGTAAGCATTTATCGATGTTTCTGAGCATAAAGAGAAGACTAAATATGGATGAAAACCAGTTGTAGGATTTTTCGTGGATCTAAGGGCCAATATTTGTTGTTGTAAGTCTCCCAACTGCTGTTCAAAACCAACGGTTTCGCCAGAATTTGCCATAGGTTGGTTTTGCTCATAGATCCCTGGATAGATAGCTTCATTTTAGCTCGAGAAGGACCAAACGACGAGATGGGAACCGGCTGACTATACTGGCTCGGCTGGACTGGACCTGGTTTGGTTGAACTAGGTTTGGTTGAACTGATTGGTTCGGCTGGACCGACTGGACCGACTGGGAAGACTGGGTCATCCACAATTGGTCTGGAATGTATGCTAGGGCCGGTGGTTAACCTGAAAACAGAGGCTGCAAATCGGCTGAAGAACACCAGTTACGTCTGGTACTGTCGGGCTATGCAAAACCTCCCCAAGCTGGTGATTTCCTTGCATCGGTGGGTTCTGAGGCAAAAAATGGCGGAAATCAAATGGGTCGCGATCGATCGAAGCTTGTTGCTGATCTGTAGGTCTGGTCAAAGCTGTACTGACGGGATCTGTTGGTCTGTGCGTCATGGATGGGCTCGTGTCTGGTTTCCGACCAAGTCTGGGAGCTCCGGTGGTCGGATCTGCAAAGAAAGGCCACTGGGTACAGATTTGAGGATCGGGTTGGGTCTGGCTGGAGGCTGAATCAGACATGGAAAAGCGGCGTGAAAATAATCCTCTACGGCTTCTCTTATGGCTGCAACAACTTCAGCATTCATGGATCCCTTCGTTCCAGTGGAGGTTTCTGTTGGAGTCTGGTGTTTGTTCTCGTCGGCCAGGGCTTCGTCGCCATGCTCTGATACCATATTGAAAAAAACAAAAAGAGAAGAACAAAAATACGAATTTACGTAGAAACCCTATAACAGAGAGAAAAACCACGATAGGAGAATTTTTATTTTTTTAATTTTCTGATATACAGTACTCAACACAGGACAAGTCTAAATAACCAAACAAAGAGAAACCCTAAACAGTAGACACTGAGTAAAAGACTAAAATGCCCTTAGGGCTAAAACACAATTTCAACAATAAATTATATCTCATATAATTACTAATTCCCTTAATTCTAATTTGAACGATTCAAATTAACTTATCATGTTATTCTAGAGCTAGTCTGTTATAAGCTAGTAGGGGGACCTCGCAGACCTATAGATCATGGGCTCCAACGATCCGAGATTAATTGGCTAAACTCATTAGATCAAATTAATCCACATTCATTAACTAATAGGTCACTTCACTAAAGCCCATAGTTGCACTTTCCTCACTGTAAATATATTATGTCCACATGATTTAACCATAATTAGCAAGTCGATCCTTCACAGATTGTTCGTAATAACGACTGGGTCAAATATTTGTTTTACCCCCGAGATTACGTTTTATTCCTCAAGTCCCTACTAATCCTCTAATGAACAATTGGTTTGTGATCCAATCACTAAACTGAACTCTCTTAGTCCAGTGAGAGGGTGGGGTATCTTGTTCAAGACCTCGATTCAATACTTGAGAGAACAACCTTTCTCTTATCCCTAAATCTGGTAGGCGTGAATTCCGTCTTGCATCCTATGTCCCCAGCTATATATCCAGTCTTACCCCTGAAATAAGAGTCTTATTGAGCCGGCGTTGATGAGCCAACCCTCAACTATACAAATCTAAGAGCAATCCCGAATAAATAGAAGTTCATAGTTAACTCAGGATTAAGATCGAGTTACCTAGGTCATCTAGGTGAAATAGTCAGTTTTAAACAGTAAACAACGTTATAAAGTAAGAGTGGCTTATTTCTTGGTCCTGATCTTATGACTCATTGCATAGGACACCCCAACTTCTCAAGTCATAACATGTACAAATTAAGATCACATCGTATGTAGCACTTTAAAACTCTTTGTAACAACTACAGAGTAGGCCGCATCCAATGGTGTTACCAGAATAAGGTACCCAACGTTATTCATGTACCATAGATCATTTTGACTATTTACTCGAACCCGATCCACTCTTATATCTCCATATAAAGTTTGAGTACTCATACAATAGTCATGGGTCTTAGTTTATTGGATTTAGACTTTCGTACAATTTATGAAATCAATAGCAAGTATATTGATTATAGAAAATGTTTATTATTTTAAAAACTGCAAGTTTTTAGGACATAAAACCCAACAATCACCACCGTAATGCTCTCATAACCATTATATTTGAGCAGTGCTATGATAAAATCCATGGTAACACTATCCCAAGGCTCTTTGGCAATGGGTATTGGTTCCAATAATCCTTTAGAGTGATATTGCTCTATCTTATCTTGATGGCATACCAGGCAAGTCTTCACATAGGTTTCAACATCATCTTGTATTCGGGGCCAATAGTATTTGTCTTGTACAAGAGCAAAAGTATGATTCATACCTGGGTGACCTGCCCAAAGAGAATCGCGACATTCCTTCAGAATCTTTTTTCGTACGTTCCCCCATCTTGGTACCAAGATTCAATTGCCAAGAGTGAGAAGAATGTCATCTTATTCCCAAAACTTTCAAGTCTTCCCTTCTTTGGCTAGTTTTAGTAGGCTTCCAACCATGGCATCTCGATCCATCCTTTCCTTGATTTTTTCGAAAAAGTTGTTTGCATGCATATTGGTAAGAGGAGAAAGTTCAGCCTTATGGCTGAGTGCATTAGCTACTACATTGGTCCGTCCAGGTTTATAATCAAACTCTACCAAGAAATCTTGCCATCAAGCCTATTTCGGTGTCAATTTCTTTTGGGTCTAGAAATAGCTTGTGGCAACATTATTGGTCAACATCATGAACAAATTCCCAAATAGATAGTGTCTTCAATTTCGCAAGTAATGTATGATAGCTATCATTTCCTTCTCTTGGACAGTATAGCACCGCGCTGTCTTATTTAGCTTGCGACTTTCATAAGCAACAGGGTGCCCTTCTTACATTAATACCCCACTAATGGCATATTCAGAAGCATCATTATGTACCTCAAATTTGCATAGTCAGACAGCACCATGACTGGCTCACGAGAGACAAATTCCTTGAGTTCTTCAAAGGCCTATAGGCACTCCTTCGACCAAACCCATAGCTGATTCTTTTTTAGCAAGTCAGCAAGGGGAGCAACAATGGTTGAATATCCCTTGATGAACCGTCTATAGTAATTCATGAAGCCTAAGAAGGAATGTAGCTTAGGAATCTTAGAAGAAGGTTTCCACTCTAGTATGGCACGTAACTTAGTTGTGTCCATCATTAGCTTCCCATCTTTTATCCAATGTCTAAGAAATTCCACCTCTGGCTAAGCAAATGAACATTTTTCCCTTTTGATGTATAGCTTGTTGTTGCAGAGTACTTGGAAGACCTGTTTCAAGTGTTGTACATGTTCTTTAAGGGTCTGACTGTACACCACAATGTCATCCAAATAAACCATCACGAACCGATCAAGGAATGGGTGAAGCAACTTGTTCATAAGCATGCAGAAAGCGGTTGGGGCATTGGTTAGACCAAACGGCATGAGCACCATATCGTGTCACACACATGTCTTGGGTTCATCTTCTGCTTTGATACTCACCTGGTAATACCCTGACCGTGGGTCTATCTTGCTGAAGTACCAAGCTCTGCCAATCTGATAAAATAGATCTGCTATCGAGGGAATTGGGATTTATTCTTGACATTGGTCTTGTTGAGTGCCCTATAATCGATACATAGTCTCAAGGAACCATTTGTCTTCTTCTGAAGAGCACTGAGCACAATAGGGAGCTTTTGAGGGTTGAATATAGCCTGCTTCAAGTAAATCTTTCAACTGTTTCTTCAACTCCACAAGCTCTAGTAGGGCTATGCGATTAAAGGTCATGGCTGGAGGCCTGACACTTGGCTCCAGCTCTATCTCGTGGTCTACCTCATGCCGCGGAGGTAGCTTCTTGGGCAACTCGATGGGCATTACATCCTTGTACTCATCAAGGACTTCTGGTATGGAAACTGGCACAGGTGGTTGGCTTGAACTTTCTTCTTCCTCGTCTCGAAGGTCCCTTTCTGAGGCTATCATGTAGTTTTGACTCTTCGTGATCCCTCTTTTAAATTGCACGGCAAAGATCATATTGGTGGATCTCTCCTTACTCCTCAGGAGAACCACTCAAAGTTTATGCACATCTAATATCACTAAGGACTTCAAGAAAGGAATAGGAAAGGCCAAGGCATTATGGAAGAATGTTAGACCAATGACTACTTTAAAGTCTTCCATAGGCACAACAGTAAAGTATAGCACATCTTTCCAGTCTCCGAGCGTGATTGTGACATTCTTGGTTGTGCCCCTTATAGGTTTGGCTCCCGAGTTGACAGCTTTGATGGTGCCATGTTCTTTTGTGAGGCTCAAGCCAAATATCTTGGCTTTCTATTCATCCATGGAATTATGTGTGGCACTAGTATCGAGCATGATCGACACAAACTTCCCATTTAATGTGGCATCGACGTAGAGGAGGCCACTCTCTTTATCCTCCTCTGGGGATAGACTCTTTGTAAGAGCTCCATGTTGTAATTGTTGGGAATGTCCTAGAACTCGAGTTCGTGTTAAACATTATATTTTATCAATAACAATGACTTGTTGATTTTGCATCTTATTATGAAAATCCAATGGTTATAATCTGAATGTTGTAACTTTATGTAGTGACATAAACAGGATCAAGTTGACAGTATATAGCCTAAATGGTCTAATAAGTATATGGGTGAAATTGGGTATCTCATCCTGGTAACACTATTGGATGCGACCCACTCTGTAGTTGTTACAAGAAGTTGTAAGGTGCTACAAACGATGTGATCCACAAATCATTCATGTTGAGACATGAGAGTGGGGGCATCCTATACAATGAGTTTGCATATAGACTGGACCACAAAATAGTCACTTTTATTTATAACGACTGTTTACTGTTAAAATTGACTATTTCATTTATTATATAACCTATCTTAATCCTGAGCTAGCTATGAACTCCTATTTGTTCGGGATTATCCTTTGATCTGCAAACGGTGAGAGTAGTCCAATAACACTACTCAATAAGCTTATCATTTTGGGGATAAGACCGGATGAATAGCTAGGGATATAGCCTTGCAAGATAGAATTCACTCCTACCCTATTTAGGGTTAGCAGATAGGTTGTTCTCTTAAGTACTGACTCCAGGTCTTGAACAAAGGGCATCTGCCTTCTCATGATAGAGAAAGGATTTGATGTATAGAGATTATGAATCAAAATTGTTCATTAGAGGATCAGTAGGAACTTATGAAACAAGATGTAGTCAGGGGTAAAACGGTATTTGACCTAGCTGTGATCACAACCTGTGAAGGATCGACTTACTGATTATGGTTATTAAGTGGACATAATATATCTACAGTGAGGGGAATTCAACTATGGGCTATAGTGAAGTGTCCCATTAGTTAACGAATGGGGGTTAGATCGGACTAATGAGTTTAGTCGATTAATTCCGAATCGTTGGAGCTCATGATCAGTAGGTTCATGAGGTCCCCTACTAGCTCATAAATGGATAAGCTTTAGGGTAGCATGAGAAATTAATTTGAAACGTTCAAATTAAACGAAACAAGAAAATATATATTTAAATATGATTTAAATATATGAAGATGATTATTATGCAAAAATTAATTTAATATTTGATATTAAATTAATTAATATTTTAAATTAATTTAAGAAAGTCATTTTTGAATTAAAATGGTTTAAAATCATTTTATGTTTTAAAAAGAAAAAATGGAAAATCGTTTTGCATGGTTGTACAAAATGGGGATTCAATTTTCTCCGTTACCTTCACCTTCATGCTCACACAAAGGCCATTATCCTCTCTACTTTGATACTTCAAGCATGAGCTGCAAGCCATGCACTCCATCTCTTTGCATGTTCATCTATTATATATAAAGAAGATTAGAGTCGTTGGAGGGAGGTGAATGCAGAATTTTGAGAGAAAATTTTATGTGAAGAAGAAACTGTTCTTCAATCGGCTGTTGTGAGCTCTTCTTGCTTCTTCACATCTTCAAGCTGTTCTTGAGTCCCATAACTCTGCCTAAAGCTCCAAGAGCATAGTAGGAAAGGCTTTGAGGTGGTTTGCGGTGATATCAAGTGAAGACAGCAGCTGTACAAACTTTTTCTTGGATAGTTCATCTAAGGTACGTTCTGAAAACCCATTTTTTATAAGAACATGCTTTAGTTTTTGCCCAAATTAGTGAATTAGAATGCTTACGGTGTAGAATTATATCAATAGCAGCGAAAGCACAAGGATCATCTAAGCATTCAAATTCATTAATTTTGGCAAAAAAATAAAGCATGCTTTTGCAGAAAAAATGAGTTTCAAGACATACCTCTTGTAGAACTTCTTCAAAGCTCCTTCACCAGGTGCTATCTTCTCCAAATCTTATTGTAGATCACCTCAATATCTTCCTCACTATTATCTTGGTGCTCTAGATTGAGTTGTGGGACTCAAAACAAGCATGAATCTGGTAGAAGGAGAATTGCTCACTGCAGCAACCTTGTTAAAGAACCTTTCTTCAAACCGAATTTTCTCTAAAATTCTCTATGGATTGCATCCCCGATTTTCACTTCAATATCTTCATTATATTGCATATCAACATGTAAAGAGAAGAGTTGTATGAGTTGCAGCTCATGCTTGGAGAAGACAAGGCCAAGACATTGCTTCATGTGTGAGCTACTTAGGTGATGGATAATGGAAAAATCATTTTTTCCATTTTGTGTGTTTTGTTTTCCAATTTTCCAATTTTATCTAAAAATCAAAAAATTGATTTTATTAAATGTATTTTGATTTTAAAATGAAAAAATTAATTAATTTCAAAAATTAATTATAAAATAAAACTTAATTTAATTTGATATCAAATATTAAATTAATTTTAACACATAACCATCTTTATATATTTAAATCATATTTAAATATATAAATTCTCCTATTATGTTTAATTCTAAAATTAAACATATAATTATATCTCATATAATTACTAATTCCCTCAATTCTAATTTGAACGTTTCAAATTAACTTATCAAGCTATTCTAGAGCTAGTCCGTTACGAGCTAGTAGGGGGACCTCGCGGACCTACAAATCATTGGCTCCAACGATCCGAGATTAGTTGGCTAAACTCATTAGATCAAATTAATCTCCATTCGTTAACTAATGGGTCACTCCACTAAAGCCCATAGTTGCACTCCCCTCATTGTAGATATATTATGTCCACATGATTTAACCATAATCGGCAAGTTGACTCTTCACAAGTTGTTTGTAATAACGGCTGGGTCAAATATTATTTTTACCCCCGAGATTACGTCTTATTCCTCAAGTCCCTACTGATTCTCTAATGAATAACTGGTTTTTGATCCAATCACCAAACCAAACTCTCTCAGCCCAATGAGAGGGTGGGGCCCCTGGTTCAAGACCTGGATTCAGTACTTGAGAGAACAACCTTTCTCCTATCCCTAAATCGAGTAGGCATGAACTCCATCTTGCACCCTATGTCCCCAGCTATCTATCCGGTCTTACCCCTGAAATGGTTGTCTTATTGAGTCGGTGCTGTTGAGCCAACCCTCAACTGTGTAAATTTAAGGGCAATCCTGAATAAACAGGAGTTCATAGTTAGCTCAGGATTAAGATCGAGTTACCTAGGTCATGTAGGAGAAATAGTTAGTCTTAAACAGTAAACAACGTTATAAACTAAGAGTGACTTATTTTTTGGTCCTGATCTTATGCAAACTCATTACAGAGGACGCCCCCACTCCTCATGTTATAACATGTACAAATTAGGATCACATCTTATGTAGCACTTTACAACTCTTTGTAACAACTACAGAGTAGGCCGCATCCAATGGTGTTACTAGAATAAGGTACCCAACCTCATTCATGTACCATAGATCATTTTGACTATTTACTCAAACCCGATCCACTCTTATGTCTCCACATAAAGTTCAAGTACTTATACAATAATCATGGGTCTTAGTTTATTGGATTTAGACTTTCATATAATTTATGAGATCAATAACAAGTTTATTAATTATAGAAAATGTTTATCATTTTACAAACTGCGAGTGTTTAGGACATAAAACCCAACATATGGATCCTTGATACTTCCGCTGCATGTTATTTAACTCTTTCAATTGGTATCAGAGCATCTTTTAAGCTTTCAATTTGGTCTAATTTTGGCAAGGTGGGTGTTTTTTCATGAGATATATGAAACTGATGCACTGCTATGGTTTTCTGAGTTTTGGCATCTTAATTCTCTTTAATTTCTCAATTAAATTTTTATTTGGCTCTTGTTTGATGAGCATTTATGTGTTAGCAAGAGTCTGTAATTTATTTAGAGTCATTAGAATTGAAATTAAAATGTAATTGAAGAAACAAGTGAAGGAGGTCGAGCTGCTGTTCCAGATTTTTCAGCTTCTACTTCAATTTGTTGTTGAGGTCCAGTTGCTAAACGATCGTTTAGCTCCAAACATTACACGATGAGAGGAAAAGCTAGACGATCGTTTAGTAATATGCGCTGGTCGTTGTGATGTTGAACGCTAATTGATCGTATACCTACGGGAGCTAAGTGATGCGTTCATTTGCTATACACGATAGCATTACGCAATCATTTAGTTTAGAAGTAGGAAATGGACGATACGTTGATTTTGCTAAACGATGGCGCTATACGATCGTTTAGCAATGACGCGCGTTAAACAATGCGATAAAGTGCTACGCGATAGCACTGAGCGATCGTTTGGTCTCAGAGCTAAGCGATCGTGTAGATAAATGCTACGTGACACAATGATGTTCTATACGATGGAGCTATGCGATCGTTTAGCTGCGATGGATACTAAACAATGACTTGAATGTGCTGGGTGATAGTGTTATGCAATCGCTTAGTACTATGGAGCTAAGCGATTGTACTGTGATGAAACTCAGCGATCGTCTAGTCCTATGCGATAGAGCTAAACGATCGTTCAGCTTTCAGCAAACACTATGCGATCGTGTACTTCCTCTCAACCCAAGGTGAAGACACTAGACGATTACCTCTAGGCATTACACAATCGGCCTTAGCAGCATATTGAGGTTGGACCGAGGGCAACCAGTTCGATCGGTTTACTCAAGGTTCATTTTGATTCAACCTCAAATGGTTTTGGTTGGTTCAGTTCAGGCTTTGTTGGTCCGATTCAGACACGTCTAGCCCGATTCAAGTTGTTTTGGGTTCAATTTGGAGCGGTTTGAATGGTTCAAAGACGATTATGAAGCTGTTCGTAATAGTTAGCTATCTGTTTGTTTGTTTATGCCAAAACGAAAGCCATAACAGTTAGTATTTAATTTTTTATGCATGAGATGTATGTGATAATTAAATAAATTCATGTATACGCATACAATATGCCATGTAGATTTAAAACTCCGCCATAAGAAGCATGTTACATACATTGACAGTATGTTATAATTGTTATAATATATAGTATGCATGTTAGGGTTTGTTTAATATAATAGTTATATTAGATACCTTTGTTGAATGTTGTGGATGTTAAGCATGTCTAAATTTTGTAAGTTGTTATAAAATTGGTTAGACGTTTAAAATCCATAACAAAAAACAGTTGCATGCTCACTTAGGTTAACAACGAATTTTAAATGTTAAAATAGATTGTTGCCTTATAAAATACGGTTACAAACTCATATCGGCTCATAAACCTACTTAAGGTTGGGGGTACTTAAGTTGACGATTTATGAAACACCTCCTACCTGGGGATTATGACCGAACTATTGAGAGTTGTTAACTAATTTTATAAGCTTGCGTGAGCGATGTGAGGTAATAAAATGGTTTATCACCTAGACATTGTAGGTTAAATCCAATTATAAGAGTTATAGTTAGATAAACTACTTAGACATAGGTTGTATGAAATTAGACATCATGCTTAAGTAAACTACCCAAACATTTAGAACACTTCAGTGGGAGATTAACAATATATTTTATGTATAGTTGTTAGCTCTCACGTCCCAAGAGTTAACACCGTGAGATCATGCTTAGCTTCTTGTCGATTTTACCTCGATTGCTCCATACGGAAAGTGTTTTCATGGGTCAATAACAAGGTGAATGAGGGAAGTGGTTCATAGTAAGTGGGTGAAGGGAATATGTCAACATTGTCCTACGGTCTCCTCCATTAGTTTGAACCGTGAGATTCCTATGTTGCATTTGCTGTCATTTTTATGCGACACTAGCTAGTCGTTAACCGCGGCAATCCCTACGGAGGTTGTAACATAGGATTCGGAACAACCCAGGCTTCAATAAAATGAATAGGGTCTTATAGTTTCGTCTTGGATATTGTCTTCTCTCTCGAAGGCATATTAATATCGTCCTATAAGATTTGAAAATGGTGGGTCACACTTACAAGAATTACTAAGTGTTAGTAAAGATATTGACCAAAAACGATAACCAAAAGAACTATTGGGATATGAGTTATCCTAGATAATAGTATTTGGTCAAGAACTGTCTTGCTTCTGTGAAGGAATTCTTGATTACCCCACGGTAGCACTTGTTCTAAATCACTTAAGTATCGTTGCAAATAAATAAAGATTTATTGGGTACTTTATTAATTTTGCTAAAATGAATTTAGATACATATTTAATAGAACTTGTTTACAATGTTTTAGCAATGTCAAACTCGATTATACAACTGCTTGCTTCTGAAAAATTTAACAGAGAGGGTTACTCAAATTGGAAATCAAATATTAATACAATATTAGCGTCCTCCAGTTCCCAGTTCAACGGCAACCCGAAATGTTCGAGATTTTTATGATAGGTGGGTAAGGGCGAACGAAAAAGGCCGGGTCTATATCTTGACGAGTATATCTGATGTACTCAACAAGAAATATGAGGTCATGCCCATAGCTCGGGAGATCATAGCATCATTACAGGAGATGTTCGAGCAACCGTCATCGTCTGTTAGATATGAAGACATCAAATATGTGTATATGACACGTATGAAGGATGGGACCAACGTAAGAGAATACGTTCTCGATATGATGGTCCATTTTAACATCGCGGAAGCTTACGGGGCTATGATAGATGAAACAAGTCAAGTGAGCATGATACTGAAATCTCTTCCTGAGAACTATATGTCATTCATGACAAATCATGAAAAAAAACACTTATAACTTAACGACGTTGTTGAATGAATTACAAACATATCAATCGATGATGAAACTCAAGGAAAAAGAAATAAATGTTATTTCTAAACCGAAAAAGTTTTACAAAGGGTCTACGTCTGGTACAAAACCCGTTGATGATAAGAAAGCTGGTCCTACTTCATCTTCTAAAGATAAAATCGTACAGATGAAAAAGAAAGGAAAAGGGAAAAATAAAATCGTTGCAAAGAAAAACAAAAAAAAAACTCCCAAGGGAAAATGTTCCATTGTGGAGAGGTTGGGCATTGAAACCGTAATTGCCCAAAATTCTGGCTGAAAAGAAAGCAGAAAAGAATAAACAAGGTAAATATGACTTACTAGCTATTGAAACATGTATAGTGGAAAATTCTCACCTTACCTGGATATTAGATTTAGGTGTTGCTAATCATGTTTGTACTTTTCTACAGGAAACTAGTTCTTGGAGAAGACTTTCTGAATATGAGATGACTTTCAAGGTGGGCACAGGTGAAGTCATTTTAGCTGAAGCAATGGGAGATATGAAGTTTTTTTTTGGATATTCTTTTATCTTACTCAAGAATGTGTTCTTTGTACCTAAGATGAAAAGAAATCTGATCTCCATTTCTTGTCTTTTAGAGAATATACATAGTGTATCTTTTGAATATAATGAAGTGTTTGTTTATTCAAGAGGTGTTCATATTTGTTCTGCTAGACTAGCAAATAACTTATACATATTACAACAAACGGAAGTAAAAGCTATGTTAAATGTAGAGATGTTTAAAACCGCTGAAACTCATAATAAAAAGCGAGAAATTTCTCCTAACGCCTATCTTTGGCACCTCAGGCTTGGTAACATTAATCTCAACATGATCGAGAGATTAGTAAAAAAGGTCATCTAAATAAGTTAGAAGACAGCTCCCTACCTTCATGTGAATCTTGTCTTGAGGGAAAAATGACGAAAAAAATCTTTTTCTGACAAAGGTCTTCGTGCCAAAGAACCTCTTGAACTTATACATTCAAACCTTTGTGGTCCGATGAATGTTAAAGCTCGAGGAGGATATCAGTACTTTGTCAGTTTTATTAACGATTACTCTCGATATGGCTATATTTACTTAATCAGTCACAATTCTGAAACTCTTGAAAAGTTCAAAGAATTTAAGGTTGAGACTGAAAATCAATTAAGTAAAAGAATGAAAACACTTCGATCTGATCGAGGTAGTGAGTATATGGATTTACAATTCCAGAACTATCTAGTAGATCATGGAATTCAATCCTAACTCACAGCACCTGGAACACCACAACAAAACGGTGTTGCAAAAAGGAGAAATCAAACCTTGTTAGACATGGTTCGGTCTATGATGAGTTAGGCTCAATTACCTCAATCCTTTTGGGGATATGCAGTACAGACTGCAGTTTATATTCTGAACGTTGTTCCATCCAAAAGTGTTTCAGAAACACCATATCAATTATGGAAATGACGTAAAGCAAGTTTACGTCATTTCTGCATCTAGGGTTGTCCAGCACACATGTTGGTACAAAATCCTAAAAAATTGGAAACACGTTCGAAATTATACCTATTTGTAGGATATCCCATGGAAACAAAAGGAGGATACTTTTATGATCCCCAAGAAGATAAAGTGTTTGTATCGAAAAATGCAACTTTCTTGGAAGAGGATCATATTAAAAATCATCTACCTCGTAGTAAACTAATATTGCAAGAACTGTCTAAAGATACTACAGAAAAATCAACAAGAGTTGTTGATCAAGCTGGTCCATCAACAACGGTTGTTATCCCGTCACGTCCATCCCAAGAGTTGGGAATGCCTCGTCGTAGTGGGAGGGTTATTCAACAACTTGAACACTACATGGGTTTAACAGAAACTCAAAACATCATGCAAGATGATGGTTAGAGGATCTATTAACCTTTAAGAAGGCAATGGAAGATGTTGACAAGGAACAATGGATAAAAGTCATGGACGATGAAATGGAGTCTATATACTTCAACTCAATCTGGGAACTTATAGATCAACCACAAGGTGTTAAACCTATAGGTTGTAAGTGGATCTACAAGAGAAAACGAGACCAAACTGGTAAGGTATAGACCTATAAAGCTAAGCTCTGGCAAAAGGTTTTACCTAAAGAGAAAGAGTTGATTATGAAGAAACTTTTTCTCCTGTTGCCATGATTAAATCAATAAGAATACTTCTTGCCATTTTCATATATTATGACTATGAAATATGGCAAATGGATGTCAAGACAGCTTTTCTGAACAGCTATCTTGATGAGAGTATTTTTATGTCTCAACCAGGGGGGTTCGTCGAAAGAGGACAGGAACAGAAAGTCTGTAAGCTTAATCGATTCATTTATGGATTGAAACAAGTGTCCAAATCCTAGAATATAAGATTTGACACTATGATCAAATCTTATGGCTTTGAACAGAACGTTGACGAACCTTGTGTATAAAGAAGATAGTCAACAAAATTGTAGCATTCTTAGTTCTATACATTGATGATATCTTGCTCATTGGGAATGAGACATGTTTTCTTGCTGACGTAAAGAGATAGTTAGCATCACAGTTTCAAATGAAAGATTTGGGTGATGCTCAATATGTTTTAGGAATACAGATCTTTTGAGACTGAAAGAATAGAACATTAGCACTGTCTCAGGCATCTTATATTGATAAGATGTTATCAAGGTATAATATGCAAAATTCCAAGAAAGGTTTATTACCTTTCAGGCATGGAATTCATTTGTCGAAGGAACAATGTCCTAAGACACCTCAAGAGGTTGAGGAGATGAACGAATTCCATATGCTTCTACAGTTAGAAGTTTGATATACGCTATGTTGTGTACACGTCCCGACATATGTTTTTCTATTGGAATCGTCAGCAGGTTCCAATCTAATCCTGGACATAGTCATTGGACCACTGTAAAAAATATCCTCAAGTATCTTAGGAGAACAAGGGACTATATGCTTGTGTATGGACCTAAGGATTTGATCCTTACGGGATACACTGATTCTAATTTTTAGACAGGTGTAGATTCCAGAAAATCTACTTTAGGATCAATTTTCACTCTTAAAAGAGGAGCTATAGTTTGAAGAAGCATCAAGCAAAGTTGTATCACTGACTCCACCATGGAAGCAGAATACGTGGCTGCATGCGAAACTGCTAAGGAAGCAGTATGGCTACGCAAATTCTTAGTTGATTTGGAAGTCGTTCCAAATATGCACCTGCCTATCACACACACTATATTGTGACAATAGTGGTGCAATTGCTAACTCAAAGGAACCCAAAAGTCACAAGCATAGAAAACACATTGAACGAAAGTACCATCTCATCTGGGAGATCATATACAGAGGAGATGTGCTCGTCACAAAGATAGCCTCTGAAGACAACCTTGCTGATCCATTCACCAAGGCCCTCTCGGCTAAAGTTTTCGAGGGCCACCAAGTTGGACTAGAACTCCAAGTAGTGTAATCTAGGGCAAGTGAGAGAATGTCTATGGTATTGTAGATGCCCTAGTTTATTGTATTTTTTCCATTATGTATCTCAACATTATATATTTGTTCTCACTGGAGTTTTAGTCCAAGTGTAATGACCCCATCATGGCCTCTTTTACTTATTCATTTGCCTCATTGAGCTTGGCTACAAGGGCATTCATAACTTTTCAGTTTGTACATTCTCTTGTACAATGAGGTTCATCACATATGAAGCATGGCTTAAGAGGTTTAAAGGACTGACCTTTTTTGTGGGGCTTCTATGATTGCCATGTAAGGCCTTTGAGTTACCTCCATCCTTCTTATGATGATCCTTTCTTTGATAGGACTTGTCTCCCCCACTTTTGCTTGGACCAAGCTTATTCCTCTTGTTCTGGGAGGAGTAATCAACGAGCGTCTCAACAACAGCAATAGCATTGTCGAGTGTCTGGACATCTCTCCTATCCAACTCTACCCTAGCTCAATCCTTTAAGTCATCTTTAAAGTGGAAAATGGGCATCCTTCTCGGATAGGTCCTCTATCTCAAGCATGAGAGTTGTGAACTCTTTGACATAGTCAAGGATGCTGCCAGTTTGTCTCAAGTATCTAAGCTTACCTCATACCTCCATATTCGCATTGTAAGGGACAAAGTGTTTTTAAAGCTCTGTTTTGAATTGTTCACACGTACTGATATTGCACAACCCTCATTCATGCTCAGCATGTTTCCTTTGCCACCATAATTAGGCAACATCCCGTATGAACTTGGGTGCATTGCTTATTCGAGCACTATCATCGAGCATCCTTAGAGCTTCAAGTATTGCTCGAGCCTAAATAGAAAATTTTCTACCATTATGCCATTACGAGTGCCATTATAAGTGTCCGACTTGGACACCTTAAGGTCGGACGCACCGGACGCAGTAGGGATGTTGTTAGTGGAGGTCGGGTCATTAGCATTTTGAGATGTCCTATACTTGGCTCGAACATTATTTATTTAGGAGTAAAGTTCGTTAATCTTACCTTTGACGAACTTTCGTAGGTCGGCCACCTCGGTTGTTAGCATACTGATTTCCTTTCTAAATGCTTGTCCAAGCTCCTCGATCATATCATGGGCTCTCGACATTCTCTTAGACTAACCTATCATAATCGTCACTACCAACAGTGAGTTGAACATCTTCCAACCCTTGCTCAAGATTGGTAAGGCGAGCATCAACGTGCTCTCTTACAGCTTGACCTTTAGATTTTGAGCACTTGGTTGGGGAGTGATGTTCCTTATGTCCTCGAGTGATGAGGCCCTCGATGACTTGCTCAACGGGTGATGCATGTCCATCCTCAGTTGCCATAGGTGTAACAATGGTGTGAAAGGGTACCTAGGTCTCAAAATCGTTGCTCTTATACCACCTATCAGGTGGTTATTGTTTGCAACAACCGATCGTGCGGAACTTAGGTGAGCTGGGTAGCTAAAACACTCCAAATAAGCCTTATAGTGGTTTTAATTATACTATGGCACAAGGAAAATTGAAAGGGACAAAGAAAAAGTAGGCATGAGAGTAGGTGTTGTATTGCTTGAGCTTCCAACCGATGATGTATAAATGAGACTTTTGAAGGCTATTTATAAGAATTCCTCCACCGACCTAAGGCCTTAAACCAATCTAGGGAGGTCGATTATGGCTTCTTCTAGAGCTTTCTTGATACATTTGGGCCTAACTAGACCTTTCTACAGGCATCTAAGCACATACCAGGGCCTTCTAAAATTCTCTGAACATGTCCGAAGTCTCCTAGCACCTTCCCATCCTTGACTATTATTGCCTTGTCTAGACTCACCCAGCTCGTTCTAGAATCTTCCAGAGGTGTCCAAATTTTTCTAAGGCCTTCCAGCATCGTCTAGATTCTTCTCGTATGCATTAGCGCCCTCTAGAGCCTTCTAGGCTTGTCTTGGGTCATCTAGGCACTTGGCATATGTGCTGGTACCATCCAGCATTCTTTAGAAGCTTCTAGGCTCTTCTAAGACATGGACAAGGTGTCTAGAGCCTTTGTCGTGTGATTGGAACATAGGCAACATGCACATAATAGCAGGGATGCGCTGATGAGGGGCGCATGTGGCTAGTCGCGTGCGAGGATGCATGCGCATTATCTCTAATGCGCACGCCTGGCATGGCGTGCACGCATATGCATGCCTAACGTGGCACACATAGGTGTTGGGTCTTTATGGCTTGGGACGTTACGAGATTTTGAGGCTCCTCTTGGCTTATGCTAAGGAGATCTTTTGCGAAAAATTTAAGGTCTTTTTATAGGGGGCGTGACACTTGTCTACCTTTCTTAACCAAAATATTTCCATTTCTTTATGTTTTCAAAGTGAAAGATGCACCAATATTTCATTTTATAAATATATATATATATATATATATATATATATATATAAAGGTACACCTCCTTTTTCCTTCTTTTTTTTAATAAAAATTCAATTTATCTTCTTTGTTTGCTTTTGTATTCTCGAAAAAGTTTCTAATTTTAAAATTTTAAAGTTTCTCAAATTAGAATATAATAATTTTGATTTACTAAAGTTGCATTATGATATGAGGAGAATTATTTAGTATTATTATTTTCTTTTTAATGATATGAAAATTTTAAGTATTTGTATGATGCTTTCATGTTCGTCACTTACAATCATTGATTTTTTTTCTTTCATAACTATATCATTGCTTTTTTTTTTTTTTTTAACATTCTAAATATTTATTCATATTCAGTTACCATTTTGAAATACTATTCCATTTTTGTTTTATTTCTTTATTTGTTAATTCTATTCAAAATTCATTAGTTTGCTTTAATTGTTAATTTTAATATATCATCATATGAAATGAAATATTAAGTGCAAAGCACGTTGTAAAATATCTAGTAAACGAAAGTGAAACCTATTAATGTGGTGCTTGACACACATTTAGGGAGGATTTGGCTCACCAACATGCGTTGAGTTGAGTTGGTATAATATATCAACTCATTGTTTGGCCTACCAACTTTAAATGTTGGTGGAGTTAAGTTGGTATATTTTACCAACTCACCCTAACTCTCACTTATTTTCATGTTTTCAATGGCTCCACCCATCGGCCACTATCACACTCCGAGAACTAACTCCGAACTCCGAAAACCACCTCTGATGACAACTCCGACAACCAACTCTGGACTCCAACAACCACCTCCGATGAAAACTCCGACGACCAACTCCGGACCCCGACAACCACATCCGATGACACTTTCGTCGACGAAATTCGGACTCCAACAACCACCTCTAATGACAGCTCTGGCGACCAGCTCCTAGCTCCGACAAACTTCGCACGACCAACTCCGACAATCACCTCCGATGACTCAACTTCGACGACCACCTTCGCGCTACCAACTCCGACGACCAATTGGCTTCGACAACAAACTCCAATGATAAACTCCAACAACCACCTTCGTAGGCTTCAACAACCACCTACGACTACATACTCCGATGAAAATCACCTTTGATGATTACTTTTGAGCAAGCAAATCTGACGATCAACTCAAAGCTTCGACAACCACCTTCGGCGAAAAACTCTGACAACCAACTCTAATACCATCTTCAAGCGACTAACTTTGGGCTCCTACAGTCACTCTGACTACAATCTCCAGCGAAAATCATATTTGATGATCACTTTCGCCCACCCAACTCCGAGATTCGAAAACTACCTTCGATGACAAACTTCAACAACCAACTCCAATACACCTTCATGTGACCAACTTTAGGCTCCAACAACCACCTCCGGCTATAAACTCTAGCAAAAAACATCTTCGATAATCAACTTTGACAACCACTTCTGACTACTATAAGACTAATGACTATTAAAGTATGTTGTAGGGTTGTTGATTATATAAAATATATTATTTTATCTACATTAAGTGTAATAGTTGTACGTAATGAATTCACATATCAAATGAGTGTTAAGAATACTTAGACAAAAAGTATGTTGTAGTTGAAAAGTATGTAACATATAACAAAAAAATCCATAAAATAATTTTTTTTTCTAGAACATTTTCAAGTAAGAACTAGTGAAAAATAGAGATTTGTTTTCTGATGATCCTCCAAATTTAGAGGAAATGAAAGTGAAACTGTTGAAGAAATATAGTGACAACATTGATTATTACGATGATGGGAGAGATATAATTAAAAAAAATACATGACATAGTAAAAATATAAAGCAACAATAGGATGAAGTAAAAAAAGAAGAAAATGGTAATGTGATAACGGGCAGAAATGCACGTTATTACAGCGCAAAGATATAAAACAATGCAGGATTGCGATGGTAAAAATATACTATATTACGTTCAAAAGTATTAAGTTCACAACATTGCGATCGCATGCGTCCATCATATTAAAACAGCTAACTTATGTATTTTGTGTAGAAAATACGTTGGTGCAAGCCAGAAATGAGATCCGAAGAAATTAACGTCCGCGCGCATTAAGAGATTGCGACCGCAAGGCTATGCGATCATATGCGCTGGCAAAAATCTGCTCAAGAAGGTGGCCACATAAAGTCGGCGCATCAAGGTGAAAGCTTAATAAATCACGATGGGACAGAAAGCTGATGACGGTCGACTCCGAATTAAATTGACAAGCCGTTAACGACACTGTAGCAAGTACACTCAATTTTTCAGTGATAATTATTCGGCGCATCAGACGGAGAATTAATGTCATCCCTCAGTGCAATCATATGAGAGAAAAAGCTTTTCACCCTGAAGCTCTATAAATACCAAAGGCCACCTTCATTGAAGGAGTTCGCACAGTTTAGAGAGTTCACAATATAGACGATAGTTAGCCTTGTTCTTAGTTTTCTTATACTTAGAAGACGGAAGTGAGAAAAGGGAGAAGACGCTGGAAGATCATCCTGGTCAGCTCGAGAGAGTGCCAGGGAGTATGGAAAATGGAGAGAGGGCCGACTCTTGCGAGAGCAAGAATATCTTTTGAGTAGAGTAGAGAATAACGGTGTAAAAGCCTTGGGAAGCAAGAAATTACTACCAAACTCTTTATCTTTATTTCACATTGTCATTCTGTACTTCGATTTCATATATAGAATGGAAATTGCATTTCTATATCTGTTCACTCTCTTTAAAATATGCATGAGTAGTTAAAACTGTCGAATGGGTTGAGAAGTACTTAGCTAACATGACCTAGGATCTTCATTGCATACGATCATCTTGTCTTATGTTGCGTCCATCACCCCTTTAGAGCTACTCGAGAGAGAGTCTAAAGAAAGAACCTAAGACTTGAGAGAACTAGGTTAGAATCTAGACTTACGAGAGCAAGATTAGATCTGTATAAGCGAGAGATAGAGACTTAGAGATAAGCTCTATTTGCCAACATGCATCGCATGCACCCTAGAGATAGGTTATGGTAGTATGCAACCGTCTTGTGTATGTGTGTGCCATTCATCATCACATAGACAAGAATAGAGGCTTAGATGTAAGTCCTATAGACACTATCATATACATCGCATGCGTTCTAAAATTAAAAGTCGTAGCATTTGCATTGAGAGATGACTTGCTGTTGTATGTATGTAGCATGATCACATAACATGAACGCAATCCTAGGAAGTGTTAGTTAAATCCCTTCTCAACCCGTTCCCCCGTATACTCACCACATCTTTTGTATTATTAACTCTTTTCTCAACTCCGCCACATAAACTTTATATTTCAACAACATACCAACCAACACATTGTTTTATTTGTTACTGCAAAGTAATCGAAAACTACCATCGCATATTGTATCCTTAGTCCCTGTGTTTGACCCTGGGCTTACCAGGCAACTTAATAGGATTTATACTTGGATCTTGTTGAGAAAACTTGCATGCACAACGCATATTTCACTATCGTATTCTACACCATTATTTCATCGCATTAACAGAACGCATCATAATGAAATTCATGAAGAAAAATTGGTTAGAAAGTTTTGATTTCGCTTTAGTTTCTCATTTTATTTAACCATGTATCTACAAGAAATGTAATGGGTTAATTGTTGTTCATTGCCCAAAAAATAAAGAAAGAAAGAAAAGTTCTAAAAATTAAAAGAAAAAATTACCATCCATATTTTATTCAAACAAAGATGGGTAGAATTATTGAATAAAAAAATTTCTAAACAAAAATAGTAATCATAAAAGTATATTATTTAGAGTTCAAAAAGCTGCATCAGATACCCAAACATATGAACTCAACTTTGCACCCCAAATGTAGACATATGAACTCAGACTAAATAACTCTGCACCCCAAACACAAACATATAAACTCCACAAATATATGAATTCCACAGACATATGAACTCCACAGACATATGAACTTCAGACATTCTATCTCAACTCAACGCCCCAAATAGCCCCTTAATTAATTGAAATATAGTGTGGAAGCTTTAGGATTTGAGAATAAGAATAAACTTACTTATCCTTAAAGCTATAATTATGTATATATAGAAGCTATGAAGTACAGACACAGATACGGTTAATGATACAGATACGATCGGATACGGCGATTCATCAATTTTTAAAAAACTAAGATATAGATACGTCTAAGGATACATCATTTTTCTATATAAATATATTTCTAAAAAACGAAGATACTGATACGTTAACGGTTTTCTTTTTCTTAAAAAAATCTAGGATATAGATAAATTTAACATACAAGTTAATACAATAACACAAAATAGAATACAAACACTGAAATACAATACAAAAAAAAAACAACATCTAAGATGTTGAAGTACAATAGTTAATAAAATGTAATAGAAGAGTGACTCGTATTGCAAAGAAGAAGAAGAAGATTAGAGAGAGAAGTATGAAGATAAACGAAGAACTTCTTCATTGAATTGTTGAAGATATTCAAATTGTTTATATTTTGGTGGACTTTGTGGGGACTCAAATGTGAAGATGAAGATTAGATTATTCAGGGTTTGGTCTTTTATTTATTTTTTTTGTTTTAGTTTTGGACTCAAGTAGTGAGTTTTTTAAATAGATTGTCTAGTTTTAGATTGGGAAAGATTAGATGAGTTGCTTGTCTTTTTTCTTTAAAAAAAAAAGGTACGCGTAGAAATAGATACGTCAAATTGCGTGTCATATACGTATCTGGAAAATATCTGGAAGTATTGGTATCCGATACGTGTTTGATACAGATTCTTTGTCTCACATGAAATATCTGTGCTTCATAGTATAGAAGTAGTTGACCTAGATTATCTTCTATAAAGTTTCAAAGTAGTATTAGAATAAACCTTCAACTCTCTAGATGGGGCATACAAGGGTCATGCCTCAATTTGTATTTTGTTGGGGTCGGACTTGGCCAGACCGACGGTCAGCATCTCTTTCTACGCCCAAATATGTATATAAAACAAAAGATCGAAAAGTCTCACGATACTACAAAATTCAATTATGTTAGATCGTTTAATTTTAATATCAAATATGTTAAGAACTTATTCAAGAACATAATGAATACAAATATAAAAATACGAAATTTGCATATAATCCAACCTAATTATTATTATTTTTCTAATTCGACAATTATGGAGTTAGGAGATTGAAGAGTGATGACAATAACTATCTTATCCACTTAATTAAGATTTTTTATCTTATAATAAAAGGTGAAAATATTCTAATCGCAAACCTTCATCACCAATGTCATTTTGAGTGATGCTGTTAACATATGTATTCAATGGTTATTTGCCAACATGCACGTGACTTAGACTTGGGTGTAAGAAGATATTTAATCCTTATCAGTTTTGGATAAAAAAAGAATCTCGTTCCAAAAATAAAATTGAAAAAGAAAAAACAGAAAAAGGAGAAACTTAAGGAAACTGACGGTTAAATGAGAAGTTGCAAGTGCAGCGGCATGGGGAACTGGCAACCTCGAGATCGAAATTGAAGGTGAAATTCAGCGGCACTCCAACTAAACCTCAACCAACTCCTCTTTCTCAATTCATCACTCTTCCCCTTTTATTTTTTCAATTCAATTTCATTTCATTCTTCCAAAGTTTTTTTTTTTTTTTTCCCAATTCTTTAGCCATTATGAACGCTCTAGCTGCTACCAATCGGAATTTCCGGAATGCCGCCCGGATTCTAGGTCTGGACTCCAAGATCGAGAAGAGCCTTTTGATCCCCTTCAGAGAAATCAAGGTTATTCTTCTATTCTTGTTTTTATTTTGATTTTAGAGGCTATCATTTGTTTTGGCTTGTGATGATCGTCCAACAGGTTGAATGTACGATTCCGAAGGACGATGGGAGTTTGGTGTCGTATGTTGGGTTTAGGGTACAACATGACAATGCCCGTGGCCCTATGAAAGGAGGAATCAGATTCCATCCTGAGGTGATTGAATTTTTCATTTTACTGCTTCTGTTGAAGTGATGGCATCTGTTTTTGTTGGCTGCTGATGTTGATTGATTTAATAGTTTCTTTTTCTTTTAAATTAATGTTTTGATCGCTTGTGTAGGCTTTGTTCTTTTCTATTTTGTCTTATTTGTTTTGCAAGTGAAGATGTCTTTTTAGGTTGTTTTGGTTTCTTGCATAATAGTTGTTGACATGTCAAACACTATCAACAATTTTAGTCTACATTTCCAAAAAAAAAAAAGAAGAAAGAGAGAAAGAAAAAGCCCAAAAATAAGTATGTCTCAATCGTTAATACATGTTTTCTTTTTCTTGGGTTCGGAGGCTCGAATTACCAAACCACATTTGTTGTACTAAGAAAATGATTTTTTTGCTATTGTTGTTTTAGTTATTGTGTTTTCCATTCATAAATTTTGCTTATAAATGACCAGAAATTATTTTCTAAAATTTGGTAGTGTTTGCTTGTTTGGTTATAAAGTGATTTACTTGAAACCATTTTTTTTCAAGAGGCATATCGAACACGCTTTGGTTTTCCATTCTCATTTTCAATAGAGTTTTCTTACATCTAATTTAAAGATCTTTACAAAAATTTTATGATGTTTTGGCAATAGCATCCATAGTTATTTTGGAAATTCAAATTTGAAGTGCTTTGTGTGAAAGTGCTTGAAAAGTGCTTTTGGCTCACAATGAAGCAGGTGTCAAATCATTTGTTATTAAATACTTTTTACTAAAATTGTTGTAATTAAAAAACTCAAGCATTTATTTTACGCACACTCTCAAGCACACCTTTAGTGTTTATCAAGAAAGTACTGCACTTAAAAAGTTCCACTTCCAAAAAGTCATCTTAATAGAAGTGAGATTTGCAAGGCCTTTTCTGTGCTTATATGCAAGCGCTAATCTCTAACACACCTTTTTGCATTCAAATACTTGCAACAATTAGGAGTGATAAAAGTACTGATATTATACAAAGTTGACTATCAAAATCTGTTACTATAATGTTTACCCTTCAGCTTTACAAGTACTTTTCTACGAAGTACTATCATAAGAGACACTTATACTGTTTCCATACGAATTTTCTCCTAATGGACTACTGAATTGGTCAATTGTGCTACTAAAGGTTGACCCTGATGAAGTAAATGCTCTGGCTCAACTAATGACATGGAAGACTGCGGTAGCAGATATTCCTTATGGAGGTGCAAAGGGTGGGATTGGATGCACTCCACGAGAGTTAAGTATGAGCGAGTTGGAACGTCTGACTCGTGTATTTACTCAGAAGATTCATGATCTCATTGGCATACATACTGACATTCCAGCACCAGATATGGGCACAAATGCACAGGTTTAGTTCAGATAGTTTAAAGGTTTAATAGTATCCTTCATTTTTCTTGAGGTGCTTCAAATATCTTCAGCAGGATGATTATGCTTAGACTTTTCTGCTGCTGCTATGAATTTGAAGCCAAATGATTTGTGCAGACTATGGCTTGGATTTTGGATGAGTATTCTAAGTTTCATGGTCACTCGCCAGCTGTGGTAACTGGGAAGCCAATAGTAAGTAATCAAGACTTGAAAATTCAAGAAACTGCTGTGTTTGAAGAATATCATTTTGAATTGATTTTGACCCCTTGCTCTTAATTTTTAGGACCTTGGTGGTTCCCTTGGTAGAGATGCTGCAACCGGGCGCGGTGTTGTTTTTGCTACAGAAGCTTTGCTTGCCGAACATGGAAAGAAAATCAAAGATTTGACCTTTGTCATTCAGGTGCATTGAAATTCAAACTTGCAAACTTAAGGGTCATGTTGACAATACTTTGTGTTTTCTTTGAAATGATTCAGCATCTCAATTGAAGAAACCTCTATGAACTGCAATTAACAGGGATTTGGTAATGTGGGATCTTGGGTAGCAAGACTTATCCATGAAAGAGGAGGAAAAGTTGTTGCAGTGAGTGATATCACTGGTGCCGTAACGAATCCAAATGGGATTAATGTACCTGACCTGCTTAATCACAAAGAAAAGACCAATAGTCTAGTAAATTTTCAAGGTGCAGATGGCTTGGATCCAAACGAACTTCTAGTTCATGAATGTGATGTTCTTATCCCATGTGCTTTGGGTGGAGTTTTAAACAGGTCTACCATCATTTTCATCCACAAAATTCTCCTTTGCTGTCAAATAATTTTAATACTCTTGCATACTTTAAAGATTCATGTTATATTTGAATTATAATTCTAACCAACTTGTACTTTTATGACGTCGGTTTATGAGGTAATTTCTGCAGCTTATAGTGCCTAGCTAATTCCATTTTTTCCAAGTGAAGGGAAAATGCTGCTGGTGTGAGAGCAAAGTTTATAGTAGAGGCAGCCAACCACCCTACTGATCCAGAAGCAGATGAGGTAATGTTCATTATTAACCTTGGATTTACACTTATGCTTATTATTATATTTGTGACAGTTCTAATTTCGTTGCTACAGATTCTATCTAAAAAAGGAGTCATAATACTCCCTGACATCTATGCAAATGCCGGTGGAGTCACCGTTAGCTACTTTGAGTGGGTTCAGGTAACAAGCGAACCAAACATCAAAACCTCCACACTTCAATTATAGGTTTAAATTATATTTTATTCTTCTTATGTTTTATGGTTCCTGAGTTTTCAATATTTTATTTTTGTTGTATCAAGTTTCAAATGTATACCATTCATCAAATAACTGAAGAACAAATATCTGAAAGAATAGGAACTAAAACAGAATAAGCATGAAAGTTTAGGAAGTAGAATAGAATCTAATATATTTGATATGTTAATGAACAAGGACATTATCAAAGTACTATGCAAATCTAGACAACAATTCACAATATGTTCCCCAACTAATTTACTTCATTTCTTTGATAACTTCATTGATTTCTTTGATCTCAAAGGGGGAAAACCAACATAATACTCAGCTAATTGGTGTATAATTCTAGCTAAAAGGTGTGTTTATGAAACTTTGCAGAATATTCAGGGATTCATGTGGGATGAAGAGAAGGTGAACAAAGAGCTTCAAAGGTACATGACAAGAGCTTTTTATAATATCAAGAGCATGTGCAAATCACATGCTTGCAATCTTCGTATGGGTGCTTTCACTTTAGGTGTCAACCGTGTGGCACGTGCTACCCTCTTGAGGGGTTGGGAGGCCTAGAATTAGATGGATTACCACACCACTAGTATTTTCTAGGGTTACTTTCACTTCCTAGTTCCTATCTCATTTTCACTCTTCTCTTTAAGTGCTTAGATTACCAGCACTTGCATGCTGAAATTAACTGTTGATTAAATTATTAACATTATTCACAAATTTTAGTAAAATTTATCACCACTTTAGCTTGAGGAACCCTTTTCTTAAATATATTGGATGGTTCCACCAGTCTCTTGTTTGGTTCTTCATTTTCATTGTTTTTGGTTGTCTTGGTTTAAAAGACTTCACTGCTCTTCGTAAAATATGTTTCATTTTTTATGAAAATAATAGAGATAAGGAATTGGTGAAAAAGCATTTTTGGTCTACATTGAGTAACAATTTAATCTCTGCACTTTTGATTGTAATGATGTCCATCAAAATAATGATAAAAGGCTCCTCTGGATAGTCATTTAACAATGCCTTAAGCAATATTTTCCACTCATATTTTCAAAAGATAACATAGAGAATAAGAGGACATATTTTGTTATTGTCCACACAGTAATGTTTAAGCATTCTTGAGTAAATATGAAATAACCGCATAACTGTGAGAAATCTGTCTATACAAGTTCTTGGACAAAGTTTTTGAAAGAAATTTGATAAAGGAGAGGTGTAGAGCACTTTCTTGTAGTAAATGAAATGACTTCACTTAAGGTCTATTTAGATTGACTTGAAAAAAATATTTTTTAAAACAATCATTTTTTTAAACACCTTTTATAAAAATTAATTAAAATACACTCGAAAAATGATTTATTTTTTAAATTAAACACCTAAAACATATTCCAAATACAACTTGAATTATAACCAAAATGCAGACGTGGAGTATTTGAGATGATTACTAGGGCAAGCTATGTTTAGTCTTGAAGTGAAACAATGACAAACCGAAGGCAAAAAAAAGAATCGATAGTTTCAATGGCTTTGAGGGGAAAAAAAGCTTTGAGAGTAGTCAATGGCAAAAGAATTGATAGTTTCAAAGCCAAATTTGAAACTTAAGTCTCACAAATGACACAACTTTCAAGGATGCACGTCACACGTCTAGGTGAAAACTTATCAATAATAATTACCTAAAGTTTTTTAACTCATTCTAGTTTACTCAATGTATAATTTTTAAAAATTTAAAGATTCTCTCACTAATTCCCAAGTATTCAAATATTCATTTAGTTTATGAATCAATCTTAATGGCTACGTTAGTATTAGATTGTTTTGAAACCGAAATACTTGAAACAAAGGATGAGAGGCTCTTGGGTAACTTTCTTAAAAGGTGAAAATAACATAAGCTAAACTTCATTAGACATCATATCTAAAGAAAACATCCTCAAAGGCAAGTATTTATGTAGGCATCCAAAGTTAGACCGCATTAATGGTAGATTATCTTAGACATAAATACTTGAAACAAAGAAATAAAAGGCTCTTTAGACATAAAAATCTAAAGAAAACATCCTAAACGGCAAGTATTCATACAGTCATCCATTTACGAAACCCAAAAACAAATTTTCAATAATAGAAAACTAAAAACCAAATGGTCATAAAGGAAGCCTCAGCTTTCGTCTCTTTGAATCAATGACAGTAGCTTTCAATTTATATCTATCTTCTTTATTGATGTAATGAAAGGAAGGGTTTAAGTATGGATATTTAGGACTTTTTCCAAAAAATATTGGCAAAAAGTAGATACTCTTAAAATTATTGGTAAAAAGATAGGGTTAGTTCCTTGTCTTATTCATTTCAGTCTCTTGAACAGACTAACTCAACAAAAACAATTGTGTGACATTTTTTTAAAATAAATTCTCTTTCTAATTTGAGTTATAAATCTCATTTCACCTTTTATTTTCACCATCCTTTCCAAACTCAATCTCTCTCAAATTTTTATTCTTTTTTAGCTAGATAAATTTATTCTTTTTTTCTCATATAATTTAATTAAATTAAAGAATGATGGTTTTTAAATATAGAAAAATGAACTAAAATATTTACAAAATATAGCAAAATTTTAAAACTATATAGACGTTGATAGACATTGATAGATCTCTATCGGTGTCTATCATTATGATAGTTCTAAAATTTTGCTATATCTTGTAAATATTTTCAATAGTTTTATAATTTGAAATATTTTTTCATTAAATAATTTCCATATTTTTATTCCATCGTTTTATTGAAATAAAATAAATTTTCCTTTTCGCAATGTATAACCATCTTTGTTTTATAACTTTGAAAAACAAATCAAATAAAATGTTCAATATTAGATTCAATAATATAAAAATCAAGACATAAAAGTGTATTGTAAATTTAATTTATACACAGATGTTAATTTAAGTTCCAAGATATTTTTTCAAGAAAGAAAAATTATAATATTATTACCATCGACACAATTAAAACTATTGATTTCTTATTTTTACTCTATATTATAAATGATAGTAATGAGAATAATATAAAAATATTTTCTAAATAAACATCGTCTATGCACACACCGTCAATTGATTGAATCATTAAGAAATTTAAATTCAAAACATAAAATTGAAACCTAAACCCTAAATTAAAATTTCAAACCATAAACCTTAATGAATAAAAATATGGTTATTATTTAATTTAATTATAATCAACACAATCGCCAATTGACGCCTTGTTTGAAAAATTAAAAAAATTAAAAATACACTATTGTTGGTATTTTATTTCTTCGGTATATATTTGATTGTGATGTCATGAGAGAACGAAAAAATAAAATATTATTTTGTTTATTTAATTATTAGAGACGCATTCCAACAAAGGCAGAAAGAAAAATCTCTCCCTAAATAGTTTGAAAATACTCTTTTTTTTTTATCCAATTAAATTCTAAAATTCCCCTATTTCTCTAATTAATCAAAAAAAAAAAAAACCCTATATAGAAAAATGTTTATACTCTATTACCCTTTTCATCTCGATTTTGAAATGAAAGTCGGGCAGAATAATCAAACGAAGATTCCACACGCTTTGCTTCTCCCGCCCGCAGAAATCGTACTTCGTGGATTTGGCTTGAAGTTCATCTAATTATCGATTATCATTTTTTAGTTTTGTTTGTTTCTCTTAATCTTAAAAAAAAAAAATCAAATAAAGATGGCTAAAAATAAATTTGGAGGATGAAACTAAAAGTGGAGTTGTATTAAGGTCACATTTATCTCAAATTAAATGTAATTTATCCATGGTAATCTGAAAAGTAGATTCTATTTAATTATATTTGTTGTTGTTTACTATGTTCCATAATCGTAATGAACTATGGAGTCTGCATTCAAATCTGGAATGAAAATGTGAAAGTCTAATTGAGGAATAAAGGGTGCTCATTCTGATTCTGTTTAAAAATTTATGTGAGATTCACTATCATAATTGTTACTATTATAGATATTATTACGATTACAATATGAGAATTATGAATTTAAAGAAATCTAATTACGTTTGTGATTGAAATCCATTACGACTTATCCATTAATAATATAACACTATGATTATACTAATTTCATTATAAATTGATAAACGCGGTCTAAAGTCTTTTAACGCTCCCACCAAAAATCCTGCATTACCATTATCAATCAAATATTACTTCTAAACTGTGAAATAGGTAAATGGCCATTTTCATAGCCAATAAAATAAAAAATATTAAAGATTAATTATCGACTATATAAGTTTAGGTCTTAAATCTTTTGAATTTTTATAATTGACCTTGAATTTTAAAACTATAAATTTTCAATTTTATATTCAATAAATTTTTTAATTTTCAATTTTGTGTCTAATATATGTCATTGGCTTAGTGAACATTTTTTTAACCTTACATAATAAAAACAAAATTGAAAGACTAGAGTTTCATTACATCAATTAATTTTTAAAAAGTTTGAATATATCAAAAACCTACTAGATACAAAATTGTAAGTCGAAGTACCTATTTTATATTTTTAAAATTTAATGATGACCTATTAACACAAATTTGAAAGTATGGAACTAAATAAACACTAGCTTGAGAGTCCAAAGTCTCAACTTCAAATTTAGCTAGATATTATTCATATTAAAATCTTTTAGCAAAAAACGGTACTTAAATTGGGAGAAACGATCACTTTAGTCTCTCAATATTTAGGAAAACATTTAGGAATAGGTGTGTTTGGCCCTCAAATTTTAATTTGGTGATACTAAGCCTTTTAGGGGCCATTTGGATTGAGGTTTTCTCAATACCCAGGAATTAAGGACATCTGGGAATTATATGTCTGGGAATAAAATTACAGGGAATCAAAGATGACTATTTTTTGTTGTGCATGAGAAAACAATGTCTGGGAATAGTTTGTGAGAATTAAAAAAAAAAATTGAGATTGTCCCTATTCAGAATTTATAGTGAACCACGTATATCTGTGTGTCGATCTTCTCTATCTCTACGTTCCTTTTTTTGTGTTCTTTAATTGTCAATTTCGTAACAATATGACCACTTAAATTATCTACACGATCGCTTAAATTATCTACATGATCGCTGAGTAACAAAATGCTATACGATCGCCTACCCAATGCTATATGATCGCCTACTACTATACGATCGCTTACCAAATACTATACGATCGCTGAGCTCGGCTACACAATCACTTAGCTCTTCTACATGATCGTTGAATAACAAAATGTTATACAATCGTCTACCTAATGCTATACAATCATCTACCAAATGCTATACGATCGCTTACCAAATGCTACACGATCGCCTAGCTCTGCTACACGATCGTTGAGCTCTGCTAGACGATCGAGTAACAAAATGCTATATGATCGCCTACCCAATGCTATACGATCGCTTACTCAATGTCATACGATCACTTATCAAATGCTACACGATCGATAAGCAACAAAATGCTATACGATCGCCTACCCAATGCTATACGATCGCCTACCAAATGTTATACAATCACTTACCAAATGCTACACGATCGCTAAGTAACAAAATGCTATACGATCGCTTACCAAATGCTACACGATCACTTACCAAATACTACACGATTGCTAAGTAACAAAATGCTATACAATTTCACGGCTAGAAGGAAGGAAAATCGTGGTAAGAAGCGGAGGAAGAAATGAAAACCCACACTTCTCAATGGGTATGCAATTCCTTCATTTGTGTGGGTAAAAGATATCTAGGAATTGCCTTTTCCAAGGTAAATAAACAAATCCCACAAACCAAACATGGGCTTTGTAAACTCATTCCCATTCCCACCCTCTTTTTCCTCCAATCAAACGGCCCCTTAGTTTTGAAAAATAGGTTTGAAAAGTTTCTATTCCCATTCACAGCATTAATTAGGTTTTTTCAATTATTTTAAATATTGAAAAATTATAAATTTATACCAACTTTAAAAGTGAATCAACTAAAACTCTAAATTTATGATTGCATCAATTCAAACTCTAAACTTCCATAATTTTATCAATTTACACCTTTTATATTTCATTCAAATAACATCGTGTGAAACATATAAATTATAGAAAATTTGCAATGGGTGACAATATCAAAATAAGATGTTACAACCATATCTTCCATATTTGATATTTTACAGCTATGGCAAAATCTGAAAATCTGAAAATTGTTTGATTTTTTAATCTACAATTGCCCCTTGCATTTTTTTTCTTATCATTTTTCATTTTCTTTGCATCAGGCGTGTTATTTTGAATCATCCCTTGCTTATGTGGCACATTTTAGCATCTTATTTCCACATTTAGGTACAGTTTGAAAAAAACTTCACTCTCTACTCCAATGGTGGAATTAATCCCAATCTCTCACTCTCAAACCTCAATAATCACATATATTTCTCTTCCTCTCCTCCCATTATCTTCTTCCAATCGTTTAAGGTCACACCGAATTGTTTTAATAACATGACAGAAACATAAGCAGAAGACTAGGGTTATGATTCATATCTTTAATAGTGGTGTCAATAATGTGGTTATCGATGAAAGTGGCGAATGCTTTGAATCTAAAATTGATTACAGAGAGTTGGAGTCGTGGCTGATGGCAGATGGTGTCAAATCATATTTTATTTATTCATTATTCCTAAATTATAGTTGTAAAGGAAGAGTATTTAGAAACTAAACCAACCAAACAAATAAGGGATTTAGAATCCCAATAATACCCTGAACTAGAACTCCTTTCCAGAAGCCTTCCACCCCTTACTTGGAAACTCAGACAAAATCCTCATCTGAAAAATCAAGAACACAAAGGAATAAAAAAGATTTAACCACTAATTCACACTCCATTGCAACTCTAACACACAATTCATTGAAAAAATTCAAGGTACCAATCCAATCCTAACTATAGAATATCAAATAAGTCAAGATCGAAATCAAATTACAAGATGGATCTAGTAGAAGAAACACAAAATCCATAATCCAAGAAAGGGGAAAAGCAAAATTACATACTCGGAAGACTGAAAAGTGAATCAAATTCTTGAGCTACGGATTGGCATAGGAAAAAGGGTGGAAAATAAACATGTTGCCAGTGGAGAGTGGAGAGTGAAGAGAGGCGACATGAATAAATAAATATGATTTAACAATCTCAAAATACTTACTATCAAAAAGAAATTGCATGACAATCAGATAGCAATAACAAAGTACATAGTATCAAACAGAAATTAAATAGTAATCAAATAGTAGTCAATACCATATAGTAGTCAGACAACATTCACATAGTAATCGGTACTATTAATAATCATCATCAAATAGTAATTAGACAACAATTAAACAGAAATCAGTATTTGACAATAATCAACCAACAATGAAATAGAAATAAATATCATTGGCATTTAATATCAGATTGTAGTTAGAAAACAATCAAATAACAATCGGTATCATTGATAATTAAATAACAACCAATATTAAATATCAATTTAACAAAAAGCAGATAGTAAAACAATATTGTTAATAATCTAAGCAATCAAATAACAATCAAACAGTAATTAGACAACAATTGGATAAGAATTAGTTTTTTTTTTCTTTTTTATACTTTTCACATTCAACAATTAGTGGGTCGGACTGTTTTGCTATTTTCTGCAAATTTTAAAATAGGGAGACACGAGCCTAATTTTTGTATTACTTTTTTATAATAATGCAATTGCCCCTAAATTATAATGGTATCAATTAAAATCCTAAATTGTCATAAATCAAACAATTTAGACTCTTTATCAATTTTACCTTTGAAAATTGTCCATACATCAATCATTACACTTATGTAGCTTCTTCAAATATTGGATTAACAAAATGGACGATTAGAATTATGAACGATTTTTTAAGGAAATCTCGACTGAGTGTCTAAAGTGATTTGCTACTAAACTTTTTGAGTGTGTTTGTCCCAAGGAGTTGGGAAGTCGGAATTGAGAAATAGGAGCTGTGAACTCTACTCTTATTTGACCCAAGGAGTTGGTGGGTCCCACTATTAAAAATATCAATTTTATATTCTATCAACTTATTACATTGTGGGTCCCAGGAGTTCACAACTCCTTAGACTTGATTGATAACTCTTTACTTTTCACTATTTCACTTCTTACCCCAAACACCCCTTGAGAGTTTAATTGATAAATTATAAGTTTCACACAATATTTATTGAAACAAAATATAATAAAAGTATTTAAATTGATACAAAAAGTAGTTTGAGATGTTAATCAATACACCTCAATGTTTAGAGGTATAAATTAATATTTTTCCTAAATTTATAAATTAAAAAAAATAATCTCACTTCTCTTTTTCTTCCCCTCTTTCACCGTTGTTTTCCTTTTTCATTTTCACTTTTGACAAATGGTACAAAAACCAAAAAAAAAAAATGAAATTGATATTTACAAATTTGTCCATTCAAATTGAAAAAGGAAACAAATTCACTAAAATGAACCAAGCTTAAAGCTAAATTCACAGTCACAACTTGAGTTCTCATCAAAATGAAGAGACTACCGAAAGAAAGTTCAGTTCTATTGGCTCTCTTAGCCATGGTGCTCCTCCAATTTTGTCGCTTAAAAATTCCAACCACCGCTTGCATCCAAAAGAAGCGGAAGCTCTTCTTCAATTCAAGTGAAGTTTTGATGATCCTTATCATCGCTTAGCTTCATGGAATAGAACTCATGGCTAGAATTTCCTCTTTTTTCTTTTTTCAGGTTTGCATGAATCTATGTTCTGTAAGATAATCTTATATATATAGAATTCATCCATGCAAATGAATTTGATGAGAAATTGACACTCAATTTCTGATTAAATCACATGACTAGATGTTAAGTAAATTGTTGGAAACGGTAGGGCCCTCAGAACGACGAACTGTAAACCGTCAAGGCACGGTGGTCAAACGAAGAGCAAAACCTGCAAAACAAAAACTCGTTATAGGCTGAGTCGCGGAGCTCGCTCTCTTTAAGACGTTTCGTGGCTCTGCCCAAGTGTGTAAGCAGGTCTGAAAATTGCCACGTCGTCCTCAAGATAAAACAGTCAAATGAAAATCGATCGGAAATGCACCGTTCCTGATCGGAACTTACACCCTCTAAACTCACTGCTCGGAAAGCTAAGATGGAGGAGGAGAGAAAAATGAAGTTAGGAATTAAGAAAATGAATTTTGTGTTTTACGAACTGCTGAAGGTCTCGCCTTTTATAGGCTTTCAGCGTCGAACAGTAAGGAGCGAAACGTGTGCGGACGTTACGGATGGGCGGATGAAACAGAACGGGATGGACCATTTTCCCTTTTTTCGGTTAAAAATAATCATCACACACACGTGCACCTCGCCCGACTATTTTTCCCTTTTTTTGGTTAAAAAAATAATTAAAATAATATTTTTTATTAAAAATAATCATCACATGCACCGCGCCCGACCGGACAGACGACAACGCGCGTGTGGGATGTTCATTGAACCCACATTGGTCTATCTCCTCACTCCCTCCAAAACATGGATACCCCTTGGGGCCCAAACCCAAAACACAAGGTTGGAGTACATAAAGGAGACTTTCAACACCAAATTTTCTAATGTGGGATTCTCCAACCAAAAAAGTTGGTTCCCTCTTTGTTTTAAAAGTTAAATTTTCACCCAACAATCCTCCACTTGGAAAAATAAAAGGAAAAGAGAGAAAAGATTTTCATCGAGCAGTTTCAATCTATACAACATTGTGCATAAGCAAAGGTGTCTTACGACTTGAACCTTTACATAGTGTAGATGATTCAGAATATACTAGAGTAACCCTTAGTTTTGAACTCTATCTCTAACAGCATCTCACACAGAGTGTCATTAGGGTATAGTACGAAAGCCCGTGCTTTTAAGGCCTAGTAGGTGAATCTCGGTTTAGTGAATGCTCTAGAGAGTTTGCCTAAAAACTTCATAGGAAGCGGCCTTCACTTCCACATTCACACAGGTGAATCTATCTAGGGTACTCCTGTAGTTGGGTACCCCACTTGTCATCAAATATAAATCTCATTAAAACTGAGTTCAACCTTTCTTACACTTCAGGATATCATGCTCAGACTTTAAGTTATAGGAATGAAACTCTGTGTTTGGTTTAGCATGATTCACTATATATCATTCGTGATCAGTTATTACCCGTTGAACCTGTTTATTAGGATCTCCAGTCTACAGGTTGGGTTTTCCTCACTATGATTCATTTTTCGATAGGATGAGTCACATCCTTTCTGAGGTTCTGAAAATCTTTTCTCTGGTCAGTCCTTTTGTCAAAGGATCTGCCAAATTTTTATTAGTCCGTATGTGATCCACGCTAACTGCACCAGTAGTGAGAAACTCTTTAATGGTACTGTGCTTACGACATATTTGACATCTCTTTCCGTTGTAGTAACGGTTCTGAAATTTTTCGATTGCTGCAGTACTATCGCAATGGATCAATATGGTTGGTACCGGCTTTTCCCATAAGGGAATCTCTGATAGTAGACTTCTAAGATAGCCTGCTTCTTCACTAGCTGTCGCTAGTGCTATATTTCTGACTCCATCGTAGATTGGGCTAAAATAGTCTGTTTCTTGGACTTCCAAGAGACAATTCTGCCAGCTATATTAAAGATATAGCCACTTGTAGCCTTTGAATCATCTGAAAGAGAGTTCCAATCAGCATCGCTAAACCCTTTTAGGACAGCGGGAAACTTTTGATAATGTAATCCTAGGTTTTGGGCTTTCTTTAAGTATCTCATGACCCTTTCTATAGTATTCCAATGCTCTTTACTAGGTCTACTTGTAAACCTGCAAAGTAGTCCTATAGCATAAGCTATGTCAGGCCTAGTGTAGTCGGCAGCGTATCTAAGACTTCTTATGATGCTCGCATACTCAGATTGATTAACACTGTCACTAGTGTTCTTGAACAACTTGACACTAAGGTCATAAGGAGTACAGGCTGGTTTACACTCAAAGTAATTATATTTCTTTAGAATCTTTTTTATATAATGAGATTAATCTAAAGAAATTTTGTGACACCCTAAATATTTATACATTTATTTATAAAAAAAAAACAAAGAGAGAAAAAAAAAGAGTTGATAGTTAATTAAGGAAAAAGAGAAAGGGAATTAGGGTTATAAATGAGGGTTGGGGATCCTCGGGCTGCATGCAAAAGAAAAAAATAAAAGAAAAGAAAAATTCTTTTTCTTTTTCTCTTTATCTTCATCTACACCCCCTACTAGTCGCCGCCGCCACTAGGGTTTTCTTCTTTTCTTCTTTTTCCAGCCAACCTCCTACTTTCAGCCGCGTTCGTCTTTGCCGTCAACCAAGCCTGAAGTTGCCGAAGCCATTGAAGTCGCGAGGCGCTCTTCTTCGACGTTGACCAAGCCCGAAGCTGTCGAATGCTGAAGCCACTGAAGTCGCGAGACATTCATCTTCGCCGTCGATCTAAAACGGCAGTCGAACAGCCGAAGCCGCGACTCGGAGCCGCGTCGCTCTCTCTCTCGACCGCGTTGTCCTCTCCGTCCGCCTGTCACCGGTTTTGGTCGCCATCGGATCACGGCGGTTCTGACTGATCTATTTGTTGGGGTAAGTTTCAGTTCCCTTTTTGGCAGCCCATTGTCATTTGGGATTCTTGGGCCTAAGCTAACCTTCACCCATGGACTTTGTGGTTGGTTTCAGGAACGTGTGGCGGTGAAGGAAGTTTTCGAGTGGAGTAAAGGTTTGTTTTGGGACAATTTGTTATCCCGAGGTAAGTGGTTTATTGCCGGTTTTGCCCTAAGATCTTGATAAGCCTGCTGAAAAATTCTTATGTCACTGTATAGAGTAAACTATGGTAAAATTTGATGTACGGTTAACTATGCTAAAGTTTGATCTATGGGAATACTGTGGTAAAGTTGGATGTATGAGTAGATTGTGATAATGTGATAAGGTTGGATGTATGAGTAGACTGTGATAAGGTTTGATATATGAGTAGACTGTGATAAGGTTTGATGTATGGGTAACTGTGATAAGGTTTGATGTATGGGTAACTGTGATAAAGTTGATGTATGGGTAACTGTGATAAAGTTTGATGCTGATTTATGGCCTTAATTGCATGCTTATGTCTGTCTGAGGTTTTAATGACTGCTAGTTCCAGGATTCATGATTGTATGCTTGTGTCCATATGAGATTTTAGTGACTGTTATTGTTACCATTGGGCTATGCACATTACATGTTGTGAGTTTTCGGGCCTACACCCTATGCTTATATACGGTGTCCTTTTTGGGATCACCACTTGTGTTTATGCCTGTGACCTTTGTGTCACTACTTATGAAAGCGTACCTTCGGGTTCGCCCCTTATGCCTATGCCTATGATGCCCTTGTGCATTTTGATCAATGGAAAGACTAACATATCACTGAGTGGGCCCAATAGTGGGTCGCTTACTGAGTATACTTTTATGCTCACTCTTTTTTTCCCCTATTTTTCAGGTAAGGGTAATGATAGACCAGCGCATGACAAGAAAGATCCGTGACCTGGCCATTAGGACGACTTGCTGCTTCCGCACTTAATATCATGTTTTGGAGTCTAGTTTAGGAGTTAGGCATTTTAAACTCTCATGCAAAATTCATTAATTTTATTATTTGACTATTTAATTGTTTTCATTTTAAAGTTGGGTTTAGGGGTATCCCGAACGGTAAATTTTTATTTTATTTTATTTTTGTTTTAGTTTAATTATTATTATTTAATTATTTTTTCTTCTCTTTGCTCATTTGAGCACTATTAAATAAAATTTCGGCTCTTTTATTGGATTGTTTAGAAAAAAATGTGCGGTTACGCCTATGCATGCATGAAGTAGCGTCCTAGACATAAGTAGGAAAGTAGGGTCGTTACAATTAGTATCAGAGCCTAAGTTTTAGGTTCTGTAGACTGACTTACATCGTGAGTCCAATCTATTCCCTATGGCCACAAATGGATCTTTTTTCATTGCCAGGTATGTTGTTTAAAGTCCTTTAGGGAAATATATATGAAATCTTACCTGATGTACAGTCGTTTGATGGTTTACCCTACTAGCGTGTATTAAAGCGTTGCGTGTGGTCACCAGGTATGGCGCCACGAACTAGAGGAAAGGGCAGTCGAGGCAAAAAAGTAGTTGAGGAGTGGGACCCTGACCTGCAAAAACCCGAGGTGCAGAGCCAAGAGGTGCGGGACCCGCCACCTCGTGACCCTTCTAGGTCAACTTGGCAAAAGGTTAAACCAAGAAGAAGGCCTCGAGCTTTGACTGTGCCCCCGCCAGGACCGTCATCCTCAGAAATTCCAGTAGAATATACGGCTATGCCTGCAACTATTGGGAACGTCGTCACGCAAGCCGTTGTAGGACAGCTAAGGAGCATGGTGGCCGAATAGATACCCAACATGCACAGTCACAGCAGGCGCCATCCTCTACAGTTCTGTTACCACCAATTCAGAATCAAGATAGGGCCACGAGTCAGACCATGGCAGGCCCTTCTTTTGAAGCTGGATACCTACGAGATTTCAAGAAGTATGATCCCCCGACGTTTAACGAGTTCCTAAAAGACCCCACAAATGCAAAATTATGGTTGTCTACTATTGAGGGGAATTTTAGTACATGAGGTGTCCAGAAGAGCAGAAGCTGCAGCATGCCGCTTTCGTTCTCATCGATAATGCCAAGCATTGGTGGCGCTCGGCTGAGAGAATGATAGAAGCTAGTGGAGGCCAAGCCACGGAGACCAGTTTAAGGAGTGGTTTTAGGAGAAGTACTTCTCTTTTCATGTGAGGTACAACAAGCGAGCTGAGTTCATAAACTTGAAGTAGGGGACCATGACAGTAGAAGAGTTTGACAAAATGTCTTGCTTTGCCCCTAACCTAGTGTCTATCGAAGCAAAGAGGGCTGAAAGGTTTTTGGCAGCCCATTGTCATTTGGGATTCTTGGGCCTAAGCTAACCTTCACCCATGGAATTTGTGGTTGGTTTCAGGAATGTGTGGCGGTGAAGGAAGTTTTCGAGTGGAGTAAGGGTTCGTTTTGGGATTCTATTTAGGACATAAGACACGGTAAGGATGATTTCACCCCACCAATAAGACGTGGCTTCTGAACTAAGTAAAATAGCAACTACTAGCTCAGCTAAAGTTCTATTTTTCCTTTTGGCTTCTTCGTTCATTTCAGAAGAATAAGGTGCGGTCTTTTCGTGTATTATTCCATGTGAGTTAAAGAATTCATTAAAACTATCAGAGTCGTATTCGGTTCCCCTATCACTACGAAGTCTTTTAACTTTTCTATTAAACTGATTATCTATTTCATAAACAAAAAGTTTGAAGGCATCAAAAGCACCACTTTTGTTTTTCAGCAGGTATACAAAAGTAAAATCAGAGCAATCGTCAATAAAAGTAATGAAATATCTTTTACTGTTCCTAGTCAATATGCCATCAAATTCACAGACATCAAAATGAATCAAATCTAGAGGCTCAGAATTTCTAAGTACAGATTTATGCGGAGTTTTAGTAATTTTAGTTTGACTACAATACTCACATTTATCAAAATCATTCGTGGATAACTTAGGTATCATTTTCAACCTAATCATGTTACTAATTTTTATTCACATGATAGAGTCTAACATGCCAAATATTCATAGAACACAACATATAAAAATAAGATTTCATTTTATTAAAGTCTAAACTTAATTTCAACATTCCCTCAGTTGCATACCCTTTCCCTACAAATACATTATTTTTTGTAAGGGTATATAGGTTTGCCCCTATAGTTTGAGTAAACCCGACTTTTTTGAAGAGATAGCCCGAAACCAAATTCTTTCGTATCTCCGGAGTGTGCAGAACGTCCTTCAACGTGAGGGTCTTCCCAGAGGTAAACTTCAGTTCCACCTCGCCGGTTCTAAAACTTTCGTGGAGTGGTGATCTCCCAACAGAATATTCTTATCCTTAGTTTCAGTATAAGTTTTAAATAGACTAAGGTCTTGACAGACATGACGCGTCGCGCCAGTGTCTATCCACCACCTTTCACAACCACCGATCACATTTACTTCTGTGATCATGGCGACTAACGGTTCTTCTGTCAGGTTTGCCTGACCAGCAGGACAATGTCTGTTTCTACAGTTCCTAGCCATGTGCCCAGGTTTATTACAATTAAAGCAGATGAACTATACCATTTCTCCTAAAGGGGGCTTCTGTTTTTTCTATTGATTCTGGTTGCTAGAGCCACGGTTCTGACCTTTCCTCTCTGTCCCCTTAGGTTTTTTGTCAGGTTTTATCACGGTAGAGGCAGGTTTCCTAGGTACTGCGTTCACCTCCTCCCTCTGGTCCGATTTCAGGGCTTCCTCCTCAATCCTTAGCTGGGTCAGTTTATCAATAATAACAGCAACTTGGAATTGTTAGTCTAGAGGCATACCTTCAGTAATTATCTCGTGGACTATCTTCTGGAGTTCATGGGATTGGGCCTCCACGGATTTGTCATCCGTCATCTAAAACTTAAGATAACGGCTAATCGCATATTTCTTCAACTCGACCTCCTCGATGTCTTACTTCTTTTGCAAGGCATTCCAGACCTCCTTCGTTGTCTTCATTGTACTGTAGTAGTCATACAGATCATCAGTCAAACCATTTAAAATGAAATTCTTATATAGAAAGTCTTTCTCCTCCCCGTCAGCAGCTTCTTTTATCTGTTGTTCAGTTGGTTCTTTTAAAGGGACGATCGGCTTAGCGCTGGTACAAGCTTCGACAACTTTTTTGACAGTGAGGAAGAACAACATCTTTTGCTTCCACCGCTTGAAGTTCGCTCCGTCGAACCGGAATGGACGGTTGAGGTCAGATATCTCATTGTTGAGACTGAGGGCCATTGATGATGTTGAAACGTCTTAAAATTGTTGGAAATGGCAGGGCCCTCAGAACGACGAACTGTAAATCGTCAAGGCGCGGCAGTCAAGTGAAGAGCAAAATCTGCAAAATATGGGTACCCCTTAGGGCCCAAACCAAAAACACAAGGTCAGAGTACATAAAGGAGACTTCCAACACCAAATTTTCCAATGTGGGGTTCTCCAACCAAAAAAGTCGGTTCCCTCTTTATTTTGAAAGTTAAATTTTCACCAACATAAATGGATTAAATGAGATATAACTCCACTATCCAATTTCCAATTTTAGATTTAACTAAATTAAATTTAAGTTAAAAGGAAAATTTTAATTTAATTTAATTTATTTATTTATAATTAAATTAATTAATCAAATTAAATTAATTTTATATTTTGAATTTCATAAATTCAAATTTTAAATAAATAAATTATTTATTAATTAAACAATTTCATTCATGAATTAATTTAATATCAAATATGAAATTATTAAAACACCTAATTCAAAACATGAATATATTCATGTATTTAATATTTAAACATTTTCATCTCTCCAAAATTGTTTGATTCGTTAATTAAACGTTAATTATATTGAATATAAAAATTCAAATCCTAAAATTGAATTTGAACATTTCAAATTCTCTCAACACGTTATTCTAAGGTTTAATATTTTGCGAGCTAGTAGAGGGACCTAATGAATCACAGATCATGAGTCCCACGACTTGAGATTAATTGGTTAAACGCTTTAAACCGAATTAATATAATATTGGTTAACTACCGAGACACTCCACTGTAGCTCAGTAGTTGCACTCTCCTCATTGTAGATATATTTCTATCAACTTGATTTAACCATAATCAATAAGTCGATTCTTCACAAATTGTTCATATTTACATCTTGACCAAAATTAATAATTTACACCTGTAATACATCTTACTCCTTAGGTCTCCGCTAATCCTTTAACGAAGAATTGGTTTATGGTCCTACCAATAAACCAAGTCTCTCTCAACCATAGACTTGATTAGAAGTATTACAAGATTAGAAGTCCGTATTTAAGGGAATGACCTATCTGCTAACCCTAAGATGGGTAGGAGTGAATTCCGTCTTGTAGGACTATGTCCCCAACTATCTATCTGGTCTTACCCCTAAAATGGGAGGCTTATTGAGCAGCGATGTTGAGGCATTCTCACTCATGCAAATTAAAGGATATTCCCGAATAAACTAGAGTTCATAGTTGGTTCAGAATTGAAATCGAGTTACCTTAGGTCATCAAATTGAAATAGTCAGTTTTGACAGTAAACGATCGTTATAAAGAAAAGTAACTATTTCATGATCTAGTCTTATGCAAGCATCTTTTACATAAGATGCCCACACTCGCATGTCTCCACATGAACAACTTTGGGATCACATCATTTGTATCAACTACAAAGCAGGTCGTATCTATAGTGTCCCCAAGATAAGGTACCCAACCCTATCCATATACTTATTAAAGGGAAACCATCGAAGATTTCAGTGGAAGCGGAGATCGTTCCCATTTTTAATTTCACATAATTGATAAAATTACATAATCAAAATAGAAAAGATTATGCATTAAAACTTAAAAATTATAGCGTGCTTTTTACAAAGAGAATTAAGGAAGAAGAATTACTTATCCTTAAGCCAAATAATTCTTCGTGTTATCCACTCGATCCAGATCACGGTCATCTTCAAACCAATACACCACCACTTGAGAACCCTCTGTATTTTCTTGGGATTGAAAATAATGTAGGAGTGGCAATCTCTACAGTTTTTGGAAGAGGGAAGAGAGGATGAGAGGAAAGATCTCTTCTTTTTTTTTTTTTTTTTTTCTGAGAGAACTCTTCACTGTAATCCAGAGGAAGAAGATGGAGAATAGTTCAACTTCAACCACCCTCACTGCACGTCTGTCTAGAGAGAAATTAAATTAAATTAATTAAATTAAAATTAAATTAAATTAATTAAAATTAAAATTAAAATTAAATTAAATTAAAATAAAATAAAAATAATTAAATGGAAGGGGGAGTTGTAACTCCCTCATTTAATTAAATTAAAATAAAAATAAAAATAATTAAATTAATTAATTAATTAATTAATTAATTAATTATATATATATATTGAAGGAAACCGGACATGAGGATTTCTATGAGCAGTGGAAGGATCTTTTCAAATTACAATCATATATGAATATTACAATTACAGTCACAAATGAAAACATACGGTTATGCGTAAAACAGAAATTACAGCATGCTTTATTATATGATCAAGGGAAGGAATTAACAAACCTTTGAAGACTCATCTTCAAATTCCTTGATCACAAACGCTCGATCATAACAATATAGCAATACACGAACGTTCATCCAACACGGCCACTACACTGCACAATCACAGCGATCTCGAGCTAAGCGATCGCCAAGGTCACGAATACTGTGAATGGCCTCCATAGAACCTCGACCTTGTCGAGTTGAGTATGACACCACCAAGAAGGTTACCTTGGTATTCTTGGTGTGAGAATCCAGAGGGTGGGTTGTGTGGACTTGGTTAGAGGCAAAAAACTGGAGGAAGAACAATCGTGTAAACAATTGAGAAAGTGGGAGATAAAGCAGCCTATGGTATAGGTCGATATCCAATCGTTTAGCTCATCGTCTAGCTGAGTGTCTATCGTGTAAGAATACCCCACGATCGTTTAGCTAACTCCAAGCTGTCGTTTAATAAATCTGATTTACTTGAAAACTATCCGTGAGTAATTTTCGAGATTGGAAATCTCAAATCAACAACTTAGCAAATCTTACTAAAATTAAAAAAACATTTTTCATTTTATCTCACGGTTACCATGAAACCACCAATAACCTCCCACTCAATTGGTTATTAGAGAAAAAGTAATAATTATCCAATAATTAATATTATTATAAATATAAATGATAACTAATGTACCATAATACATTTATAACCTATAATTTTAATATTTCATCTCATGAAACATACAAACCATAGCTCTTTTTCTATTTCATGGCACTTAATGTAAATCTCATTTACATCAATCCTCCACTAGATGTATCTCATACACCACACTGATCATATCATATATAATTGAATTACCTCTTGTCAATTTGAACAATTCAAATCAACAGCAATAATTGATCCTCAGCTTGAATCCATTGAGCTACCAAGGGGACCTTATGGACATGTAGCTCAAAGCTCCAACGGTACGTGAATAACTGACTAAACTCTTTAGTCACGGGATCTACCATCTGTTAACTGTCAGACACTCCATTAAAGACCGACAACTGAACTCTTCTTACTATAGATATATTGTGTGTCCATCTTAACCAATCAACAGTGCGACAATCCTTCACAGATCGCTCGTAAGTACAGCTCGGCTAATAACCCTGTAGTTACATCTAACTCCTTAAGTATCATTGAATCCTCTAATGAACATAAGTCATAGTCCTACCATGATTGAGTCCTTTCTTCCAAAGAGAAGTCGTAGCCACTATGTTCAAGCCTTGGAATTAGCCCTTAAGGGAGCAATCTATTTACTTACATCTGCTTCGGGGAAAGAGTAAATTCCATCTTGTGTAATTGAGTTTCCAGATCCCAAATCAAACAAGTCCCCAAAAAGATAAGCACGTTGAGTTGGCAATCTGGCCACTCTCACCCATACTAATCAAAGGACCACCCTCAAAGGCAAAAGTTCTCAAAACACTCAAGATTGAGGTCGTATCACCTATGGTCATTTAGGTGAGATATAAGTCTCAAGTATCAACGGTGTTATATACAGAGACGAATCATCTTGTAGTCTGGTCTTATACAAACTCTTTGTATAGGACACCCCCCCTCACATGTGCTCCATATGAATAGTCAGGATCTACCATCTATAATAGTTTACAACACTTGAAAACCTCTACAAAACGGGTCGTATCCGTAGTGTCACAAGGATCAGATATCCCACCTTAATCCTTACACTACATACCTATTTAGGTTATCACTTAAGGCATGATCCACTTGTATATCCCATATACATGCTTAAGTTTACATAAGATAACCATGGAGCTTTGTTTATTGGATATGAGTAAATGCCATAATGAAATAACAATTATTTTATTCATAAAACAATGTATATAATTACAAACAACGAGACTCCGGGAGAATTAGGACACCAATCCCAACATATATAATAACTACGTTATTATATATATACTATATATTATATCAAATATAACACATATCCTATAGTTTTATATTGTATCAAATACAAAATAATTTATAGTTTTATTTTCTCTCAACAATGCATGATATTTAATATAAATCATATTTATACTAAATCAATTATATGAATTTCATCCATATAATTGATATTTGAATCATATTCAAATATTTAATTCCTCTAAACTATTTAGGATATTTAACATAAATCATATTTGTATTAAATTTAATTATATGGACCTCGTTCATATAATTAGTATTTGAATCATATTCAAATTCCTCTCAAAATACTTTATATTATAATGTATCTAATACATTATATTAATTATATCACATATAATTAATTTAAATAATTATATCATATATAATTAATTCCCCTCAATTAATTTGAAATTTTCAAATTAATCTAAAATTAATTCTCAATTAAATCCCTATTGAGATACAGAGGGGACCTTATGGACCTGTAGATTGAAATTTCAATAGTACTTGGATAATTTATTAAACTCTTTAATTAAATTACCCAACTTCCATTAACTGTCAGTCTTTTTCACTAAAGACCGACAGCTGCACTCTTCGCACTAGAGATATATTTTTGTGTCCATTGGATATAACCAGTCAACAGCGTGATGACCCTTCATAAATTGCTCGTAATTACAATTGAGTCAAAATTACCATTGTGTCCCTATAGTTACATCTAACTCCTTAAGTACCACTGATTCCTCTAATGAACAATAAGTCATAGTCCAACTATGGCCACCCTCTCGGACCAAGAGAGGGTGTGTCACATTATTCAAGCCCCAGAATTAGCCCTTAAGGGAGCAATTTATCTACTTGCCTAGGCAGCAGGGAATGAGTGAATTTTATCTTGTATAGTTGTGTTCCCAGCTCCCCAATTAGAAAAATCCTCAAAATGATAGGCACATTGAGTTGACAATCTGACCACTCTCACCCATACAAATCAAAAGACCGCCTTCATGAGTAGGAGTTCACAACTCACTCAGGATTCAGGTCATGTCACCTACGGTCATCCTAGTGAAACGTAAGTTTCTATTATTAACAGTGTTATATAATGAGACTAACTATTTTGTGGTATGGTCTTATACAAACTCTTTATATAGGATACCACCGCTCACATGTATCCACATGAATGATCAGGATCAGATCATTTATAGCACTTTACAACACTTGTAACATCTACAAAGCGGGTTGTATCCATAGTGTCACCAGGATAAAGTACCCAACCTTATCCATCTATTACAGATCGTTTAGGTTATTATTTAAACAAGACCCACCTGTATGTCTCTACATAATTATTTAAGTATTCGTATTATAGCCATAGGTTCATTAGTTTATTGGATTTATGAATCTACAAATGCAATGTATATGTTTAATAACAACTTTATTGAAAAAATCTCAATAACATCTTTATTGAATAGAAATATGTTTAATGTTTACAAATTGCGAATTTTTGGACATATAACCCAACAAACTCCCACTTAGATAAAAACTTCAGTAGGTCTAAATATATAAAAATATACAATGTTGAGTATGAGAGAATAAATACAATAAACTAGGACATCTATGTACCCATGAATTCTCCCACTTGTCCTAGATTTTTTAAGCTCGTAGTCCTAGTTCAACTGGGTGACTCTCGAATACTTTAGTCGTAAGGGCCTTCGTAAATGGATCAACTAAATTGTCTTCTGAGGCTATCTATGTGACGATCACATCTCCTTGGTGTACTATCTCCCAAATGAGATGGTACTTGCGCTCGATGTGCTTTCCTCGCTTATGGCTTCTTGGTTTTTTTGAGTTGGCAACTGCTCTATTATTATCACAGTAGAAGGTGATTACTGATGAATATTTGGAACTATTTCCAAATCAGTCAAGAACTTCCTAAGCCATCATGCTTTTTTGGTTGTTTCACATGCAACTACATATTCCGCTTTCGTGGTGGAGTCAGTAATACAATTTTGCTTTATACTCCTTCAGACTATAACTTCTTCATTCAGAGTGAATAGTGATCCTGAAGTAGATTTCCTAGTATCCACATCGGTCTAAAAATCATAATCAGTCTATCAGGTAAGGAGTAAATCCTTAGAGCCATATACGAGCATATAGGCCTTCGGTCTCTAAAGGTACTTGAGGATGTTCTTAACGATAATCCAATGACTATATTCAGGATTGGACTGAAACTTGTTGACTATTTCGACTATAGGCGTGTACACAGTCTAACGTACATCAAACTCCCGATTGCTGATGCATAAGGAATTTTTTCATATCCTCAACTTCTTTAGGCGTCTTAGGACACTGTTCCTTAGAAAAATGAATTTCATGTCTAAAAGGTAATAAACCTCTTTTGAAATTTTGCATTTTATATCTAGACAACATCTTATCTATGTAAGATGTTGGAGATAGTGCTAGCATTTTGTTCTTGCGATTCCAAACTATTTGGATTTCAATAACATATTAGGCATCTCCTAAATTTTTCATTTGAAATTGCGATGCTAGCCATTGATGCGTTAATTTTATTAAGTGAAAAGATGGATGAAATGTGTTGGTGGATTGGTTGTGCACTCAAGTTTACCTAGCGGAATTCAAGTGTAAATTCCTCTGAGTTTCCTGGTAAGTCCAGGGTCGAACACAAGGACTTGTGAAAATAGTTGCGTTGGTGATTTTTATGAAAACTTATGGTAACCAGTTAAATAAATCGTTGGGTTTCTTGTTTGCGTTGATGAAAATAAATAACGAATGCGGCAGAGTTTGAAAAGAGTTGGTAAACGGAAAATATGATGAATATGCGATGAACGGGTTGAGAAAAATTTCGAATAACACTCCCGAGAATGCGTCCATGCTTTGTGATCATACAACATGCATACAATAGTAAACCACCTCTCGACGTAAATGCTACGGCTTCTAAGGCTAGAACGCATGCGATAAATATGCGATAAGTCTATAGGGTTTACACATAAACCTCTATCTCTATTTATGCGATGACAACATGACATTCACAAAAATATGCGACCACATACTATCACTCCCATTCCTAGGATGTATGCGATGCAAGTTGACAAACAGAGCTTATCTCTAAGTCACTATCTATTGTTTATGCAAGCATAATCTTGCTCTTTCGAGTCCAGATTCTAACCTAGCTCTCTCGAGACATTAGGTTCTTTCTTTAGATTCTCTCTCGAGTACTCTAAAGGGTATTTTGTACAACATAAAACAAGACAATCGCAAGCAATGAACTTTCTAGGTCATGTTAGCTTAGTTCTTCTCAACCGATTCAACTAGTTTATCTACTCGTGCGTATTAAGAGAGTGGGCAGATGTAGAAATAGAACTTCCATTGAATAGATATGAGATGAAGTACAAATAACAATGCAAGTATAGTAAAGAGCCTGGAGAAATTTCTTGTTGTCAGGCGTTTACAATGTTTCTGTTCGTGCTCTAAAGATATTCTTGCTCTCGCGAGAGTCGGCTCGCTCTCTGCTTTTACACCCTAAGGTTCTCTCTCAAGCTGCCCTTGGCGATCTCCGGCATCACCACTCTTCTCTTGCTCCGCTGTAAAATGGAAAAGAAAACTATGAACAGAAGCACTGATGAATTCATTAACTGATAAACCCCTTTTCTGAAGATTGCACTTGGTATTTATAGGGCATCAAAGGTGAAAGGCGGCTTCTCTCTCTCAGTTGTACATATGAGACAGCTTTAATTCCTTATTGATGTGCTGCATAATTGTTACCGATAAAGCTGAATGTACTTTGTGACCTTATCGACTGTCAACTTAATTTGGATCCGACTGTCTTCAGCTTTCTGTCCCATCACTCTTAATTATCCTGTCACCCGGATGCACCCACCATGTTCCGCTGACCAAGTTGCGTTGATTCTTCTTGGGCGAATGTTTGCGAGCACAATCAATGCAAAGTCTTGCGGTGAAGTTTCGCTTGACCAATGTATTCCTATGATTGCAATCTCTTCATTGCGTTAACGCATATTCTGCACAAAAGTGTAGAGATCAACTGCTCTTATGCGTTGGACGCATGCGACCGCAATACTATAGAATTTATGCTCAATGGATGCAATTTAACATATTTTATCAACACAATCCAACATTGTTTAAGAATTTAGCACTATTATAACGTGCATTTCTGCCCGTTATCACACCTCCAAATTTAAATAATGTTTATCCTCAAGCATAAGTTAAAGATTCCTTTAGCAAGTTAACCGCAAAGTTTTCTTCCCTAGATTTCTCAAGGATACTTCATTCAAATCCTATATACCATAATTTTATTCAAGTCTCTTCTTAAAATATTTCTAAGACTTAGGGATTGCAAACTTAATTTTCAAAAGGACTTTACTAAATTTTGGAACTTCGCATGATTTATTTTAAAAGAAAATTTTCTTCTAGGGTGTCAAATGATTTTATCCTTGCACAAAAATTTTCTTCATTGCTATTTTTTTTTCTGACCTTGACTTATCCGAGTGCCTTGCCTTTGTTTTGGCTTGCCCCCACGTGTGTCATGCGGACATCTAACTATGAAAAATGCACTCTTTCTCATACTAAACTCATACCGATTTGGCAGTGGTGTCGCGGTCATTGATTTATGCGTGATCCTTGATAACTTGTAGAAATACAAGTTATTTATGTTGCCTTATTCAGATATTGCGGCCAAAAGAGAGTAAATATGCGTCAATTGTATGAAAATTAGCTCAGAAATACAATAATTATGAATTATCGTAAATACACCGGCTAACATCATTAAGATGGTAGAAGAGGATATTTCTACGCTGTTTTGCAGGAAACCAAGTCACCGCTTGCGATCAAGGCTCAACGAGAAATTGAACAACGCATCCCTGTCACATTGTGCCCGTCAATCAACAATGAAGAGATGATTAACACAATGATGGCGTAATGCGACAGTCGATCCTGAGCTGAATTTCAACCGCGTGCGGTAATAAAAACAACACCGCATGCGAGCATCAGATAAGCTGAAAGAAAGCAACGAGCATGGCAGATAATAATGACAATGCGGTTTCCGTAGTAAACCAAGGGGTTGTACGACCAACGCAGGATCATGTTTTCCTGGCTTCTGAACGCAACATGCCCATGAGGAATTATGCGGCATAACCTGTATGATTATTTGCCTGGGATTTCGAGGCCTATTGTTGAAGAGAACACAAGGCTTGAAATAAAGTCGGTCATGCTACAAATGATCCAAAACGCAGGGCAATTTGGGGGTCTACAAGGTGAAGACCCGCATGCCCACCTGACCAGCTTTGTCGAAATGTGCGGCAACTTCTCATTACCTGGCATAACCCCGGAGAGTATTAGACTGTATTTGTTCCCTTACACTTTGAGGGACGAAGCCAAGAGATGGGCTCACTCACTGGAGCCAAACGAGATCACATCATATGACCAACTGGTGGAGCGATTCATGAAGAAGTTCTTCCCGCCGGCCATCAACACAAGGCAACGAAAGAACGTGCTAAACTTTGAAAAAATGGAGAATGAGACCCTGAGCACCGCCTGGGTGTGAATTAGAAGATTGGTGAAAAACTGCCTGCATATTGAGATACCCGATTGCGTTTTGATGGAGACCTTTTATAACGGTCTGAATAGATCGATGCAGGCTGTTGCTGATGCCTCCACGGTAGGGGGTTTTATGGACAAAACGTATACTAAGGCTAAAGTCATCCTTGACCGCATATCGCGGAACATGGATGACTGGATTGATGATGGCTATGGAGGCCGAGGCGCCAAACGAAGAAAGAATGAAACTGCCATTGTCCCTACGGAGACAATGACCACATTGGCCGCTCAGATGGCTGCAGTGACCTCCATCCTCCAATCAATGACAATCAATCAAGGAGCCATCTCTCAACAATCAGCGCAACCTGCTGCACCGGCTCAAGTAGCCGTAATAAGTTGTGTTAATTGTTGAGGGGCTCATGTAGCAGAAATGTGCCCATTGAATCTCCAGCAAGTATGCGCCATCCAAAACAACCCCTTCAGCAACACCTACAATCCTGGCTGGAGAAGCCATCCTAACTTTGGTTGGGGAGGCAATCCTAACCAAGGGGGGCCAATCAACCATCAGAGTGGCAGTTGAGGAAATCCTCCTTTTCATCATAACTCGAACCAGAGGCAACCAAGGCAATCACATAACCAGCAACCCTCATCTTCTAACACCTCTAGAAGCTCATTGGAGGCCCTGCTTAAACTATATATCGAAAAAAAATGACGAAGTAATGCAAGCACAGGCGTCTTCAATTCGAAACTTAGAGATCCAAGTGGGCCAGCTGGCATCTGTGCTGAGAAATAGAGCACCAGGAACATTGCCCAGCAACTCAGAAGCCCTAGGATCCAATGGAAAGGAGCAATGTCCCTAGGACATTGGGCAGGTAAGCCGGACCGCCTGCAGGGATGTGGATTACGCTCATTCAAAAAAACGCATCTTCCGGTCCATATCTCACATCTTTGTTTAATGCTTTCTTTAAATTTCTGTCTTATTGAATTCCTGAATTTTGTCTTTATTGCTTCATTTAATTCATTTCTTGACTTTATAAATTTAATTCTTCATTTATTTCCCTTGCATTTATTTCTATACCGCTTTTAATCCTCTTAACTTTTTTTTTTTGTAATTAATGCATTAGTCCTTTATTGGTGAATGATTGAGTAATAAAGAGATATTTATTGCCACAAGTCATAGCAACTTGCGTTGATGAAAAAAATAATAAACAAATAAATAAAATAAAATAATCAACAACTAGTATGCAAGACGATGATGGATGCATCTTGAACCAAGCAAGGTACGCTTTGCGTTCATCCAACTCAAATGCGTTGAAACCGAGGGGTGTGTTGCGCCCGTATATGTCCTTTGCCCGTCCTTGGCTAAATGCACTATGTTGAGGTAGTGTTGCGCTGGTAGCAATACTGTGCGCCCGATCCTCCAGAAATGCGTTGAATTAAGGGGTGTGTTGCGGGAGTGCATGCGTTGTTGCCCGTCCTCAGCAAAAATGTATTTGCGTTAATAGAAGCGCGGTGTTAATTTTTAGCGTGCACCCATCTGAATCAAATTCAAAAAGATAACATCTCTATTCTTTGATTCTTTGTACAGGCAACAATATTATATTGCATTAATTTTTAATTATTTGTATACTTTGTTAATATTCAATACAAATGAGTACATATTCATTCCTTTTTACCTGTGCCTTTCTCTTTATCATCCTTTGACAATATTTGCGATGTTCTAATCTTTTATTTTTTGCATTATTCATTGTGCTGACATGATATAATATATGTTTATACTTAGAAACATTTCTCATACTTTGTAAATTTTGACCAACACTTAGTTAATTCTTAGTTTAGCAGTACTTTACCTTTTATCTTTCAAAGTTCTGCTCAAACCTTCTTTTTGAAATTTTTAGTCTAAGTGTTTGTCTAGTCTATCCAAACAACGCAATGAGGACCTTGCTCATCTTTAAAATTGGGGGTGGGGAAGGTTTGAGCAGATAAGATCAAGAAAATGTGATCTTCGAGAAAATGTGTTCATATTCCAAAAAAAAAAATTACAAAACTCCAATGTCAGCGCACGGGCAAACCTAAAAAATAATCCCAACCTGATAAGAGTTCAATTGTGAAAGGATCCTACTCGTAGTTGGATGTTCGTATGACTAGGAGCAAGCTAAAACGAAGGTGGGTTTCCAAGAACAATGCAGTATGAAAATAAATGAAATAAAAAGAAAATAAAAGAATGTAAGAGACAACTCCTCTGAATATCATGAGTTAAAATTGAGATTGGCACATAATCGTAGTTGGATGTTCGCATGACACCCATGGAAACAAACCAAAACGAAAGGTGTAACCATGACCAACAGTCTCTAATAAATGACGCAAAGTTTGACCACTGCATATAGACATATCAAGTCGTTTTGACAAAGAAGAGATAAACAATCTATTTTAAAAACTAGAAAAGCATCTTTGAGCAGAATTTTGTTATATAGAAGAATAAAGTAGGGCTTTGTTAAGAATTAGTAAGTGTATCATTCGGAGCAACCAATCGACGCAAAAATATAAGATAGGAATTGAGCATTATTGTCTTAGCAGAAGATATGCTTGAGGACAAGCATATATCTAAATTTGGGGGTGTGATAACTTGTAGAAATACAAGTTATTTATGCTACCTTATTCAGATATTGCGGCCAAAAGAGAGTAAATATGCGTCAATTGTATGAAAATTAGCTCAGAAATACAATAATTATGAATTATCGCAAATACACCCACTAACATCATTAAGATGGTAGAAGAGGATATTTCTACGTTGTTTTGCAGGAAACCAAGTCACCGCTTGCGATCAAGGCTCAATGAGAAATTGAACAATGCATCTTTGTCACATTGCACCCGTCAATCAACAATGAAGAGATGATTAACACAATGACGGCGCAATGCGACAGTCGATCCCGAGCTGAATTTCAACTGCATGCGGTAATAAAAACAACACCCATGCGAGCACCCAATCGAAAGATGCAGCTGAGCAACGCAAACGTGGAGGATTGTGACACGTGTATAACTAACCGTTGTGCAGATTTGATGGTCTGATTACATGATTACATAACAGAAGGAATATTTATTCCTCCATCTTCGAAATTTCCATAAGTGGGGTCCACAAGCCAAGAGTCAAAGCTTTTCACCTATAAATACTCCTATAGAATTCAGAGGGGGTATACTTGATACGGGGGTATACTTGATACGAGAGCTAATTGATGCTAGATTATTGAGAGAGAGGCTGAGCTGAGTACTGATTGGAATAAATTCGGGAAGAGAAGAGATAAGGTCGAGAGGTGAGTCTCGGTGCAATTCTGCCAAATCCCCGTCGTGAAGCTCTGTGCTTAGATCTTTGCTACCATTTGAACAAGCCTGAGAGGGAAGCTCATCCTTCCGCACGATCCATCCACATCGGCAAGTAAATCTCCATCCAGATTGGCACCAAGTCGTTGGCGCTTATTTGTATTTGTTTCTAACTCTATTTCATCAATTGCATTTCATTCTCTTAATCCTTTCATTCACAAATCATGTATCAGACGCTAAATAGTTTTGTTGAATGTCTCGATCATTTCCACTTCCACTTCTCTGTCTCTTTCCAGTCCTCCATTAATCATTTTCTCTATCAAATTTTCTTAATCCCTTGGTAATGAATATGAATTAAACGAGTAACTTAATCTGTGATAAAGAGATAAATGCATTTAGCTAAGGCATGCTAGACGACATCTTCACCTGTGAGAGCAGAAGTGAAGATGCCATTCTGATCTACCGAGAGAAGGTTAGAAGAATGCGTTAACTAAAGCGAGTAGTACTTCCAGAGATGGAAGCAACCTTGCGTTCATTACGTTCGTCCCTGTTTCACCACAGAGATGTAGGAACGCGGCCGATCACTGAGAGGTGTATGCCAAGGGAAAAACAGAACCGTATTTGTATCTTTAACGCAATTAAGGAACTTGCGCTGTTTGTATTAATTATCTTTTCTGTTTCTGCTTCGCACATAAGACTTGCCACCACATAACACAATCTTTGTAGATTCTTCACAATCAGCCTCAACCTCGGTATCTTGTATTATGAAATCTGTACCTTGTATCATCTTAGCTTAAGTTTACTTTATCGCAATTTATTTTATTATCGCATTTTTACCGCTTTACTTTACTTTATCGCATGTTTATTACTTGTACACAAAACTCTTTTATAAATTGAAAAACCCCTGGTTGCATGTATCACAAACATAACGCAATAACTTCAAACAGTCCCTGTGTTTGACCTCGGATCATACCAAGAAACTTGTGGTGGAATTATACTTGGTTCCAACGTAAGGAAACTTGTGACAACGCACAGCATACTACAAGAACATTCATTATTAACGCATATCTAGAAGTAGTATCGCATGGACTTGAACCTTGCTTGTAGTTTATATAACTACAATTTGCGTTACAATCCTGGTGACTTACTTTCGTTTTGGCTTGCCCCCACGTGTGTCATGTGGACATCCAGCTACAGGTAAGTTCCTTTCATAACTTAACTCTTATCAACAAGGGTTTCCCATTGCATTGACAGTGGAGTAGTTATTCTCAAAAAATTATTATTATTATTATTATTTTTTGTAGAAATAGTAAGGTCGAAAATAAATACCTCACCCCCAAATTTAAAATGCAGCAATGTCCTCATTGCCAAAAGAAATTAAAATAGGTCATGCGATGGTCGTAGAATGCTTGTAAAGAGAGTTTGAAAGAAAGTTAGCAAACCCTTAACTTCTAGAAATATTTCATGAGGTGATTATTTTAAGACTAAGTTGACTCTAGTGTATACGAAAGAAATAGAAGTAGATTTATCATCATTGAAATCATACTTGGATAAGAAACAGAATGTGGTAACTCACTAAATTTATCTATATCAAATGATAGCGGTGATTAAAGGGGATGCGGTGATAAAATTTTGAAAACTAAAATGCAATGTGATAGCGCAAAATTAGAGATAGAGCTAAGAAAGAGTACACCCTCAAATTTTGTGTTGTCGCCCGCATGGTATTGACGCATCCATCTTTGCAGCGATCACTCTTCGTTGGGTTGCGGTGATGTAATAAGATAAGTGTTGCTTCGCGTAACATTTCCGCAATCCAACGCCTCGATCGTTGTAAGAAAAAAAAAGAGGGTCAAATTATTTTAAACAAAAATAAAAATCGTTAACACAATTTTTTTCTTTTTTTCTTTTTTTTTTTGTAGAAATGATAGTGATAGTATGCAATCATAATTGAAAAGATAGTGAAAATTTCGAACTGGGAGACTACCGCCGCATCACTTACGGCGCATGCAATTGCCTCTACCTACTTGGAGAAATAGTCGACAGCTAATAAAATATAGTGCTTACCGTTTGAAGGAGGGAATGGTCCCATGAAATCAATCCCCCACACGTCAAATAGTTCCAGCTCCAAGATAATGTTCATTGGCATTGCGTTCTTCCATGAAATGTTGCCTGTGCGTTGATACCGATGACATTTCATTGCATAGTCAGCAGCATCCATAAACAATGAAGGCCAAAAGAATCCACTTTGCAAAGCTTTGGCTGCAGTACGTTGCCCTCCAAAGTGCCCTCTATAAGGCAAATCGTGGCACTGTGAGAATATGCGTTGTTGAGCTGCATCTGGTACGCATAATCGAATGATTTGGTCTGCACCTCTTCTATACAGATTCGGCTCATCCCAATAATAGTGTCTGCATTCATTCTTGAGCTTCTTCCGTTGATGGTAGGTGTAATCTTCAGGGAATTGTTCACAAACCAAATAATTAACGATGTCCACATACCAGGGCAATTCTTCTATGTGAAACAGCTACTCATCTGGAAACACAGCACTCACTTTAGATTCATTGCGGTCAACCTCGGGATTTTCCAGTCTGGACAAGTGATCTGCAACTTGATTCTCTGTCCCCTTCTAATCAATTATCTCGATATCAAATTCTTGAAGGAGGAGAACCCATCTAATCAACCTCGGCTTTGCGTCCTTTTTTATCATCAAGTATTTGATTGTCGAGTGATCAGTGTGAATGAGTACATTGGTTCCCAATAGATATGTCCGAAAATTTTCCAATGCAAAAATCATAGCTAGGAGTTCTTTTTCAGTGGTAGTATAATTGATTTGAGCAGGATTTAGAGTTTTACTCGCATATGCGATGGGGTGCAAAATAATTTTTTCTTTTGCAATAATACGGCTCCCATCGTATACCCGCTTGCGTCACACATGATTTCGAACGGTAATGTCCAATCCAGCGCAATCAAGACGGGCGCGGTAATCAGCGCATCTTTTAAAACTTGGAATGCGTTGATGAAATTGTTGTCAAATTCAAACCTTCTATCCGCCTCTAACAACTCACTCAGTTGTCGTGCTATTTTAGAAAAGTCCTTGACGAATCGTTTGTAAAATCTAGCGTGCCCCAAGAAGCTTCGCACAGCCTTCACGCTGGTTGGAGGTGGAAGCTTTTCAATTGCGTCGATCTTTGCTTTTTCCACCTCCAACCCTTCTCCAGAGACTTTGTACCCCAACACTATACCCTTTTTCACCATGAAGTGACATTTTTCCTAGTTGAGCACCAGGTTCATCTCTTCATATCTTTTCAGAATTTTCTCCAAATTGGCCAGGCAGACTTCATAAGTGTTCCCATAAACAGAGAAGTCATCCATAAATATTTCCACTGAGTCTTCGAGAAAATCTGAAAAGATCACCCTCATACACCTCTAAAACGTGCTCGGCGCATTGCAGAGACCAAACGGCATGTAGTTAAAAGCGAATGTCCCATATGGGCAGGTGAATGTGGTGTTGTCTTGGTCTTTGGGAGCTATCATGATTTGATTGTACCTGGCATATCCATCCAAGAAGCAATAAAAATCGTTCCCTGCTAATCTGTCTAGCATCTGATCGATGAATGGCAGAGGGAAGTGATCTTTCTTTATGGCCGCATTCAATTTGCGGTAGTCCATACATATGTGCCATCCAGTGATGGTTCTTTGCGGTATCAATTCATTGTTCTCATTGGGGACTACCTTCACTCCGCCCTTCTTCGGCACACATTGCATGGGCTGACCCACGTGCGATCTGCAATAGGATAGATAATGCCCGCATCCATCCATTTGATAATCTCCTTTTTGACGACTTCCTTCATCACAGGGTTGAGTCTGCGTTGATTTTCAATAGTTGTTTTGTGGTCATCCTCAAGACGAATGTGGTGCATGCAGTATGCAGGGCTAATTCCTCTGATGTCAGCGAGCGTCCAACCAATTGCTCGCACATGTTTCTTGAGAATGCTCAACAACACATTCTTTTGATCTTCGTTGAGCACAGAGGAAATTATCACTAGCAGCTTCTCATTCTGCCTCAGAAATGCGTACTTCAAATGTGTTGGTAGGGTCTTCAGTTCAAGTGTTGATGGTTCCACGAGGGAAGGTTGCGTTGTTTTTCTTTCTTCTTTCGGCTTTTCTTCTTGTGTTGCAATCATTTCTTCTTCTTTGTTTGTTTTTGCTATGATCGCATTGCAGGCAGCTACGGATGCATTAGCATCCTCTTCTTGACACTCTTCATCAAACTTTTCTTCTTCAATCAAATTTAAGTCATCGTCAGAATCTTGTAGGTCTTCCTCGTCTGGGAATTTTATGGCACGAATTATGTTAAATTTGAGCTTCTATCCGTTTATGCTCAAAGTGATTTCTCCCTTGTGCCCATCAATTTGAGCACAACCCATTGATAAGAAAGGTCGCCCCAAAATGATGGGCACATCTTTGTCGGCCTCATAAACTAGAATGATGAATTCAGGTGGCAAAATAAATTTATCAATCGTGATCACATATCCTTCACCTTACCTTCTGAATGAACTAGAAATCTATCAGTCAATTGAAGAGTCACTAATGTAGGCATGTGTTGCCCCACATTCAATTGTCTAAAGATTGACAGCGGCATCAAATTTATGTTGACCCCCAAGTCACATAAGGCTTGCCCAATATAGAGTCCTCCTATGGAGCAAGGAATAGTGAAGCTCTCAGAATCGCTCATCTTCGGTGGAATAATAGATTTGGAACTTTGCATTAATGCCACCATGGCAAATTTTCCAGTGCCTCTTTTCTTAGTTACCATGTCCTTCAGAAACTTGACATAGACAGACATTTCCTCAATCGTTTCATTGAAAGGAATGTTAACATGTAATTTCTTTAACATAGATAAGAAGCATTGGTATTGTACCTCTTCGTTTTTCTTCTTTCTTAGTCTCGGAGGGAAAGGTGGTAACTAGACTTTCACAGTTCCCGTTTCATTTGACTTTGAGGTCGACGTAACCTCAGGTTCCACTGTTTCATTCTCTCTTTCTTCTTCTTGCGTTACCGCAATCTCGGGCTCAGTTGCGATGGAAGTTGTTCTACTCTGATCCTTCTTTTCTCCCTCCACAGTCTTTCCATTATGTAATGTCACAACCTGACATTGCTCCTTACCTAATCCCCCTGGGTTGCGTGGAAGCTCAATAGAACTTGGCAATGCCCCTTGCGGTCGACTCTTCAGCTCAATCGCAATCTGGCCCATTTGCAATTCAAAGTTGCGAATGAACATAGCACGAATTTGAAGCACTGTCTCGTTTTTCTCTATATATTGCTTCAATAGGCTCTCTAGAGAAGAAGATTGCGTTCGTTGCTTTGCTGACCGTTGTTGCATTGGAAGAAACCTGGTGGCACTTCTTTTTGCGCCATATATTGAAAATTTTGTTGTTGATTCTTCCAACCAAAATTGGGATGATTTCTCCTCCTGGGGTTGTAAGTGTTTGAAAAGGGATTATTCTTTACAAAATATACAGACTGTGGATTTTTCGGGCAATCTTCCATCGCATGCCCATCATCGCAAGTCACACACCTTGCGGTGTTTTGACTTATTGCGTTAATTTGCCCAACTTGTGGTGTTGGGCTGCTGATCGCCATTCCTTGATACAAATTCATCATTGCGGTCATTTGGTTTTGTAACGAAATAATGGCGCCGTTATTTGTGTCAGAATCTTTGAGTCTCAATCTCTTATCACTCTTCCTCCAGTCTTCATGGTTCATAGAGATGTGGTACAGAATATTCTTTGCCTCCTCGTAAGTTTTGTCAAGCAGACCACTAGCGGCTACCGAGATGTGGTTCATGAATATTCTTTTTCATGAATTTCTCCACTACCTGCTCCCAAGAAGTAATCTCTCCTGGTTCGAGTGAATAAGCCCACTTCCTAGCCTGATCACAGAGAGAAAATGGGAACAATGTTAGTCGAACTTCTTCAGTAAAGATGTTCGGGAACACAAAAGTATTGCAGATTTCAATAAAACTTCGGAGGTGGGCATGCGAATCCTCGCCACGCCTTCCTCCGAATTGACCTGCAGTCTGGATTATCTGCAGCATCAACGGTTTCATCTCGAATCTGCTTCCGTCAAAGGTAGGCCTCATGATTCCCGGAGAGAAATCATAGAGGTTTGGCGATGCATAGTCCCTAATGAGCCTATTGCAATCGTTTTCCAACAGAATCAGATTCGCCATGACATTATTATCATTTGGTGCTCCACCTCCAAGCTGCTTCGCCATCTCTTCTTTATTGAATTGTGGTTGTTGTTAGCGGCCTTGTACTCTCCTTCGAAATGTTCTCTCAATCTCTAGGTCATAGTTCGCCAGAGATTGAGAGTTCTGTAAAGAAATCACAAAAATTACCGTTAACAACTATTTTGCCGAAGTCCCCAGCAATGGCGCCAAAAACTTGATGCGTTAATTTTATTAAATGAAAAGATGGATGAAATGCGTTGATGGATTGCACTGTGCACTCAAGTTTCCACAGTGGAATTCAAGTGTAAATTCTTCTGATTTTTCTGGTAAGTACAGGGTCGAACACAAGAACTTGTGAAAATAATTGCGTTGGTGATTTTTATAAAAACTTGCGGTAATCGGTTAAATAAATCATTGGGTTTGTTATTTGCATTGATGAAAAAAATAACGAATGCGGCAGAGTTTGAAAAGAGTTGGTAAACCGGAAATACGATGAATATGCAATGAACGGGTTGAGAAAAGTTTCGGTTAACACTCCCGAGAATGCGTCCATGCTTTTCAATCATGCAACATGCATACAATAGTAAACCACCTCTCGGTGTGAATGCTACGGCTTCTAAGACTAGAACGCATGCGATAAATATGCGATAAGTCTACAGGGTTTACACATAAACCTCTATCTCTATTTATGTGATGACAACATGACATTCACACAAATATGCAACCACATACTATCACTCCCATTCCTATGATGCATGCCATGCAAGTTGACAAACAGAGCTTATCTCTAAGTCTCCATCTCTTGTTTATGCAAGTCTAATCTTGCTCTTTCCAGTCTAGATTCTAACCTAACTCTCTCGAGACATTAGGTTCTTTCTTTAGATTCTCTCTCGAGTACTCTAAAGGGTATTTTGCACAACATAAAACAAGACAATCGCAAGCAATGAACTTTCTAGGTCATGTTAGCTTAGTTCTTCTCAACCCATTCAACTAGTTTAGCTACTCGTGCGTATTAAGAGAGTGAGCAGATGTAGAAATAGAACTTCCATTGAATAGAGATGAGATGAAGTATAAATAACAATGCAAGTATAGTAAATAGCCTAGAGCAATTTCTTGCTGCCAGGCGTTTACACTGTTTCTACTCATGCTCTAAAGATATTCTCACTTTCGCCAGAGTCGGTCCTCTCTCTGCTCTTACGCCCCAAGCTTCTCTCTCGAGCTGCCCGGGGCCATCTTCAGCGTCACCACTCTTCTCTTGCTTCGCCGTAAAATGGAAAATAAAACTATGAACAGAAACACTAATGAATTCGTTAACTGATCGACCCCTTTTCTAAAGATTGCACTTGGTATTTATAGGGCATCAAAGGTGAAAGGCGGTTTCTCTCTCCCGGTTGTACAGATGGGACAGCTTTAATTCCTGATTGACGCGTTGGATGATTGTTACCGATAAAGCTAAATGTACTTTGTGACCATTATCGGCTGTTAACTTAATTTGGCTCCGACTGTCATCAGCTTTCTGTCTCATTGCTCTTAATTATCCTATCACCCGGATGCGTCCACCATGTTGCGTTGACCAAGTTGCGATGATTCTTCTTGGGCGAATATTTTCAAGCATGATCAACGCAAAGTCTTGCGGTGAAGTTGCGCTCGACCAATGTATTCCTATGATCGCAATCTCTGCATTGCGTTAACGCATATTCTGCACAAAAATGTAGAGATCAACTGCTCTTATACATTGGACACATACGACCGCAATATTATAGAATTTATGCTCAATGGACACAATTTAACATATTTTATCAACGGAATCCAATATTGTTTAAGAACTTAGCACTATGATAATGTGCATTTCTGCCCGTTATCAGCCATTTTTTGACGTCAACCGGGAATCCTATCTCATTCCCAATAAGTAGGATATCATCAACATATAGTACCAGAAAAGCTACAGTTTTGTCGACAATTTTCTTGTAAACACAAGGTTCATCAACGTTTTGTTCAAAGTCATAAGATTTGATTGTAGTGTCAAATCTTATATTCCAAGGTCGAAATGCTTGTTTTAACCCATAATGGACCTTTTAAGCTTGCAAACATTTTTCTCTTGACCCTGATCAATGAACCCTTCTGGTTGAGACATGTAGATACTTTCTTCATGATAACCATTTAGAAAGGTTGTCTTGACATCCATATGCCATATTTCATAATCATAAAAGGTGACAATAGATAAAAGTATTCGAATAGACTTGATCATGGCAACAGGGGAGAAGGTTTTTTTCATAGTCTACCTCCTCTCTTTGGATAAATTCTTTTACCACGAGTCTAGCTTTGTAGGTATGTAACTTACCAACTTGGTCTCATTTTCTCTTGTAGATCCATTTACAACCAATAGGTTTTACACCATCTAGTTGATCTACAAGTTCCCAATCAATAGATTTTATTACTTCACATTGCTCATGCATGCTCATAAAACCAGTTTGACAACGCTCAATAATCCGGCTATAATCTCTAGGTAGCAGGTGTTCCGCAAACCATCAACTTAAGTACCTCCAACCTTAGACAAAATTATAGTCCAATTGAGTTTGTTACTAGATTTTTACAAGATAACGACCTATTTTAACTATTAAACCAAATTGTTATTTGTTAACCCTAAGTGAGCATGCATTTTATCTTTGTTATAGATTTTAAATATCTAATTCATTTTATAACACTTTATAAAACCACAGACATGCTATAACATTCATCAAGCATTCCACAATTTAATATAACCATTATATTAATAATATGAAATCCTAAATCATGCATACTATATATTATAATATATTATAACATACTTTCAACGCATGATTCATGCTTCCTTTTGTGGGATTTTAAATCTAAATGACATACTTTATGCACATACAAGATTTAATTTAAGTAAACATGCATTCAAAATGTATAAATAATTAAACATACACTGAAATAGACTAGTTTTGGCATCCTAAGCAAGCAAAAACCAAAAATTATTATAAAATAAATAAATACAGATCTTGAATCGCCTGAATCGTCTTGAACTGCCTGACCCGACCCGAACCACTTGATCCAGACCTCCAAGGAAGAAATTTGGGTTGAACCAGTCTGAAACAAATTGAACCGGACCTCCAAATATGTGTATACACGATAACCACCTTATCATATAATATAGATTAAACTATACGTTATATCAAATATAACACATAACTTATAGTTTATATTGTATCAAATACAATATAACCTATAGTTTTATTTCTCTCATACGTGTACGATATTTAATATAAATCATATTTATACTAAATTTAATTATGTGAATCTCATTCATATAATTAATATTTGAATCATATTCAAATATTTATTTCCTCTTAAATAAACTTTATATTATTATGTATCAAATACATTATATTAATTATATCAAATATATAATCAATTTAATTATATCACATTTAACTGATTCCCTTAATTAATTTGAACGATTCAAATTAATCCAAAATTAATTCTCAATAATCTTTGTTGAGCTACAGAGGGAACTTTATGGACTTGTAGATTGAAGCTCCAATGGTACTTGGATAATTAATTAAACTTTTTAATTAAATTACATCCATTAACTGTCGGTCACTCCACTAAAGACCGACAACTGCACTCTTTGCACTATAGATATATTTCTGTGTCCATTGGATATAACCAATCAACGGTGCAATAACCCTTCACAAATTGCTCGTAAGTACAGTTGGGCCAAAACTACCATTTTGCCCCTATAGTTACATCTAACTTCTTAAGTACCACTGATTCCTCTAATGAACAATAAGTCAAAGTCCAACTATGACTAAACCCCTCTCGAGCCAAGAGAGTGTGTGGCGCCACATTGTTCAAACCCCAGAATCAGCCCTTAAAGGAGCAATTTATATACTTATTCAAACATTAGGGAATGAGTGAATTTTGTCTTGTGTAGCTATATTCCCAGCTCTCCAATCATATGAATCCTTAAAATGGTAGGCTTATTGAGTTAGGATTTGCCCACTCTCACTCATACAAATCAAAGGACCACCTTCATAAGCAGGAGTTCACAACTCACTCAGGATTCAGGTTATGTCACCTATGGTCATCCTGGTTAAATGTAAGTCTCTATTATGAATGGTGTTACATAGTGAGATTAGTCATTTCGTGGTTTGGTCTTATACAAGCTCCTTTGTATAGAATACCCCCGCTCACATGTCTCTATATGAATGATAGAGAACATATCATTTGCGATACTTTACAACAATTATAACATCTACAAAACGGGTCATATTCATAGTGTCACTAGGATAAAGTATCCAACCTTATCCATCTACTACAAACCATTTCGGTTATCACTTAAACGTGATCCACCTGTATGTCTCTACATACATGTTTAAGCTCAGATGACAGCCTTGGTGAAAGATCCAATTAAGGGTCCTTGAGCGGAAGTTGGATCGTCCCAATTCCCAAAATTTCACAAAACAGAATTTTACAGAAAAAAAAAAACAGATATTATGCATTTAATTAAATAACTACAACAAGCTGGAAAAACAAACAAAAAATAGTAGATTTGGGTTTAGAACCCTTACCTTTGAAGAATCCAATCTTCACATTAAATCCTCTTCAAAAGGGCACCACCACAATGGCTACCATGGTATTATCAAGGATTAGAATCCAAGAGGAGTGGGCTCTGACTATTTTGGTTGAGAGGGAAGGGATTTTCTTCTTAGAAAGGAGGAAGAGGAAGGATTGGGTTTTTCACATAACGTTTCTGTCTAGAGAGAAACTCTGTGTCCAATTTTCACAAAACTGCACCGAATGAGGGATAACTTTCCACTCTCACGTCTGAGAGAGCAAAAGTTAAGGAGGGAGTTTCCTCCCATAACTAGTTTTAAAAAAAAACAAAAATGAAAAAAATAATATTTATTTAATAAAATATTTAATATATATATATTAAACTATATGTTATATAACATATAATCTATAATTTCTATATTGTATCAAATACAATATAATCTATAGTTTCCTTTCTCTCACCAATAACATTTAATGTAAATCACATTTACATTAAATTTAACAATGTGAATTCAATTCATATCATTAATATTTGAATCATATTCAAATATTTATTTCCTCTCATTAATATTATAATGTATCAAATACATTATAGTAATTATACCATATGTAATTAGAATTAATTAGATCACATATAATTAACTAATTCCCTCAATTAATTTGAACAATTAAAATTAATAAAAAAAATTGATTCTCATTAATTCCCGTTGAGCTACCGAGGGGACCTCATGGACCTATAGCTTGAAGCTCTAATGGTACGTGAATAATTAATTAAACTCTTTAATTAAATTATTCGTCATCTGTTAACCATCGGACACTTCACTAAAGACCGATAGTTGTACTTTTTGCACTTCAAATATATTTTTGTGTCCATTGGATATTACCAATCAACAGTACAATGACCCTTATCAATCAACAATTGTAACATCTACAAAGCAGGCCATACTCGTAGGTCACCATGATAAGGTATCCAACCTTATCCATCAACTACAGACCATTTAAGTTATCACTTAAACATGATCTACTTATATGTTTCTACATACGTGTTTAAGCTACAAGATAACTTTGGATGTTAGTTTATTGGTTTCTTATTAATGTAACTAATTTTGAAATCAAACATCACATATTTTATTACATAAATAAAAAGTTTGAACAATACAATTACAAACTATATAGTTATAATCCAACAGGATAAACCCTAGCTCCATATCGGGGTTTTTGTACTGATTTTCTAAATTGGGGGGGAGGGGGGATGAGATTTGTCCCGATTTTTGGAAATAAGATTCTTTGACCATTTGTCGATGTCAAATTCAGGTGAAATTACCAAAACAAAACGCTCATGCACACATGGATTGACTCCCTCACTATTTTTCCTCTCGAGGATAGGTTTTATCTCTCCTTTTCTCTTAGGGTTTCATTCTTTGGTGCTTCATCTCGTTCTCTGGCGCTAGATCTCATTCTCCGCGCTTGGTCTCTTGTTCTCTCGCTCTTCACAATAAGTCTCACTATGCAACACAATGGGAAAAAAAATAGAAGATGAAGAAGGTCGGAGATGAAAAGTGTGGTCTCACTAGAGAAGAAACATGGGGGCTCGCCAAATTCGATTTGCTTGGTAACTCAAAGAATTTGGTCTAATTTAGTGGTCTAGTTGCTTGCTGGAGAAGAAGAGAATAAGAGGGGGGAAAAGAAAGAAAATGTGAAGATGGGGGAAGAGAAAAAAAAGTGAGAGTAATTTTGTAAAATTTCTTGAGGATGATGTAAGCAAGAGGAAAAAAAAAAAACTTAAAAAGGTGTGCCTGGTGATGATATGAGTTGAGATATAAACTCAACTCAATGTTTGGGAGGGAAATTTGATATGTCATCGATATTTTATACCATACCCACCAATAGTATACTTAGCCCTCATCACCACTGATGCACACATTGCTACTTCCACCACCATTTGCAGTGGCTAACTTCGATGAACAACTCCGGTGACCATTGTTGATACCCAACTCTAACCACATCCAATACACCACCATTGATGGCCAACTCCGGCGACCTCTAACGATGACCACCTCCACCAACTCCAACAATCATTAGTTCATAGTATCTTATAGTCGTTCTTTATAGTAATTTGACGTTACCAACAACACTTTTAGCATATAACAAATAAAAAAAACTTGTATATAAAAACACTTTTAAGAAAGAGTTGCCAAACAAATGGGTATTTTTATTTTAAACAGTTTTATCAAAAAGTGTATAAATTAAAATAACTTTTTGAATTTTGTTTCCAATTTAATCTAAACAGAAGCTTGTATCGTGACAAAAAGATTATAACTAGAGTTTGGGAGGTAAAGAAAGTTGTCGAATATATCTATTAGATAGAGGCTTTTTTTATCTTATAATTGGGTTGGAAAATGTGACTTTTGTTACATAGTTTTTGTGACAATCATGTAACATGACATTAGTGGGGTCATTATAGTACGATTACATTATAAGATATTTCATTGACAATATAAATCCAAAATTTTTTTGTCCAATGAATCAAATATAATTTTGTTCAACTTAACTAGAAATGTTACATGCACAAATTTGTAAGATGATTGTTTAAATTTAAAAATAAAATAAAATGCATGATACAAAAGTAAACCGTTAACACCACTTCCCAAAACTCCTAGCAATATATATGTACTTTAAAAAAACAATAAAATAAAATGTGATCCATAGTTTATTAAAAAAAAACATGTAGAATTATTAGATAAAAGAATTGCAAACAAAAATAATCACTATAAAAATATGTTATTTGTGTAAAAAAAAAAAAGCCTTGAATAACATGTTACCCCAAATATCCAAATGTTACCTCAAATATCAAGGCACAAATATATGAACTCCAAAATCTACAAACTTTAATGGGTTGTTTGGGGTGCTGAGTTAAGATAGGATATCTGGAGTTCATATCTCTGTGCTTGGGGTGTAGAGTTATTTGGTCTGAGTTCATATGTCTGTGCTTAGAGTGCAGAGTTGAGTTTATATGTCTGCATATCTGATGCAGTTTTTTGAACTCTAAATAATATGCTTTTATGATTACTTTTCTTGTTTTGAAATTTTTTTAGTCAATAATTATAATCTTTGTTTGAATAAAATATGGATTGCAATTTTTTTCTTTTAATTTTTAAAACTTTTATTTCTTTCTTTCTTTCTTTCTTCCTATGCAATGAACAACAATTAACTCATTACATTTCTTGTAGATGTATGGTTAAATAAAATGAGAAACTAAAGCGAAATCACAACTTTTGATTCTAGTTAATTTTTCTCCATGAATTTCATTATCATTTTCTTCATTTTCTTCTTTTTCCTATTGTTATTGTATATTTTTACTATGTCATGAATTTTTTTAATTAAATCTCCCCCATCATCATAAAAACTAATGGAATGTCAAAAGATTTCTTCAACAGTTTCACTTTCATTTCCTCAAAATTTGAAGGATCATCATAGAAAAAATCTCTATTTTTCACTAATTATTGCTGGAAAATGTTACGAGAAATTTTTTTCATTTTATAGTTTTTTTGTTATATGTTACATACTTTTAAACTACATTCATACCTTTCGTCTAAATATTCTTAACACTCGTTTGATATGTGAATTCATTACGTATAAATGTTGCACTTAATGTAGACAAAATAATATTTTTTATATAACAACATACTTTAACAGTCACCAGTCTTATAGTAATCGAAAGTGGTTGTCAAAGTTGATTATTAAAGATGATTTTTGTTGGACTTTGTAGTAAGAGGTGGTTGTCGAATACTGAAGTTGATCACATGAAGATGTATTAGAGTTGGTTGTTGAAGTTTTTCATTAGAGGTGGTTTTCAAATCATGAAGTTGGTCGGATGAAAGTGGTCATCGAAGTTAATCATCGAAATGATTTTTGCTAAAGATTGTAGTCGAAGGTGACTGTTAGAGCCCAAAGTTAGTCGCATGAAGGTGGTATTAAAGTTGGTTGTCGAAGTTTGTCATCGAAAATGGTTGTCGAAGCCTCAAGTTGGTCGTAAGCATTGCTCACTCAAAGCTAATCATCGAAGGTGATTCTCATTGAAGTTTGTAGTTGGAGGTGGTTGTCGGAGCTTGCGAAGGTGGTTATTGGAGTTGGTCATCGGAGTCAATTAGTCGTCGGAGTTGGTAGCACGAAGGTGGTCATCGGAGTTGGATCATCAGAGGTAGTTGTCGAAGGCTAGAATTGGTTATCGGAGTTGGTCGCGCGAAGGTTGTCGGGGCTCAAAGTTGGTCGTCGGAGCTGTAATTTGAAGACTTGTCGGAGTCGTCATCGCCGGAACTGTTATTAGAAGTGGTTGTCGGAGCCCGAAGTTGGTCACAAGAGTTGTTATCGGAGGTGGTTGTCAGAGCCCATAGTTGGTCACTGGAATTGTCATCAGAGGTGGTGTTGGAGCCCGAAGTTAGTTCTCAGAGCGTGACAGTGGTCGATGGGTGGAGATATTGAAAACATGGGAAGAAGGGAAAGTTGGGGTGAGTTGGTAAAATATACCAACTCAACTCAACCAACATTCAAAGTTGGTGGGCTAAACAATGAGTTGGTATATTATACCAACTCAACTCAACTCATGTTGGTGATCCAAACAGCTCCTAAATATCATAGGGGTAACAAGAAAAATAGCATAATTTAACTTTTCTTTTAGACAATTAGCAAACCTACTTTCTATTTGTAAAAATAGCAAACCAGAATAAAAAATAATAATAAATCAAAATTTTAAAAGTCCAGACTGAAGGATTGTATCAACAACAACAGAAGCAACAAGGATCATTAAACACACTAATTCATTAATTTTGGCAAAATATAAAGCATGCTCTCGCAAAACAAGTGAGCTTCATGACATACCTTTGTAGAACTTCTTTAAAGCTCGATCTCCAACTGCAATCTTCTCCAAATCTCATTGCAGACCACCTCAAGATCTTCCCCACTATTCTCTTGGTGCTCTAGATTGAGTTGTGGGACTCAAAATAAGTTTGAATCAAAGGATTTTGAGAAGCGCTCACAGCAACAATCTTATTGAAGAACACTTTCTTCACCATGAATTTTCAACTAAAATTCTCTCTATTTCATGCCTCAAATTCACTCCAATCTCTTCAATATATTGCAGACCATCATGCAAGGAAGAGAGCTACATGTGTTGCAGCTCATGCTTGGAGTAATTAAAGGCAATGGTGATGGATCTTGTGTGAGAAAATGATAACGGGTAGAAATACAAGTTATTATAGCTCAAATAAGTAAAACAATGAGAGAATGCGATAGTAAAAATAAGCAATATCATGTCCAAAACCGCTAAACTGAAGAAATTGCGATCACATGTGCCCATTGCATAAAAACAGTTAATTTACTTATTATATGCAGGAAAAATGCAATGGCGCAAGTAAAATTGTGATCCAAAGGAATTAGACATCAGTGCGCTTGAAGATTGCGATCGTATGTGATCGTGAGAAACTTCTTAAAAAGGTGATCGCATAAAGATTGCGCATCAAGGTGACAGCATAATAAATCATGATAGGATGGAAAGCTGATGACGGTCGAATCTGAATTTAGTTGACAAGCCGTTAAAGCTGTTGGGGTTGATGCCCTAAAGTCTCGTGTCATGTAGTTTGTAAAGAGTTTGTATGAATGCTTATGTTGTTAATATATGATATTTACTTCACATCTTATATTTTTGCTCGGTTACTTGTTTTATTTGCTTTACCAAAAATCAATAAACATAAAATCTCTGGTTATCTATATATGATCAAGCATGTATGCGGTGACATACAAGTGGATCATGTCTTGAGTGATAACCAAAATGGTCTGTAGTATATGGATATAGAGGGAAACCTTATCCTGGTAACGCTCGGATGCGGCCCGTTTTATGGAATGATCACAAGTATTGTTACTTGTCACAGATGGTCTGATCCTGATCATTCGTGTTGGGGACATGCGAGTGGAGGCGTCTTATACAAAAAGTTTGTATAAGACCTGATCACAAAGTGTTAACATCTCGTTATATAACACCGTTCATGACAGAGACTTCACTTCACTAGGATGACCATAGGTAACATGACCTCAATCCTGAGTGAGTTGGGAATTCCTACAATTGAGGGTAGTCCTTTTATTTGTATGGATGCGGGTGGCCAGGTCGCCGATTCAAACCTACCATTTTGGGGATTCGTCTGATTTGGAAGCTGGGAACTCAGCTACACAAGATGGAATTCACTTCTTCCCCGAGGCAGGGGTAAGTAGATAGATAGCTCCCTTAAGGGCTGATTCCGAAGCTTGAACGATGTGGCGCCACACACCTTCTCTTGGCCCGAGAGGTGTTCAAACATAGTTGGACTATGTTGTATTGTTCATTAGAGGAATTAGTGGTACGTAAGGAGTGAGAAGTAACTACAGGGGAAAAACGGTAATTTGGCCCACCTGTACTTACGAGCATTTGTGAAGGGTCATCGTACTCATGATTGGTTATATCCGATGGACACACAAATATATCTGTGGTAAGAAGAGTTCAACTGTTGGTCTTTAGTGGAATGCCTAACAATTAACGGATGGTGGATTTCATAGCTAAAGAGTTTAATCAGCTATTCACGTACTGTTGGAGCTTCGAGCTACAAGTCCATTAGGTCCCCTAGGTAGCTTGGATAAAATCGAGAACCAATGTTTGGGTTAATTTGAAACGTTCAAATTGACAAGAGGAAGTTCGATTATATATGATATAATTAGACTAGTTAATTATATATGATATAATTGGCTAAATGTATGAGATACATTATTGGAGGAAATTAGATATAAATATGATTTATATCAAGTAAAGGATAAAATACTATAGTAGATATGTGATATCAAACTATAGGATAAAAATATAATATGATTATATTTATTAATTAAATAATTGGTTAATTATATGATAATTAAGATTCACTTTCGGACGTGGGTTAGTGGGGCAGCGTCAGTTATTGTAACCGATGAATTAAAATGAAAATATTTTTCATTTTATTCAATCGTTCGAAGAAAAAAGCGAGAGCGCGTTGGTAGTATTGTAAACGATCGCTTAAGTTTTTTCGAGAGCCTATACGATAGCATTCTCTGCCTAAACGATCGTCTACCTCGCGCCTAAATGATCGCACACTATTTTCTACACGATCGCATAGCTTCTCTAAACATCGTATAATGTGCTGATTTTGCTAAACAATCGTATACCTTATCCTAAACGATAAGCAGCATGCTATGCGATAGCGTGTTCTTCCCTCTCACTTGTTTATCACCTAAACGATCTTGTTTTCCTCCTTCCTCTACAAAATTCACCAAAGACCACGCTTTGGGTTCTCACTCTGAGAATATCTGGGGCTTTTTCTGGTGGTGTCGTCCCCACGGTGTTCGTGCTGCTGCAGTCGACGCTTCCGCTAGGCGTTGGTAGATCGCGTGGAGGTTTTCCACTGCTGTGAGTGCTGAAGTTTGAAGAACATCTTCAACTGGTATGGCAATCTTTCCTTTGTTATTTTGTTGTTCATAGCATGCCTATAATTAGTGTTTGTTTGCATAACTGTATGTTTTGAATGTAAAATGTGTATTTCGGTCACGGTGAGATCGGAGTGATCCAAACATGCTCATGGAACTCTTCGGTAAGAGATCTTTTAAAAGCCACACTGTAGTAAGTACACTCAACTTTCGGTGAGCATTAATCGGTGTATAAGAGCAGGGGATTTAATGACTGCCCATCATGCAATCATTAGAAAGAAAGGCTGCTTCACCTTGAGCTCTATAAATACCAAAGGCCACCATTGTAACAAGGAGGGAACAAGTTAAGAAGTCAGAAAGCCATTAGTCTGTTCACGTACATACTCGTACTAATACTTAGAGGATGGAGATGAGCAAGAAGACGAAGAGGCTGAGAGATCATTCCCGGATAGATCGAGAGGCTGTCAGAAAGCATTACGAAGGAGAGAGGGCCAACACTTGCGATAACAAGAATATACATTTGGAACATAGTTGGAGTGAAAAAGAATAGTGTAAAAGGTCACGGAAAGCAAGACATTGCTTACTGAGCTTCTTATCTCTCAATTCCATTTGCTATTTTGTATTCGGTACTTTATTTATAGAAAATGAAAATCTCATTTCAATCTATGTTCAATCTCTTCATACTTTGCATGAGTAGCTAAATTTCTAAATGGGTTGAGAAGTACTTAGCTAGCATGACTTAAGATTTACATTTTATGCGATCATCTTGTCTTATGTATGCATCATTCACCCTTTAAAGATACTTAAGAGAGTAGTCTAAAGATAGAATCTAGACTTGAGAGAGTCAGATTAGAATCTAGGCTTAAGAGAGTCAGATTAGAACCGCATAAGCGAGAAATAGAAACTTAGACATAAGTTTTATCGCTATTTACACATCGCATGCACCCTAGAAATAGGATATGATTGTATGTAGTCACCTTGTTTTATGTGTGCATCATTCATCATTGCATAGACAAGAATAGAGGCTTAGAAATAAGTCCTATCAACTTTTTTGTATACATCGCATGCGTCCTAAAAATAGGAATGATGGCATCCTGCATTGAGAGATGACGTGCTGTTATTTGTGTGTAGCATGATCGCATAACTTGTGCATAATCTTAGGAAGTGTTAGCTAAACCCCTTCTCAAACTCTTCGTCGCATACTCATTGTAACTCTCGTTTCCATCAACTCCACGTTCAACTCTGTAGCATAGGAAAAATTCTTAATCAAAACACCATCTACTTCATTTGTTTTTACCACTGCAAAGGAATCAAAGTGACTGTCACATATTTACTTAGTAATCCTTGTGTTCGACCCTGGACTTACCAGGAAACCTAATAAGGCTTATACTTAGGTCTTCTTAGAAAAACTTGCATGATCACCGCATAGCACACATCACCGCAAACTCACACCATAACACGTCACAATTTACTCGTATCAGCAAGTAGAAGATGGATAATGGAAAGACTTATTTTTCCATTTGTGCATGTTACCAACTTTTCAATTTCCATCAAAATCAATTTTAAAATCAATTTTGATTTTAAAACTGAAAATTTTAATTAAATTTCATAAATTAATTCTTAAATAATACTAATTAATTTAATATCAAATATTAAATTAATTTTTACACATATCCATCTTCATATATTTAAATCATATTTAAATATTAATTATCCTATTCAGTTCAATTCTAAAATTAAACACGTAATTATATCTCATATAATTATTAATTCTCTTAATTCTAATTTGAATGTTTCAAATTAACTTATCACGCTACTCTAGAGCTAATTTATTTACGAGCTAGTAGGGGGACCTTGCAGACCTATAGATCATGGGCTCCAACGATCCAAGATTAATTAGCTAAACTCATCAGACCAAATTAACCCTCATTCATTAACTAATGGGTCGCTACATTAAAGTCCATAGTTGCACTCCCCTCACTGTAGATATATTATGTCTACACGATTTAACCATAATTAGTAAGTCAACCCTTCACAGGTTGTTCGTAATAACGAATGGGTCAAATTTTTGTTTTACCCCCGAGATTACTTCTTGTTCCTCAAGTTCCTACTGATCCTCTAATGAACAACTGGTTTGTGATCCAATCACTAAACCAAAACTCTTTCAGTCTAGTGAGAGGGTGGGTCCCCTTGTTCAAGACTTGGATTCAGTACTTGAGAGAACAACCTTTCTTCTATCTCTAAATCGGGTAGGCGTGAATTCCATCTTACACCCTATGTCCTCAGCTATTTATTTAGTCTTAACCCTGAAATGGGATGCTTATTGAGTCAGCGCTGTTGAGCCAACCCTCACTTATGCAAATTTAAGGATAATTCCAAATAAACAGGAGTTCATAGTTAGCTCAGGATTAAGATCGAGTTACCTAGGTCATCTAAGTAAAATAGTCAGTCTTATACAGTAAACAACGTTATAAAGTAAGAGTGATTTATTTCTTGGTCTAATCTTATGAAAAATCATTGCATAGGATGCCCCCACTTCTCATACGAATTAGAATCACTTCGTATGTAACACTTTACAACTCTTTGTAACAACTACAGAATAGGCCGTATCCAATAGTATAACCAGAATAAGGTACCTAATCTTATTCATATACTATAGATCATTTTAACTATTTACTCGAACCTAGTCCACTCTTATGTCTCCACATAAAGTTTAAGTACCCATGTAATAGTCATGGGTCTTAGTTTATTGGATTTAGACTTTCATGTATACAATTTATAAAATCAATAATAAGTTTATTGACTATAGAAAATGTTTATCATTTTACAAACTGTGAGTTTTTAGGACATAAAACTTAACAATGCTCCCACTTAGACTAAAACTCCAGTGGATCAATATATAGAAAATATATACAATGTTGAGTTTTCATGGAGAGAATAAAATGTACAAATACAATAAATTAGGGCAATACAATACCCATAAATTCTCCCACTTGTCCTAGTGATACAAAACTCGTAAACCTAGTCCTACTAGGTGACCCTCAAACACTTTAGCCGAGAAGGCCTTTGTAAACAGATCAATTAAGTTATCTTGTGAAGCAATTTGGGTGACAATTATGTCTCCTCTGTGTACAATCTCCCTTATGAGATGGTACTTCCGCTCGATATTTTTCCTCTTTTATGGCTTCGTGGTTCCTTTGAATTTGCAACTGCTTCACTGTTGTCACAATAGAGAGTGACAGGCAGGTTCATATAAGGAACTACTTCCAGAATTGTCAGGAACTTTCTGAGCCATACTGCTTCTTTTGTTGCTTCACTTGCAGCTACATATTTAGCTTTCATTGTGGAGTCAGCAATACAACTCTACTTGATGCTTCTTCACAACTGTTCCTCTATTTAGCATGAATGCTGAACTCGAAGTTGAATTCCTCGAATCAATATCGATCTGGAATTCATAATCAGTTTATCCAATAAGGATCAGATCTTTAGCACCATACACGAGCATATAATCTCTCGTTCTTTGAAGATACTTGAGAATGTTCTTAACAGTAGTCCGATGATCATATCTAAGATTGGACTGAAATCTGCTGACTATTCCTATCGCATAGCATATATCGGGACGAGTACACAACATTTCATACATTAAACTCCCTACTGCTTATATGTATGGAATTCGATTCATCTTTTCAACCCCTTGAGGTGTCTTAGAACTCTGTTCCTTAGACAAGTGAATTCCATGTCTGAAAAGTAATAATCCTTTCTTGGAATTTTGGATTTTATACCTAGACAACATCTTGTCTATATAAGATGCTTGAGATAATGCTAATGTTTTGTTCTTGCGATTTCGAACTACTTGGATTCCAAGAACATACTATGCTTCTCCCAAATCTTTCATTTGGAATTACGAAGCCAACAATCTCTTAACGTCAGTTAGAAATTCTACCTCATTCCCAATTAGTAGAATATCATCAACATACAACACCAGAAAAACGACAGTTTTGTTCATGATTTTCTTATATACACAGGGTTCGTCAATATTTTGTTCAAAGCCATAAGATTTGATCATAGTGTCAAATCTCATATTCCAGGATCTAGAAGCTTGTTTTAACCCATAAATAGATCGATTAAGTTTGCAAACCTTTTGCTCTTAATCTTACTGAATAAACCCTTCTGGTTGAGACATATAGATACTCTCTTCAAGATAGCCATTCAGAAAAGCTGTCTTGACATCCATTTGCAAAATTTCATAATCATAAAATGTAGCTATGGACAAAAGTATTCGAATTGACTTTATCATGGATACTGGAGAGAAAGCTTCTTCATAGTCTACCCTATCTCTTTGGGTAAAACCTTTTGCCACAAGTCTTGCTTTATAGGTCTGTACCGTACCAGCTTGGTCTCGTTTTCTCTTGTAGATCCATTTGCAACCAATGGATTTTACCCCTTCAGGTTGATCTACAAGATCCCAGACATAATTGAAATAAATAAATTCCATTTCAAGGTCCATGGCTTTAATCCATTGGTCTTTATCCACATCATTCATTGCTTGGTTAAAAGATAATGGATCCTCTAAACCATCATCTGGTATGATGACTTGAGCTTCAGTTAAACCCATGGACCGATCAGGCTGTTGCACAATCCTCCCACTACGAGAGGCATTCTCAACTCTTGAGAAGGATGTGAAGTCCCAGTTTCATCAACAACTCTTGTTGATGGACCTGCTCTATCAACAACTCTTGTTGATACATTTGTCGTTTCTCTGGACATTTCTTCTATTACTAGCTTACTACGAGGTTGATGATTCTTCACATGGTCTTCCTCAAGGAAGGTTGCATTTGTCGATATAAATATCTTGTCTTCCTGAGGATCATAAAAGAAACCACTTTTTGTTTCTTTTGGGTAGCCTACAAATAGGCATACTTTTGAACGGTGATCCAACTTTTTAGGATTTTGCAACATATGTGTTGGACAACCCTAAATCCTGAAGTGACGTAAATTTCCTTTACGTCCTCTCCATAGCTCGTAAGGCATTTTAGAAACACTTTTCAAGAGAACTATGTTCAAAATATACACTGTAGTTTCAAGTGTACGTCCTAAAAAAGAATTGGGTAACTGAGCATAACTCATCATGGAACAAACTATGTCCAACAATGTTCTGTTTCTACTTTCTGGCATACCATTTTACTGAGGTGTGCCAGGGGCTGTGAGTTGAGACTGAATTCCATGGTCCATCAAATAGTTCTAGAATTCCAAGTCCATATACTCACCACCTTGATTCGATTGAAGTGTTTTAATCTTTTTACTTAATTGATTTTCAACCTCAGCCTTCTACTCTTTGAACTTTTCAAAAGTTTCAGACTTTTTGTGCATTAGGTAAACATGTCCATATCTGGAATAATCATCTATAAAACTGATGAAATATTCATACCCTCCTCTCACTCTAACATTTAGAGGCCCACAAAGGTTTGAGTGAATCATCTCTAGGGGTTCTTTGGCTCTAAGACCTTTTCCAAAAAAAGATTTTTTTGTCATTTTACCCTCGAGACAAAACTCACAATGTGGTAATGAATTGTCTTCTAACTTATTTAGATGACCTTTCTTAACCAATCTCTCAATCCTGTTGAGATTTATGTGACCCAATCTCAAGTACCAAAGATAGGCACTTGGAAAAATTTTCCTTTTCTTATGAGTCTCAGCAGTTTTAAACATCTCTATGTTTAATATGGCTTTACCTCAGTTGCTTTTAACATATAAAAGTTATTTTCCAATTTTGTGGAGCAAATCTGTTTACTTCTTGTATTGATGAACACTTCATCAATTTCGAAATAAACTTTATAATTTTGTTCTAGCAAACAAGAGATAGATATTAGATTCCTTTTTATAGAAGGAATGCAATACACATTTTTCAAATAAAAGTACTTATCTCCTATAAATAACTTCATATCTCTCACTACTTTAGCTGAAACAACCTCCCCGGTCCTTACCTTAAAGATTGTTTCACCTTCTACCAACTATCTTCAGGAACTTGTTTCCTGTTATAGAACAAATATGATTAGCAGCACCTGAATCAATTATCCAGATTTTTATCGTTTTCCACTAAATATGCTTCGATAATAAGTAAATCATATTTAGCTTGTTGTCCGAATTCTACATTCTCATCTATATAATTCAAAATTTTAGATGAGTTGAGAGATAGAGGATAATCCTCTGTTAAAACTCTTTTGGTGTAATCAACTGCTAGTAATTTGTATGTTGATTTGTTTTTACTGTTATTGAATTCGGAAGTGAGTATTCTAAAATAACTCGACATGCTGATAAAATTTAAACAAATTCTATTTATCAAATTGTAACTAAATCCAAAATCAAGTTTTAGCAAAAAGTAATAATGTACCCATAACCATTATTTATTTGTAACGATACTTTAGTGAGTCAAAATATGTGCTACCGAGGGGCAGTCAGATACTCCTTCATTAAAGTAAACAATTTTGAACAAACACTATCTCCGGAATAATTCTTATTCCTATAGTCTCCGGAATAACTCTTGTTCCTACAGCCTCCAGAATAACTCTTGTTCCTATAGTTATTTCTTTACATTTTCGATCAGAAATTATTAACACTTTTAATAATTCTGTAAGTGTAACCCTCTGTTTTCAGACGTTGTAGGTCGGCACCAACTATGCTATCAAAATGGAGAGTCAAGGTTGGGAATGGACCTAAGAAATCCTATCCATTTATTGAGTTTAAGTTGTTCTGAATCCTATGTTACAACCCTCCGTGGGGATAGTCATCGTTAAACGACTAGCAAGGGCCACCTAAAGCAAACCAGCAAGTGCAACATAGGAATCTCATGGTCCAAACTAACGGAAGAGACTGCAGGATATATTGACACATATCTTTCACCCACTTACTATAAACAACTTCCTCCGTTTACCTTGTTATTGACTCATACAAACACTTTCCGTATGGAGGTCACTCCCAGGGTGACACGAAATGTCATATTCGGTGTAAACTATGTGGAGACGTGACGGTTGAAGTCTATATATCAAATAATTGATTTATGTTTGAACGACTTCCTCTTATTCACCGCAATCTAGATTTAAGCTAAAAAATACTTTCCGTATGGAGGTCATTCCTAGGGTGACACGAAGTACTGCTTAAATCTGGATTGTGAACTCTTAAAGATGTGAGAGCTAAAAATAACGTATCGTATATGTTATTAATCTCCCACTGAAGTGTTATAATAACTTTATCATATAGAAGTCATTAAATTGCCACTAAATTGTTCTATTAATTGGGTAGATTTATACTTAGGTTCTTTTCAGCTAACAAAACAACCCTAAGTCTATGTGGTTTATCCAAGTATAACGCTTTATAATTGGATTTTAACCTACGATATCTAAATGTAAACCCTTTTATTACCTCACATCGCTCACGTATGCTCATAAAACTGGTTACCAACGCTCAATAATTCAACCATAATCCTCAGGTAGGAGGTGTTCCGTAGACTGTCAACTTAAGTATCCCCAGCATTAGATAGGATTATATACCACTTGAGTTTGTAACCTGAGTTTTATAAGTTTTAACTAATAAAATAGGTGGTCAACCTATGTGAGCATGCAACTGGTCTTTGTGGATTTTAAATGCTAACCCAATTTTATAACAACTTATAAAACTTTAGACATACTAAACATCCATAACATACATAAAGGCATTCAATATTTAATATAACACTTACATTAAATACAAGAAACCCTAACATGCATACTATATATTATAACATACTTTCAATGCATATAACATGCTTCCTATGGTGGGATTTTAAATCTAAATGGCATACCGTATGCACATACAAGATTTATTTAATTATAACATATACCAAATGCATAAATAATTAAACACATGTCGATATGGTTTCAGTTTTGGCATAAACAAGCAAACAAAAGCCTAAATATTACAAACAGCTTCAAAATTATCTTTGAACCGCTCGAACCGCTCCAAACCGAACCCAAGCATCTTGAACCAGACTGGATAAGTCTGAACCGGACCAATAAATTCTGAACTGGACCAGCCAAAAACCTTTTGAGGTTGAACCGGATTGGACCTCAAGAAGATCGGTCAAACCGGCTGCTCTTGGTCCAAACTCAAAATTTCGCTAAGGTCGATCGTGTAATGCTAAAGGTTATCGTCCAATGCCATCGCCTTATGTTGGGCAGAGGTACACGATCGCTTAGTGCCTTTTGTCTATCGCATAATGCAATCGTTTAGCTCTCCGGTAGAACTACACGATCACATAACACCATCACCCAACGCTTCTTGTCATCGTTTAGTGTCCATCACAGCTACACGATCCCTTAGTTCCATCGCATCGTTCAGTGTGCAGCTACACGATCGTTTAGTTCCATCACATAGAACTTGAATGCATCGCTTAACACCCAGCTAGACGATCACTTAGCACCATCACATAGCACTTCATCGCATCGCTCAGCACGCGTCGTAGCTACACGATCATGTAGTGCCATCGTATAGCACCTTCAATGCATCGTTTAGTTCCCACGCAAAGCTAAACGATCGTGTAATGCTATCGTATACCATTTCAACACATCGTTTAGCTCCCACGGGTACACGATCGTCCAGCGTCCAACATCACAATGACCAGCACCCATTGCTATACGATCGTCTAGCTTTTCTTCACATTGTGTAATGCCTGGAACTAGACGATCGTTTAGCATCTAAACCTCAACGATGATTTTGAGCAGAAGCTGGAAAAATTAGAAACGACAGCTCGGCCTTCTTCACTTGTTTCTTCGATTACAATTTAATTTCAACTTTAATGACTCCAAATAAATTACAGACTCTTGATAACACATATAAGCTCATCAAACAAGAGCCAATTACAAATTTAAATGAGAAATCAAAGAGAAATTAAATGCCAAAACTCGGAAAACCATATCAGTGCAACAGTTTCATATAATTCATATAAAACACCCACCACCCAAAAATTAAACCAAATTGATGCTTATTTGATGCTCTGGTACCAATTGAATGATTGTATCAACAACAGCAAAAGCAACAATGATCATTAAGCACTCTAATTTATTAATTTTGGCAAAATATAAAGCATACTCTCGCATAAACAAGTGAGTTTCATGATATACCTTTGTAGAACTTCTTCAAAGCTCGATCTGCAGCTGCAATCTTCTCTAAATCTCGTTGCCACCTCAAGATCTTCCCCACTATTCTCTTGATGCTCTAGATTGAGTTGTGGGACTTAAAACAAGCTTGAATCAAGGGATTTTGAGAAGTACCCACAGCAACAATCTTGTTGCATAACACTTTCTTCACCATGAATTTTCAGCTAAAATTCTCTTTATTGCATGCCTCAAATTCATTCCAATCTCTTCAATATATTGTAGACCATCATGCAAGGAAGAGAGTTGCATGTGTTGTAGCTCATGCGTGGAGTAATTGAAGGCAATGGTGATGGATCTTGTATGAGCGAGTAGAAGATGGATAATGGAAAAACTTTTTTCCATTTGTGCATGTTACCAGCTTTTCAATTTCCATCAAAATCAATTTTGATTTTGAAACTAAAAAATAAAACTTTTTTCCATTTGTGCATGTTACCAGCTTTTCAATTTCCATCAAAATCAATTTTGATTTTGAAACTAAAAAATTTAATTAATTTTATAAAATTAATTTCATAAATTAATTCTTAAATAATACTAATTAATTTAATATCAAATATTAAATTAATTTTTACATATATTCATCTTCATATATTTAAATCATATTTAAATATAAATTTTCCTATTCAGTTTAATTCTAAAATTAAACACGTAATTATATCTCATCTAATTACTAATTCTCTTAACTTTGGTTTGAATGTTACAAATTAACTTATCACGTTATTTAAGAGCTAATCCATTTACGAGCTAGTAGAAGGACCTCGCAGACCTACAGATCATGGGCTTCAATGATCTAAGATTAATTGGCTAAACTCATTAGACCAAATTAACCCGCATTCTTTAACTAATGGGTCACTCCACTAAAGCCCATACTTGCACTCCCCTCACTGTAGATATATTATGTCCATATGATTTAACCATAATTAGTAAGTCGACCCTTCACAGGTTATTCGTAATAACGGTTGGGTCAAATATCTGTTTTACCCCCGAGATTACTTCTTGTTCCTCAAGTTCCTATTGATCCTCTAATGAACAACTGGTTTTTGATCCAATAATTAAACCAAAGCTCTCTCAGTCTAGTGAGAGGATGGGGCCCCTTGTTTAAGACCTGGATTTAGTACTTGAGAGAATAACCTTTCTCTTATCCCTAAATTAGGTAGGCGTGAATTCCATCTTACATCCTATGTCCCCAACTATCTATTCAGTCTTAACCCTAAAATGGGAGGCTTATTGAGCTGACGCTGTTGAGCCAATTCTCACCTATGCAAATGTAGGATAATTCAAAATAACAGGAGTTCGTAGTTAGCTCGAATTAAGATCGAGTTATCTAGGTCATCTAAGTGAAATAGTCAGTCTTATACAGTAAACAACGTTATAAAGTAAGATTGACTTGTTTCTTGGTTTGATCTTATCCAAACTCATTGCATAGGATACCCACACTCCTCATGTCATAACATGTACGAATTAGGATCACTTCGTATGTAGCACTTTACAACTCTTTGTAACAACTACAGAGTAGGTTGCATCCAATAGTGTTACCAAAATAAGGTATCCGACCTTATTCATATACTATGGATCATTTTGACTATTTACTCGAACCTGATCCACTCTTATATCTCCACATAAAGTTCAAGTATCCATGTAATAGTCATGAGTCTTAGTTTATTGGATTTAGACTTTCATGTATACAATTTATAAAATCAATAATAAGTTTATTGACTATAGAAAATTTTTATCATTTTACAAACTACGAGTTTTTAGGACATAAAACTCAACATAGACTACCCTTACCACATAGATGAAGGAAATCGAACACGAGGATTTCCATGAGCATCAGAAGGATCTTTTAAAATTTCAATCGTATATGAACATTAAAATTAGAATCACAAATGCAAAGATACGGTTATGCATAAAATAGAAATTGCAGCATGCTTTACTACACGATCAAGGGAAGGAATTAACAAACCTTTGAAGACTCATCTTCAAGATCCTTGATCACGAACGCTCGATCATAGCAACACAGCAACATACGAACATTTTTCCAACACGACTGCTACACTGCACGATCACAACGAACTCGATCTAAGCGATCGTTAAGGTCACGAACACCACGAATGGCCTCCACAGAACCTCGACTGTGTCGAGTTGAGTATGACATTACCAATAAGGTTACTGATGCGTTGTAAATGTGATGCAATTATGGTGTATAATTGCGATGATGATTTATGCGTTGTACATGCAAGTTTTCCTAGTAAAACCCAAGTATAAATCTCATTAGGTTTCCTAGTAAGTCCAGGGTCGAACACAGGGACTACTGAGTTACTATGCGACAGTAAAATTGATTCCTTTGCAGTGGCAAAAACAAATAAGTTGGTTAGTGTTTTGTTTAAGTATAAATCCTATGCGACGGAGTCGAGTAAAGAGTTGATGAAATCGAGAATACAATGAGTATGCGATGAACGGGTCGAGAAGGGATTTAGCTAATACTTCCTAAGATTGTGTTCACGTTATGCGATCATGCTATATACACACAACAACATGTCATCTCTCAATGAAAATGCCATATCTTCTATTTCTAGTATGCCCTGCGATGTATACGATAATGTCGATAGGACTTATGTCTAAGCCTCTATCCTTGTCTATGCGATGATGAATGATACACACATATATAAGGTAACCGATACTATCATATCCTATTCTAGGGTGCATGCAATGCATAATAGCAAATAGTTCTTATGTCTAAGTTTTTATCTCTTGCTTATACGATTCTAATTTGACTCTCTCAAGCCTAGATTCTAATCTGACTCTCTCAAATTTATATTCTTTCTTTAGACTACTCTCTCAAGTATCTCTAAAGGGTGAATGATGCATACATAAGACAAGATGATCGCATAAAGTGAAGATCTTAGGTCATGCTAGTTAAGTACTTCTCAACCCATTCGGAAGTTTAGCTACTTATGCAAAATGTGGAGAGATTGAACAGATGTTGAGATGAGAATTCCATTTACTATGAATAAAGTGCATAATACAAAACAACAATGGAAAGTAGGGATAAGAAGCCCGGTAGCAATCTTATTTCCCGTGGCTTTTACACTGTCTTTTCCCTTCAACTCTGCCTAGAAGAATATCCTTGCTTTCGCAAGTGTTGGCCCTCTCTCCGTTTATAGCACTTCCCGACAGTCTTTCGAGCTATTCGGAATAATCTCTCGGCGTCTTCTTCTCTTCGCTCGTCTCTGCCTTCTAAGTATAAGAATAACTACAGACTAACGACTATCTAATTTGTATATGATCTATCTTCTATATATGGAAAACTTTTAAACGATGGTGGCCTTCAGTATTTATAGAGCTCAAAATGAAGAAGTTTTTCTTTCTAATGATTTCAATGATGAGAGGTCATTAAATCTTCTGTCTGATGCGCCGATTAATGGTCACCGAAAGGTTGAACGTACTTACTACAGTGTGTTGTTAACGACTTGTCAACTAAATTTGTCGTCATCAGCTTTCTGTCTCATCATGATTTATTAAGCTTTCACCTTGATGCGTCGTCTTTATGCGGCCACCTTCTTGAGCTTCTCGTGAGTGCATACGATCGCACGACTTTGCGGTCGTCATCTTTCCATGCGTGTGGGCGCCTAATTACTTGGATCGCAATTTAACTTGCGCCAATGCATTTTTCCTGCACAAAATAAGTGAATTAGCTGCTTTTATGCGATTGGCGCATGCGATCGCAATATTCTCAGTTTAACACTTTTGGACATGAATTTGTATATTTTTATCGTCGCATTCCCTCATTGTTTTACTTATTCGTGCTGTAATAACGTGCATTTTTACACGTTATCAGTTACCTTGATATTCTCATTGTGAGAATCCAGAGGATGGGCTATGTGTTGACTTGGTTAGAGGCAGAAAACCAGAGGAAGAACAATCATGTAAATGATTGAGCAAGTGGGAGATGAAATAACCTATCGTATAGGTTGATGCCCAATCATTTAGTAAAAGCTATGCAATCGTCTAGCAAAAGCTATGTGATTGTTTAGCTCATTGTCTAGCTAAGTGTTTATTGTGTAAGAACACTCCACAATCGTTTAGCTAATTCCAAGTTGTTATTTAGTAAATTTGATTTACTTGACAACTATCTGTGAGTAATTTCCAAGATTGGAAATCTCAAATCAACTTGGTAAATCTTACTAAAATTAGGAAAAGATTTTTCCTTTTATCTCACGGTTATCATGAAACTACCAATAACCTCCCACTCAATTGGTTATTAGAGAAAAAGAGATAATTATCTAATAATATAATTATTATAAATATAAATGATAACTAACTTACCATAATATATTTTAATCTATAGTTTTAATATTTCATCTCATGAAACATAGAAACCATAGCTCTTTTTCTATTTCATGGCACTTAATGTAAATCTCATTTACATTAACCTTCCACTAGATGTATCTCATACACATTTACATTAACCTTCCACTAGATGTATCTCATACATCATACCAATCATATTATATATAATCAAATTACCTCTTGTCAATTTGAACAATTCAAATCAACACCAAGAACTAATCCTCAGCTTGAATCCATTGAGCTACCAAGGAGACCTGGACCTATAGCTCGAAGCTCAAACGATACGTGAATAACTGACTAAACTCTTTAGTCACAGGATCCACCATCCGTTAACTGTCAGGCAGTCCATTAAAGACCGACAGTTGAACTCTTCTTATTATAGATATATTTTGTGTCCATCTTAACCAATCAACAGTGCGACAACCCTTCACAGATCGCTCGTAAGTACAGCTCGGTCAATAATCGTTATGCCCCTATAATACAGCTTGTGGTTCGGTCTTATATAAACTCTTTGTATAGGACACCCCCGCTCGCATGTCTCCATATGAATGGTCAGGATCTACCATCTGTAGTAGTTTACAATACTTGCAAATCTCTACAAAGTGGGTCGTATCCATAGTGTCACTAGGATCAGATATCCCACCATAATTCTTAAACTACAGACCTATTTAGGTTATCACTTAAGGCATGATCCACTTGTATATCTCATATACATGTTTAAGTTTATATAAGATAACCATGGAGCTTTGTTTATTGGATATGAGTAAATGCAGAATAAAATAACAATTATTTTATTCATAAACAACGAGACTCTGGGAGAATTAGGACACCAATCCCAACAATAGAGACAATGTTTGATAAGACAAAAGTTTAGATACACTCTAAATATACCCACCCAAAAGTATCAACATACTTTTAAAACCCATCGCACATTTTTCTTCCCAAAAACCTAAACCTACACTCAACTTTTCCTCTTGTTATTTTCTCTTCCCACAGACTTTCCCTCTTCCCTATCCTAATTTTTCCTCTTCTCAATCCTTCCATATTCAAGCTTCTGTACTTGGAGGTCCATAGGTGCTTCGATCATTCTTCATGCAATCATTCTCTTGGAGTTACTTCTGCTCCAGCCATCGATAGGAGGTGCTCCGATTTTTCCATCTTTAAGCTTATGCTCTTGGAGGTCTATAGGTGCTCCGACCATTCTTCATTCAATCATTCTCTTGGAGTTGCTCCTACTCCGACCGTCGATAGGTGTTCCAGTTGTGTACTGTGTTCGAACTGAACAAATTAATGGATTAGGGTTTCGACAATGACTGTCTGTTCTTGAAATCTTCCACGCTAAAACAAAGGTTCGACATACATACTCTTCACTACATACGGGATTTTTTATATTCAAAATACCTAATATTTTTTTGATTTTTTTTAATAAGATCCTGTCCAATTTTTAAGGGATCACCAAACGAAACTATGAATCCATTTTAAAAACAATATCTTGTTTTGGTTATTAAAAAGGATGGTAAAAGAGAAGGTAATTATTGGTATATGGATTGATGCAGTGAAGGGCAAAATGCCAAAAAAAATCTAAAGAATATGTTGACGAGAATGACCCATCCTTTGACTTTCACTCGAGTTAGGTGTAAATGAATGTAATAACCGATGAATATACTATTTTGGATTAAAATTTCCTAAAATCGAAATTTTTGAATTTATGTTTTTTGTTTAGACCAACCTCTTAGTTTATGTTTTAGATGACTTTTTAATTATAATTAATGCATTTTATGACCTTTTTATTTTCTTTCCTTTTAATTATGCTACCATTGAAGCGAATTGAACTTTGTAATTCTATTTACATATCTAGTCATTCCTAAATATTGATAAAAAGTTTATTTGAATTAGATAAATAGCAGCTAGTCAAAACTGATAATTAAATTAAACAATCTAATTTGACAAGTAACTATATATCATTAAAGTTTTAGAATGAGGGCCAATATTTTATAACATTGCATGTCGTTTAAAATTATGTACAAATACAATCGACAAATGCGTATCATGATTGAATGAATGAGCAAAAAGATGAACCATTGAGAGAAAAAATTCTATTCATAGATTCATTGAGTGAAAATATAAAACAAGAAAAGTGTTATTGTTTAAGCCTTCCCTAACATAGAAACACAAAGATCATGAAAGAAGTGAAAAATCTTATAGTGATAATTAATAGTGTCATACACATTTAAAAAACAATGTTTTATACACTATATATGATTATGTTGTAACAAATGGATGTGAAAACGTTAAATAGTTAAAATAGCAGTGTAATTAAATATTGCAAAAGTACGAGGAACAACATATAAAATATAGTAATAATAGATGAAAAAATCAACATGTATAAAAAAAATAACAAATTTTATAAGTACTTGAAACAAATAAAACCATTCATAAATGTTCACGATGAAAAATATGAGGTAAAAGTGCAAAACCAACTAAAAACTCAAACTCAACCAGGTATTAGATTTTTACACATGACCTATACTACCACAATGAGTACAACGTACTGTTTTTCTATTCTCTAAGCATGACGAGATTCTCTTTTTTCTAGGTCTTCCAGTCGGGCGGTTGACTCGAGGAGGACGAATGAGGTTATCATTCAAATTGCATAGACTTGAAGATTGTTCCACGTTACCAACGACCATGTTTCCTTGCTATATAATGAAATTAAATTGGAAACATGATAAAAATCACGTGTGTATGACTCTAATCCAAGGTTTCCACGAGACAAAGCAATGCAAGCATAGGGACATGGTATAAGGTCTAGATTCCAACGCCACATGAACAACTGCAATTGAGGATGTTCACATGGAATTGTTTGGTTTTATCATGGACTTCAAACTCATGTTGGTTAGTATGATATATCTGTAATAGAAAATATTAAACTAATTAAAAAATGGCATATACATATGATATTTTAATGAAAAATCATACAAAATGCAAATGACTCACATCCATCGCCTACTATCCCTTAATGATGTTCGAAGCACGTCTTCTGCATATGAAGTTAGTTCTGAATGCTAAGAATTAGAATTACTACGATGTTCATAGAACCATCGTTGAATTAAACTCTAGATAAATTTAAGCAATTGCTATTCAAACCCATATGGATTCTTTTCAATCAAAGCATTAGAGAATGCAGGCAGCAGTGCATATGATGACTCTAGAGTACCCTGAATTGAATTTAAGGCAAGCTCACGACCTCTCCATGCTTTATCATAACTCACATTAACCCCATGTTGTCTTTTCATGAAACTTATGACATCACATGGACGACGTGAGGTCATGGAATTCATATTTAAAAAAGATTTCATACGCTTAGATACTATCCATGAAGTCGCCTGACTATGAGCATCCTTAACAATGTCAATAGAACATTTATGAACATCGTTAAACTTACGAACAATCCATAACCCACTTTTTCTTTTTATAAACAGACGACCTAAGATGCCAACTACAAGAAGGGTCTTTGCTACAAAGTTCAAAAGACGTTTGATTCGAGTAAGCAGTCCTAAGTTTAAAACTGTGTTTAATAGCAAACAAATATATAGCTTTCTTTAATGCATCCTTGCTGTTAAAAACAAAACCTTCCTTAATGGTGATGTCTACAACACAAGAATCCAAATATACTAGGTCAATGATACGAGTCGTATTATTGGAGGTTTTGGACAAGGAATCTGTTTCATTGTTGCTAGACCCAGTATACAATGTAATTACAGAATTTGATTGACAAGATGGAACATGGTCAACTACAACACAAACATCATTGTAGGAGAAATTTGAAATAAAAGACAACAACCATAACACATTTTTGTCTTCCACGATTCTAATCACATTAGGATTTTTGCAGCCATCTCGATACATTGTTAACTGATAAACAATATATTCAGAAGTTGGAAAAATCTTAGATTGGATTAGATCGACAAGATGTTTAAAAGATGTGTTTGAAGCAACAAAAACTTCAATAAATCGAAAGTTGTGATAGTAGTGATTTTTATCCCACCTACCATTGAACAAAACTCTTAATCGTTTAATAGTCGTAAGAAGAAAACGTCAGAGGATGAAGAAAGGTAAGATTACGTGTTGTATTATATTATTTTATATTTGAAACAAAAGAATAATAAATATAATGTTCAAAAGTATTTTAAAATTATGAATCTTGATTAAGATTAATAAAAAGTATAATAAAACAATAAATTTCTGTTAGGATAATTAATATACTATGATAATTTAAATTTCAAACTAAGATTTGAAAATGAGTTGTTGTAGAAGATTTGAAAATTCAAAATAACTCTTAAATTTGATACATAAATTCAAAACCAACAGTTAAATCCCGAGATTTAAGGAAAATTATCCGCATGAAATAATGTTGAAAATTTGCTGGAATATATAGTTGAAGAATTAATTACAGTCTGATTAATATGGAGGTCAAATTAATCCCACTATAATTTAAAAAGACGATAAAGGACATTTTAAGATTTTAAAAAATTTGACTCACGTGATCTCTTTGTATTTTGTTATAATTCAAAAGTGTTCCACCATTTGTTATTTATCACCTCTCTATCTCAACTACCCAAATAGCGTGGGACAAAAATATTTTGACTTGGAAAATGGGTCTTCTAATCAATTTTCCCCACCATCTCCTTCCTCGACTCCGCAGTCAGCAACCCCAATCGTGAAAGCCACCTCTTTCTCTCCTTTCTTTGGTTCATCCGTGTAGCAGTTCCCCTCCATCCAATTTCCTCTCTCCGATCAGCCTTCCTTCTGTGGCGACGTGTAGACCACAACCCACATCTGACGGCATCTGTGCGTGACCTCAGTAGCGGACGACGACCCACGCGACTCTTCCTCCGAGGGCGGGGGACCCTGACACTCATCTCTTTCCTTTTGTTTCTGTTCGCCGGTGACTTGGAGCGACGGTGGACGGCGTGGCCACCAATTTCAAGCAATTACATCATTGTTTTCTCTAGTTCGAGGAGTTTCGGTAGTTACCCATTCTATTTCGGCGTTTGATTTGAATTACCTAATTCTTAACGACTCCATATATGTAGGATTAAGCATATTCAGACATCAACCAGCAAGGATTTAAATTCGGGTAAGTTTCAATGGGTAGAACTTTCTAATCGTTCAAAACTAGTTTAAGGTTCTTTTAAGTTTGTCTTTAACACTTGGAAGCTCTTATTTGTAGATTTGGTATAGTTTTCGAACCATTCGAACACTTTTCAGCAAGAATTCAAGTCGGTGTTGGTGAGTTCTAGTCGTTACAACTCTATTTAGATTCCTTAGATTTCAATTAAGGTGTGTGCACCCTCTATTCGTAGTTTAGACTTCGATTCGAAGTCTTGTTGGGTCTGTTTACTTTTGTTCTAGCATGATGTATGATTTATTTCTATTATGAACAATTATGACTTATGTTATCCTGAAATTGTGATGTGTTCTCGGATGCTTGTTGTGTTGGTTTTGTAATATATAACATGCTGAAATGCTATTATGTAGCTATGTGGATATAAGCATGTTTGTGGAGATGTTTGAACATATATATGTTTAATGTTGACAACATAATATTGTTTTATGGGGTTTTGACATAAAGCATGTTTTAGAGTAGCATTAGGGGCCTTGTTGATCTAGTGAGGGTCAGTGGGATGAGTTTAGAAAGGAATGTATTGGAATTGTTGAGAACATCGATGACCCTCGATGGAATTAGTTGGGGTCGATGGAAAGGTCGGTGGCCTTGGATAAAATCAGTTGGGGCCGACAAAGATTGTTGGTGGGCCTTGGATGAAGTTAGTGGGGTCGATGGAGAATGTTGATGGCCCTGGATAAAGTCAGTTGGGGTCGTCATGGAATGTTGGTGGTTCTAGACATAATGAGTTGGGATCCACATGTCTCTAAGGATTCAATCTCAAAAAGTTTTGTGAAAGTTAAATTGGAGTGTTGAGCGAATTTGAGAAACTTGATTAGAAATTAAGTATGCATTATATGATGAGTTAATTCATGAGTTTAGCATGTTGTAACTAATATTTACTTTTTATGTATAGTGAGCATGTGTAATTTTATAATCCTCGTGTATTTTTCAATGGTTGCTTGTATGTTGTTTGGTGGTCCTTTAGGTGTTGACCATTTTTTGTTGGTGATGATGAGTATTGTGACGTTGGTGATGCTGAAGAGGGAGCTTGAGAAAAATTGATCATTAACCGTGTGTATTTTGTTTGCTTTTCTCGAGTTTACTTTGTTTAAGAAAGATTGACTTTAGCTTGAGTTGGTTAGTTATGTTACGTGTTAGAATTTGGGGAAGTATTGTTGAATTTGATTAGAAAGTGTTTCGAATATTAGTTTTCTTGATTGGATTGTAGTTAAACTGTTTATCAAGTGAATTGCAAATACGTAGTGTTTATAGTTATGTCGTTATGCTGTCGAATTTTTCTTGAGCATTATAAATAGTAGACTTAGTTAAAGGGTAAATTTGGTAATGTTACCTAGTTTAGTGTTGAAATGTGGGCCGTGGGAACATTACAAGGTATGTCCTAACCTCTATAGTGGGGTTACTTATTGAGTACTTTTAGTACTCAACATTTCCTTTTAAAAATTTTCAAGCAATGATAGAAATGTATAGGATGCATGACGACGCAATTTGTTGATAGTGCTATGAGACTAGAAGGGATACTCATTATGTTATTTAAGTCATTTAAATTTCAAAATTATGGTTATAAAATTGTTTCTATTGGTTTAACACTTTATCTTTGTTTTATGTTTTACAAGTTTTCACTGGGATCCGAAATAAGAAGTTTTAATTGTTTTCTAAAAAAAAATATTTCTCCAAGCCTTTTTTCAAGTTATTATAAAATATTCTCACATGCACAAATTAATGTCCTTAGTAAATATAGGTTTAAAATGTTGGGGCGTTACATTTACTTTTTGGGTTATTGATTTTCAGGATCATCACTACATTTTCTTTGTCGTTCTCTTCCCCAATCTTCCTCTTTGTTCAGAACTTCCTCGACTGGTAAACGATCTCTGTTTATCTAGTGAAACTGAGGGATCAATTGGAGGGATTCTTGGTCTTGGACCATGTCGTTCTCTGATTCTGATTCATCTTCTTATGGGGGTGATTACAAAAATTTCAAGCAAATTAGCCGCGATCGTGAGTCTCATATCTCTCTTTTGCGCTTACTTTTTAGTATATATTTATTTATTTTCCATTTATTCTTGACTGAATCACCTAGCTTGTGTGGATATCTACTGAATTAATCCTCCTAGTGGTTTTTGTTTTAGAGGGGCTTGTAAAAACATTCGTTTAGTTTACTTACCTCCTAGCAACATTTCATTCTTATTGACAAGCAGCAGTACTTTGATCATTAAAAGTATTTCATTTTTTATAATATTGCATATTACCAAAGATCGACCATAGATCTTTAATATTCACAGATGGCCAGTGCATTGCATCATGGCACCTAATTGACTGATTTACTTATATCCATTTCAAATTCACCTTTAGGATTGCTGCATGAGATGCTTCGCTCAGCTAAAACAGGGGATTCCAAATCAACATGGAAGGTATGTTGTATTCATAGTCATATTCACAGCCATCATTTAAACATAATGCTTTTGAGCCTATTCGTTATTCATCTTCATTCATTAAACATATAATTCTTACGTGGCCTTGGAATTTGCAAGGGTCTGATATAGCATTTTGCTTTTTATTACATGGAATTTGTCTGAATGGGGGACTTGAAGAAAATTGGAATTTCGAATTTGGATTTTATGGAAGTTCTCTGTGTCCTTTCCTCTTCCTCTGGTCAAAAAATCTGTTGAGTTATTTCTGTTTAGTTTTAGTTTTTGTTTGTTTGTTTGGTTTTTTTTTTTTCCCAAACAAGCAAAAATCATTGGTTTGCATTTCGTGTTTGGTTTACTACACCACATTCCCTTTTAAATTTCTTGGTGCTTGGATCTGTTGCTTGCAGGTTCTCATCATGGACAAACTTACCGTCAAGATAATGTCATACTCATGCAAGATGGCTGATATCACAGATGAAGGTGTTTCATGTATGAAACCCAAACAAATTCTCTAAGAAATTTTATACCAAGGATTCTAGAGTGCCTTCTGTGATTCACTGTTGGGTAGACAATATATTGCGGTTTCATGATATTAGTTGCATTTACTGCATTTTGTTTATTTTAAAGGACTCCACACAGAGGTGGTCTGCAACTCTGAAAGTGGAAATTACATATTAATCCCTCATGCACCAATCTCCACTGCATCTATCTCTCTCTCTCTCTCTCTCTCTCTCTCTCTCTTTTTTTTTTTTTTTAATTTCATTGGTTGACTTTGTTTCAATGGGAAATCGAGCTTTCATGGAGAAAATTAAAGAATTTATGAGGGTGTACAAAAGACAACTCCACAAAAGGAGTCTCAAAACTAGTGGAGACAAAAGAATAAGAACTATTGATGATTAAAACAAAGTGAGAACTATTTGATAATTTTAAAAAAGTGGAGTGGCCGACGCCCTGAAGGAGGACATTAAAGCTGAAAAAAATATCTCAGACCTCATTCGGGGACCTTTCTACACTTCTAAATATCCTACTATATCTCTCACTATAACAAAACACACTTACAAACAAACCCCTTCTCACTATAATACAGTGTTTGACGTTGAATCACTATGATTTGAATCCCTAAGGGGACGTTTGGGACAAGGAGTTGGTTATTATAATCCTAGGTTATTATAGTTGGATTATAGTAGTTTGTGTTTGGGATGTAGATTATTTTAGTTTGGGTTATAATAGTATATGTTTGAGGTGTAAATTATTTTAGTTTAAGAAGGAAATAGTAAACACTGTAGCATAAAATAAAAAAATGATGAATGTAAAATAGTAAAAACTGTAGCAAATAATAAATTCTATAGCAAATAGGGGTTTTGAAATAGTGTTAACTGGAGCTAATTAGGGAATACAAAATGGTATTAACTGTAGCAAGAGGTGGTTATTATAGTCTTAGGATAGTTCTTGCCCCAAATACACCCTTAGTAATTATTAAGGTAGTACAATATATTTGTGGTAATGATTTCTATTATTTAGTCGATCCATTCATAACTCAAAGCCATAATTATGTGTTCTTTATTTGAAGCAATGATTTGATCCCTATATAATTATGAGTAAGCAGTACATACATATATATGGGGTAATGATTTCTATCATTTAATTTATCTATCCATAACTTAAAGCTGTATTTATGTGTTCTTTATCTAAAGCAAACACGAAGAAGAATTTAAAACTTTTTCTGAGTGGTTATGATTGTGGTAAATTACTATAGGAATGGTTTTAGAACCTAGATCCATTCTCCATTTGGAATTTGAATGTATTTGGATTGTTTTGGCGTTGCAGTGGTAGAAGACATATACAGACGAAGGCAGCCACTGCCATCTATGGATGCTATCTATTTCATTCAGCCTTCTCGAGAGAAGTAATATATGTATACTTTTATATGATTTATACAATTATACATTTCCATGTGACAGTTTCATTTAGTTGTAAACTTTAAGACCATATTTTGGTTTTACCTTTTACTTTGCCAAGTTGGAACGTAATGTATATTTAAGTTTGATTAGGTTTTTTATTTGGTTTTCTGCATTTAGAGTTTTTCGTCTCTTTTTTTTTTTTTGTTATGACTTGAATGTTTGTCTCATTCTATTTTTGTCTTAATTTGTGCTTATTGCTCTTATATTGCGTAAATTGAAGTAGAAAAGAGAGAGCTTCTATTTCATTTATATATAAATATAATGAAACAAGACATTTTCTTTATTTCCTACTTATAGATCATGAAATAGAACCCCATCAAGCAAAGGAGATTTTTCTAATCTCGTTAGAAGAGCCCCTCTTCCGTTGCTTTTTGTTATGATAATATCTTATATCTCTTATAAAAAAGAAATTATCTTTTGTATAAATAAACACATGAATGGATTAAACTTAGGATTGCTTATTATTTTAGATTGATTGCATAAATTGGAGTTGAATTCTTCATTATCTCCCTCTTTTAAACTTGCAGTGTTATCATGTTCCTTTCAGACATGTCAGGGAGGTCTCCTTTATACCGGAAGTATGTAGGCCCAGTTCCCAATTATGTAATGCTTTTAGTTGAGTTTTTTTTTTTTGGGGGGGGGGTAATAGTTGTTGAATCTATTTTCTCGTGTATCCTTGAAGGGCATTTGTTTTCTTCAGTTCACCTATATCAAAAGAATTAGTCAGTCACATCAAGAGGGATTCAACTGTTTTGCCTCGCATAGCTGCCCTAAAAGAGGTTAGTGATCTCATGCCAATGCTAAAGTTTCTGCTTGATTTTTTTTACATTGCAGTCTGTTGGATTATAATTCAGCGGGTTACTTAAATTTCGTTTTCTTTAATTGTTGGATGCAAATGAATATTTACTTTTTCATCTTTCTTTTAATGTCAAATATACAGATGAATTTGGAGTACTTTGCTATAGACAGCCAGGTACCTGTTAGCCTACTTGTTGATCAATACAGGAGTATGATCAATGGTTATTTATTATCTCTCATATCTTTATTCTTTTTCAGAAGTTTTGTTTTGCAAACTGTGATGATATTTTTATTTGATTTGTTTTGCTGTAAAAAAATATTTTAACTTCTACTCACTAGTCCTTTCTGGAGATTACTTCCTTTTCCAATAGTTGTCCGTACTTAAATATGTATTTTTTTTTTTTAAAAGTCCGGACTGAAATAATAAATTTGTTTTTAGTTGAGAAGGTAATATTTTGAGTTTGTGAACATTTATACCCTGAACTGCATATCATGATTAGTTTCATCCATGCATTAATGTTATCATAAATTTGTGTTCTATAAAATAATTAACTCATATATTAGACAACATTCTTACATTTTCAGGGTTTTACAACCAACAACGAGAAAGCTTTGGAGGAACTTTTTTGTGATGACGAGAGTTCTCAAAAAGGTGTAGCGTGCTTGAATGAGATGGCTATCCGTGTTGGCACAGTTTTTGCATCATTAAGGGTATTGCTTGAGCTTAAAGGAAACAGGCATCCTTGACTATGTCATTGTTTGCATTAGTAGTGGTCGTGGTTTTAGTGCTGGTTTTGGGGCAGGGATGAAACGATAAATGAAATTTACAAAGGCTACCAGATGGTCATGGGTAACCAAAGGAAAAAAAAAAAAAAAAATCAAATAGCCTACAAAAATGACAAAGTCCCAAAGTTCTCCAGGACAGTCTAATTTCTCCATCATACCTTCGCAAAATGGTAAAGATGCCATTAACCCACGGTCCCACAGAGCACCCTTTTTCTTTGGGAAACAAAAAACACTTTTCATTGATGAAATGAAAAGAGACTAATGATCAACTTTCAATGAGACAAAATAATCACAGGAAGATAGGAATCGGAAGGATCAGAAGGCGCACTCGAATATTTCAACTAGGTTGACACACTCATAGCACACTCATCACATCCCAATACAAAATACATCCTTAAAGAAGAGTACAAAACGATATATCAATTTAATTACCGAAATACATAGTTAACTTGGAATAATGAAAGCGTTCCAATTTAAACATATATCCTGAATGGAATAATCGACGAAGTCCTTGGAATGGGAGCACCAAGATCTGCTAAGAGATGAGCTGAACCAAAACGATCCAACCAATCCGTAGGCTTATCATGGAACATCCTCCGATTATGCTTCAACCAAATTTCTGAAACCAAGGCTTTTACTGCATTTGTCCATATTAATTGAGCTTTATAGGACAAATAGGACCAACCATAACTTGAACAATCTTCTCCCGAGCTGTGTTGCCAAACATCCATCGAAGATTAAAGAGAGCAAAGAGTTTCCTCCAACAGTTCTTGAAGAATGAACAATCAAAAAGCAAATGTTGCAAATCCTCACCATTTGCCAAACATAGGGGACAGACTGTTGGGGAGATATAGTGCGATTGGAGCATGTGCTGTAAAGTGGCCGAGCAATTAAGGGGCCCATACATCAAAATCCAAACAAGAATGTTGATTCTTTTAGGACTTCTTGATTTCCATAATGCCTCAAAAAAATCTCCTTCCCTAGATGTGATGAAGCATTCAAATGCTTTGATAAAGACTTAACTGAAAAGTTTCCAGAAGAGTCTAACGACCAGCTTCTAGAATCAGGCAAATGGGATAAATCTTTCTCTATTAAACTGCTCATCAGTTGCTGTAATTCAGAGATTTCCTCTTCTTTTAATTGTCTTCGAAATAAGAAGTTCCACGAACATGTAACAGAGTCCCAATGGTCATGAATAGAGCCATTTGGTAATGAGGCAATACGATAGAGATGAGGAAAACAACCTTGAATGAAGAATTGAGGCACCAAACGTCAAGCCAAAAGTATATACTCCTCCCATCTCCGAGCTTAAAACCTGCAAGAGATTCAAGGTTGCTTCAAAATTTTGAAATATTCATCCAAGGGCTTCACAAACTCGAGCCATATTTTCCGGATGTGTGCCACTGATGGGGAGATAAACCATGTATGCTTTTTACTATTTTGCTCGACAAAGCTTCAGGTTCTTTTCAAAAACTCCAATTCCATTTACACAAGAGGGCTAAATTCCTGTTCTTCAAGTTGCCAACTCCCAGTCCCCCATCTTGTAAAGCCATTGAAGCTAACTCCCATTTCACAAGATGGTTTAATTTGCTTCCCTTTTGTCCTTCCCAAAGGAAGGAACACATAACCCTCTCCAATTTTGAGATCACCGAGCTTGGCATTTGAAACTAAGACATGTAATAGGTTGGCAAATTTGCCAAAACGGAGGTGCAAAGAGTTCATCGGCCCTCTCAGGAAAGATTAGCATTTCCATCTATCGAGCTTCATATGAATTTTATCAAGTATTGGTTGCCAAAAAGAAATTTGTTTTGGGTACCCACCAAGAGGCAAACCCAAACGCATGAGAGGCAAATTTTCAGCTTTGCAATTCAACCTAGAAGCTGTAGAAATCAGAACCTCTTCCTCAATATTAACTCCACAAAGAGCGGATTTTTCCCAATTCACTTTTTGCCTTGATCACCATTCAAAAAACCCAATGGTTTGAATAAGGCTATCTAACATTTTATCATCATGTTTGCAAAATTGAAAGGTGAACTTTATCTTTACCCACCAAAAAAGCTTGAAATATTCCGTTCTCATAGATATGATTGACAAAAGCACTATGACAAAAGCACTAAGGACTTCACTTATAATGTGAAAAGAAAAGGTGATAATGGATCACCTTGATGAATTCCCCTCGAGGCAAGAACACAACCTCTCGGCCTCCCGTTTATGAAAACTGAATATTTTGGATTGCGGATGTAGCCGTTGATCCATTCAATCCACTTCGGATGAAATCCCAAAAAAATGAGCATTCTTTGAAGAAAATTCCAATCTACGCGGTTGAAGACTTTTTCAAGATGTAATTTAAGAATCCACCCCTTCACCTCTCTTTCTTCAACCCTCAGGCCCACTTATAAGTTTGAAAATGAAATCCTTCAATTGATTGGCTCATATAAGCTGAACTGGCGAGGTCAAAGAGCTTCCACCAAAGCCGTTTAGGGAACTGACTCTTAAAAAAATATGGAGGGTCAGTTCTACTTTTCTTCTACATGGGACAAAATAAGTGGGTGAGAGGTGCAAGTAACAACTCTTCCTTTTGACAATGTTAATAGCAAGCATTGAAACCTTAGAAAAGAGCTGACTGCCGGTAACTTTATGCTGCTCTAGGAGCTTAGGCTTCCAAATCATCCAACGTAACTCCTTTGAGATAAAGGTCCCTCCTAGGGAAAATCAAACGAGAAAGAGAATCAATAGAGAAAATTCCTGACTGAGGGAGGCTTCAATGTCTAATCTTTGTCAAGGGAAACATGAATGACATCCAAACTGCTACTAAGGATCACTCACTCCCCTCTTTCCTCATCCAGTATTCCTGTTTCACCCACGCCTTAACTTCTAGCAAAGTTGTTCCATGTCTCAACCTTTTTTTATGTTTTATTATTATTATTATTATATCAAAGCACCCATAGAATCACCCAAACTGTTATGAGTTTAGCAGAAGGTTGTATTATTCCATCATGGATCTTCATTAAACATGACCAGAGCACCATCATTAAGTACAAAAGGGCAAACCCATCAGTTTGCCCCTGGGTCTAGACCTTGGTAGTCTCCAATTTTTCTTGTTGACTATCTTAATAATAGATGGTTATTCACGAGACTATTTGTGGTGCATATTAGCTAGTCCAAGCACCTTCTGTCCTTTAAAAAAAAAAAAAAAAAAAAAAAGAAAAACAATGGGGACGGGTGTTGTTAAAATGCTTTGTAATGGGCCTAGTATTTGTTATGAGGGTTCCGTTGCATGGTTAAATGTGTTGGTAACTTATCAGTTAATACTCTTTTTAATCCTACTTGAGTTCCGAGACCTTTTTTGGTTGAATGTGTTGGCTCCATTTACTATTCATTGATCTCCCTTTTAAAGCCATTAAAGAACATTTATGGATTTGCATTATATCTGTGGTTTTGTGGAAGACTTGAGATTAAAAAAATGCAAGAATCTTCTAGGAAAAAAGCAAGACTTCAAAGGACATTATTGACTTTGTCGTCTTTAATGCTTTTTTTGGTGTAAAGATATATTGGCTACAAAAATTAATATTAATGAAGAGGCCTGTATCCATTTAAAAAAAAAAAAAGATATATTGGCTACAAAAGTCATAGTTTTTCTTTCCTTATTGCAAATTGAAAACATCACATTTAATGGGTCGTTTTGTATCTATGGATATCTTTGGATATTTTATTCATCAATGAAATTATTTCTTATAAAAAAAGATGAAACAAATTGGATTGGATCAGTCATGGCTCTGTTGGAAGGTATGTCAAGACGGCAATAGGAGAATTTTTGAAGATGAACTTGAGATGATATGAAAATTTCAGATTTGATGCCTTCCAATGAATCTAGTTGGCTTCCTCAGGGATGACCACTTCACATTTTTTTTGGTCTTTGTCTTGGGTTTCCTTTTCCCTTTTTGTTTTTTGATAACTTATGTTTCTTAAAAATGCTAGGGGCATGACACATAAACCTTGAGGCAAAATCTACTACTTTTCATTGAGACTCCTCAAGGCTTAAGCTTGATGTACCTTCTGAGGCCGTAGAATTATTTTATGTTGGGATTACATTGTATTGTTCAAATCTTCCCCAACTTTTTCCTTCTTCAGGAATTTCCTTCTGTTCGGTACCGAGCTGCCAAGTCCTTAGATACAACTACAATGACGACTTTCCGTGACCTCATTCCTACAAAAGTTGCTGCTGGTGTTTATGACTGTATTACGAAATATAAGAAAACGATTCCTGATTTTCCTCAGTCAGAAACATGTGAGCTGTTGATTCTTGATCGATCTATAGATCAGGTATATAATATAAATAGTTTGACTATTTGTAAATTATAAAAAACTTGTAATTTAACCCTTTTTTGTTTGTCTCAAGTGTTGATGTTTTATTTATTTATTTTCTCCCTAGATCGCTCCTGTTATACATGAATGGACATATGATGCAATGTGCCGTGATTTGCTTAGTATGGAGGGGAACAAGTACGTACATGAGGTAAGTCTAGTATGGCATTCTGCAAGGTCTTTATTTGATTTGGAACCATATCACATCCCGGATCGATGAAATAGGATGAATTGAGACGGTATTTTGTAAATACGTAATTATCTTGAATATATTAATTATTCTTTATTTTCCGATCGCTTGGAAGGGACAAAAGAAACATCTTGTTCTTTCTTCAACAATTTTTGATCTCTAGTGGACCTCTCAATAGGATTCAAACCCATACGTGATTATCTTGAACATATTAACATATTTACTTTTCAGGTTCCAAGCAAAGTTGGAGGTCCACCGGAGAAGAAAGAGGTTCTTTTGGAGGATCATGATCCAGTTTGGCACGAACTTCGCCATGCGCACATTGCAGATGTATGCCTTGTCCTGATTGCATTATTTTTAACATTAATCCTCTATTTCTTTCTCATCAGTGGGGTTTTCAGGCAAGTGAGCGATTGCATGAGAAGATGACCAACTTCGTTTCTAAGAATAAGGCTGCACAAATCCATCAAGGTTCAAGGTTAGCTCTGTTGTGTTTGCTTGCTTCTGGGGACACACTTGGTGGTGTTGGTATGAATATGAACTTAGGAACCAGGCTTCTATGTGTCACTCTAATGGATAGTACCAGAAGTGTTTTTTTGTTAAGAAACCTTTTTCATATTTCTACCTAAGGTTTCAAATGGCTCTCAGCCTCATCCATTATAGATTCCTGGGTCAATGTTTTTCTGGAATCTGGTTGTGGCAGGGGGCAAAGTATTTGCAAGGTTGTTTTCTCTTGGTGATGTGGGATGATTTGCTTGAATCATATACTTTCGCAATTGTTTTATTGGAAATTTTATCTTTCCATTCATCATGCTACCATTGATTGGATGCTTAAAATCGTTTCAATTAAATTTGTATATGCACATAATTTGTTGGGATTTCTGGATGCAATTTTTCCTCTTCTATTTGTTGTTTTGAAATAGACTTCCTCATCTTTTAAGTTGATGGTTAGAAAGACATTTTGGGGATGAAGAGGCACACATTGTTGCATGGGAAATTCATTTATCCTGATGGGTCTGTATCTATTTTCTTTAGATCTAACTGAATTTTTTGTGGGAGTGGATGTTCGGAAGGTGCGAGATGTTTTCTTAAAAACAAATCTTGCATGCATTACATTTATGGAAATTACATAATTTTTATTCTCGGGTAAGAATGGTGGGAAAAGATGGGAATTTTCCCCAGACTAGAGTGATGAAGAAAGCTTTTCCCCTTGTTGGCGATAACTTGCACTCTTGTGCCTTTCTATCTGGAATCAACTTCAATTAATCAAGACTTCCTTTCAATGGTGACTGATCGCTTCTTTAAGAGGTGGGTGGTTGGTCGTTTCGGTTTTCAAGTGTGTGACAGGGTTGGGTGGGGTGTCGAGGTAGAAAGTTAGTAGCATTTGGGAGCAAAGAGGTGTTGTTCATGGTTTATGGCGAGGGTTGGTTAGGGAGATGGGGTGGGAGAGAAGGAGCATCATGTAGTGTCTCTTTCCCCCTGAATTATTTTCCTCCAACTTATCAACATTTTCATTAAGATAAGAGTCTTTTAACTTACCTTGTCTGCCCTCTTTAATGTCCTAGCTCTGTGGAAGAGAGAACCTGCTGAATAGACCATTTAGATTGAAAAAATTACCAACAAAAGGTACTATAGCAGAGATGGCCCTTCTTCATCGCAATGGTGGTCTTAAAAAATCATGTGGGTGAACAGAGAAAAGGATGGGATGCGTTTAATTAGGTCATTAGCAGGCAGTCCCATAACCAACCTTGCTCCTAAAGTATGCTACCAACCAAAACTCTCTCACCCAGCCTTTAAAGGATTGACCCACTAATTTTATTCAAATCGATTTGCCTCAACAGTCGACACCAACTCACCTACTACAGACCTCTCGGTGATTGATCCTTCCTAGTGGCCTGCAGGCTGCATCTATTATTGTCACGAGGAAACATTTTCACGACGATTAGTATAATATCACTAGATGCCTCCATTCGCTTCTAAATGACTTTTGCCAGCTAAACCCCATTCGAGTTTGATAATACCCTTGTGCAATCTGGAAGAGAAGTTTTTTACTTATCTCTCTGCTCCACCTCGGATTGACTGGTAGTTGGGCCTTTCTGTCTCAAATTCAAGTGCTAGAGTTCTGAAGCTCAATTGAAGAACAATGTAATTCCATCTTATGGTGGGTGGATCAAAATTAGAAACTTTCCTTTTGACCATTGGGACCATTAGTGGATAGTGTGAAGAAGAGAGAGATGCTCTCCCTTCTCTCCTCTCTCATCTTTTCTCTCTCCTCTTTCCATTGGGACCATTCGGCCAATTAATAGGATGTTGGGGAGATGACACAGCACCTTCATCCTACCCACCCCACCCTCCTTTACCATTGATAGGAAAACCTTTTCAATAGAAGTTGTGCATGGAATTAGGATCACCTAACCTTCTAGGGATAAGTCCTTTACTCTATCTATTAAGAAAGTCCCTCGCATGGTTACACTACTTTTTCTTCCTTGATTGAATCACCTTTGAACCAAAAGTTCTTCAACAAGTCTCGACTGGTTGAAAATGAGATCTATGGGTGGAACCAGAAAGGACATTTTGCAGATATCACCAAGCTTGGAGTAAATAGAGGGTTAAACAAACTTATCTTACTCTGTGGAATCAACAAAAGCGGTTGGAAAGGCTTCTTCTCTCTTCTTAATGTTCCACGCACACGACTCTTCCTCAAACGACAGACCAACTCTTTTTCTGCTTCTTTATCTTACAAGGATGTCCTCCACAAATACAAGGTTTCATATGAACAGAATGTAGCCCCCCCTTGTCCGACAGATAGCACTCTACCCTCATCATCTCCTCCCATTCTAGTGAGCTTGCAGCCTTCTACCCTGATACAGCTATCATCATCATCCGATAGGGGGTGAGCATTGGTCAGGCGGGGTTGGTGCACCGACCGGTCTTTTTCTTCCCCCCCTCCTGGGCCTGGGTTTCAATCTGCAGGGCTTATCTGTGCATTTCAGTCTTTCAGCAGCACTACTCAATTGTAATTCTCCTTATATAATGAAAGATTAGTTTTTTCAATGCAACGATATCCCTCCTCCTCCCTTAAAACCAAAATCCTCGTATAATTAGAGATTAGTTTTTTTCAAAATGGACTCTAATTTTTCAATGCAATTGCTTAATGTTTTGAAAATAACAAAATAAAAAACAATTCTTTCTAAAATAATACAATTAAAGCCACTTGTTGTTTTAATTTCTTCTTTTCCCCCTGTTTCAATAGTTCAAACAAATAATTCATACAAAGTTCCAAATAAATAATCCATCAGTAGTTCTCTCAAATATTAAAAGATCCAAAATCCAATATTCCAACATTTTGACTAATCTATTTTGTAATTTTATTTTGTTTCTGATACAAACTAATTGGAAATATATGGTCCAATTATTGATAATGGGATCACTGCCACATTTGCCTCTTTTGTTATTTATTTTATTTTTTGGGGAAAAAAAACAGTTTTGCTTTGCCCTTTTAGCAATTTCATTTCTCATAGAATGAAAAGGATAATAGGGAATTCGTTTTCCTTATTGAACTCTGGCCTCTGGTTTCTTCTATACTATTGATCGAGCACCGGGTACCCATATCAGCTAATTTTCTTGTGGTTTGTTAGCAGTACTGAAACAAGCGTACTTTACTTTGTTCTCACTTTGCTGACCTAAATATTTTCTGGTGTTCTGTAGAAATAGTAGTGAACTTTCCACACGGGATTTGCAAAAGATGGTTCAAGCATTGCCACAATACAGCGAACAAATTGACAAGCTCTCCCTCCATGTGGAGGTTAGTTTATTGTAAAAGTTCGGTTTTGTATTTACTTTTTGACCTAAATGTTGTATGGTACTTTTCCCCTCCCTAGAGCGAACAATTTAAGCTTATAGATGGAGGATAGAAGAGGATTTTTCTTTCTTTCTTTCTTTTTTTCATTCTTTTCATTCTTTTCTTTCTTTTTTTAAAATTAAATTTAATCAGGTTTGGTTTTGTACTTTTTTCTTTTTAATTAAATTTAAGCAGCCTTAGAAACTGGAAATTGTTCCAGAAAGGAGCAAAAGGAATCTTCATTCCCTCTTGCTCAGCAATATGTTCAATATATGAAAAGTTGGAAACAACTTCTAAAGATTTTTTAGGAACTGACTTTGACTTTATTAATTCAGATTGCAGTAAAACTAAACAAGTTTATCAAGGAACAGGGGCTTAGAGAACTAGGACAAATTGAGCAGGATCTTGTTTTTGGAGATGCAGGAACAAAAGATGTAATAAAATTTTTGACGACTAATGAGGTGATTACTGAAAATATATTAATGTTCTCAAGTACGTGTCATTGGAGAGACAAATATGAACCTACCTTGAACATCTTTGCAGGATGCAAGTCGTGAAAATAAGTTACGGTTGTTGATGATTCTTGCTGCCATTTATCCTGAGAAATTTGAAGGCGAGAAAGGTCAAAATTTAATGAAGGTTAGTAGTTTGCCCCACTCCCGAGAAGGAAAGGACAAACTTTCCAACCAACCATCTATTTAATTAATTAAGTTATTTATCACTTGCAAGATTGCTTAACAAAGAAATTGCTGTTATTTCTTCTTCACATTTCACATCTTGATGACGTTTAATGCTGAACAGTTAGCAAAACTACCACCAGAGGATATGAATGCGGTTACCAACATGAGATTACTTGGTGCTGCACCTGATAGCAAAAAAAGCTCATTAGGGTCATTTTCTTTGAAGTTTGATATTAATAAGGTAAAACTATCCACCTCTTAGCTTCTTTAATCTATTTATTTGATGTCTGACAATACTGTTGTGATCAGAAGAAGCGTGCAGTTAGGAAACAACAAAATGGTGGAGAAGAAACATGGCAGTTATCGCGGTTTTATCCCATGATAGAGGTGAGACCACGGTCAAACTTATTTATTCAATCTAATGCAATTATTAAATGGGGGGTTTTATTGGGTAAGATGTGACTGGATCACCTTGATATTGAAGTAGGCGTGATGTTTTATATTGTTCAGTATGTATTGAATTTTTTTCCCCCGCTCTAATCTATCGGCTTGATGTGGGTGGGTAGGCATTAGTAGTTTTTTATTTTAAATTCGAATTTCGAAAATGTTATTTCATTTTCAGTTGATATTAATCATTGATTGATGCGCTGATCCTTTGTTTTGTTCTATTTTGGTTATTGGTTTGACTCTTTGTAATTTTAGATTTATCTCTTTTAGTATATCAATGAAAAGTTCAAAAGTTCAGTTCTCGTTTAAATAAAATAATCATTGATTGATGGGTGGTCCTTATGCCAGAATCCAATTAGAACATCTTTGTATTATTCTTTTTCTTGATGGACGTGTGTTTTCTATTTTTTTTAAAAAAAATAAAAAATAAACCATAGAAGTTAAAATGTAATTATTAAAGATTCTTCTCTCTCCTCTCCCCTCTCTCTTCCTCATCATCCTTGCTGCTGTACCTCCATTTATAAGTCTTCTCCAATCAGCATACAAGTGCGGGATGAGGTTGTTTTGTTTCCCTCTTGGCAGATATCCCAAAAAGCTTTCTTTTGGCAGCCAATAATCGACAAAATTCAGAGAAAATTGACATATGTAAGAGATTTAATCTTTGAAGAGGAGGTTGTTTGACACTTTGTAACTGGGTTCTCTCTTGCATACCATTATACTATGTCGTTGTTTCCTATGCCTTCCTTGGCGAGTGTTTGCAATTGGAACATTTATTAAGAAATCTTTTCTGGAAAGCAAAATTAGCCACTTGCTTCTTTGGAATTTAGCTTCTCAAGCTTAGAATAACGGAGGTCTGGATATTGGAGCTTTGAAAGATAGGAATTTGACTCTTATCTCTAAATGGGGATGATGGTTCATTCAAGAACCAAATTCCTTTTGGAGACAAGTCATTGTAAGTATTCATGGGGATCAAAAGTTTAATTGGCACACACATGGAAGAGATAGTTTGCGCTTTAGAAGTCCTTGGGTGAGTATTTCTAAAACTTGGGGGAGACCGAACCCTGGGTCAATCATTCTTCTCTCAAGGTGTGCTTCCCTCGTTTATTTGCTCTTTCACCAAAGCAAGAAGGTTTGGTTCTCTTTATAGGAATTTTCTACTTCATCATTGAGTTTTTCGTTTTGACAGTTATTAAAAGATGAAGAAATAGAGGGCTTCCAAAATTTATTAATGACCACCTTTGCGCACAAAGTTTCTTCCAGTGATGATTCTTGTTAATGGTCTCTTGAACCTTCGGGTTTGTTTTTAGTCAAGTCTATGGATAGCTCCCTATTTGCAGCTACGTGGAAGTTAAAAATGTCCTAAGAGGACTATCTGATTTGGATGATGTTTGATTGTAATCTATATTCAGCGGAAATTTTACAACAAAAGTGTCCTAAGCTGGGATGCTTTTATTTTCCCTTTTTAACAAGTCTTATTTGTCTTGGGTTTCTTTCACCTTACTAGTTTTGTTTGGTATTATTTTTCTTGAGGTTTTGATTTTATTTTGCCTTTATTGTGATACAGCATTGGTCTCTTTTCATTTATTGAATAAAAAGTTTCCTATCATTTTCTTTAAAAGAAAAGAAAAAACAAACCCAAGCCCACTTATGAAGGAGGAAAAGTATTCTCCACTTATTTTTTTCCCCAAGACTGTTCGGTTAACTTTTAGGTGTAGTGGCAAGTGTAACACATGCATTTTTAATGTATGACAGAGATCTATCCAGTCAGTTTTCTTTTAAAGCTATTGAGCAGGTGGTGTTTACCATAAACTGGATCTTTTATGCCTTTTCAGTCTGCCATGCTATATTGATGTTGCTACACAATTAAAGGAACATTGCATTTCTTGTTTGTTGGACCGAATATCTTAAATTCAATTTAATCAGGGTGACACTTAGCGTACCCTTAGTGTGGTCATTTTGAACTGGAGATGCTATGTCCTCGAAAGCTAATGGTTTTTAAGGTATTTACCTTTCTTGAAATCTATCCAAAATCACAATGTCATTGTTGATCCAAACTAATTTCCAGGAACTAGTTGAAAAACTTAGCAAAGGGGAATTATCCAAGAATGATTATCCCTGCCTAAATGACCCCAATCCAACTTCCCGTGGACCATCTCATACAGCAGCAGTTCAGCCACCTCCAGCTGCTCATTCAATGAGGTCTAGACGGACTCCAACATGGGCCCGTCCTCGTAATTCCGATGATGGATACTCAAGGTGCTTTATTTATTTATTTTATTTGAAGTTTTTGTTTGTTTGTATGTTCTTTTTTTTTTTTAATTCAAATTTCTGTGGTTCATTCCATACACATATGATGCCATTCTAATTTTCTTATTGATTTGTTGATCCTTCTGGTTTACTTGGAGACTATTAAGATATTAATATCTGAACCTGTAACAATCTAAGAGAGTTTCTACTGGCATATTTCTTTTACGATGCATTGTTGTAGGTTTAACAATTTCTTTTCGGACAGTGATTCAATACTGAGGCATGCATCTAGTGATTTCAAGAAGATGGGCCAGCGTATCTTTGTATTTATTGTAGGTGGAGCAACTAGGTCCGAGGTAAATATTTTCTTACATAATTTGAAACAGGTTGTCATTTATGCTTCCTTTTACTTATCTAGATTCATAAACTATATCTTTTTAACCTACAGCTTAGAGTTTGTCACAAGCTTACAGCGAAGTTGAAGAGAGAAGTAGTTTTAGGTTCAACAAGTATTGATGATCCTCCACAATTTATTACGGTATTTAGCTTCAACCTTCTATACTCTAATTTGGAGTTGTTTTCTGCCATTTATGTGACACCCATCATTTCTCATATATATTGTATTTAACTGATACAGAAGCTTAAGATGTTGACTGCTCAAGAGCTCTCATTGGATGATCTCAATATATGATGATTAGAAGCAACCTCTACTCTGCTCTTCAACACTTTGTAACTAGTCTGTTGGGTCATTTTTTTTTCCCCTTTTTTTTTTTTAACCTCTTTCAGATTAGTCTTATTGTTAGTTTGTCATGATCTTGTGATGAACTTTTAGCGGTAAAAGTTGTGCATATTGCATATTGTAACATGTTTTACATCCATATATTGTAACATTTATTAATAGATAAGATACGATTGAAATTGTACCCGTCATTCATAAGATGGAGGAAAGAACTATAGTTGTATATTTTGGGGAGCAAAGAGAGAATCGACTCGTGTCGTTTAATTGAGTACACATTGCAATTGGATGGTTGTCATTGGCTTGGCACATAAATTGATCTCTCCATCAGCAAAAGGGAAGGTTAAATAAAATCACACAAAGTAGTTTATCAAAGATGAAAACTTTCCAGTCATGTAGATACGGGTTCATGAATTTAGTTTTTGGAGGATTCAAACACAATTGTGGTGACAAATTACAAATTTCAATCTTAGTTATGGAGCTCGAGAGTTCATAGAATTTTAGTCTTCATGCAACTATCGCTACTGAAAAGGCTTCTCATCGCTCTGAACTTCAATAGCGAATTTAGAGGCAACTGACCATTGACTAACAATGGATTTCATTTTTTGACAGTCAACAAAAAATAGTAGGTACTGTTCCAAGTACCATACCCAAAGAAATGGATGTAACCAATTTTCTATCAATGAACAGGATTTTTCTTGAGAATGCAACTGAATGTAACCTAAAAAATAGTTTGAGAGATAATTACAATTATGTTTGAATAAAAGATAACAAAAATAAAGGAGCTTAAATATGTGCATATCCCTCCGATAGAGAATTTCACCTTTTATGCAATTGTAACTTTGACACAAACTTAAACATGATGAACTAGATTTAGCACCTATTCGACCTTCTATGAATTATCTTTCGGAGTCTAAGCCATTAACCTATGTGTTTATGGTTAGTTTTAACTTAGAAATAAGAACACAATCTAAAGTCCTAAGGGGGCGTTTGGCGTGCATGTTTGGAATCAAATATTTGAGTGTTTAATTGAGGGGGCTCTAAAGTTAAGGAATCATAACTGCATGTGTTTGGAGTGTAAGGTTTGGAATTTGGATTTCTCAATCCTATGTTTGGGGTGCAGGTTACTTATGTCTAAATTTGGCTAGTATATATTTTTTTTTCTTTTTTTTAGTGGTTGTTTTGTGAATTGTATAACCTCTAATGTACCATGTGTTGAATGATACATTTTAGACCAACCACAAGTACACATGTCATTTCTAAAATTATTGATGAAATTACAAATTTATCAAACTTGGGACAAATCACAAGATGTCATGTGTCCCAAGTTGAAATAGGAGATGAGAGCTAGCAATCTTGATGATGCCACATGTTGTCATCAAATCCTTGAATTTAATATACTAATTTGGTCAAATACTTAAGTTCATGTTTGATTAAGCCTAAAAATAACTTAATTTGGTCCAAAGGTCAACGGGAGCTTACAGAGAATTCTCCTAACAACTAGAAACCTCGACTCTTGAAGCTAAATTACACTAAAGACGAGTTTTTAGAAGATACAAACATTCTTCAAAGACTTCAACTTCAAGAACATTAATGTGTTTTGCTTCCTCAAATCAAGCATAGAGAAAATTAGAGGACCAAGTGCTGGAGATCGAACAACTTGCACACAAATCAACACATGGAGAAATCCACAAAACACATATCTCCGAAAAATCTCGTGCAAATAAATTGGCATGCCTAGTGGGACATCTCTACCTCTTATCATTCAAGTCAAGCAATGGCATCAAAGAAAGGCACATCCAAAACCTATGCTACAAGTGACTCCTACATAAGACCCATCACCTTGTAGTAGTTCGAAAGAAATCTTGCAAGAACAATAACAATAACAAGGTTCTGTCCTCGTGTAGAAAATCTGGAAACAAATTACGTAATCTCCCAAAGGTGGGATTGTTATAAAGGAAAATCCTTTATCCGATTACTTTGCCTTTGCTTCTGGGTAGTCAACGAGAGGATCACATCCTGATATAATGTTTATCATGACGGGCAATGTAACAAATGAGGAAGTCATGGTGGAGATGGAGAGAAAAATAAATTTCCTGGTGAAAGCCGATGAAGAGCGAGATCATGAAATAAAATAAATTTTCAGAGTTGTCATCGAAGGTGGTTGTCGGAGCCTAGAGTTGATAGTACGAAGGTGGTTGTTGGAGATGATCGCTCAAGTGTGACAATGGTATTCGTCGATAGTGGCCGATGGGTGGAGCCATTGAGAAAACATTGGAGGGAGAGAGAGTTGCAGTAAGTTGGTAAAAATAATCAACTCAACTCCACCAACATTTAAAGTTTATCATCGAAATAGTTTATTAAACCATACATATATAATATCTTATTCCATTAAATATAGTATATATATATATATATATTACAAGTGACTAAGTTAAAAAAAAAAAAAAAAAAAAAAAAAAATCCCTCAACAATGATCTTTTTTACCTACATTTTCATCTACGACTCAATGAAATTGAAATTGAAATTGCAACAGGTTGATGGATGTGAATATTTAAAATGCAAGGATTGAAATATCAATCCGCTGATATCGTATTTAGATTTTACGAATATATGGATAGATATATTAATATCAATGAATACTACTTTAAATAAAAAATGAAAAATGTTTAAATTAATAATTATGTTATTTTTAATTTTAAATTAAAATATAGTACCCCTATATTAAAATTTATATATGTAAAGAGTTGATCGAACTTATATATATAAATAAATATTTTGATATATTAGAGTGAGTTTAGCATGTCATACTCTTCAAGTTAATTTGTTTTTCTTTGATCAATTTTGTACAATAAATTATTCTGTTATAAATTACTTATGTTCAGTTCAACGGAACGGCGTCACGGAACTCGTAAAACGTGCCGATGTGAAAAGGCTAATAGATAGAATATAACCCCGTTTAAGTCCTCTCTCTCTCTAAGCCTTTTCCCTCAACTGCCAAACGGAGCTTTCTTCTTCTTCTTCTTCTTCTTCTTCTTCTTCTTCTTCCTCCTAAAGCAAAAATGGCTCAGTTTTCGCCATTTTCACTCTGCTCTCTCTCATCTTCCCTCTCCTCCAACTTCAATCTCTCTTAATTCCTTCTTCTCTCTTCCTCAGATGCCACCATTTCCCTTTCTCCACATCGCAAAATGTCATCCTCTTCTTCTTCTTCTTCTTCTTCCTCCTCCTCTTCCTCTTTCCCCCCTTTGTCCTCATCTCCATCGCCGTCTCTACAGAGGAGCATCAGCAGCATCCAGAATTCGGAGGCTGAGCGGCGTCTTCGTGAGGCGGAGGACCGGCTCCGGGAAGCTATTGAGGAGCTTCAGCGGCGACAGCGGAAAGTAGCGGCGTGTGGATCTCATCATCATCAGACTCGGGAACAGCCCCCGCCGTGTGATCATGCTGCTTATGAGTCCTCCTGTGTGGCTAATGCCATTGGTAACCTCTGCCAGACCTTCCTTCTCTCTTATGGTGTTAGAGTTGGCATTGGTATACTTCTCCGCGCTTTCAAGCTCGCGCGGAGACAGTCCTATTCATCTATTCTTGATCTCAAGGTTTGTTTTGTTTGATGTCATTCGTTTTTTTAAATTGTTGATCCTGGTATTCCTTGTTGTTGTATGAGATCGAGGATTGAAGTTTTGAATTAGGGTTGGAAAAGATTGTTCGAATTTATTTCACCATTTAGTTTTCTTCTTTTATTATTGATGTTCTTATCACTAAAGTCGTCTCTTGTTGCTGCTATGTGACTGTTTCGTTAGGTCAAAGCATTTGATGTTGATTAATATTATTATTTTTGGTTGAATTGTATTCTTCACCATACATATTGGTGAGTTTGTATTGGAGGTGAGTCAAATTGAATTGGAGGTGAGTCAAATTGAAATGGGATGAATTTTTCAGGAATTAAAAGAGTATTTGCAATTGGCACAATAAAGATCGAGTAAAGGGGGGTTATCATTTATTTACCTACATTTTTCCGTATTAGGATTACTTTTCTTTTAAAAAAATCTTACGTGGAGTTTATGTTTCACTGCATATTTATATATTTGTATTGGTTTTTTTCCCTAAAGTGAAAGAATGTCTTTCGATAATGGTTCTCTCTCTTCAATGAATTCTCCGGCTTGTTTCTTTTTCTTTTTTCTAACAACACCCTGTATAATCGAGCTCGACTTTTTGAGTATGAAAGAGAATAAGTTTTCATTCTCTTTGCAATTTGTTGCATTGTTGGTGACAACTTTATAAGTTTGCTTGAGCTATAGAGAAGTGCAAAACTCCTTTTTTTGTGATAAGAAACAAAGATGGGACAATTATATTTGCTGGATAGATAAATAAAACAAGAGAAAAGTGGAGGTGAAAGTTTCTAAAGTTGATGGAAGTTGAAAGAAAAATAGCCCTTGCATACTAGAGGGACAAAATTTGGAAGGTTAAGCTATTGCTAAAACGATTGAGCTGAAATTTCATGGGTGATTTTCATCTCACATGGCTCTTCCTTTATGTAATGTGCATAATGAGATTGGAAAAGTTTCTTAGGTTTGGCTGATGGTTTCCTCGTATGGACTTTAATTCCTTGTGTTCAGTTTCTACTTTGGAAAATTTAACAGAACTAATTCCATGTGTGGCTAAATTGTTATGGTTGATACGGGTGATTTGCGTCTCACACGGCTCCCCCTTTATGTGATGTGCAAAATGAGATTGGAGAAGCTTCTTGGGTGTGGTTGGGTTCGAGATACTTTCTTGCGTTTGCTTGATGGTTTACTTTCATGATCTTTAATTACACAAAAGCTTTCTACTTGGAAAGTTTTACAGAATTGTTTCCATGTGATGGCTAAAAGGTTGTAGGGGTGATAAGGAGGTTATTTAGGTTCCCTTAAGAAAGGGCAAGTAAAGGCCAAAGACAGCCATCCTACCTGATAGGCCAACAAGCGGAATGAGGAGAGGGCCCAACAATCATAGCATCCCTTAAATGGTCTTACTAAAGGTAAAATGGAGGTTGAAGAAATCTATCATGTATGAATTAATGGTTGTAGTATTTTTAACTCTATTAACTCCGGTGGTGGCAATATTTATTGTAACATAACTGTGTTTTTGGGTAGGAAGTTTTCACCAAAACTAGATTAAAATCCTCAAAGCCTTTGCTGGAGAACTACTCTGCCATGTGTGTCATTGATCTCTTTCTCACAATAAGCTTTATTAATATGTTAGGATAGGGATCAATCCATTTTGTTGTGTCAAAAAAGGTGGTTTAACAGTGGAAAATAAGGATTTAGACTTGAAACTTGGGATGAATCTTTACATGGTAAAGTAGTCGTTAAATATCTTTTGGAGGGTGGAAAAAGACATGAACTTACCTTTGAAATGTCAGATGGTGGAGTAAGGAGACTATGGAGTTCAATGGAAACAATTGCAGAGGTTTTATAGCATGCGATTGCAGCTGCTAACTCTCTTATGGAGAGTGCTTCAAAATATAAACATAACTTTGAAACCGTGGAAAAATGAGACTTGTGGAGGTCTCATTACTTATGATAGAAGCTGTTTGGAGGGAGGATCAAAACATGAACTTACCTTTGAGTCTGGAATAGGGAGACTTTGGAGTTCATTGAAAATTGGAATGCTTGCTGAGGTTTTATTGCTTGTGTGAGGAAAACCCTTAAGTTTGGAGGATCTCATGTAAGCTTGAATCTAGACTGAGAATACTATATTGACCTCATCCTTTTATAATGGTGACTGTATTTAAGAGCAAATATTAATTTATTAAATGCAAAATAGCTGATAGCGTGAATTACATATATTTCCAGCTCTTTTTTCTATAAAATAAGCTGGGGAGTTCTATGGCCAAGTTGAAAAGAACAACTAAGAAATTAAGCTAGAAATGAAATTCTTTTTGCACTGAGCTGGAAATGCTGGTCGGTTTCTATACAGATTTGACAACGAGTCCTTTTAAAGTTCCTCAACTGTGCAAGGATAATTTTCGCCAATTTTCTCTTCCAGGTATGCTCCCCAAAAACAACTAAGTTGTAGCCTTGAGACACCCGTCTTGATGCTATGAATGGAAAATCACATCTTCGTGTTTCCAAGCATTGAGGGGGGTTGAGCTGATCTGTGGTGTCGATCAACACGTGACTCTTCCAAGTCACAGAGTTGAGAAGCTGCAATCAATGTTGAGATGTTAGACAAGTTTTGGCTTCGCCACAGGATCTCTATTTTTGCTCATTTTCTTCTTTTCTTTTCAATTTCTCCTCTTTTACTTTGGGCTCTTCAATTCTTGTCCAAATGGTCTGATTTTCTTGATAATTCTTCTGGAAATCGGTTTAGTTTCACATGCTTGAAATCTACAAAATAGCCAAATATATATGTGAAAGTACCAAAATATATCTCAAAACTAGCGTAAATAAGTCCTAAAATAACACATTATATGTGCTATCAAAATTCTAAGAACATTGAATGTTGTTTTCCTTGTACAACTTTCCGTGGAGGATTGGAAAGTAAAGATATAAAGGAATCCTGCACGTGGCTATATTTTTCTTTGCAAGAATCAGATGGAGAAGCTGGCTGCATATTCTTCTTTTCCTAGGTTTCTAGTTCCTTAAGATGGATTGAAGAAACAAAAAGTTTGTTGATAGAATGAATTTACAAAAGGGAAGGAAAAGGCCTTCTAAACCAGCAAGACAAATTACAAAAAACTTATCCACTGCACAATCAAATTTGTAACACTGTAATTGCTTAAAGATATGTATTTTTGGGAAGATTATTGGGGGATAGTCCCCTTTCTTCTATTTTTCCACATCTCTATCCTTTGACTTCCTTAAAAAATCTTCCGGTTTCGGATTTCTTGGTTTTGTCTGGAAACTCTGTCTTTTTCTTTCGGGTTCTGTCATCATTTGTTCAATAGGGAAACGACGGAGGTTGCTTCTCTTATTTCTTTATTGGATGAGTGCAATTTTAAGGCTGGGAGGAGGGATGTTCGAGCTTGGAGTCCAAATCCTAGTGAAGGATTTTTTTGTAAATCCTTCTTTAGACAGAGAGTCAGTTTTTTATGTGGTTAAGATACCTTTTCTTAGGTTCTTTGTCTACTGCTTTTACTTGGTGTAAACTAAAACACCCTTTCACTCATTTTAGCTTATCTTTTTTAGTCAGTAATTGGCTATCCCTATTGTAGTTTCATTCATCGGGGTCTTCCCCTTATACATATCAATAAACAGTTTCTTTTACCAACAAAAAAAAAAAAAAAAAAAAAAAAGAAAAGAAAAGAAAAGAAAATTAGGTTCTTTACTTGGCAAGTTCTGCTTGTTGGGTGGACACTTTAGATACGTTGGCTAGGAAGATGACCTCATTATTGGGGCCTTTCTGTTTTATTCTCTGTCGGAAGGCGGAGAAAGACTTAGATCATTTCCTCTAGGACTGGCAGTATGCGTGGGCTATGTGGAGTTGCTTCCTGCAGGAGTTTGATGTCCGGAAAGCTGGCCAAAGGGACGTTCATGTGGTGATCGGGAGTTTCTCCTCCATCTACCTTTCAGAGAGAAAGGTCATTTTTTGTGATTAGTTGAGGTGTGTGCGGTGTTATGGGATATTGGGGGGAGAGGAACCATAGAGTGTTTAGAGGTAGAGATAGAAACTCTGGTGAGGTTTGGTCCTTAGTGAGGTTTCATGTGTCCCTTTGGGTGTCGGATTCGAAGCTTTTTTGTAACTATTCACTTGATAACATTTTTGTAGCTTGTTTTTTTGTCGCCCTTTTATTCTTTCATTTTTTTTTTTCTCATGAAAGTAGTTGATTCGTCAAGGGAAAAAAAAATGTACGAACTCCTTGAGAGAGTAAAAATAGAATAAGACTCACAAAAAAACCACTATAAAGAACCAAAAAATAACAAAATACAGAAAAGAATGCCCACACTAGAAATCCAAATGAATTGAACAAAAAGAAACTGGCAAAGAAAGAGCTTGAAAGACCACACTATGGAAACCTAACCAAAGATTACTCCTTAGAACTAAAAGCTGGAAAAAGAAACTCAAAAGATCTGAGCCCCAACCAAAAAGAACCACGGCAGAAGTGCGTCTCAAAACATAGCACTAAAACCGAACATTAAGGAGAACTAAATCTGTAAAATTTTGAAAGGATATGTCTTTTTCCTAAAGAAGTCCATTGGTCCATTTTTTCCAAAGAATTCAATAGAAGGTTGTGATATGTAGAGACATAGGGTTTTATTCTCGTTTGAATGGGTAATCCAGGTAAATATCTTAGCCTTAAGAACAGGAATTAAATTAAGTTGGGTTAGAATCCATTACAAAAGGTAAACAAAAAGTTGGGGGGAGCCATAAATGAGTATAGCAAAGGACATTCAGTTAGGCCTCCAATCACTCACAGCAAGGAGGGGGCAGAAGGGGGCAGAAGGGTGATTTCACATAATATAGTTGGTTAGAGTGGGAGTGCGCATTGTTCGTAAGGGATAAGGGAGGGAGGAGCATTGAGAAGGGGTTTATGTAGGGGTTTGGGATTGTGAAGTCATTTTAGGAAAATAATAGTTGATGGGAAGCTTGTGGAGGAGGGCATCTGTTCTCTTGAATCAACAGGTTGATATCGTTCCTTTCCTTTTGTTATTTCCTTTGTAATTATTGATCTGCTGAGTTGAACTTTGATAGTATATCGTCCCCTTGAGGTTTCTTCGTTATTTTGCTCCTATTTCTAGTGATTATCTGTAGATACCTTACAAATTCTCCACCATTGCAAAAAAACAAATCAATCTATGAGAATGTTTTAATTTGGTTGCAAGCTCATTGATTGAGAATCATTTCTCATGCTAGCAATACTTGAGTACATCCCAGAATACATCCATCTTTGTGTACTCCACTCCCATCACATACAAAACAAAAATACAAAATTATTTTAAGAAAAGAAGTAAGAAGAGTTTGTCACGTAGTAAACTATAATTACACAATTGAGTGACAAAGATGGTGTAGCCTAGATGCACCTAAATATTCTTCTTCTTAATTTAGCAAACAATAGAATTGAGAATAATGAAGAATCACCCTTGTTTGTCATGCTTGTTTCTAATAGACATGGGTTATTGCAAGTAATCGATATGGTTTTGTAAACAAGTAAAACAACCTTAAGTATTGTTGTGTTGACAAGTGACACTGTGCTCATTTTGTGTTGTATCATAATTTTCTGTTGCTTTTCATGTTTTTTTAATGATTGAACTTGTTGAGGAGGGAATGTTCTTTCCATTTGTTTCATGTGCTTGATTAGTTATTTCCTTCCAAACACATTTTTTTGTAGCAACTTGTCTCAGAGAAAGACTTGATAGTGAGGGAAGAGGCATGTCGTATTGGTTTGCTTTTTGGTGGATTTACTGGGTCATATCATGCCCTTAGATGCTTGCTTAGAAAGTGGAGAAAGAGAGAGACACCTTTTAATGTGTAAGTCTGCGATCCATAGTAGCATCAATTTTCACGTCTTCGTAGTTCAGTTGGTGTTTCATTTTCTTTTTAATGCAATAGATCGGGAATAAGCACTTTCCATATTTGTGACATTGTTTAAGGGATGATGAGCAGAATTTTAGCAGGTTCAGTGGCTGGTCTGTCTGTTTTAGCATTAGATGACTCAAACCGGAGGCGTACTCTTGCTTTATATCTTATGGCTAGACTTGCTCAGGTACAAAGCACACAAGGTGGTTAAGATGCAGTTTTCTTTCTCCTGTTTCTCTGTATCCTTATCTGTATCTTTATATGAATTCTATCTAATTGGGTATATCTTATTTCTTGCTTTATTTTTGTCAAATTAGTGTGCCTATAATTCTGCAAAATCCAAGAACAAGTTCCACCTCTGGGGAAGTCACTGGAGACATGGTGATTCTCTGCTTTTTGCCATGGCATGTGCACAGGTACTTCAATAAAAAAGAATGAATAAGAAACAAAAAGTCTAGATTATTATAAAGAGGAAGCAGGAAACAAGTAACATCAAAGTAAAAACTAGAAACGAACACATTATCAAACAGACCCTTGACTATCAAACAAAGGAGAGACATGTTAGTTTCTTCTCTCTCTTTAGAACAGAAACTTGGAGACTTGACGTATAGTTTCTTCATAAAATGAAATTATTCTTATCAAAAGCATAGAAAGATGAAAGTTGGAGATGGCAAACAGTCTACATTATAGATCTTTTAATTGCCAGACAAAGCAGAAACGTTGGAGACCTTGTATTGTTTCTTTGTAGAAATGAAATTATTCTTATCAGAAGGATAGAGTTATTGAAAAATAAAGTCAGCAATAGTTTTCATAAAACATATTGGAACAAATCCATCAATTTCTTCTCCCTAGTTAAATTTAAGAATCGTAAATGGTAATGCGATTCTATGGATCTGAGAAGTTATTTCATTTTTCAAGAATTTGGTGTGTTTCCATTCTTTTAAGACAATATGGGATTTTTTTTTCTTTGATTAGAAGAACTGATCGAGCCTGATTATCCCTAAACCCAATGTGAGTTTTTCTAATTGCACACATGAAATATAGCCCAAAAAGTTAAGAGAGGGATTCCTCTTTATGATGTTTCTACGTTGAATTTCTCTAATTGTAATACCCTGTCATATTCATGATTAATTATTTGTTCCAGGTTATGTATTCCTTTGTAATGCGTCCTGAGAGCTTGCCAAAATCATATCGGGACTTCATTCAAAAGACAGGCCCAGTTGCCGAACCTGTCTACAAGGCTGTACGAGATAGTTGTAGGGGCTATCCCGTGGATGTTGCTTCACTTTCTTCTTACTTGTCACGCAGGCAAAACACTGGCTACGAAAATCTAGAGGAATTTCCTTCCATTATTCCTTGTAATATAATCCATCCAGACACGAATTCGTGCCTGGCTCACAATGGGAAGGCAGCATCAGCCACATTCAAGAAGACATTTCCTCTTTACTTTTCTTTGACATTTGTTCCATTCGTTGTTCTGCACCTGCAGAAAGTAAGTTCTCCCTAAAATTTTATTCTTTACTATTATCCACTATCACGGTTGTCCCACTAAAATTGCGTTCCTTGGTTAGAGTAGAGCCCAAGTTTTCTTTTTTCTTTTCTTTTCTTTTTTTTTTTTTCCCTTTCTTTTTCCCTTCACTAGGAAACACAGATTTTCCATTAAAACTAGAAGTACATGAGAAGGATGTACAAAAACGAAGGTATTACAAAGAAGCTCCCAATCGGTCAAAAAAATTGCACGAGTAGTTACACAGAGCCTCTTGTCATTTGATGTATATATACTTTTTAATTTTAAATTTTTAAGAAGATTCACATCTTTTTCTAAAATGTGCTGATGGTGTTATCCCCTATATTTGTTGCAGAGATTTTTTTTTTTTTTTTTTATCATTAAGTTCTCGTGGCTAGTTATTATAATTCATGCTTTTGCAGTTCATGGATGCTCCCGGCCGTACCTGTTGGCTTGCTGTGAAAGGTGCAGTTCGGTCAACAAGTTTTTTGTCTGCCTTTGTTGGCATTTTTCAGGTCATTTTTCTGAACTTCATTGTTTATTCACGTTAATATCAGTTGAAATTTGCAAGATAATGTTCTAAAGTATTTGGGATGATGCTAGGTGGTCATTTGTTTGCATAGGAAAGTTGCAACCAAGGACCACAAACTCGTATATTGGGTTGCCGGTGGAATATCTGCCCTCTCAGTTCTTTTAGAGAAGAAGGGGAGACGATCTGAACTAGCTCTTTATGTTCTTCCGCGTGCAGTTGATTCTTGGTGGTATATTTTGGTCAACCGCCACCTGCTTCCAAACATAAAAAATGCTGAGGTATTTGATTATATCAAAATCAAATCTGATTGCTGAAGATTAGAAGTTAATGCTTTGGAATGGAAATCAGTTGTTCACATCTATTTTGGTTCTTATTCCTGGGAAACAGTTATGTCGGTTAAATCTCCGATTGACTCAAAAACTTAAGCACAGACGAATGAAGACAAATTTAATATTATATCAGCACTTAACACTTTCCCTAACTTGTGGGCTTAGAAATTTGTAGAAAACCTAATAAGTGGAAATCAATATTAATTACGACAGCGATTCTCTTACTCTAATGCCATGTTATTTTTAGAGAATAACTATTTTTTCTCTTATTTTTAGAAAGATTGAGTAAATATAATACCAGATAAATTCTAAAGAATTAATTATAAAAAGAAAGGACATCTAAATGATAATTAAAAGATATAATTGACTAATTTAAATGTCATTATACTATACAGAAATCTACCATTAGATTCTAGGTAAACTTGATATCTTCCGATGTTCTGTTAAATTTCATAATCAAACTTTCCTTCTTTGTTTTGATAATATGAGCAGGTCTTCCTATTCTCAATTTGTATGGGAGGAATCATGTATTACTTGGAATATGAGCCAGATACTATGGCTCCGTTCCTCCGAGGTTTGATTCGTCGCTTCCTCGCAAGCAGAATTAGCAATTCTAGCACAACTTCCAGTCGAGATGTTTCGCACTCTTATTTGAACACACTCGATGCCATGAAGAAACCAAATTTGGAAGATAACCGGGAAGTCGAAGCTGCACGGTCCGAGAAATACAACCTTGAATCAATTCCAGGTTTGTAGAATCGGAGCTACGAAATGCAAGGTCATGAAATACATGCCTTCACTTTATTTTAGATGAAATTCCATTGAATTGGTTGATTGAACTATTAGGCAACAATCAATTTTCTTCATATATAAAATAGTGACATTGAATTTTGTTCTATATTGTCAATTGGCATACTGTCTATTAGTGCTGGATCCTCCCAGAACAATAAGATAATAGGAAAAGATTGTGCACAGGAAACTTAGCAGATGAGAAACTTTTTTTTTGCCTTTTTTTTTTTCTTTTTTTTTTTCTTCTTTTTTTTTTTTTTTTTGACATCTATCACTTATCAATTGTTTTTATGTCAACTTTCATGTAAATTATAGCCTATTAAGTTGTGTATTAGTGATGACTTTTTATAACTAAGTTATTTTTGTCTATTGGCAAACATTTTTCACATGTTTGGTAGATTATTTTTATGTGTATCACTACTAGATTACATTTTCATATTTATAATTGTTAGATCATTTTCACATCTGTCAATGATAGATATATATTTATAGTTTAGATGCGTATGTGGTATATGAGTGATATATTACTATTAGTAATTTTAATATTTTTTTTTATTAATATTAAATTATCATTGATTACTATTTTTTAATATTTTAATAGTACATCAACAATAGATCAAATGAACTTGCAAAATAATCATTAAAAGAAAGAAAGAAAAAATATCAAATATCATTGATATACCTTCTTTAATCTCTATTATATCAGTATATCACTGGTAGGATTAATAATAAACAAAATAGGCATATAAATTACCATAAATTCAAAATGAAAGCTAAATATTGTCAATATACCGTTTCTCCATATTAATAAGGTATATTGGTAATATATTTAATAAAAAATAAGCATACAAACAATAATGGGTGGAAAACTATGCGAAATTTACTTATAAATATTTTTTTATTTAATTGAGAGTTATTAACGATATATGAAATAGTGAAGGAACATGAAAACAATTGTTGATAAATAACAAATATAATTATTGTTACAGACTTTTTTTTTATTTATTGGTATGATATGTCAACGATAGACCTAATACAAATGGATATGCAAATGATTACAAATAAGAAAATAAAATATAAATATCACAAATTTTTCTTTTCTAATTTATTGATATGATATATCAATGATAGGCCTCTTAGCACAAGAGCATCAAACTATCAAAGATAGAAAGAAATAAATAAATCTTACTGATATCCATTTATAGTTCTATCACAAAGCATATAAAACGGTGTATCAGTGATGTATTTATTAACAACAAATGAACGTGCAAATAATCACAAGTAGAAAAAACAAAATGTTAAATATCTTCGATATAGTATTTTTATTTTAAGGATAATGAATGTCCATTATGTTTCTAGAAGATAATGAACATGTAAAAAGATATCGTTCAACAGACACAGGCTTTAATGTTGTCGATAGAAGACGTATTCATCGTAAATGTCAATGATAGTAGATCAAAAATATTCTAGAGCAACACGTTGACCTAGAAACTCATGTAGCTAATGATTCGATTTCAACTTCTCTTGGACACTTACTAGGAGTTCAAGGAGACAATGCATCAAGTTCTAGTCATCAACATGAGTATTATGCACCATATGAATTTCCGTCTTTTGTCAACCGACAAGATATTGATGTTGTAATTCATCATCAACAACATTTTGAAGTTCTTATACCTCGTTGTGGCACGCGTGCGAGAAGATAACCACTAGCACATGAGTTTTTGTTGACTTGTAATTGATAGTTTTGAATTTTGATGTATTTTTTTAATATAATTTGATCAATCATTTTTTTAGTATGTGTCAAGCTACATGCTTTTTAATGTTTTATAAACATAAACAAACAAACTAAACTCCATAAGCAACATTTAACTTTAATTTAAATTGAAGAAAAAAAAACTACTTAATCGTGGATCGGTCCACAAGTAATGTGTTGTGACAAATGACATGGATGATCACATGGACGATGAGTTTGACTAAATTTGACCCTAAATGAGACATTTATTTCCACTACTACAGGAAAAAAAATCACATGACCTTATTTTTGTCATTTAAAAAAAAACTATATTATTTGTGAAATTAACCTTAGAAAATAAAATAAAATAATATAAATCTTAGATATTATATTTATATTCTATTGATATGATATACTAACAACAAATATAATAGCAAACAACCATTGATGATAAAAATGCAATAAAGATCCAAAAAACTAAAATCCATCCCTCAATAGAAATTAAAATTTTTCCAGCTTGACAAATAGTTTTAGAGTGTGCTAAATTTACTATTCTTCTGTGTTAGAATGCAACATCTGCAATAGCCCCTAAAATTAAAGGGCTTCATTTTTTAGTGTGTTCCAAAGGTCTACCACAAGTTTCATCAAAATAGCTTAATTTTTAAATAACCTTATAAAGTGTTTACACAGAGATCAATTTGCCTATTGGAGTATTAAAACTCAAACATACTTTATATTTGTATTTAGGTTATAAGCATGGTTAGAATGAACACAAAAAAATGTATAAAATAGACTAATCATTCAATTAAAATAGAGTTGTAACAAGAGAGATGACCAAAACAAAATTCCACGCATATAGTTCGCATAGTACGTACACTTTTGTTTTGGTCATATTCCCTTAATTTTGTTTTAGCTAAATGATCACTCAATCTCTTACGGTTTTTCGTGTTCTATCCAACTATACGTATATATTGAAGAAAATATTAAAGCTTTGTGACGAAAGCCCTTGAAGGAAAAGTAGAAGAAGACAAAGTGTATAAAGAGAAGAAGAAGATAGAAATGAGAGGGAAAAAATGTTTGAATCAAAGTTGAATAGAAAAGGTTTGAATAAGAGAGGAGAGGGAGAAGAATAGATAAAAGAAGACAGAGATGAGAGGGTAAGGAGAAAATTTTTGGTATTGTTGTTTTTGTAATCTAAGGGTAATTGGATAATTTTACTCATTTTTTAAGGCGTTTGAGACAAGAATTATCCAAATACTATAATAACCAACTCTTGCTATAGTTAGTATTATTTTGTAGTCCCAATTAGTTATAGTTAATATTATTTTAAAATCTCAATTTGCTACATTTTTACTATTTTACATTCACAATTTTTTTTTATTCTTTGCTACAGTGTTTACTATTTCCTTATCAAATTAAAACAGTTTACACCTCAAACATATACTATTTTAACCCAAGCTAAAATAATCTACACCTCAAACACAAACTATTATAATCTAATTAGAATAACCTAGAACTATAATAACCAACACCTTGTCCCAAATGTTCCTAGAAAGATAATTTAAAAAAAAAACAAAATAAACTACCTAAATCATGTCAATTTTTATAAAACAAAACAAACTCCGTTCTAAATCATGTCATTTTTCATAAAGTTAGTTCTGAAGTTAGCTTTAAAATATCTCTCCAAACTTACGAACCAAACGACCGCCAATTAACAATATAGCAATAATATAATTTAGGAGTTGAAGCATTAATTCATTCTCTTGTTACCTTGAGGTCGATAGTCCAAATCTCCGCCCGTTCATTTGTTTTTTTTTTTTTTTTTTTTTTAAATCTTGTTTTTCTTTGATCTTTCAACATTTTTGTAATTATCTCCATGTTAAGGCCTACATTTAAAAACACAAGAAGAAACCGGCCCAACAAATCTGAAAATTTGTATGAAGAAATAACAACCCGGTCCAACAGAACCGGAAGGAGAATCCCTAGGGTTTCGTCAATGGCCGCTATATATCAAATTTTAGTGGCCAACTGAACACGGAAGGAACGAAGAGATTGGGAATTGCAGAAGGGGCGTAGAGAGAAAAACAAAGGTTCGTTTTTCATTTCAGTTTCGATTTCCTCTGTGTTACATTCCTTTGCTGACATCAGTTTGATTTTCGTTTACAATGTTAGATTAGGGTTTTCAGTTCCCTATATGTCAGTCCTACTCAAGCTGTTTAGAAGGATTGTAGGGTTTTCTTTTTTGCTTTCTGCATTTTCTTGGGGGTCCTAAGAATTTTGTCCACATCGTTGCCGCTTGTGGTATTTTACTTTTTCTTTTCCCTATCGTTTTTGTTTTGGGTTTTATTTCCAATTATTTTGGCAGTGTTGTGTTCATATTAACCTTGTCTTAGGAAAAGAAAATGGTTAAATGATGTATTTGTATGTCAGTGTGTTAGCTGAATTTATCTGGATTGAAGTTACACATCTACAAATTTCTGTGATATTCAGGACATAAAATGAAGTTTCTTTGGTTGGAATATTAACTCAACTTATTGAGCAGGTAAGCCATGAAGCATAACAATGTTATCCCTAGTGGACACTTTAGGAAGCACTGGCAAAATTATGTTAGAACTTGGTTCAACCAACCTGCTCGGAAAACAAGGAGAAGGAACGGTGAGTGCCTGGGATTTCTGCTAGTTCATCCAATGCTTAAATGTTGTATTGTTTTGTTATAACAGGGTTTGTTTTTTTTCTTGTGTAAATGGTCACTAGCTCGTCAAGAAAAGGCTGTGAAAGCTTTCCCTCGGCCTACTGCTGGACCACTTCGACCTATTGTTCATGGACAGACGTTGAAGTATAATATGAAAGTGAGGGCTGGTAGGGGCTTCTCTTTGGAAGAGTTGAAGGTGGGATTGTTTTTTGTTTTTGAAGTTTTTTTTTGTATGATGTGCATATATAATTCAGTTCATATTTATTTTGTTCTATATTTGGACAAATGTATTGATAACCATCTTCATTTTTTAAAAATATAAATGACCTCAGCTTTGTTTATACAACTTTTTTTTTTCCTTTCTATGATGTGTGCTTTAGTTCTGTACTTAGGTAAAGTTGTCTCTTTTGGAAGTCTTGTGAGCATGGTTGTGAATGTCTATGAATGTATATCCTTTTTAGGGTGTAGGGTTGAGTAATGAATTCTAGGACACGTTTGCATATCTAATGATTGTTTGGATTATCATTCCTTGGTTGATACTCTTCACAAGATGATTGACAATTTTTTCATAAAACCAGGCAGCTGGCATTCCAAAGAAATATGCACGAACAATTGGCATTGCAGTTGATCATCGCCGTAGAAACCGTTCCTTGGAGAGTCTTCAAGCTAATGTACAGAGGTTGAAGACTTACAAGGCCAAGGTGGTCGTCTTCCCACGGCGTGCACGCAAGTTCAAGGTAACTCTTCCAAGTTCATACTCCCAGTTCAATACAATTGATTAATTACACCATCTTTTGTAATTTTTGGGACTGTCTTGATCTCTGATCATTTACATTTCCTGTTGATGTAGGCTGGCGATTCTACTCCTGAGGAACTAGCAACTGCCACCCAAGTCCAGGGCTCTTACATGCCTATTGGGTTAGAGAAGCCATCAGTGGAGCTTGTGAAGGTCACAGAAGACATGAAGGCTTTCAAGGCTTATGACAAGCTTCGTGTTGAGCGAACAAATGCCCGCCATGTTGGTGCTCGGTTGAAGAAGGCTGCTGAGGCAGAGAAGGAAGAGAAGAAGTAAATGATTCCAAGTTTTTAACCGTGCGCCCATATGTTTTGAGTGAAAATTTGTTTGGCCTTTAAATTTAGTTATCCTTTTTCCCTTAATATGTGCAAACCTTAGTTATGAGTTCAATTTTGAAATGATTAGAGATTTGTTTTTATGCATATCAAACATACGCAGATTTCATATATGTTGCCTCTTTTGTTTTCTGCAGATTTCATATATTTCGCCTCTTTTTTTTTCTTACTCGTGCATTTTTGAGATGATTATCTTGTGGCAAGAAAAAAAACATGCCCTATGATTAACAACTAAACTTTTGAAAGTCAGATCGGGCAGGATTGAGGCATGAGTTTATGATTAACGTTAAGTCACACATTTAAAATATGAAAATGTGTGATATCCTAGTGTTAATCCGCAGAAGGCAACCTAAATCGAAGACACGATAAGGCCACATTTCATTTTTAAAAAAATTGATACATTTATATACTTCAAAGTTAGTTTAATATATCTCTCAATCATTATCGTCGTTTCAATTTACTTGACAAATATTCTATACATGTCTAACACATCTATTGTGCTAACAAGTGTCAAGTGTCAAGTGTTCAAGAATTTGATACGTATCAAACACATACATCCTATTCAAATTCCGTTCTTAAGTTCTTACTTGAAAGCATCACTACAGTAATCATGAATTCAAGGACCAAAAGCATCAACAATAGTAAAATAAAGGGAAAATGCAATCCCCTTGTTTAGCATCCTTTCAGTTTCAGCGTAAATCTTTCCTCTCAGATTTTTCACCAAGCAATATCGGGAAGCGGTATATGCCATGCAACCCAATCTCCCCTTTTCGCCAGATACCTTAGTGAGAACACGTTTTTGATAGTCTGAAACAATTGGAACACGTTTTTTATGGAAGTCTCCATGAAGAAACAATGTCTTTGAGAATCATCCTAATTTCACTTTCAAATATATTAGACTCCATTTGACAAATAACATCTTAAAGAGATTACAGAGAATCGAATACATAATCCAAACAAAACCCAAATACAGTATTATAAGAACAATCTTTGACAATGTCACTCCTCAAGAATGTTTCTGACAATTTGACTCGAAATTACGACTCAAGAACATATCTGAAACTCTGCCAATAACATATCGTCCAAGATATGGCAGAGTATGTAAAATAGGAACCTGTCTAGCAATGGTAGCACTAGCAGAACATGGGTCGACAACTAAATTAGACGAAGAGAGAAGGTGAATTGTTGTAAGAACTGCTAATACCACAAACCGCACCCCCCAAAAAGACCCCTAAAAACTGAGGCATTAGGTTCTGAAATTCTCTTGACATGAAACCTATGGGGTAAGAAAATTCGGTTCTATATTCCAGTTTCTAAGGTAACCAAAGCCAATGTCTTCAAGTTACTGTATCCTCTCCCTTCTCGTACCATCCCAAACAACTGTGGTTCTTCAAAAGATAATAATAACAGTTCATGAACATGGAATGGCAGAATATGCATTCAAAAGTTCAGATGTACAGGAATTTATTATAGCACCTTGAAAAACTAATCAGAAAGATCAGAATCAAATGCTGGAATTTGGCGAAAACGAGAAAAGTGGCGCAAGTAGGACATTTCTTTTTTATTTTGAGGTGTTGATCTCTTCCGCCTTGCTGAGAACCCATTACCAGAAAGTGAAGCAAATAAATATCCCATGTCCATTTCCTTGGCTACCATACTATCATCCGCAAAACTGCATCACATAAGCAATTGGTGATATACTGGACTCATGGAAGGATAAAATAAAATGATTAATTTGGGGTAATCAAGTAAAGCAGGAACCTTAAAGAACATCTTCCTTACAATTCAGTGCAAATAATTGAAAGAGTGGAGCTACTCTTTCAGCTTTATTCATACTATTAAGTATTAACCTTTAAAACTCAATGATCACAGAGACACCTTGAGATTACCATCTATATTAAAACAGTTTCTGTGCTCTTAAAATAAGAGAATGATTGGGCCAATTTGGATACTCAAAAGAGTGGAACTTAATGTTTCTGTCATCGAACTAATTCGAATATCACAAATGTCCATATTGTTTTTAACTTTCGGCACTTATTACCCTCTTGATGAGCCTGATTGGAAACTCAAGTTTTCTTATGAGGAAGAGAGTTGATGTAGGCTCATTAATAGTACTGTTATAAACTACATGTAATTTTGTTTGATCTGTCAGTCAAATTGGTTTTATCAGTTAGTTTCATAGTTAGTGAGCTGCCGGTTTATATATTTGAGTTATCTTTGTAATCTAGCCTTATTCTCAAAGCCAAAGCCTCCTTGTAATCTAGCCTTATTCTCAAAGCCAAAGCCTCCCCTAATGAAGCCTAGGCTCATGGACCCTGGATGTACATAAACTTTGGGAAATCAATTAAATTGTTTGACCATTCCAGTGACATCAGAAGATATAGAATGAAAGTTAAAATGTCGTAGGCAATTTTTTATTTTTCTCTGAATCTTTGGTCATCAGTTACCCCTCCACCCAACATTTTCATGTCTCGTTTATACACAATATTGACATATAATACCGTGAAGAATTTATTTTAGAGCAGAAATAAAGAAACTTAATGAAAAAGAAGTGAAGTGAGAAGTATACGAACTCGGCTATAATATAATGAATAAATCAAAACCCAAAAATAAGCAAGAAGAACTATACCGTTCACGGATTGTCTTGAAAGCTTCTTTAGTTGCATAAGGCAACCCTGTTTTTGGGTCACGATACCTTCAGCAAAAAAAAATATTAATTACGCTGCAGAATTGTTTAGTTTTTGATATCCCACGTAATTACTGTTCTGAGGAGCAATATCTTACAGAATTAAAAGCTTCTTTAGTCACATAAGGAAGCCCTTTTTCTACCCTGTGTTTAAAGCTCTAAGGATTGCACCTTTTCATGCACTTTACTATTTAAAATAACATTGATAAACCTCTTGTAATCTATCTGGAACCAAAGGATCTATTAACGGTTTCCATCATAAAGTAAATTTCAAGAAATTGGACCATGTCAATTGTAAACAATTTAACAAGGCTGACAAACTATGAAGAAACAAGTGGCAATGAGACCTTACCTTGCAGGCAAACCTGTAATCACACATACAGCTTTCTCTGGATCTACAAAGAAAAAGGTAAGAGAAATATATTTAGGTTCTAAACTTCAAAAATGAAAACTTATAATGCAAAATAGTATACAAGATTGTTTCCATGTTTTTCATTTTCTTTTCCTGGGATAAGAAATGAATAATTGTATTCAAAACAGAATATAGAACAAGGTAAGATCAGAACCTACATATTCTTCAAATACAGAGGAAGAGGAAGAGAAAAACTAAAAACTTAATGGAATGAATTTGATACCTTATAGGCACATTCCAAGGGATATTGGCTCTCAGAACTAAATCTGATCCATTTGTTTTTAACTCGTCATATTTAGATTTTAGAAAATGGGTAAGAACAATGCTTCTCAAAAGAAGTCCTACTCTTATTGAAAATTCGAGAAGATACCGAGTGAGAAACCAAAGGAGCTGATGAGAAGGCACTCGAATTTAGGGGACAAGCTTCTGGTCAGAACAAGATCCATATTCTTTTTCTTTTTGACAGAACAAGTTTGATAGAATGAAAAAGACAATGTAAACACAAGGAAGCAGGACGCAGGTCAAATATTGCTGAGCAAACAATGCTTGAGAATTCATTGTAACTAAAACATGCAGTGAAGGGTATTACCTACAAAATTTGTAGCAAAAAGGTTTTGAAATCTTTTAGAAGCATTTGTACGATCTTTTCAAGATGGCTAGATGTAAAGATTCTTTATGGTGTTCCCTTTCTGAATCATTCTTTCACTTCTCTTTTGCACGAAATTAGTATGAATTAGGAAGTCTTTATATTTCATTAATTATTGCCTTTTATTTCCCTTTTATCTTCCATTTAATCATGCCTTTTATTTCCCTTTTATCTTCCATTTAATCATGCCTTTCATCATCCTTTCATCTCCCTTTTGGAGTTTGTGTCTTTGAACATCGGCCTTCTTTATTAATTCAATGAAAATTTCGTACTCAAAATAATATTGGGTGGACGATTATATATAAGTAATTAATTACATGGAACTGATGTGGTTGAAAGCTCTGCCTGAAATGATGACCCTTTACTAAACTCTAGATATGAACAACCTGCAACAAAATACACCAATATAACTTAATTCCGAACATGGACAAGTTCTTTTCGGAAAGAACACAATTTTGAATCACACTTCAGATGGTACCATTTCTTGACAAGTATCGTATCCGTGGACCATTGTACACAGCTTTATGCACAATTGCTCTCTTTTTTACTTCTTCTTCCCTTGCCAAAACACGCTCCAAATTCCTCAAGTTCATGATTTCTTAGATATGGAAGGTTGAAATAATTCAAGAGAAAATGAGAAGATTCCTTCAAGTATCCACCTAGTGTTGCAACTTACAACAGCATACATTAACCATCAGTTTCACCTGTTTGAGCAGCTTCAAGAAGCATTTCTTCCTGACTCATCTTCTTCTCCTCACCTGGATTTTTCCTCTTGATTGGCTGGTGGACAAGAAAGGATACAGTCTCGCTCATATCTAATACTAAAAAAACAATCATTTTGAGGAAATTATTTGATGGAAAACACAATAATAATATTGAGCATGCAGAAAAAGAAGCAGGAAAGGAACTTTTTGAGAAAGCCGGAAAAAATGTGCAATTATTGATTGGAACCGCATATATTGGACATGAATTCATTTGATATGGATGTTAAGGCTTGCATATAGAAGATTTGGAATAGAGGAAAGCAAAACATCTCCAAGGAAAAAAAAACAAACAATTAGAAGACATCTGAAAGTTAGCTAGATGCTAGATTTCTCACTTCTACATGGTGCACACCCTTTAATACTATCGAATCATGTAGTTCTTTTATTAGCAAAATTGGAGGCCCTTCTGTAAGCTCTTAGGGTGGACGTATTATCAATGGCACTGATTTCTTACTCTCCTGAAAACAGCGTCAGATGTCTTATCTCTAAGAAAAATATTCCCTTGGCAAGAAGGGCATCGGTTCTACACCTTAGGTAGGACCTGATGTGCATACATCGAAATGGTAAAGAGTAAACTAGTCTAATAACTTAGAACAATGCATTATTTAACCCAAAAACAAAAAAGTTCTCTTTTTATATACTCATAAAACCAAACAAATGGAGAACCAATTTTGGGTGCCATAAAATTTAAAGTTATTCCAAAACAAACTAATTAGAACTCAGAAGATTTTGTTTTATATTTTTTGTTTTCTTTCTCTTTCTGCAGGCTTTTTTTTTTTTCTTTTTTCTTTTTTTTTTTTCTTTTTCCATTTCATCTCATCCCTTAAACACGTGATGGATCTATAGATTGAAACAAATGTTCTGATGTGGCACAATAGATGAGTAAAAAGCTCATAGGAGGATGACAACATTTTTTCAACTAGTTGAAGGATATATGAACCAAAACAGAAGTTTGCACTTCATCATAGCATCACCCTATTCAATCAAGAAACTGCCTTCAAGAAAAACTCAAACTACTCTAACAAACAATGGTTTTATCTTCGTCCTACAAAATCAAATGTCTCAAGTATTCAGGACTCACCTTCATTGTGGCTTGCAAAGCTGCACGAATAGCATCCCTCTCAGCTTGCCTAACAATAACTGATGTTCTAGTGGATTTCCTCACCGTTCTCTCCACTTCAGTATCATCCGGTGTATCATGATGTTCAGGAGGTGTAGAGTGATCAGTTGATGCTTCATCTTTGGAAGGTTTCTCAACTTTGGAAACAACTCTCTTTTTATTCTTGTTCTTAGAAGAAGTCTTTCCAGGAAATATTAATCGCTTCTTCGTTTGTGTTCTGGAAGAAAACTCAATTTCAAAACAGAAAATTGAAAGATATCTAATCCAACATCCAAGCACTTCAGAGAAGAGAAAACCTCTCATCTGCTTCATTCTCAGCTTCTTCCTCTGGTTCAGACTCCTGTCCATAAAAAGTAGTTATATTATGAAAAACATTTATGGTTGACCAGAATAAGTCGTGAAAAGGAACTGAAACAGAACTCACATCTTCATTGAAATCACTATCAAATTCATCAGCAACCTCAGGTTCTTCTTCATATTCGTCATCAACCTCATCCTGCAACGTATTTTTCAAGATGGACAAGTTGAGAAACGATATTTGATTCAGACAAAACTCAAGCCCCATAATTGAGCGGACACAGTCCAACGGAGACCATCAGACAAAACCAACTGTGTAACTAAATCTAAGTGGATGTGAACACGATCGACTTCAGTGAAATCTTCAAAATTGAACATTAATCGCGTGTATACAAAATGGGGGAGAAACAGGAAAAATACATTACATTATTGTAATCACAATTTTACTTTAACAACCAAAGAGCAAAGAGAGTGATTATAACTTCATATTGTTCTTAGAGAGAGAGAGAGAGAGAGGGTTTAAATTTCTTTAAATAAACCTCTTTGAGAGCATCCTGATTCCAAAACAACTCGTCTTCTTCAACTTCCTCATCAAGCAACTTGGTCATCCTATAACATATAAAAATACCCCAATTCATGATTACATACAATTTGAAACATATTGCATCAGTTCATTACCAATTTACAATCAAATCCATCCCCAAGAAAAGAAAGGAAAGGAAAATTCAAGCAAGACAAGTAGTCCGGTACCTCTTCCCTCTAGTCAACCGAGAAGAACGATCAAGAAAAACGGGAGCATCTTCTTCCTTGGAGGAATCCATGACTGAAAGAAAAGGAAACCCAAAAAAGAATGCTGGAAAATGAAGTTCAAGACTTCAGAGAAATCACGACCGGCCACGGATGGCCGAAATGCGAGAGCGGATTTCGAGAAATCTCTGGTGACTGGAACTGGAATCGGATAGTGACGATAACTTAAATTGATCTGTTGTAAGGTAACGTGACGATGGAAGGCGGGAAATTTTGCTCGATCGGAATCCAGAGCGCACCACCCTAACCCCCGTATTCCCCTCAGGTTTTTGCACAAACCACGCGCTTTTATACACATCCACGAACATAACGAAAAAACCCAATACATCTGAGGAAAAGGGCATAGTTGGCAAAAAAAAAAAAAAAAAACAACAACAACAAATGAAAAAGGGTACTTTTCAAAACAAATGAATCTTGGCCTTATGTCATCTTTGTGTAATTATCGCTTTAACCCTATATGCATTTATCTTCTATGTTTTTCGGTGCTTTTTCTTTTTTAGTTTCTTTTTCTTCTTTTTTCTTTTTTTCTACATTTCTTCTTCCTTTTTTTTGACTTTTATTCTTTTTTCTACCTTTCTTTTTGCATTTTTTTTTCATTTCTTTGCATCTATCAAGAGTGTAGGATATTAGAACATCGAGCTTCAAGTGAACTTTTGAATAGAGCATAGAACATACAACATAGAGCATAAAGTATTAAGGATCGATGATCGAGTAGCATGTAGTTAGCATATAGTATAGAGCATACAATATAAAGCATAGAACGTAAGGCATTGAGTATCAAGTATTAAGGATTGATGATCGAGTAGCATGCAAATAGTACATAACATAGAACAAATAACATAGATCATAGAGCATCAAACATCGAACATCATGTATCAAGGATCGAGTATCGAGTATCAAGTACACTTATGAATTACAGTGCGTGGATAGTTTTAAGGGTTGAATGGGTAAACTCCTAGGGTACTGACGCAAGCAAAAGACCACTCTTCATTCAATTTTAAAAAGTACCTATATTTCATTTGGTCCCCCAAAAAGGGGTCATCCGTAACACCAATACATCTGGTCTCAGCTCCACCTATTTCTATACGTCTTATTAATTATTAAATCATACTTTGTCATCAATTTTTTTGTTACTTTTTTTTTATGCACAATGGGATTGAAAGGTATAAAAATAAATTCTTAAGATGCATGGAGATATTGCTCTATTGTTAAGGAAAATTTGTATAAATGACCCAATTTTTTGGTCCAAAATGTCAAATGACCAATTTTTAAAAAATAATGTCAATTGACCCTCTGCTTACGTCATCACATGATGAGATTACAAAAATGCCCCTCTAGTCTATACGAGTGCGCTCAAACTCAACGGTCGTCCCACTCCGCTCAAAATTATCGTGCAAGTATCGTTCAACCTCGCTCTACAAAACCTCGTCCATCTACTATCGTAATTAAAGTTCTCTACTACCATAATCGAAGTTCTCTACTGGGTTAGTGAATTTAATTTTTGTCTTCCATGTTGTGTGCGTCTGTTTAGGTTGGTTTCGTTTGATCGGTCGTCACGTTCATAATTAGTTTCGGGATTTAATCGGTCGTGTCTGTTTTTTATTTTGGGTTTCGATGTGTTCTGCATTGGTTGAGGACGAAGAAGATATAATTAGAGTCAGACAAGGGAGTGGACGAGTTTTGCGAGAGTGAGATGGGATAGAGCGATTCGAGCGAAAGCGAGATAGGCTAGAGCGAGATGAGAGAAAGCGAGATGGGCGAGAGTGAGATTAGCGAGATTTTAACAGTATGTTTTGTTAATGATTTTTTAGTACGAACCTGTTAACTGATAAAATTGAATGTTCATACAATGCAGAAGTAATTTATGATGTCAAAATCTTTGAAAATTCGTGAAGTTGATAGGTTTCCCGGGCAAGTAACTTGCTGGCCCACGTTGCCAATGCCAACAAGATTGTAAAGCAGAAGCTTACTGGAAGGCAGTTAGAGATGTTCAAGAAAACAGATTTTGGTTGCTTTCTAGACATTAAACTTGTATTCAATAGCCCACTAATCCACCATATATTATTGAGGGAAGTGAAGAAGTCAGGAATGGACTTAATTAGTTTCTTTGTCAGAGGAAAGGTTGTCACATTTTCGAAGGACGACTTTTAATTAATCACTGGTTTGTGGCGATCTCCTATGCGAGTTAGACGGAGTGAGGAGTCCTCATAAGAACTTTTTACGAGGTACTTTGGTAGTCGGTCGACCTCAGACGCATTCCACTTGAATTTGCTTGAAGAAGAATACAAAAAATTGGTATTTGAAAATGACGATGATGCTATGAAAATTACCCTAGTATATTACACAAAGGTTGCAATGATGGGTCAAAACAAGCAAAAGAATGTTGTAGATCATACTCTATTTGACAATGTTGAAGGCATAGACTACTACAACAATCTTGATTGGGGTACAATTATTTAGCAGATGACACTTGACGCCCTGAAGACCGCACTTAACGACAAGGTTGGTTTATACAAGGAGAGGGTGAGGAGAGATAAAAATTATGTTGTGAAGTACTCGCTTTGTGGATTTTCCCAAGCATTCTAGGTAGATGTTCCTTAATTTAACTATATCTTTGGTTTAACATTAACATAGTTATAAATTTGAGTTGTTTGGATTTAGGTATGGACGTACGAGATCCTTTCGTCAATAGCAGGGAACGTTGCCACTCGAAAGAGCAAGGTAGCCATTCCTCTATATTACGGTGGTCATGTTCCCACTCGATGTCATTTAAAGCACTCGAAAGAGACATTTTTTAGTCTCAAAATGTAAGTGTAATCTATGTAGCCACAGTATGTTTATTTGGTAGTTAAATATACACTAACTATCTTACTGGGTTCCTTAATGCAGACAAAAGTCAAATAGGGTCTTGTCATGTTCGATGCTAAGAAGAAGTTTCGAGACACCCCAATTGATAGACGAGTCGTAAGACAAGCACACTCCTACACCGAGAGTTCAGGGAGCTCTAGTAGTTTAAATAGTGGCAGTAGTTTAGAAAATAGTTCAGAAGGTGAATAGTAGGGTAATTCAGAAAGTGGAGTGAGGGATGACGAATCTGATGGGGACTAAAACATCCACCAGCCTACTTGCACCCCTAGCGAGGATATGTTTCATGATGTGCTAGTGGGTGATGTATGTCCTGAGAATAAGGAGGAGTGTTCTGTCCCAGAGGTTTCGGGCCACAGGGAGGGAGACAATGTTGATCTTGGTGTATATGCGTACCTGCAGAGCATTGATAGCTCAATATCGAACTTGGATGCCCTGTATCAAACCTAGAGACGGACACGAGAGTCATAAAAGCACAATTGTCAACTATTTTGTCTCTATTACAGTCTATGAAGGGTTCCACGGTGTTTGAGGCGACGAGGTCTCCCACTCCACAGATAGGCCATGATGCCACTATGTCCCTCATCTTGAATGTACGTAGGTCACCTACCCCACCTCCACCTAAGTCACCTACACCACCTCCACCTAAGTCACCTACCCCACCTCCACCTAAGTCACCGATCCCACCTCCACCTCTCAATTCATCTGTACAGCTTGATATCACGACCTCCTCTAACACCTTACATCTCGATTCACAGGTATGATCATTATGTGATTCAAAAATTTCTTTCTTCATATTTGTTAATCAACATGTTCAGTGTTTTGTTATATTTTTGTAGGTTATGGTTGAGAGTAGAAAAACAACACGTAAGAGTAAAGTCGTTGATAAGTACACACCTTCCGTTAAACCAAAAAAGAAAATAACAAAAGATAAGGAAATTAAGGTTCAACTTCCTTTGGACCGTCCAAATATTAAGTACCCTCTCCCTAGGGTACCTAGATACATTTTAAAGCGACGATCCAATACTTCTTGGAGCATGAGGTTCTAGCGACTATATTGAAGGAAATGGTGAACTGGATTGCCGATAAGAATACGGACAATGAGGTTCGAGAAAATGCAGTTCGACCATTATCCAAAACCTTTTTCCAAGAGTTGACTGAACCAAGTTCATGGGTTAAATGTGACGTAAGTTTACAATCCTTGTCCTTTTTACCAAGTACATACAGTTATAAACCCTCTCCTAACGTATATCTTGTTCTGGATGCAGACCCTAAATATCCTATTTGAGTTCATGAAAGATAAATTCTATAGGCGACTAGACATGTGTATGGCTCGCTTCACCATCCTACCAATTGGAATAACGGTAACCATTTACTGCACTTTTGAATAGGAATACATTGGTTGACTATTATGTGTTTTAATGTTCTTTTTGCTGTATAGAGTCACCTAAATTCTTGAGATGAGGTCTACAAACATATTAAGAACAAGTCGACCTTGGATGCTACTATAGCATGGCAGATGAGGTATTATCGGATTATGTCATGGGTAAATTTGATGTCAAGTGGTCAGATGTGGACTTCATATACACGACAACAAACATTGATCAGCATTGGATGTTGATAGCATTCGATCTAAATAGAGGCCGGTTGTTCATATTTGATTCATTACCGTCCATAACATCGAAGAAGAAGCTGGAGTCTTTCCTTGAACCGTTGACTTACACCCTACCATCGCATCTTCACTACTGTGACTTGAAACATTGGAAGTCGGACATCGAAACATCTCATTGGAAGATATCCCGACCTACCTCTACGAATACACAACACGGGTCGTTAGATTGTGGAATATTTGTTGTAAAATTCTTAGAACATTTAGTGACTGGTAGTGCCTCATCTGTAATAACTCAGGATAAGATGACTGACTATATGATGCAATTGACATGTCAATTATGGACGAACATTCCATATTATTGACGTATATGTATATTATGTATATTATTGATGTAATTTTACTAACATGTTATTTAAATTGTTAGTGTAGAACTACCATGAATATAAAAGATTCATTCATGAATAGCCAACAAGTTAAATTAAACTTATAAAAGGGAGAGCGAGATAAGCGAGACATCTGAAGGGATTCATGAATAGACAAACTAGATGATTATTTATAGTCTTTACACGTTCGCTTAGTAACACTAAACGATCGTCCACAAACACCCCGCGATCGTTTACAAGATACTACACAATCTCTTACTAACTACTACACGATCGCTTACCAAATTTTATACGACCGCTTAACTCTGCTACACAATCGCTTAATAGAAGTAGACGATGAGGGCACACTACACGATCGTTTATCAAATGCTAAACGATCGTTTATAAGTTCTACACGATCACTAACAAATACTAGACGTTAGCTTACAAAATACTTCGCGATCACTTACAAACTTCTACACGATCGCTTATAATTTATTACATGATCGCTTACAGATTACAACACAATCGCTTATAGATTACAACAGATCCCTTGCAGATTACAACACAATCGCTTTCCAACTACTACATGATCATAGGGCTCCGCTACATGATCGCTTAGAAGAAGTAAAAGATAATCATTAATTACACTTATAAAAGAGAGACTGAGATACGTGAGAGCGAGATACGCGAGATGGGCTTACAAAATACTCCATGATCGCTTACAAACCCCTACACCATCGCTTATAATTTATTACACGATCGCTTACAGATTACAACACGATCGCTTACCAACTACTACACGATCACTTAGAAGAAGTAAACGATAATCATTAATTACACTTATAAAAGGGAGAGCGAGATACGCGATAGCGAGATATGCGAGATGAGCTTACAAATTACTCCGCGATCGCTTACAAACTCCTACACGATCGCTTACAGATTACAATACGATCGTCTACCAACTATTACATGATCACAGGGCTCCATTACACGATCACTTAGAAAAAGTAAACGATAATCATTAATTATACTTATAAAAGGGAGAGCGAGATACACGAGATGAGCTTTTTTATCCAAATAAAAATGCTAATTTTATTTTAAAAAGGATTACAAGTGATAGCGAGATTAGCGAGATTAGCGAGAGTGAGATTCGCGAGAGTGAGACGTTTCCTGAATGGTTTATGAATAGCCAACAATTTAATTAACATTTGAAGAGATTTGTGAATAGACAAGTGACACATAGAAAATTACAGTTTTGAGGATTAAAGTGGCATATAGAATGTTACAGTTTTGAGGATTCGTGAATAGACAAGTGTCACATAGACAATTACATAGACAGGTGGCACATAAACAATTACAAAGACAAGTGACACATAGACAATTACAATCGACCGACATTTGAATCATTTGTATTAAAATCAGTAAGTCGCCCGAACTTCAGCAGTTCATTGCAGTTTTGCCGATTATGCCCATAGTTCCCACATCTACCACATTTTATTTGTCTGTGTTGTTTTTCTTTTGATGGTATTCTTTGTACTCTTCGTCGCCCGACCTGTACCACTCTTTTAGGAGGTCAATATGCTTTTCCACATATTCCGGAGGTCTCTTCCATTCAGATATGTGAGCAAGTGGATTTACAGGCTCTGCATAAGCAGCCATGAGGGAGTCAACGCTATAAAATGGACTGCACAAACCATTGATGGGGATGTTTCGTTCTCGCGCAACCACAATCGCATGCAAACATGGGATACCAAGTGAGTCAAATTTCTTACATGTGCATTCCTTCGTATGGAGGTTCATAATGTCGTCCAATCAATTGTCCCGCACATGGATCCTATAACAATCAATCAGCTCAACTCGATATCATCTACCTTTGTCACACTCAGTTGCTAATCGATTTTCACAGTAGTCCGAGTGTGACGTCGTTCGAGATGCCCAATAATTTCTCCGTTCATAAAACCATGACTGGATGAGGCCTCGAACATGTTCCAACAAGCACATTATGGGTAGCTGTCGATATTCTTTGGTCAATGAATTGAAAACTCTGTACTATTGAACGTCATGTTATCGTATCTTCATTCTGTTTGGTAAACACGCGCCCACCTTTCAAGACCAATATCCTCCAAATATTTCGATATTGCAACATTTTAAAAGTACGTAGTTGGTTCCAGTGTGCTTGGAACTCTTACATGCGAAATGCCCTAATTGCATCATTTCTCAACAAATCGTGTTGTCCTTAAAGTTGGAAAGAAAATTATTTTCTAGGTGGTAGGTGAACAATCCATGAAATACTGTGGGAAAAACTGTACGAATGGCATTGCTAATAGATACCGCTCGATCGGACATAAACACCAAGTTAGGGGGTTCTCCAATGGCACACTTCAAGTTCGACATAAACCACTTCCAAGCTCGATCAGTTTCATTGTCCACTATGGCATATGCTAGTGGGTAAACTTGGTTGTTGCCATCCATGGAGATGCCGACCAACATGGTCCCTTTGTATTTTCCTTTCAGATGCGATCCATCAACAATTATCACAGGCCGACAACTTGAAAAAACCTCTAATACAAGGTCCTAATGCCGTAAACATGTACTTGAAATGGACATCATTTTTAATTTCGATTCAAACCTTGTACCTGGATTTTCCATCTTTAACGCTTTACTAAATGCATGTAAAAAAGCGTACGACTCCTCTAGAGTACCCCTGGCGAGAGCATTAGCGGTTTTCCTTGCACGCCATGTTTTATCGTAACTTATGTTTACGCCATACTCTTTCCTCATATCCTCGACGATGGGACGAGGTTTGTAAACACGTCCTATGCCTGTAAACTTGTCTTTGATTAGTTCACCAACACAGTCGTTGCTTGTCTATGGTTATGATTTAAAATTACAATATAATATGTGTCTGATTGCATGTACTTTGTGATCTTAAATATGTCACACCCTGGAATTTTAACTGCATGGAGGTTCTACTTACAATTATCCTCTATACATTTAACAGTAAACAAAGACTTAGTTGATTTCCTTACCTTATATTCAAAATTATTGTTTATGCACAGAATAGATAATCTCATTTTTAAATCACTCTTACTCAAAAAAAATTGACCAACTTCAACATCTGTCTCAGATGAAGAGGTGTCAGGCATAATCAATTCCCCTCTACAACATGAAGACATGGAATTCAATCCTGCCAATCTCTCAGTAACAGCCACTACAGGTCTATGCACATCTGAAGGACCACAGTTCATAGAAGTTAATCCTACCGATCTTTCATTATCGACCACGAAAGGATCACGCTCTTCTGAAGGACTACAATCCACAAAATTCAAGTCTGCTGATCTCTCATTACCAGGCACAGGTCTGTTACATTGAGTTTATTTTTCCAAGTCCACTGCACGTCATTGTCTATTGATAATGTTGATGGTTGAATGTTCATAGACAATAGAATATCATCCTCTTCTCGATTAAGCTCATATGACGCCTCGTATTTTCTGTCTACACCTATACCATCATCACTCATATTCATATTTTCATCGTGGTATGATTTTAGTGTTACATATAGCTGAACTATATAAAGATCGTCACGACAAAGAAGGAAGTAAACATCACCGTCATTCCGTATGTACTGTGGAGGGGCATCAAAGTCAAGCTTATATTTAACTCTCATAACAACATCAAACTCTGAGCAACTTACATTTGCAATCCTGTAAATATGAGCTTTAAATTCTTCATACTTCAAGGTAATAAGCACAACGATTCCTATTAGCTCGCCTCTAACATACAAATTTTGGTTCTTATCCCAATGACCTCCGTATCGAATTAGTACACACTTTTGTGACATCCTACGAAGCAAGAGAACATTTTTTTTATTAAGAAGATAGTAATACACATGGATCTCTCTTGTTGTCGCTCCCATGTACTCTCGCGGCTCTCGCTCCCAATTTCTCTTGCTCTCGCGCCTCTCGCTGTCGCTCAATCTCACTCTCTCGCTGTTGCTCAATGTCGCTCTTTCCACCTTCCACCTTTCACTTTGTCCTTCTTTCTCACACCCCTTTCGTTATGCTATTTTATAATATCTATTTACATACTTATTTTGAGACCATGTTTCTACAAACACCAATGAGACCAAGTTCAAGAAAAATCTATTCCGTTCTAAAAAACCCGTCTGAAAACTCCGTTTGGTTCCAAAAAACTCCGCTTTGGAAAACCTCGTTCAATAAATCTCTGTTCAACAAAATGACAGTTCAAATGAAGTTTAGATTTTAAAGAATACACCATTTTGCTGTGTGTTAACGATTTTAAGTTGTAGACATATTTCGTGAAAATTGTCAAATCAATCGTACAGTGACAAACAATCACATCACAATAGAAGATGAACGACAGCGAGAACGAGATTAGCGAAGCGAGAGCGAGACGGTTATTAGGAAAATTTTTTGTAATCTCATCCCATGATGACGTAAGCAGAGGGTCAATTGACATTATTTTTTAAAAATGGGTCATTTGATATTTTGGATCCAAAAATTGGGTCATCAGTACAAATTTCTCCTATTGTTAATCCTTCTATTTGTATCTAATGTAATATAAATCTATTAATTTTTTAAAATTTTATCAACGACATGTAAACCTAAGATTTAGGGGTGGGTTGGGTAGGAAGTAGACTAGTAGAATTTGGAAAGTTGTAGAGTCTTACTCCTCATCAGTGTAAGAAGTTAATAAAGTAATAAAATTAAGGAAAAATTGCACAAACCACCCTAAACTTTGGGGTTTGTTACAATAACACCCTTGAACTTTCAATTTGCTCAATTATTCCCTTTACTTTTTAATTGATTGCAATCAGACTCTTTTGTTAAATCAATTTTTATTTATATGTAACTAACTTGGATAAAAAAGACAAACGTATCATATTAAAAATAATAATAATCTTGCAAAGGAAGATTTACCTCGGAGGTTGGGATTTTATATTTAGAAAATTATGGTGAATCTCACGTTCATGGGCATACGAAGCGACCAATTCTGGAAAAAAAAAATCCTCTTACCTTCAACTACAAACAATATATGCACCTTGAGATGAAGGGATTGTGATCAATTTTTGGTATGGAGTGAAGAAGATTATGAAATTCTAAAAGCACTTGCAACAAAGCTTCAACAAGTGAAGTATGTGATATCTGCACTTTGTTTTGATTTTTTTTTTTTTTTTTTAAAAAACAAGGGTCTATCTCTGTGAGGTGCTTTCAAGTTTTTTTTTTTTTTTTTTTCTGCAAGTAGTTGTTTGGTTACGGTCGGTACGAAATTGATAAATTTTGAGTTTGAATAAGATTCTTGATATTTTCAATATCAATGAATAGAGTTTCTTATACTTTTAATCTTTATTTTTTTAAAAAAAAAAATTATATTTCATGCATTTCACAGATATGAATTATGGGAGTCGGTTTGTTTTACATGGTAATGACAAAACATCATATATGGGGGACAAATACACAAAATTGATAATTGTGGTTTTGACATGATGTCCATATCTAAAATTACGATGAAGGTAGGTGTATTAGAATGGACAAAAATTGATTATCTAGTTCCAGAGATGGATTTTGAAGGAGGGTTAAGACTTTTGTGAATGATAAAAGATATCCAAGAGATGTTAAGGGCTTTTAAACATGTGAATTTGATTCATAGGTAAAATCCACTTTAGAAGTTCCATTGCAAGAGAATGCACGTGGTAAAGAGATTGAGAAGTGTGATCCTAGTGATAAAAGTGCAACCTTAGTGAATTTTGTGGATAGTGACTATGGAGTTATAGAGGATGATGCTTTGTTTGAAGCAAGAATAGTTTACGTTGAAGGTGAGGAAGATTGTGATAACAATAATAAGAGTGCTGACATTGATGAGGAAGATTGTGAGTCTCAAAATGTGGAGGAGTTTATTAATGAGTTGAACCTTGTTAATGGAGTCTTGGGAGAATCTGATCGTGGGTCTTTTAGTCACTTGAGCTCACCAGTTCAATCTGATGAAGTCGGTGTACAATAAAAAAAAAATATCTAAATTAACTTTTCGATGTTAAAGGAAGAGAAATTTATCTTTAACGATGACGTTCGGTACATTGGGTGAGTTAAGAGCAACTTTAACAGAATACTCGATAAGGAATGGTCATGAGTTGATATATGTTAAAAACGAGCAAGCACGAGTGACAGTAAGATGTTAAGAGGATTGTGCTTGGCAATTACATGCCTTTAAAAGGCAAGATGAGAGTACTTACCAAATAAAGTCACTACAAAATACTCATTCTTGCTTTAGAAAAACTAACAATAAGCATGTACCTGTCAAATGGATTGCTAATTATTATATCGATATGTTTAAGTTAAATCTGGAGTGGGACTCGAAATCTGTTGTTGACATTGTGAGAAAAGACTTCAATATTAACATTTCAAGGCATCAAGCTTATAGTAGTAAGATGTAATATGCCATGCTTTGGGACTATTGTGAGGAGATAAGAAGATCTAATCCAGGATCCACTTGTTTGATAACTGTTTTTAGACCTCAATTATATATGCAACTTGTGTTTAGAAAAATGTATGTTTGTTTTCAAGGTTCCAAATAAGGTTTTCTTGAGGAATGTAGACCTATAATAGGTGTTGATGGTTGCCATTTGAAAACTCATTATCAAGGACAAATTTTGGTTGCGTAGATGTTGAGTCGAAGGATTTTTGGATGTGGTTTTTGGAGAACTTGCTAAATGATATTAGGAATGAAAATAGGAGTAAATGGGTGTTTATTACTGATCAACAAAAGTATTTATTATTAACATTTGAGTTTTTTTTTTGTTTTATATGTTATTTGTTATTAAAATTTGAGTTTTTTTTTTTTTTGGTTAGGATCTAGTTCTAGCTATTGAACAAATAGCACGTGAAGTCGAACATTGCTTTTGTATACGACATTTATATGCCAATTTCAAAAAATGTTTCAAAGGTATGTAACTATTATGTTGTGGATAATTAATATGAATTAAATATGATGGAAATGAGATTAATAGCTTGTCTTTATCAATGTTTGCATCTTTTTATATGTAAATTGAGGTCAAGTTTACAAGGATGCATTGTGGAATGTAGCGATTGCCACAACTAAGTTTGATTTTGAAAAACACTTGAAAAAGCTGGCTCAATTAGACAAACAAGTCCATGATTGGTAATTACAATACCAACAAAATATTGATCAAGACGTACATTTAGTGCACATTCAAAGTGTGAAATGTTGCTTAACAATATTAGCAAGTCATTGCCAACAAGAGCATAGTTCAATTGGCACAGTGTTCATACTATTAACTTCATGGTCTGAGGTTCAATTTCCCACCCTACACTTTAATTACAATACCTTTCAATATATATATATATATATATAAACGAGTCATTTAACTCTTACATCATGGAAGCTAGGTTTTCCTAGAGTATCTGGGTATGAAAAATTAATACATAATGGACTTAAAAAGGCATACATGTAATTGCTGTAAATGGGATTTGACTGAAATTCCTTGTCCCCATTCTATACAATGCACATTTGCTTCATGAGGAAAAATCCTGAAGACTATGTGCATAAGTTTTACCATATTCCTACATTTGAGACCGCTTATTGACATTACCTCCAACCAATCAATGGGAAAAATTTATGGCCTAGAGTTGGTATAAAATCCATACTTCCACCTTTATCAAGAGACCACTTGGGAGGTCAAAGAGATTACAAAAAAGAGATGTTGATGAGCCGTCGACTTCTAAAATCATTAGAAGATTAGTTCTAATTCAATGTAGCGAGTGTGGTACAGACGCCACAATATACCTTCTTGTAAGGAGAAAAGGGGAGAGGATTTATACCCAAGTTATGGCTAATGTGTTTTATAAATGAAGATTCTTTTGATGTCCTACTCTTTTTACATTTTTTCCTCAATGTCTGCTTCTAAAACATTCAATCTGAACTTGAAAAACTAATTGATTTTAGAGTTTGATCTGGCTTTTCTTGCCACTTGATCATCTAAGGTATTAAAGATCTAATAACATAACAGTTATTTAGGTACAAAGTTATTAATTTCTTAGGATCCTATAATTTAAAAAGCACATCTCTGCTACATGATATTGATTATGAAGGTGGAAAGTACTTTTTTAACCAGAGTTCAATTTAAACTGAAAAACTAAAGAAGATAATTTATAATTCAATCTGAATATATTAGTTTAAAGTAGAGAAAACTAGTGCTTAATATAACATAAAATAACACTCCTAATTTAAGCATCTAAACATGTAGTAATGAACTTTGAATACTTAGCTTCAACAGATTCACAATTTGTTTAATGGTATACTTTTGTCTCCTTAAGCAACTAAGTAGATTAACAATAGCTAATAAAACTTTTGCATCATTTACTTAGATACTTCTCATTAGAAAGGTAATGTTTCTTTCTTTTCATGGAACCAATTGCTGAATTTTCATTTGCACAAAAGATTTAGTCAAGGTCTACGAAATATAATTTGAGCAGAAAATAATCTTCCTCTACAAGATTATTTTTTTAATATGACAAATTTGCCATTTTTTATCAACGCAACTTATATATAAATAAAAATTGATTTAATAAAAGGGTTTGATTTGAACTAATTAAAAACTAGAGGGGGATAATTGAGCAAATTGAAAGTTTAAGGGTGCTATTGTAACCAACCCCATAATTCAGGGGTGATTTGTGCAATTTTTCCTAAAACTAGTATTTTTTAGTTGTGAGCCCACAAATTCCTTAAAAGGTTAAACAAAGAGTCAAATTCATAACTCTAACCCCCAATCCATCTAGATGTTAGTGGTTCAAATTTTCCACCTTCATTTATACTTAAAAAAACTCCAAAAGTACCTAGATTAAACTTTAAAGTTAAATTAACTTATATAATTACAAGTTCTAATAAAAATAAATTACAAGTTTCCTCATAAAACTTTTTTCTTCAAGTAGGATGACCTAAAATTTGTGTTGAAATGAGCGTTAGATTGGGACTTTATTGTTGAACTAATTTAAGTCTCTGTTTGAGATTGTTGTAAAACTTTTAGTAGAATGAAGTAAAATAATGTTTGTTAAATTTAATTTTAAATTAGAAAAACTAGTTACAATGTTTGATAAATTAATATTAAATTGGTGTAATTTAGTTATATGACCCAAATTAGGCTTATTATTTCAAATATTTTTTATGGATAAATAATTTATAATTTATTGAAAATTGTATATGATTTAAGTTTAAATTATTTGATAAAAGTTCTAAAAAATAATCCTTATAAAAAAACAATCAAAGGACAAAATATATTAGTATGAAATAATATTATTATAATATATTTATTTAAATGGTTAAAATGTTAGTAAAATTAGGGAAGCTAAATCTAAAAGTTGTATCAATTGGCTTCTACACGTTAGCTAAAATTAAAAAGTTATTATGATTTAATAAAATTTTGTTTTGGTAATCATTTCATTTTTTATCTTTTGTCTTTGAAAACTAAACCTATTTTCTAACATTTTCTTACACGATTTTGAACCAAATTTCAAATTCCAAAAACTACTTCTTAAAATTATATATATATTTTTTTACTTTTCAAATTTTGGCTTGGTTTTTAAAACATGGTTAAAAAGTAGGCAACAAAGTAAGAAATCTACAGGTGGTAGAGGTGTTTGTAGGTTTAATTTTTAAAAACTAAGAACCAAAAACCAAATGGTTAGGCCCAGTTTGATAACCATTTCGTTTTTTTTTTGTGTGTTTGAAAATTTAGTCTATTTACTCACTTTTTAAAAAAAATTATTTGAAAATTTGTTAAGTACCATGGTTGAATTCTTAGCCACGTTTCAAAAACAAAAACAAGTTTTTAAAAGATGCTTTTTTAGTTTTCAAAATTTAGCTTGGTTTTTTAAACAATTGGTAAAAAGTAAATAACAAAATAAATTTGGAGGTGGAAGTAATGTTTTTAGGCTTAATTTTTTTTAAAAAAAGCTCTATTTGATTACAATTTGATTTTTGGTTTTTTGTTTTTGAAAATTAAGTCTATAGACACTACTTCTACCTACAAATTTCTTCGTTTGTGTATCTACTTTTTACCTATGGTTTAAAAAACAAACCAAAATTTGAAAACTAAAAAAAGTAGTTTTTAGAATTTTGTTTTCGTTTTTGAAATTTAGCTAAGAATCCAACCATTGTGCTTAAAAAATATGCAATTATTATAAGAAAGGAGGAGTGAGTAGACTTTCATTTCAAAAATAAAAAACGAAAGAGTTACCAAATGAGGTATAAATAATTCATTTTACCAAACAAGTAGATAGTTAAGCTACTTTTGGTAATAATTTGGTTTTTGAAAATTAAGTTTATTTCATCACCATTTCTTACAATGATTTACATCTGGTTGAGTTCTCAACCAAATTCAAAAAACAAAAAAACTTGTTAAAAACTACTTTTTTTAGTTCTCAAAATTTAGCTTGTTTTTTTAAACTATTGATAAAAAGTAGATAAGAAAAGAAGAAATTTGGAGGTGAAAATAGTATTAATAAACTTTATTTTAAAAAACAAAATGGTTACCAAACACAGCCTAAAATTTTTCTATAATCACTTTCTAAGATTGCAAATAGCCTAATACCAATTTTATTGTTAAAAAAAAACCAGTTTTCAAAACAAAAACTAAAAGTTTAATAAATAAAACCAAAATATATGAATAATTGATTTAAGTTTTATATTTAATCAAAAAACATTCTGGCCGCAGACGCGAGCCTGCCTGGCTGAACGGTAGAGACCTTCCAGCAAAAGCTATAACTTGCAGTAGAAGAAGAGAAAAAAAATCCAACCAACGGTAAATACAACTTGTGATGATAGCTTCAACACCTCTGCCGCCATGGCAGCCACCGGTTCAAGCTCCGTTGAGATTGAGGAGGAGTAGGTCCTTAATGATCCCTTACCGGAGAACTATTGGCTTCGTTCAGGCATACCGTCGCGGCGGCGGCAACAGCGACGGTTTTGGCGAGGCATGGAACAAAGTGTGGCGAGGTGCCAACGATGGCTTCGAGAAATTCGTATTCGAGGCGAGGAAAACTGCGGAGCGTCTTGATAGGCGCTACTCTGTATCGCGCCGTGTTAGTTCTGTTGCACAATCGGCGGCCGACCGGGCGCGCGAGATTGATAGGGAGTTTGGAATTGGATTGCGTTGGCGTAATTTTACATTGGATTTTAGCAGAAATTGGCCAAGGGTTTGTACTGCGGATTGATTGGTATTCGTGCTTGTGAAATGAATTTGTGTAGATAGGGCCTGCTTAGTTAATATCGATTTTGGAAGTGAAGTTTGAAATTATCTGAAGGATCGTTCTTAATTAGTCCTCTTCAAGATCAGCAGTCACTCCGAGTGTCAAAGCTTGATGCCTTTTATCCAAGATATTTATAATTGACTAGTTTTCACTGAAGTAGAATGAAAATCATAGTTTATCTTTTTCTTGGTTGTCTGCAATATTGGCTGTTCTCTTATCTTTGAAATGTCTATTAAATTTTGTTGTTTTCTCAATTGTTTTGTTCTCTAATGTCAGCGCCGTCACTCACTCTTATTTCCCTTGGTCTGTGCAGTATAGGAGGCAACTCAATGAGTTTATGGACACGCCATTAGGAAAAAGTTTTGTGGTACGTGGTATAGTCTTTTATTTTTGTCAATTTCCCCTGTGTTTAGCGTGTTCTTAGAATGGTAGTGATATGAGATCGTATCACTTTACTTTTAAGACGTGAACCATGGCCTCGAGGCATTTTCTGGAAGATCAACTAGAGAAATAAATTGAAAGTCCTAGTTTATTTATGATGCCCATACAAGAAGATGCAAAACTCTCCTATTAAAAATGTTTTTACTATCCTACATACAACTAAAAGTTCTTTTGTTTTCTTAGTCATTAGTCCCAAAAAATGCTAGAAGAGATCAAATCTGAATCCAGCGACACATATTTTAAGTTACAGTAGCTAAATGGTGGACCTATCCTATTTCTTAGGTCTAGAATATTTCAAGCTGTATTGTGTATGTGTTTTTTTTACTCAAAATCTACTCTAATCCATACTATATATGCAGTATATTAACATAGAAAGATGTACAAAGGAGGATCCAGTATCCACCAAAAGAGAAATTGAGGAGATTACAAAATGTTCCCTAATTGATTAAGTAATTTCAAAGATCTAGAATTAGCCATGCAAGGAAATGCAGTAGCAAATAAGATTCTTCACAGAAAAAAAAAAAAAAGGATTCTTCATATCCTTACCTTTTTTGCCATTGCTATCATCAAACATTTACAGGGTTCCATAAATTTCAAGTCTTCCCAATAAGGGGCTTTAAGATGATTGATAATCTCTGCTTAGTAAGAATCAAGGTTATCTGTGGTATGAATGCTCAAGTCTGTTTGGGTCAAGGTAGAGGTTCAAGGCTATGATTAAGGAGGTGGTCCTTAATTTCCTGTTTTGAGATAAGGGGAGTTTTGTGGTAGACTTGTTTTTCTTGCTATGTTATGGGGAATTTGGCTTGAGAGCAATAGTAGAATTTTTAGGGATGTGGAAAGATCGTGGAGCAGGTCCAGGAGGTTGCTAGGTTTAATACATCATAGATAGTGGGTGTATGTTACCAGCCTTTTTTGTTATTATGAACTTTGTTTGATTCTCTTGAATTAGAGTCATTTTCTGTAGTTAGTAGGTGGACTGTTTTTTGTATGTCCTCGTACATTCTTCCATTCTTCCTCAATGGTCCGGTTTTCTAACCCCCCCCCCCCAAAAAAAAAAAAAGAAGAAGAAAGAAAGAAAGACAGATTAAAGAATTTGGAAGTTGGAGCATTGGAGATAGTTTTTTTTTTGTGGCTCTCTCTTCAAATTTCTAGTCAAGATTCAACTTTTTTGTTTTTGAGTTTGTGGACACATGGTTCTGTAGTTATTAAAAGGTAAATACATTTAATATAATCTAATCAAATTAAAAAAAGGTAGGCCTCCTCTCTTTTTTGAATGAACTTATATCTTATGAGTGCCATGGACTACGAGCTGTAAAAATAAGTCTTTTTGTATTAGTTGAGTTGATATTTCTTGAGGTCTCTTGATAAGGTTCTTTTCTACACCAGATTTTATTTGGAGAACTTTCTGTGGTTGGAACAATTACAGTTAGAACTTCTTCAATGTCCATCGAACAATTAGTTCTTCAAGAAAATTCCGTTGAAGGATCGATTTAGGTGAAAACTCTCTCATATCACAATGGAGTACATGGAGATCACCACTTTTTCAGTTGGCGTGTCAGGAGATATATTTGGTTCCAGCAGGGGTTGACAATGGTCCTTGATATTTTTTGGGAATTGTTGGGTGACTTCATAAAGATGTTGTTAGATGGGAAGGATCTGGGTAGTTTTTTGTCGGGTGCAAGGGGGGAAATGAGGAGAATTCCCTTGCACAATTATTAATTGGTTATAAGCTCAAAGCTAATACCAGGATAAGGTTAATTTCAGTCGAGGAAAGGAAGAAATCCAAGGATAAGGTTAATACCAGGATAAGGTGTTGTTAGATGGGGGATCTGGGTAGTTTTTTCTCAGGTGCAAGGGGGAGAATGGGGAGAATTCTCTTGCACAATTATTAATTGGTTATAAGCTCAAAGCTAATACCAGGATAAGGTTAATTTCAGTTGGGGAAAGGAAGAACTCCAAGGATAAGGTTAATACCAGGATAAGGTGTTGTTAGATGGGAAGGATCTGGGTAGGTTTTTCTCGGGTGTAAGGGGGAAAATGAGGAGAATTCTCTTGCACAATTATTAATTGGTTATAAGCTCAAAGCTAATACCAGGATAAGGTTAATTTCAGTTGGGGAAAGGAAGAAATCCAAGGGAAGAATGAATTTGAAGGGGGGATAATTTCATTTGGGAGGGAGAAAAACTCAATGGAGAAAGGAGGAATACAAAGTAGAGGACGGAGGAATAGGCTGACTGGCTGAGTTTATAAGGCAATATGTCGGTTAGTTGGAGAAAAAATAATTTAAGTTTTTTCAAATTGTTTGTGAATATACCATAGTTGTGGCTAGCATGAGAAGCTCAACTGACGTAAAGCAAGTGAAATCAATCAAGAGCGTTAGAGGTTCGAATCTCCCACCTTGCATATTGTTGATTTCAAGGGAAAAGAAAAACTATAGTTGTGATAAGATTTCATTTACACTATGACTGGTTTGCCTTGTTTGAAGCTTTGAAGAAAATAATTCTTGAAGTTCCCATGATTTTTAAATATTTTACTTAAAGGGATCGTCAAGGAGTTAGAGGAACTTAAGGAAGGATGAAACTTTGTGGATGGTTTCATTCGTAAGTTTGAAAGATGGAAATCCAAGTGGTGGGGCTGGATAAAGCTATGTGAATGTGAATTACCTTTAATGTTACGAAGAGAGGAGAGTTTGGGAGCAAGAGGGGAAAACTGTGGGGGTGTTCAGTGTTTTTTAAGGCTCAAGGTACAATAAAGTGTGATAGTCTTCTAGGGCTTAAATACAATAAAAAAAGCGTGTTTTTTTTTGCAAGGCACATTATATATATAAGTACTACGCAAAGAAGAGAAAGCATAGTTGAAGTGGAAATATGAAAAAAAGACCCCTAAACACAAGAATTTTTGTATTTAGGCTTAGGAAATTTGATTTTTTTAGTTAATAAAGAAGGAAAACCTTAATTATTACTATTTTTAAAAAATAATGAACAAGCTCTACAGCCTAGGGCTTTTAAGCCTTGGGGCTTCACAAAAAGCGCATGCTTAAGGTGTGCTTTATTTTGTGAGTCTTACCTTGAAAAGGCAAGACACTAGACCTACGCCTTGAGCCTAGGTGCGCCCTTGGGGGGCTTTTTAAAACACTGTAGTGTCATTCAATGGGCTAAAAGAATTGTGAATTTATTTGATTTTTTTGAAGTCTTACAAACAAATTAGTGAAAACATTTGTGGATTTATATTGGCTAGAGTTTAGATTGTTCGTCCAAGAGTAAGTATTTAAACGGTTGAAATAGTCAGATGTTACTCTTCAAGCAGTGTTTTTTGAAGTTCAAGACGTAATAAAGCGCAATAGTCCTTTGGGACTTAGGTGCAAGCTGCAACAAAATGTGCGGTTTTTTGTGTTGTATATGTTTTGGTATTTACCTTGTTAGTTGTAATCTATTTTTATCAATGCCATATTATATAGTATAATTTAGAAAGATGAAACCATTATGGATTGACCTAGTGGTAAACAAGGCTCATGAGTTTAACAAAGAACATAAAGGGAATGAGTTCAATTCATGGTAACCAACTATCTAGGATTTAATATCCTACAAGTTTCTTTAGCACTTAAATACTATAAGGTCAAGTAGATTATCTCGTGAGTGTAGTTGATATGTGCGTAAGCCGGTCTTGACATTCACGAATATTAAAAAAGAATAAAACTTAGTAAGATGTCCTATGTACAAGGGAGGGAAGAGTAAGAATCTGTCCATAGAACAATTGAGGAAGGTACAAAAAGCTCTCTAATTGACTATTGTAAAACTCTTAGGTTTGAGAGAATCAGAATACCCCATTCCATTTATCAAAGATATGAATATATACAAGTGTACAAGAGTGACCAAAGAAAGAAAGCATAGAAAAGAAAAATATAACAAAATATTTACAATAATGAAAAACCCTAACAATAGAACTATAACACTCCCCCTCAAGTTGGAGCATATATGTTAATCATGCCCAACCTTTACATAGATAATCTATACGTGTTCCATTCAATGCTTTCGTGAAGATATCTCCTAATTGTTCTCCGATCTTCACATATCTTGTAGATACCAAACCTTGTTGAATTTTCTCACGTACAAAATGGCAATCAACTTCAATATGGTTAGTCTTTTCATGAAATACTGGATTAGGCACGATATGAAGTGCTGCTTGATTATCACACCACAACTTTGTTGGTGTAGTGATTTCAAATCCCAACTGTAACGACCCGAGTTCAGGAGGGGTACATGAATGAACCGATATCACATCCGAATGAGAGGAATTCTGGACATGAAAGCATGGTTAAGAAAGGCTTAAAAGAACTGAAGGTTACTACCTATACCAATAAGGTGCACCTTCCTTTTCGGTGGTTTAATCATAAGAACTCCAAAATTAAGTGTGCTTAGCCTGGAGCAATCCTATGTTGGGTGACCCCCTCAGAATTTTTCTAGGACTCATATGAGTGAGGACAAAGTATGTTGAAAGGACCCGTGTTGGTTTGTGGGGACAATTTTCACTTCTAGAAGCATTCATGGCATGTAAAGACGACATAGCCAGGTCGCAGGGGAATGTCGGGGCCATCAGGTGCCAAATCTGGATTCTGAATCTTGGTTCGAATCCTGGGCCTGAGGCGTTACAGATGGTATCAAAGCAGAACCTCTCCCAGTAAGATGTGGTCCGGGGAAGAACCAAGCGGAAGCTGGTGGGTATGTAACGACCCGAGTTCAGGAGGGGTACATGAATGAACCGATATCACATCTGAATGAGAGGGATCCTGAGGACATGAAAGTATGGTTAAGAAAGACTTAAAAGAATTGAAAGTTACTATCTATACCAACAAGGTGCATCCTCCTTTTCGGTGGCTTAATCATAAGAACTCCAAATTTAAGCATGCTTAGCTTGGAGCAATCCTATGTTGGGTGACCTCCTCGAAATTTTCCTAGGACTTATGTGAGTGAGGACAAAGCATGTTGGAAGAATCCGTGTTGGTTTGTGGGGTCAACTTTCACTTCTAGAAGCATTCAAGGCACGTAAGGACGACATAGCTAGGTTGCAGGAGACGTAGGGGAATGCCAGGGCCATCAGGTGCCGAATCCGAATTTGGAATCTTGGTCCGAATCCTGGGCCTGGGGCGTTACACCAACTCAACAAGAAGTTGATATATCCAAATCAATTCACACACAGATTGTGCCATTGCTCTATATTCTGATTCCACACTTGAACGGACACCACATTTTGCTTCTTACTCTTCCAAGAAATCAAATTACCACCAACAAGAACACAATATCCTAACATTAATCTTCCGTCTTCTTTAGATCCTGTCCAATCGGCGTCTGAGAAACATTCAGTATTAGTATGACCATAATCCTTATATAATAAACCACGCTCGGGAGCAACCTTCAGATAACACAAAATCTGTTCCAATGCAGCCCAATGATCAATTGTAGGGCTTGACATGTACTGACTCACAATACTCATTGAATAGGCTATGTCGGGTTGAGTCACTGTAAGGTAATTAAGTTTTCCCACTAACCTCCTATATCTTTCAGGATCTTTTAGCAATTCTCCATCTTTTATTAGCGGTAAGTTGGGCATCATTGGGGTACTACATGGTTTAGCCCCTAGGAAATTTTAGTTCAAATCCTTCGCTCCTGGGTGAAAGATGCCTCTTCTTTTCATTTATTACGGTTCTTTTTTCACGAGTATTGTAATTTGACTAGTCTTAGTACTTCAAAAAAATTGATTTCTTTTTTTTCAAAAAGAAATCGAAGATTAGTCTTGTTCCTATACAATTCTTATGTATGTGAATACGAATCCATTTTCCTTTTTCTACGTAATCAATCTTCTCATATACGATTAACTTCTTATAGGGACCTTTTTGAGCGAATATATTTCTATAGAAAAATAGAACATCTTGTCAAAGTGTTTGCTAATTATTTTTTCAGTTAACAAGTGAAGTGCATATTTTCTCTGTGATAGTATTCCTTTCTTGCTTCTTATTTCCTCAATTCCTAAGAAGTATTTCAACATGCCTAAATCTTTTGTATGGAATTGACTATGAAGAAAGGTTTTTAGGGACTGGATACCTAAAGCATCATCACTTGTAATCACAAAATCATCAACATAAATGACTAACAAGATGACATCACTCTTAGATCTCTTAAAAAAGACTGAATGATCTAACGTGCCCGTCCGCATTCCAAAACTTTTAATCACCTGACTAAATTTACCAAACCAAGCCCGTTGACTCTACTTTAATCCATAAAAAAATTTACGAAGGCAACACACCGTTCCATTCTTCCCCTGAGCAACAAACCCTGGTGGTTCCTCCATATACACCTCTTTTTGAAGATCACCATGAAGAAATGCATTTTTAATATTAAGCTGATGTAAAGGCCAATGATTGATTGAAGCTAATGAAATAACAGTTACCATTTTTGCTATTGGAGAAAAAGTATCAGCATAGTCAACGCCATAAGTTTGTGCATAGCCTTTCACTACAAGGCGTGCTTTTAATCGAGCAACAGAATCATCAGGATTGACTTTAACCACAAATACCCATTTGCAACTGATAGCCTTCTTTCCTGCAAGGAGAGAAACTACTTAAGTACAATTATCATCTGAGGTAGTCATCTTCTCCACCATTGCAGCATACCAACCAGGATGAGATAAAGCTTCATGAACAGTTTTAAGGATGGATACAGACTCTATGGATGCAATTAATGAACATGTGGAAGACGACAAATGGTTATATGAAACAAAAAGGAAATCGGGTAAGCACACTTAGGTTTACCTTTACGAAGAGCAATAGGAAGATCATCACTCTTTTCTGGATCCAATGTCGAAGAAGACTCTGGTACATGACATGGAACTGAAGGAGATAGAGAAGCCTCTGGTAAAAGGCATGGAACTGAAGGAGACGAAGAAGCCTTTGGTATAGGGCATGGAACTGAAGGAGGTTGTCGTTGAGTATAGACCTTAACGATGGGTGGAAGAATAGAGGTGGCCACAGGTGGAGATGAATCAGGAAGAGGATTGGAAGGGAAACAATTGTGTAGACAAGGAAATCATCCTTTAGTTTCTTATGCTCCCACCGACTCTTATTTGAAGAGAAAGACGACGATGAAAAGAATGAGAATGTTAAAAAAAGTGACATCAGGAGAGACAAGATATTTACTTAGACGAGGACAATAACACTGATACCCTTTTGAACATGGGAATAATCAAGGAAAATACATTTTAAGGACTTTGGATCCAACTTGGTATGTTGAAGCTGAACATACCAAACAAAGCAGGTATAACCAAATATTTTGGGTAGACTGGGAAACAAATGTTGTTTGGGACATGAAGTATGAAAAGGCATCTCACCCATAAGAATGGAAGAAGGCATGCAATTTATTAAGAAACAAGCTGTGGAAACATCATCAGCCTAAAAGGATTTTGGAACATGCATCTGGAACAACAAAGCTCTGGCTGTCTCAAGGAGATGACGATTCTTTCGTTTTGCAATCTCATTTTGAGATGGAGTATTGATACAAAAAGATTGATGAAGAATGCCATGGGCATCTAAATAAGACTTGAGTGCATGAGAGAAATATTCTTTAGCATTATCGCACCGTAAGATTTTAAGAGCACCACTAATCTGAGTTCGAATTTTAGCATGGAAGTTACGAAAATAAGAAAGTAACTTAGAATGATTTTTCATTAAATATAACCATGTAACACGAGAATAGTTATCGACAAATGTAACAAAATACCGAAACCCTCCTTTGGACTCAATAAGACATGGACCCCAACCATTATAGTGGACTAATTCAAAAGGCGCACTAGCTCGTTTATTGACTTGAGGATACAAACTTGAACGATGAAATTTAGTAAACTGACATGACTCACAATCTAAAGAAGACAAATGTTGAAGCTGTGGACAAAGACTCTTCAACACAAAGATAGACGGATGACCCAAACGACGATGTTCTTCAAAGGGAGATGACATGCTAGAGCATGTGATGGTTGTAGGTATTTGTGATAAAAGATGTAAAGACCTCCAAATTCACGCCCTTTACCAATAGTCTGCTTTGTCATAAGATCTTGAAATAAGCAATAACCAAGAAAAAAGGAGACACAACAATGAAGATCACGAGTGAGTTTACTGGCCGAAATCAAATTAAAAGAGAAATGTGGTAAATTTAAAATTGATGACAAAAAAATTGATTCAGTAAAATGGACGGTTCCTGATCCTAAAACAGGAGTGGTGGTTTCATAAGCTATAGTGACATTAGGTGAAGAGGTAGATGTACAAAGGTAAAAGAATAAACCGGGGTTACTCGTCATATGGTCTGTAGCGCCAAAGTCAACGACCCATTTCAACGTGGAGGAAAGAAGACATTTAGAGATGTTACCTATCTCCGTGATGGCCGTAATGACAGTAGAAGATGATGCCTTCAATGACTCTTGATACTGTTGAAATTTAGTAACCTCCTTTGCAGAAATCGTAATTGATTTGTCAAGATTATTAGGAGTAGAAGCGACATGTGTAGATGGCACCCTCTAACCCTTATTCATCAATCTTTTACATTCACGTTTCGTATGGCTAGATTTACGACAGTAATAGCAAACAACACCTACTAAATTTGATCTTTGATTATTGGGAGGACCTTTGGAGCAATTTGATTCAACCCTCGTCCAATTAAAGCACTGCTAGAATCAGATGACATAGCTGCTTGTGGCTTCTCTGTACGAAGTATTCGAGTATAAGCTTTTTCCAACAATGAGATGTTTGAGCTTGACAACACTTGATCTTTGGCCATCTCATATTTAGGTGCAAGACCAACTAAAAAACTCATGATAAACAACTTTTCACGTTGAGCCATTCGAACTTTTGGATCCATGCTAAGTGGCATCAAGACATTGAATTCCGCACATGTATTTTTTGACCTCCATATAGTAGCTTGTAAGAGATTTTTCTCCTTGATCAGGTTGATATAGAGTCTTACAAACATCAAACACTCTATTAATGGTCTCTTTCCCAAAATAATGAAAATCCAAATATTCCAATAGTTCTTTGATTGATTTGCAGTGATTTACTAATTCAATGATTTCACAGTCAATAGAATTCTTGATTTGTAGAAGCATTCTTGAATCGTCCCGCCACCAAATCTTTTTAGTAGCATCAATCGATGGCTCTTCCATGATGTGATCATCCATCTCAATGCTCCTAATAAAGTGGCGAACATTTGATCTCCATGAATAGTAATTGGATCCATTCAATTTGTGTTTAGTTACTTTCGACACCATAGGAACTATCTCAGATTGGTTTTTTATCGGCCATTACCTCAAAAAAAAAAAAAAAAAAAAAAAAAAAACTACGAAGAAAAGAGAAGCAAACCCTAATTTACTGAAAAGATATTTTTTTTCCTTCCATGAACCACAACAGTGAGTATATAGTCCAAGCAAACACACCACCAAGGAGAGTCAACAAAGCCGAGGAAACCCACAGAAGACGAACTGGAACCAGCGGCGAATGCGCCTCGCGTGGATCGGCGGCAGAAGGAAAAAGGCGGTGCGTGAACCTCACGTGCTGGTCAGATGGATGCCGGACTTTGGGTTTCTGTCGATCGGCGGTTGGCTCCTCGATGGGTTGGGCAGTGTTGAAAAATATCGAAGAAAAACGACCCTCCCTTTTTCCGACGGCAATGACTGACGGCGGCTAATGGCGGCAAACAAACCAAAGACGGCGGCAGTGAGCAAAAGTATAAAATCATCCCTCCACATAACCCTAGATGTAACACAAATGGGTTCTAAATTCTCAAACCCTAAGGTTCACAAAACCCTAATATTTTTTTAGAGTGCTCTGATACCATGTAAAACTCTTAGGTTTGAGAGAATCAGAATACTCTATTCCATTCACTAAAAGAGTGACCAAAGAAAGAAAACATAGAAAAGGAAAATATTACCAGATATTATAATGGAAAACCTTAATAATAGAACTATAACAACTATAATAAAGAAGAATAGGATAACTTACAAAAAATTTAGACTTAGCTAGCAAGGAAATGCTCTATATCAAGACTAAAGAATTTGGAATTTGAAGCATTTGAGATACTTCTCTCGTGGTTTTCAAACTTCAAATCAAGGTTGAATTTCAAACTTGTTTATGAGTTTGCAGAATCATAAAACCTTAGGGTCCGTTTGGATTGACTTGAGAAAAAAGTGACTTTTGACAAAAATAGTAGAAAATACACTTCAAAAGCTATTTTAAATAGTTTCCGAACACTCTAATATTTTTTAAAATGAATTATTTTTTAAATTAAACACTTGAAAATGCATTCCAAACCGCCCTTAATCTATCTGCCGATGCCTATATTCTAAATTTTGGTAAATAGGTTGAGAAAAGTCCTCCTAGTACCCTAGTACGGTTTCTAACTCATAAGGAGCCTTCATGGGAGGTAGACAAATTTTGGACCAAGTGCTCTTTGCTAAAGAGGAAACAAGAAGATGTGATCTTTAAGATAGTTTTTGAGCAATCATGTTGATTAGATTTTGAAAAAGCCTACATGATTTGTGTTTCCTGGATCAGATCCTTTGGAAGAAGGGCTTTGCGTTTAAATAAAGATCTTGGATTTGGAGTTATATTAGGACCATTTAACTTTTGTATAATCGTCAATGGGAGACATAGTGCGTAATTTTAACTTACAGAGGTCTTAGACTATGAATATAGACACTAAAAGAATTTTCTCAACCTAATTTATTCTTCTTTCTTTTTCTCATGTATCACCTCTTTTCATTTCCTTGTAGACAATATTCTTCCTTTGGTTTGCTTTGTCTGGATGGCTTTTCCGGTTCTTGATATTTGCAACGTGGATACTACCATTTGCTGGTCCGCTACTCATTGGGTCTTTTGCCAATAGCCTTGTAATAAAGGTATGCGCCTTGCTCATCCTTTGCTGTTGTATAAGTGATATTGTGCATTTGTATAATTACTGATATCTTATCAGCTTTGTGTGATGATTATGCTAGTCATAGTTCAGAATGGTGCAGACACTTAAAATTAATCTTGTTAAAAAAAAAAAAAAAAAAGAAGAAGAAGAAGAAAGAAGCCACCTATCATACCTTTTAATGATTACTAAAGTTAATGATATCTTAGTGAAGAGTTGTGTACAAACAATGAAGAAGAAAATTACATTAATTTTTTATTCTGGGAAGACCCATGAAGAGCAGCTAATAATGCCTTTTATACCTTTATTTTGTTATATTTTTTAATTAGGGACCAGCTTTCAAGTAATAGGAGTCAGGAGAGTATCTAAATCATCAATTTCAATAGTTTTAGGTGGCCGAATAAAATTAAGATTCCTTCCTGTCGGGAAAATCTGCCACTCTCCCATTCTTTATGGAAGATATCTGGTGCGATCTGGATTTGAGGAATAATTGTGGAGTTTCTTGTTCTTCCCAACTCATATAGTCATATCCTAGAGTTCCACCACCAGTTTTTATAATCAAATGTTCATCACAACTTTCGTTGCATTTTTGCATTTCACCACGGGAAATCTTACTCCCCTCTGCATTTGCCATTGCCTAATCGTAAGGCTATTTCTGTAACTGCTGCTACAATTTCTTGGTTGAGCAGTCCCTACGCTCGAGAAGAAATTTTTAGATTCATAGAATTTGGAGTCAATTTCTCTTTTTCCCTTTCCAGCAATGTTTCAGCTTTTGTTAGCGAGTCTACAATTCCTGTTTATTTTGGGTGCCTCTTATTAAAAAAAAAATCCTGTTTATTTTGGGACTTATAATTCTGGAGAAGTTTTTGTGATGATGAACTAGTTGAATGGGAAGACTCTTTTGGAAGCGCTTTCCTTCGTGCCCGATGAATGTGCAAACAAATGGATATGGCCCAAATGTCGATCAAAATATTTCTTCGTCATCTCACTCAACAAAGACTTATTCAAGAGGCAATACCAATTTGAGTAACCGATATACACTGATATTTGGTGAGGTAAATATCTTAAAAGAGTTCAATTTCTGTCAATGGGAGCTAAGACACGCTAGCATCAAACCAAAAGAAAAGATCCAAAAACGCTCCTTAGGCTAGCTCTTTCTTCAACCATCATGGATTGGCCTAGTGGTAAATAAGGGACATGACCGTGATAAAGGGCCTAGGTTATGAGTTCAATCCATAGTAGTCACCTATTTAGGATTTAATATCTTACGGCTTACCAATTTCCTTAACACCCAAATGTCGTTAAGTGGGTTGTCCCATGAAATTAGTTGAGGTGCGCGTAAATTGGTCCGCACTATACACATATATAAAAGCGAGCTCTTTCTTCAATATTGGTGTTTCATGTGCAAGAAAAGTTTGGAGACCCAATCCCCTGTGGGTTAGATGTGCCCCATGCCACAAAATACTGGAATTACATGCTATCCATTTCCAACATGGGAAGTGGCTCTTCCTAACAATATAAATCTTCTTCTTTCCATGATATTGAACGTCACTGATATGCAAGGACAGAAGCCCTTATTCTCTAGGTTCCAAACTACTGTACTTTTCTAGTCCAGCCTAGTAGGATTAAGTAAAGTTTCAAGAAAAACCTGAAGACAACACTCTACCATGTTCAGTTATTCAACTTTGTTAGAGTTACAGATACACGTGAGCATTGGAGATTCTTTATACCACGGAACTTGGAATGTCATCAACCAATTTGCTTAACATTGGTTAGGATGATTCTGATTATGAAGATATTATATTTATAGGGTAAAATGCATCTTTGGTTACGGAGATTTGAGTTTGATGTCTATTTGGTCTTTGAAAGTTCTAAAAGTGATATTCATAAGTTGGTGTTAAATAACTCAACTCCACCAATGTCAACAATGTTCACTATTGAAGTTTGCACATTTATCGAAGAACTCCATGTTCTCCTCTTTCTCTCTCCCTCTTTCACATGTTTCCAAACTCCAGACTAAATAACTCGCATCCTAAACACGGACTTCCTAACTTTAACATATTAATTCCAAACTTCAAAACTCAACTTAACGCTCCAAACACATATTTAAGGTTTGAAAAGTAGTTTGAAATGGTTTTCAGGTTAAATTTGACCCTCATTTGACTACGAATTATGATGTTGGCATTGGTGAAGTGGTAATGTTTGAATGATGTCTAATAGGTCTTAACTTTCAGTTTTGTGTCTAATAGGCTTATAATATATTTGGTATATCAAAAAACTAAAGGATCTTTTAGACGTTAAGTTGAATTTTATGCCTAATTAAATTCTAAACTTTCAATTTCTTTTCCTAATAGATGAGTGAATTTTATAAAATGTCATATAGGTCAAAGATCTATTAGATATAAAATTAAAAAATTATAGAGATATTAGACATAAAATTGAAAATTCAAGTACTTTGGTAGTTCAAGACCTATTAAACACTTCTTAGAGTTCAAAGTCTTTAGACATAGACTTAAACGTTTAGGGACAAACCTTGCCATCTATGTTTTCTTTTATCATTTTTATTTTTTGTATAAAGATTTTTCCTAAACGACACTTAAATAATTGTACAGGGTACTTGTCCAGCCTGTAATAGGGAATTTGCTGGGTACAAGAACCAAATTATTTCTTGCACAGGCTGTGGAAACATAGTGTGGCAGCCTAAAGGCCAAGGGGAATACAATTCAAGAAAAGGTAGTTCTGGTTCCAAATCACAACCTAATGTCATTGATGTGGAGTTCGAGGAGAAATGATAAGGGCAGAAGGGATGGCTATTCGCTGGACCTTTTTCGAGAGAACAGAAGACCACAATGAAGAAAGAGTTACCAAGGACCATAGATTGGATTCATCGTGGTTCTGTGTTAAATTACGATACTGTTTGTGTTCTCTTCTCCCTTGGATAGTCACTAATGTAGTTTGGCAGCATTTGTTTGTAGTATCAATACAGATATGGTGCATAAATGAGAATTCCTTAGGTGTTGGATTGTTAAGGTACTCAATATATAGTCCTCACTTATTTTCTGCCCATAGAAATCAAATGGTCTTTTCTTTGGAATCTTTTTATTTCAATCTTGTAACAAATGTTACTAAAGCAGTCACTGAGGCAGTGATATGTTTTTGGTGTTTCAATTTTCTAGTTCATGATGAATTGTTATTATTGCCCAAGCTGTAAGTTGTAAATTGTTCAGTTAAGGTGTTTGCTATCTCATGCTTGCTATTGTATTGTTGGGACTAAAAACCAATCTGGGTTCTAATTCAATTCTTACAAATTTGCAATAATTTAGTACTTGAATTTTACCATGTAATAATTTACTCTTGATATTTTAAATTTGTAGTAATTTAATCACTATCATGATAGGTTTTAAAATAAAATTGTCAATTTGATTCTAACAAGTTTATCAATCTACTAAGGAATTTCATTAAATCATAATAACATATTGTAGAATGGTTGTAGATTTTCAATAATAGTAGTCAGTTGTGCCTTTGAAAAATATATATATAATGTTTTGTAAATTTCAACTGTATATATTATGGTGTTTGATAAATAATACGAATTTGTTGTGATTTACATATAATGATCAAAATAGGTATTATTGCAATTATTTTTTTATTGACACTTAATATCAAATTTGTTATAAGATATTTATTAAAAAAAGTTTATATGTTTCCTATTGAACCTTTAATATTAATATTGTTGTTTTCAAAATTTATTAGAGAAATATTGTTGTTTTGAAACTTATTAAAAAAATATTGTTGTTTTGGGAATTCGAGGCTAGAGGTCGAACGTTGAGAACTCGACTAATGTGGAGGTCGAACATTGAGAACTCGACGAACAAAGAAAACTTGGAAATAATACATAAGTCGAAACTTCAACCCTCGACAAGGGAAATCTCGCGAATCTCGCTTATGTTATCGAAGGTTGAAGTTTCGACACACATTCACCCTCGAGATTGCAAGTTTATTACTTTTCTTTTTCCCTCATAGAGGAAATGAAGTAATGAGATGGTAAACTATATGTATATGTGTACTCGAGCTGCTTCTAACAACCTATGCATTTTGTTATCATTTCGAATTAGACGGAAGCTTGTGGGATTGACGTGAGGGGGTGAGGATGGCTATATTTCTAGGAGCGAACTCCAGGCGAATATGAAGCGCATGGATACAAGTTATGCCTTGGAATGAAAAACAATTCCGAATTAGCTTTGTCTACAAACAAAAAAGTAGAACCATAACAAAAAAAGTGTGTGATTATTCCAGAAGAAATGAAAGCTAGTAATCATTAATGAAAAAATAACAATAATAACAGAAAGAGCGAGACATTGAGAGAGAGAGCGAGATCTTAGGAGAGAGCGAGAGTGAGAGAGCAAGATTTTAGGAGAGAGCGAGATTGAGAGAGCGAGAGTCTTCACTTTATTTGAACTTTCCATAGAAATATATATAAAAAAGAGAAAAAAAAGATAATAATCATACTATAATTGAATAATCATTAGACTATAATTGAATAATCATTAGACAATAAATTGAATATATTAGATTATTATACTATAATTGAATAATCATTAGACAACAAATTGAATATATTAGATTATTATACTATAATTGAATAATCATTAGACAATAAATTGAATATATTAGATTATTATAATGTAAAACATTATTGATTACAAAAAAAAAAAAAATTGAATATACAGTAGATTATTATAAAAAAAATTGAATATACAATAAATTATAATAAAAAAATTGAATATACAATAAAATGAATATATAATAAAAAAAATATTTATTATTCAATCCCTAACTATCTGGAGTCCGTCCTAGTAACGAAGGACACTTCCTTCGATTATGTTCTAACTGATTACAAAATCCACATCGTTGTCGAGTAGCTAGTTCTGTCCAATCCATCTCATTGTGATAACGTGAACTTTTCGGGTGTCAGTTTATGTTTATCGTGTCGGGTGTTAGTTTCAAATTCAAAAGTTCAACAAAGCAATTGAAGATATCAAAGGAATAAATCGGAGTTGTCTAAATTTTTTTGACAACATTAGTTTAGAGCAATGGACTTGCACATGATGGAGGATTTAGATATGGGTAGATGACGAAAAATCTATTAGAGGGCATAAATGGAGTCCTCAAAGGAGCTCGAATGTTGCCTATAAATGCTCTTGCTCAGATAACATTTTTCAAATGCGTGAACTATTTCGAGAAAAGACGAGCAGAAATAAGGGATGCATTGGAGCGTCAAGATAAATCCAAGACCTGTTGATCCCGATGTTTTGTACGACTAGTCCATTCATCGATCATATGTTGTATGGCGAGATCGTACTACTGGAGAAATATCTTGCAAACGTCGAGATGTAGGATTTATTCAGTTGGACTGGCATCTGATCACAGCCTTGGTCAAGAGATGGAGGCCCGAGACGCATACATTCCATATGTCTGTTGGAGAGTGCACTATCACTCTACAAGACATAGAAGTGTTGTTGGGGTTACTTGTTGACGGTGAGCCGGTCACCGGAGTGATGTACGATGACTAGTTAGAAGTTTGTCAACTGTACCTCGGTGCGACTCCACCTGCCGACAAGATTAAAGGATCAAGGTTAAGTTTAATATGGTTAGGAACACAATTTCATGAGCTCACAGATGATGTAGACGAGGAAACCGTCATAAGATATGCGCAAGCATATATACTACAAATGATGAGTGGAAGTCTGTTTTCAGATAAATCAAGTCATTTTGTTCACTTGATGTTCCTACCACTGTTAACTAACCTCCATGATGCGGGGCAATATTCGTGGGGTGGAGCATGCTTGGCATGGTTGTATAGATAACTATGCAAAGCAACAAGACCCGAGGTTCGAGAGATAGCTGAGACTCTCATACTTTTGCAACTATAGGCTTGGGAGCGATTTCCAACAATGGCTCCACAGCTACATCATGTTAATAACGCTCAGTTAATTGGACGAGCCTACGGTTCTCGGTATGTTGTTTTAATTCAATTTAATTTTTATATCACTGATCTAGTTAATTTAAATTCTAAATTATCAATTTAAAAATTTAGGTGGAGAGACAAAATTTATGTGACTAGGACAGCCACACATGTAGTCAACTAGTATAGATACATGTTTGATCTGCTTCAACCTGAATAGGTACATTACACTAAACCTAATTGATTATTTTATTCACATTTTTATTGTATTTGTCTTTAATATTCTCTAATATAATATTTTGTGTTTCAGGTTATTTGGGAGCCGTACAAAATTATTGTGCATACTTTGCCTAATTTTTGTACGAATGGTCAAAACATATGGCGGACGATGAGTCCTCTCATATATTTTCACATTGGTGAGTGGCATCTTCCTGATAGGGTGATGAGACAATTCGGTTTTCAGCAGGATATCCCATTGCCTTGTAATACTGAACCCGTACTGCATGATATTGACCTAAGGACTGGAGATTGGTCCGAAAAAGTTGCACATTTGGTAGTGCGATGGCACTATCGTGCAAGGTTTATTGCAGTGGGGGTTTCTCTTGAACAGTTTGACACAGATTTCACTCTAGAATATATTCATTGGTATAATAATATCACAAGACGCTACGTCAATCGTCCGGGAGCAGCTGTGGGTCATCTGGTAAATGAATGAATATTATCTAATTTTTTTATTTAAATTTATTTTAAATATTGTCTAATTGTTTTATAATTCACAGAGATCGAACAACAGTAGACTCCGTGAGGTTGCGAATGATCCGAACCAGGTTCTTGCTATATGTAGTGACAACCAAAGCTATATGGAGGAAATTCATTATATGTACGATATACCTATTTTTCCTCCACCAGCTCCTAGACGTAGAGGACCTATTCGGGAAGAGGATGAGTTTGATGAGGTTGCACATAATGTGGAAGAGTTGCCCCCTATGACGCAGACGCAGAGTCAAACTGATTGTATTAGTCCGATAATGATGATGCCGACATTTGATTCAGGACATTATGACTCAGAGGCTGGTCCTTCGTCTTCATACGTGCATGGACATGGTCGGGGTCGTGGAGAGCATAATGAATATTTATATTATGAAGTGCCTGCAGAGGTACCAGAGTAACATCAAGAAGAACCCGAGCAACCTCAAGTTCGAAGTCGACGACGAAAACTAGCTCGAAATCGACGACGTCCGCCTTGTGGGACACATTGATTTTTGTAATTATTTTTATATAAATAAGATATTTAATTTACATTTTTTTATTTTTATGAGATATTATTATTTTTAATTTATTCTTTTTAGAGTTTAAATAAAATAATAATAAAATAATAAATATTTTTAGAATTTTTTTTTATAAAATGGAAAATTAAAAAAAAAAGAAAAAAAAGAAAAAAAAGAAAGGATTAGAAAGAAGAAGGTGGAATGTGTAATAATTAAAAAGGAAAAAAAAGGGAAATTTGTATGGTATTCTCGCTCTCTATCAAAATCTCGCTCTCGCTCTCGCTCACTCTCTATCAAAATCTCGCTCTCGCTCACGCTCACGCTCTCGCTCAAAATCTCGCTGTCTCTCATAATCTCGCTTTCGAATTTGATTGGGAAGTTCAGTGGCAAAAAGAAGGACATTCATTAGCTCGTTATTTAGTCAGACTTGCTGAGATGACAGAATCCGTTTGAAAACAACAATATTTTCCTAAAAAAAAAAAAAGGTCGATCTAGGTCGAATTTTGAACCCTCGACTTATTTAAAACAACAATATTTTTACAAATAGTTTGAAAACAATAACATTTTCCTAAATGGTTTCTAAAAGTACAATATCTTTTTAATTTTCCCAAAATAACTTTTTTAGTGTAAAAGGTTTTTATCAAAGTTAAAAAAAAAAAAAAAAAAAAAGCTATACAAAACCGAATCAATCGAAATTTCGTTGATATTAAAGAAAAGACAAGGAAGGACAGATTTGATTTTTCTCTCTCTTTTAATTAGTTAGAGAAGATGACAGATTTTTGGGTACGTTGAATTTCAAAGCTCGTATAATGTTTCGGTAAATGGAGAAGTGACTGCGCATAAATTAACAAAGCCGTGTTTGATTTCGCATTTTGTTTTTGTTTTTAAAAATTAAATCTAGATATTATTTCTATCTCTAAATTTCTTCATTTGTTATCTACTTTTATTAATGATTTAAAAAACTAAACTAAATTTTAAGAACTAAAAAAGTAGCTTTTAAAAAATTATTTTTATTTTTAGAATTTGGCTAAACATAAAAATAAGACCAAAATATCACATTTAGGCTATTTGGTAAATTATTTGATAAAAATATTGATGAAATGTGGATGAAATAAAAATAATTTTTTGCAAGCTATTTTTTTAAAAGCAAATATGAGGATGGGATAAGCTTAATCTTCAAAAATAAAAACAAAAAATCAAATAGTTTTCGAACGGGGTCAAATAATTAGATTTACCAAATAGCCTACATAAGCTTAATTGTAAGCCCCAAAATAGGCTTAATAAAATTGTTTTTATTTCATCAATATTTTTATATTTCTATTACATTGTAGAAACATCTATTGAGACATAAACATAAGCACCAAAGTGTCACTTAGGTAAATATATTATAAATAATAAACATGTTAACTTTTTTTTTAAACCATGAAATGCTTACTTATAAATTTGAATACTTTTTTTTATATACTTTTTTCAAAATACTTATCGACATCTACATTTTATCGATACTTTTTATCGGTATTTTCATAAAATTAATATCTCGACATTTCTCTCGACAACGATATTTTAAACCTAATCATCCAAAGTTAGTTGGCAAATTGAGCTCATGTAACAATACTTTATAATGAGAAAAAATAGGATAATTGTTATAAATGGTAAAACTACTGAAAATATTTTTAAATATAGCAAAATGTCACTGTCTATCAATAATAGATCGTGATAGATTGCAATAGACATCTATCACTACCTGACATTGATAGATGTCTATCACAATTTATTGCGATCCATCTCTAATTGATAGTGACATTTTGCTATATTTGTAAATAATTTATTTAGTTTTCTAAATATAAAAACATTATATATATATATTCTTACTTTTTAGTTCTTATATTTGGGTTTAGTTTCTAGTCCATGGGTTTAGACAATGAGGATAAGGCAGTGGGGCCTTGAATGAGAGTGGCAAAGAGAGGGAGTGAAAGAAAATAAAAATGTCACTGCCATAGTTTGGCTAAACAAGTCATCGTCAATCATATCCTTATTCTTGGTCTTTGGTTTTTTCTCTATTAATATATGAAGGTATTTGTACTTTGGCCATATTCATTTTGGTTTATAAAATATCGTTTAAATAAATGAACACACATTATTAGAACTTTAGATAGAAATACGTAAGATTTTGAAACTTAAAGAACACATGAAATCAAATTCAAATTTTAATGGAGAAAAAGATATTTATGTTTCTTCATTAGAGTTTTTGAAAATAAATTAAAATAAGAAAGAAAAATAAAAATGGGATGGATAACTATTTCATTTTTGAAATCATGTTTATAAACACACTATTTATATCTATACGTTTTTTAATTTTGTTATCCCCTACTAATGTTTTTAGTAATCAAATTAAGTTATGAAAACTAACACTACTACAAAATTGGGCTTTAACGTCGGTTTAAAATTGACATTATAAGGGTACAATGTTGGTTGAAAACCGATATTGAAGATCGTGTTATAAAAGGTCTTAAATATCGATTGGCTTTAATGTCGGTTTTAAACCGACATTATAGATGACCGAGATTTCGATGTCAGTTATCTTTAATGTTAGTTTTCAAAATTGAATTCTATCTTCAATGCCAGTTTTCAACCGACATTGAACATTATCTTCAATGTCGGTTTTTCACCTACTTTTTGTCAATAATTGTTCGATGTTAATTGTCTATCATCGTTTTTTTATTGATATATATATATATATATATATATATGCACATTTATATTTGCTTACGCACGTGCAAATCAATAATTTTTTTTTTTTACCTATATACATATACAAAATAAAATCTTAATTGTTTTTATAATTAAGATCTCAACAAACACAAAAATTTAAATCACAATATTACTCCAAAGGTAAAAATAATAGTTAGCTTCCAAAGAAAATAACAAAGTTTATACTTGCAAAGTAGTTTTCTAACAAACTTGAATTTATGATATCCCCATAAGCTAAAAGAAAGGGAAAAAAAGGCTAACAATCTCTTCAATCAAACTCCTAACTCATTCCACTAAAAATTAATTGAATTGCTTGTAAGACATACTTTCTAAATAAGGTTTGAGCTGCTCCTCCTTTGCCATAGCTACCAGCTCCACCTGCAAAACCCAACCTTCCACCAAGACCCTAAGAAATAAACCCAACCTTCCACCAGGACCCTAAGAAATTTTTAAGTATGACACAACAATCAACAACACATCGCTCTCCTACAAACAAATTGCTCAAAACCATTCATAAGGCTTAACCAATTGATAGTAACTCCTCATTTATAGATGAGATTATGCAGTATATGCAGCTATCTCATAATCTTTTAATTTTTCAAATGAGTTTGATATCTGAAAAAAGGCCAAGACACTAGAGCTTTTAAAAGAATCGATCCCTGGTCTGGGTCTTATAAACTTATCGGTAACAATCGAAAATCTGAACTCACTCAACCATTTAAATAAACTCATTTTTATTTTCGAAATTAGACTAAAAATTCAAATATTTTTCAAAAAATTTAAAATCATAAAAAATAAAAGGGAAAAAAAAAACTTTTTGGTCCCTAAGTTTTAGATCTAATTTTTGTTTGGTTATTAGATTTCAAAATATAATACATTTAGTCCTCAAGTTTTTTGTTTTAATTTAGTCCCTAAGTTTTAAAATGTTAAAATTTTACCTTCGAGATTTGAGTTTTATTTCAATTTGATCTTTAGGTTTCAACATTTTTACAATTTTTAACTTCAATTTTTCATTAAATACTCACGTGCAATCATTGACGTCAATGTCTCTAAATTAATTTAAAATAATTATGAAGTGAAATTTTAAACGTGATGAAAAATAGTGAAGTTAATTAATTATAATTATATTAATCATTTTAGATTTATTAACATACATTAATAACAAAGACAAAAAATGAGTATTTAGTGAAAAAATCGAGGTTAAAAGTGAAAATTTTGAAATCTAAGGTGGTAATTGAAACAAAATTCAAATGTTACGGATAAATATAACATTCTGAAATTTCAGGTTTTCATTAGATTATCTTGACATATTTGGCCATTATTTTGTTAATTCAAGGCCAAAAAAATTGAGTTTGAGAGGCAAATTAATTAATTTATATGATATTTGTAAAGATTTGAAAATTTAAATAGTTTAAGAAAGGTGTGTGTGTTGTGTGGGCGTGTGTGTGTGAATGTGTGGTGCGCGCACATGTATATATATGCGTGTGTACGAGCGCATGCGCGTGCATGCACGTGTGTGTATGTGCGTGTGCGTGTGGGGGTGTGTGTGTGCATGTGTACGTTAAGATTTCTTTTAAGTTGAAAAGTGAAAAGGAGAAGAGAAGAAAATAAATCAATTAAATCTCTCTCTCTCTGCAAACCCCATGAGCGAGACCCTCCAAACCCTCACATTTTTTGTTCATGAAGAAGCCCTCACAGCCGATTGGAATCAGCTCGCACCATCACCGTTTCCCTTTGTTGCCGCCGCTTTCTCTCCCCCTCTTCTTGCTTCTTGCTTCAGTCGATGATATACAATGATGTGTATAAGTATTGACAAAGGTATATGCGAGCATTAGCAGTAGCTGAATGAGGCATGAGGCTACACGGAGGAGAACACCAACAACCAAGGTACGTTGAGTGTGAGGTGCAACAGACGCGCACCGCATAGGCAAGGAAATGTGTCCTAGTGCCTACCTGAGCAACTGTGAGCGATGGTTGCCATCATTCAACCGAGTTGTAAAGTAAATTGGCTAAATGCAAATGATGCAATGAGATGGGTTAAGATGCAATGAGTTAAGCTAAGCATTAACAAGTTTTAAGGAAAGTGTCCAAAGTTTTATGTTAAGCTTAAATATTAAAGTTAAGCCCAAAAGGGAGCTAGTGACATAACCAAAGGTATTTGTTGATGTCACAGGCTAATGCTAATAAAGGGAAGCTTAATCGTTTGAGGGAGTAGCCTCAGACAGTAAGTGACATGTTTATGAATGTTTTCCATTAAATAGTTTCAACGCATAAGTTGAATGAATACTTTACTTAAGAGTTTTAATGCATGATTCATATTTGAAATCATAAGCTATGAGAATACTTTCTTGAAAAATTTCAATGTATACTTTAATTTGGAGGTTAACGTGTGGACGCATAGTCCAATTTTTTTGTAAAGCATTGAGGTTTACCATGAAGTACAAATGTTTAAAGCAACTTCTATTATTAATTGAAAGTATGCTTTCTAGTATTTGAGGCTAGTTGTTTAGATTGAGTTTGATGATGTTTTAAAAGAGATTTATAAAGCATACTTGAGTTCAATGATTGAAAGCATACCTTAGTTAGAATTCCTTGAGTTAAATTATTTTCTCATGATTTATATGCTTATGACATATGTTTTACTGGAATGCTTGATGTTTTAAAAACTGAGTTTCTTTATGCAAATAAGGTTTATGATGTTCTAATGAGGAAACTCGATACTGAAGTATAAAGATATCTGGGTCCCTGATACCTAAGGTATGATGATATCTAGGGCTTTACCACGTACACGTAGGTACTATATCATCAATGCTGATTGTACTAAGATTACTCTACATCATCTAGGGGTTTGACATTGAGTAATCGAGCAAAAGAGCTCTCTCTCAACTGAGGCTAGAAGATGTTGATTTTCAATTCAAATGTTGATGTTTAAGTTTTCAGGGTTTGAAATATTTTTACATGTTTTACATGTTTATGATTTCAGTTGTTTCCAAACTCTAAGTTTTATAGATGTACGCTATTTCTAAAGTTGAAATTCTATTTAATGTTAAATGAGAATGTTTAAGTAAGTCACTCACTGAACTAGTAGCTCACTCTTTTCAATGTTTTCTTCTCTCTTAGGTAGCAGTCAACTCCTCAGAGTGTAGCTGTTCTGCCGATTTGCCACTCAACGAGCAAGTCTTAAACATGAGAAGCAGAGTAAAAGTTTTGGTTGTTAATCATATTTTGTCTAAGAGTTAAACGTCATGTACATATTAGGGACTAAGAGTAGAATTGAGAGTAGATATCATTGTTGTGTATCTGTGTAAATATTATGTTATGTATATATAAGTTCGTGCACCTGTTTTTAGTTGTCTATGGATGTGGAATGTCTAAGGGAATGTATGCTTATAAATTGTTTATCAGATGCTAAAGGCTTTAAAAACAGGTTATGAGAGTTAAGATAGGTAGTGGGTGTCATAAGAGGGTTGAACATCTGTTGTCTTCACACTTCTTCCTAGGTTGAGGAGGTAGCCTGGGGGACAGGGAGGGGGTGTGACGCATTGCCTTGCTAAATCTAAATTCATGCATAGTACTAAATTTATGCCTAAACATGGAAATGCTAGAAATGAACATAAAAATTCAAAATTTGTGTCTACTTGTCATTATTGGGGAGTTAAAGATCATATTAGTGTTCCCTTCAATAATTGTTTAATTTATTTGCATGAATATATTGTGAAAATTACTTGTTAACAAAAAAGTTTGTTAATTTGTTGGTTACTTGCATAGATAGCCATCAACCCATAAATATTAGAATTTATAGAATAAAGGAAAAGTATTGCAAATATAGAACAAAAATTGGTAAAAGACTAAAAAGCCCAAATCTAATCACTGTTTTGCGCGTTTCTTCCCGATTTTCTCAAATTGAAAGTTATCATTGATAACAACTATTAGTGATGGCCACTACTAATTGCTATCAGCGATAACTTTTGATTTGAAAATATACTATCAGTTGCTATCGCTGATAGCTACTATTGATGAGAGCTTCTATTACTGATTACTTTTTTCACATCCTTCCCCAAATATTTTTTTTTAATCAATGATAGCATTTATCACTAATGTCTTTCTATCAATAATAGTTTCTATCATTGATAACAACAATTATTTATCAATATTCTTGTGTCCCAGTAATATATTATCAGCCCTAGGTCACCTAAAAAATTTCAACATTTCCTCTCCCTTCATCTTCCTCAATTAGGCTCTCTTTCCCTCTGCAAATAGTTTCGCCATCGGTGGTCGAATAGACAGTCTTTTCGCACATGTCATCCACTGCTTATTGTCGACACTCCAACACCGTTTCGCCATATGGTGTCTTTGCCGTACCATCCTCTATTTTCTCTCTCTTCGCACATCTCTCTCCCTCGACCTCACACGTGTTGAGATAAGAAATTAGAGAACCATGCGGAAACTAAAAAAAGAAAATGTTGAGACCATATATAAGAAGAAAGAAAGAAAAAATAAGAAAATAAGGAAAAAGAAAAGGAAAAAAGAAAGTGGAGACTAAGAAGAAGAAAGGGCAATTTGTAATATATAAAATCTTTTAAGTCTAATAGGTTACAATTTATCATATATTTAATTAGTTTAAAAAATACGATATTATTAGATATTTTAACTAGGTTTATTGTTTGTTACAATTTTCCATAGATAGTCATCAATCCATAAATATTAGAATTTATAGAATAATGGAAAAGTAATTGCAAATATAGAAGAAAAATTGGTAAAAGACTAAAATGTCCACACCCAATCATTGTTTTGCGTGTTTCTTCTGGATTTTCTCAAATTGAAAGCTATCTTGATAACAACTATTAGTGATAGCCACTACTAGTTGCTATCAGCAATAGCTTTCGATTTGAAAATGTATTATTAGTTGTTATCACTGATAGCTACTATCAGTGATGATAATATCATTGAATATCACTGATACCTACTATCGATGAGAGCTTCTACCACTGATAACTTTTTTCACATCCTTCCCCAAATCTTTGTTATTAGTGATAGCATCTATCACTAATGTCTTTCTATCAATAATGACTTCTATCACAGATAGTAACAATTATTTATCAATATTCTTGTGTCCCAGTAATATATTATCAGCCCTAGGTCACCTTCAAATTTTCAACATTTCCTCTATCTTCATTCTTCTCAATCAAGCTCTTTCTTCCTCTGCAAACAGTTTCGTCACTGGTGGTCGAATAGACAGTCTCTTCGCACATACTGTCCACTGCTCATCCCTAGCACTCTAACACCGTTCTACCATATGGTGTCTTTACCCGTCCCATCCCCTATTTTCTCTCTATTCACATATCTCTCTCCCTCGACCTCACACTTGTTGAGATAAGAAATTAGAAAACTATGAGGAAACTAGAAAAAAAAAAAACGTTGAGACCCTATAGAAGAAGAAAGAAAGAAAAGATAAGAAAATAAGAAAATAAAGGAAGGAAGAAAGTGGAGACTAAGAAGAAGAAAGAGCAAATTTGTAATATATAAAATATTTTAAGCCTAATCGGTTACAATTTATCATATATTTAATTAGTTTTAGAAAGCACTATGTTATTGGATATTTTAACTAAATTTATTGTTGGTTACAATTTTCCTTAATTTGTTTAATTGGGTCCACTTAGTTAAAAAGTTACAATTAGTTTGATTGAACCTTATTCACCCTCTCTAAGGTTATCATATTGATCCTACATTGTGTACGTTTTTGGGTAAGGTGTTGCCAATTTTGGTGTGAGTTTCATTTAGTCTTGAATATCTATTAAGATTTGGCTTTGATTTTGGTTTCATGGTGACTTAGGTGGTTGATTTTGGTAATTCTTGATACTTTTTGGTTTGGGCACCTTAATTGAAATTTGGAAGTGGGTTTGGATCAAACTTCACTTTGAGTAAGTGTTATGATCTGAGGGACTTTTACATGGTTGTATGTCTTGGGTTTTGGTCTTATAGTTGGGAATTTGTTTTGACTTGGGTTTTGGTCTTATAGTTGGGAATTTGTTTTGATTATGGTTTTTATAGGAATTCAATCCAAAATTCTAGCTGGACCAAGAAAGGGATTAATTTGCTTAAAATTTGAGTCTATGATTGAAGTAAGTGATTTACTACTAGTTCGTCCTCGAAGCAGAAGCCCTAACCAAATTAATGTCAAGACTAAGGATTTACATGAGAGCATGATAATAATGTGCTTGAATGATTTGCTATGGTATGCTAATGGATGGACCATTGAGGGTGTTCTGGAAACCTATGAGTTAGGTTACTGTGAACTTGATATAGAATTTTAAGTTTATTATCTGCTCACTGAATGTGATGAATGTATTTATGTGACTGTGATTATGATATAAGATTTATTGGTTGACTGATGCATGCTAAAATAAATAGTAACTATTAGCCTTCTTATCGGGCGGTGTGCTTTTTATGATTATTTTATGTTCCTTTGGATTCACACCTTATGACTGTTTTGTGTACCTTCGGGTCCACACCTATGACTGACATGTGCTCCCTTGGGATTGTACATACGACTAATATGTATTCCTTCGGGTTCACACCTATGACTGATATGCATTCCTTTGGGATCACTTTATGATTGCTTTGTGATCCTTTGGGATCACCACAACTAAAATGCCATAGGATGTACACTGATGCCTAGATAGGAAGGTTAACATTACTAGAGAGTCCAGTAGTGGGTCAGTTACTGAGTATTTCATACTCATCATTTCTTATATTATGTTTTTTAGGTAAGGACAAGAATATATCGAAGAGTGACAAGAGGTACCTGTGACCTTGCCATATGGGACAAGAAAATCGTTTCCGCTCAACCTATGTTTTCAAGTTATTGAATGTTTTGATTTAGAACTCGATGTCAGGTTAAAAATTTATTGAGTTTGATTGTCATTTTTCTTAAGGTGCCTCAAACAAAGATTTTATTTATTTGTTTATTTATTAATTTTATACATTGTTTTGGAAATTGCCTTTAGTGTTTTAATAAATTTTTCCTCAATGGTCAAAATACTTGGTTTTAAAATGTGCATTGAGTAACGACCCTAGAGATCTCGAAAGGTTGGGTCATTAACATTTTAAAATTTAGAGACTAAATTGAAACCAAACTCAAAATTTAAGAACTAAATGTGTAATATTTTTAAACTTAGAGTTTAAATAGAAACTAAACCCAAAACGTGGAGACCAAAATGATATTTTCTTCTAAAATAAATTTAAAAAAAGAACAAAAACATAAAACCAAAATTTGAAACTTAGAGAACATATAAAACCAAATTCAGAATTTAAGAGTGAAAAAGATAATTTTGTCTCTTCGCTACCGTTTTTGAAACAACACTAAAATATGAAAGAAAAAATAAAGTTCTAATGGATAATTATTTAGTTTCTGAAATTATGTTTATAAATCCATTACTTATATCTGCAAGTTTCTCTATTTTGTTATCTTTTATCGATATTTTATTTTTAGAAAACAAAATAAGTTAAGAAAAACAGTATTTAAAATTTTGTTTTTATTTTTAAAAGTTAACAAAAAATTCAAATATTTTTCAAAAAAAGTTAAAATCATAATAAAAGGAATCGAAAAAAAACAGAGTCTAAATTTTAAAAAGAACAAGAACATACCAAGAAATTTAAACAAATTCATGTCTATAAAAAAATCTTCAAATTTGAAGATAAGAGAAATAGACATTGAAAACAACAAAGAATATTACCATGACCCTATAAAATTAACATAAAAAAATGGATGACCAGCTAATCCATTAATTAACTAACACGAATGCAAATACAAACAAATTTCAACAGGAATATACGAAAATAGTTTTTTTTTTTTTAATATTATTATGCAGCAACCACAAAATATATATAGTTTTTTTAAGGAAAAATATATAATAATTTAAAAATATAACTATATTTCCCATTTGAAATAAGAAAATAAAAAAGAAGAGTGAGAAAATATCATTGTTCTACGTGCCACACAACGCTAACTCAGTCCTTCGGTTTCTCAGAAATTTTTTCAATCAGAAAATACTCAAAAGAATCAACGAGAATCACAACAAAAATTGAACGATTTGCTTCTTCTTTTGGATTTCAATGGATCGAGTTTTGGTGGCTTCATATCCAATCAATCACCTGATTCGACCTCACAGTTTCCGAATCGATTACTGTTGGAGCACTTGTTTCACTTTCAGGTTGAATCCTGTTAAAGAACGGCAGAAATTGAGCTCGAGATGGCGATGGCGATCCATGGCCATGGCCTCGGATTCCACCGACTCTTCTTCTTCTTTCGCTCCGTCTGTAGAATCTGATCCTTCTGATAAAACTTCAGCCAGGTTGGTAAATTCTTGCTTCTGGTACCTCTGTATCTGGTTGTGGTTGAAGCACTTTGAGGCAGCTTCTAGGAAGTGAAATAAATGTTGATTTGGGGTGTTTTATGTTCATTTATGTGATGGAATTGTAAAATGACTGGATAATTTCTTGTGTCCTTTACTTTTTGAGCACTGCCACTTGAAAATGCTCGTGTTGTGATTGAAGGTTTGGATTGGATTGATTGGTCGTTTTGTTCTGATGATTCGAAGAATTTGTTATCAGTTCAGTCTTGCGAATGCCATAAGTTCTGTGCTTATCTTATAAACTTTTTTTTATGCTTATTAGGTCAGTTATCTCTTCGGTTTTCTTGTTGACGATTAGGAATATTTTATCTGTAAATTAAATGTTAATGTAACATGGTTTTATGCAGTTTTTGTATCATAGAGGGACCAGAAACAGTACAAGATTTTGCAAAAATGGAACTGCAAGAAATTCAAGAGAACATTCGAAGTCGTCGAAACAAAATTTTCTTGCATATGGAAGAGGTCAGAATTAGTGGACATTTTGCGCAGTAGTACAAACTATTCTCATGAACTGATTACCTTTATTTGATTATTCATGCATGTGAATTTCTAAGTATTTAGATGTGTCCAAGATTTCGATACCTTGAGAAAACCTAACCCAGCCAAAAGCATCATTCGGGGTGCTGGTCTAACTTCTAAATATTAGTATTATTTTTTAGTTGGCTTGGGTTCAAAGATTTCTTCATAATTCTTCTGAAACACAAAATTACTGTCGGTTGTACCTAAACAATCTGAAGTTATTGAATGCAAAATATGTATATTACGTGGGGTGATATTACTTTCGTAGTTTTAATCCTCCTCTAGATTTTACATTAATCAATGTTCAGTTTTGAACTCTGATGCAGTTAATTCAATCTTACTACACTTAGACTACCTTTCTGCTACTTTTGAGCTAAAATATCTAATTTCTTTCTGTGGGATGTTGTGGATAAAGATAGAGAAGGTCATCTTGTCAATTGGTCTATTGTTTCCAAGTCCAATTGGGAAATGTTTTTCTTAATGGTAAACAAATTTGAGGTTCCTTGTTCAGTTTCTGTCTATGGCATGCTGACTAATGAGATTTTAAAAATAAGTTAGATATATATATATATATATATATTTTAAAAAAAGGAAACTAAGGATTTTCATTAAGTGAATGAAAAGAGACTAATGCTCAAAGATACAAAAAAACTATAAGTAAAAATAAAAACACCAAAGCTTAGAGGCATAAAAGTCCCAAAACATAACAAATGAACATAACCAAAGGAAATCATTGAACAAAAAACAGCAACTTAAAGAAGACTATAAATGCATTCCAACTGCGTAAATGTCTTGAATTGAAAAATCCTCAAAAGATTTAGATAATGTGTACCGAGAAGAAAGCACCAAGAAGAAGCCTTTAAACAAGCTGCATCAAAGAGAACATTAGAACTTTGTGATGAGTCGTGAAAATATACTGATTTCTTTCCATCCAAAGATCAGAAAGGATGGCCTTGTTTGCATTTACCCAAAGCAAATAAACTTGTGAATTTCACCTTGACCTGTCTAAAAGCTGTGCAACATTCCTTAAGAGTTCGAGAAAACCTAGGTGATACTAAAAATATCAAATAATAATCTCCAGCAATGTTGAGGATAAGCACTTTCAAAGAAGATGTGATTAAGAGATTAAGATATTGTCCCTTTCTATAGCAAAGAAAGCAGATGAAAGGCATAAGGGAAAGTGAAGAGTTCTTTCTTTTCAACACCTCATCCAAGTTGAGACTTCCATCAGCATATTCTAAATAGTGGAGAGGGAGAGGTCTTGAAGAAGGTGAGCTCTCAAAGAGGATTGGAGGCTGTTTTGTCTTTCTCACTAGCGCAAACTGCTTGATAGATTGAGATTGTGCAAACTGTATATTTGTGAATTATAGCAAAACAACTTGAACGATTGTTGATATACTATATCTGAATTTTCTCACTCACACAAACTCCTTAATGATGAGCTAAGATTACAATTTTGATATATTATTTAAGAACTACTTGATCTTACTAGCTTAAGCCTGTTATTTGGAAAATTTTTAATTGTCATGAGTAGTAGGACATTTGAATTTCAAATTCTTGTCTTGTTTTTTTCCCACATTTTTTTAACTATAAAGGTTCTCATGTTAAACCTTGATAAGCATTTTTTTTATAAGAAACGGGTGTGCATATTGTTAGAAATCAAGAACTGAAGTATATTGAAATATAAAAGATGAAGAAATAGAAGATAAAAGTATAAAGGTACTTGGAACCTCCCGTCTTGAGTATGCTAAACCAAGTCCTAAATCACTCAACAATTGCGTGCCTTCCCTCACTCTCCCTCCCTCTGTTTATATCATAATACACTTACTAACTCCCTAACTAATTACCCTTATGTCCTTACTAATACCATATTACTCCTACCTGTAAACCACTATTAGTACCCTTACACATATTCAAGAGAAACGAAGGAACAACCTAAGGGAAAGGGGTTGAATAGACCCTCCTAGAGCTAATGGAGGAGAGCCTTCCAATTTTTAATAATTATTAGAAGGCTGTAATTACCAAAAAAAAAAAAAATGGGTGTAATTTGTCACCACCAAAAGGTTGTATGATGAAGAAAAGCCCAAAAATAATAAAAAATGTACTAATCTTCGAACAACCTACTATTCCTTTCATTTTAAAGGCACCAAAGAAGGGAACGGGTAGCACATCTCCAAATGACTTTTCATCTTCCCGAAGCCATAACCAGCAAGCCCTTCAAGCAGCCAATCATCAATCTTCTTAGGCATACAGCCGGTCACCCCATAAATATTGAATAAGCTGGTCCACCCTTTAATAGCAAGATCACAATGAAGAAACAAGTGGTCTAGTCTAGAGATTCCTCCTCCTTAAAACAGATAGATCAAATGGAGGGAGATAGAGACCAACATCGGCACTTCCTTTTGATCTTCTCGTGACTGCTTTTATAAAGCCTTCCTCCCTCCTTGAACTCAAAGGATTAAAGAGACCAAAGGAAAACCTTCACTTTTTTGGGAATTTTAAGCTTCAAATGAGAGCCACCATAGGAAAGGTGTTTTCTGAGGCCCCCTTGGTTAAATTTAAGAATGTAGACGTAGTTGAGAAGCCACTAGAGGGTTCACTCTTCCACTTCACCTGATCCTGATTGCTGCCAAAAACCCAACAATTAAGAAGCTGCATAAGGGTGGCAACACTACCCAACTCTCTATCGAAAAGTCTTCTAAAACACAAATCTCAAGATTGGTTCAACTCATTCCAGCAATCAGCAATCAAGTCGTCTTTTTTGGGGGAAATGACATAAATCTTTGGAAATTTTCGTGCAAGCACTTGGATATCACACCATCGGTCCAGCCAAGAGCTCTGGTGAAGGGTGAGGCAGGGTAGTGTGGCGGGGGAGAGAAGGGAGAGCTTTTTCACGAAATAAAATCCAAGGTTTTGAAACCACTCGCTTCTTGGAGATAAAAGATGAACAACTCGAAGAGACAAAGTTTAACAAGACTTGCCTCTTGATAAGCATTCAAATCACATGTGAGTTTTTTTTTTTTTTTTTTTTTTTTTTTTTTTTTTTTTTTTTTTTTTTTTTTTTTTTTTTTTTTTAATATAAACATCTGCTTTCATTGAGAAAAAAATGAAAGAATACAAGGTCATAAAAAAAAAGAAAGCCTACAAAAACCCTATTAAAGAAAGGGTTTCCGACTAGGTAAGATATGACTTAGAAAGTAATTACAAAAAGCCTTCGATACTGAAGCCCAAAGAGAAACATGAAACCTTGTCAAAGACCAAACCTCACTGTGAGTGTAACTTGAAGCACTGATTAAATGATCAAATTTTCCCTGACCACATAGCTCAACTTCTTTTAGTCTAGGGTTACTGCTCTACTTTTTCATGTGATTGAATCTTTTAGATTGATTCTTTCGAAAGTGGAAGTGAAGAATTTTTATAATTGTATTGTAGTAGATGAAATAGAATTACCCATCATTTTTTTGCCTTCAATTTTTGTTCTTGGGATCTTAGAGATCTTTTACATGTAGATAGTCATCTAAATGTGTTAACAACTTAGCATAAAAGATCCTAGTAGAGTTGTCTGACTTAAGATATTGCCCACTTGAATTCTTCCAGGCATAAATTGTATCCAGTCTATTTGAATTGTTATTTACTTTATTTAGATATGGCATACTATCGGGAAAAACTGCTACGGCAGAAACTTTGGACAAAAGTTCTGATGCTGCCCATTTTCATTCTCATGTTTGAAATCAAAATATGTTGGTTCTCCTTTCCCTCTGTAGGTTCGTCGGCTGAGGATACAACAAAGAATAAAAAATGCTGAACTTGGAATTTCAAAGGAAGAGCGAGAAAATGAATTACCCAATTTTCCATCATTCATTCCATTCTTACCCCCGCTGGTATGCTTTTTTCCTAGGAGTTTCTTTCTCCATATTATTAATTGATTTCTTTTCAATTCTCGATATTTATTCTGCCAATTCAAATAAGAACTCTTACCAAAAAAAAAAAAAAATATATGAAATAAAAAATCTACCGATAAGACTCTGCTATTTGTGACTTTTTTGGCTAGCCATATAATCTGAAGTTCTTTGAGCCACTTGTTGATCACCGTCTAAACATACTACACTTGCAGAGTTCAGCGAACCTGAAGCTGTACTATGTTACGTGTTATTCTCTTATTGCTGGCATAATACTATTTGGAGGTCTATTAGCACCCACGGTAATTAGTCTTCTGTTTGCATCATTCAGAGCCTCTGAGCGTTTCTATGTTCACTCTTACCTGTTTCATATAAAACACATTTGATTAGTCATCTTCCATTAGGGCAGTAAGCAGTCTTAAATTACATCGTGTTTGTTCTATTCAAATTTAGAACTAACTAATGTTTCCTCCGTCTTTTCTTTACATTTAAGCTTGAGCTGAAGCTGGGACTGGGAGGCACATCATATGAAGATTTTATTCGTAGTGTGCATCTTCCAATGCAGCTAAGGTGAGCTAATACTCTCTCTGTGAACTGGTTGATTTATTTTCAATGGAAGGTCCCATAAAATATTTTGATATTCAATTAATATGTATGAATTTTAAATTATTTATAGTTGCCCTTATGGGAAATCGATATCATAACATGTTACAACTTAGATTATTATGTTAGTTCAGCTCCCATTGTGAATTTCTTAAGATTTTGTTTTGCTTCCCAAAAAAGAAAAAGAAAAAAAGGGAAATTCCAAAAGTGAGTGGATCAACAATCTTTTTAAGATTGGAAGAACTTGTTCTTTGTTTCCACTTGTCGAGGGAAATTTTTAATGACAAACATAATGGATATTTAGTGGCCTATGATTAACACATATTATGCATAATACTCACATGGTATATGGTTCTTCTGTGTTTGATATCCTTCCCTATGGGACCTTGAAATTGATGAGACAAAACGCAAGATCAAGAGTTAGAGGTTCTGGTCTTGTGGAGTGCATATTGAACATACATCCTGATGTGTTCATGCATCATTAAAAATATGAAATAATCAATATTCATGCATAGGTAGGATTTAAATTTTTTGGTACTCAAAATTTCTTCTAATATTAATTTTCTGTATTTGCCTTTGGCAGTGGATCATATTTATGGTTAATTATAAGATTTGATGTGCTCTTTGTTGCGTTCTTTCATCACTCTAGACATTGCTATTAGAATCCATGACCTAGATTAGAGACCTTTACTTATAGATCGATTACTTCTACATTGTATGTTGATTATGCAGTTTGTGTGCAAGTAAACTTAGTGCAGCGTGCATACTTGAATATTTGCAAGAGTGTGGCAACTTTGGAATTCATATTAGAGGCATTAACGCTCAATTGATTCTCTTCATGCAAGTTAAATTCATATGTTTATTATTAATATGTTTTCATTGACAAATTGCAGTCAAGTTGATCCGATTGTGGCATCTTTTTCGGGAGGAGCCGTTGGGGTGATTTCGGCCCTAATGGTTGTTGAAGTAAACAATGTAAAGCAACAAGAGCATAAAAGATGCAAATACTGTCTTGGCACTGGTATGGTTTTGGCACTGAATTTAACATAGAAATTGAGTTCCTAACTTAACTTAAAAGACATTGTGTTGATAATCGTTTTTGTTGAAGTTTCATCCTCAATCTTTGAGATGTAAATTTGTTATTGGACCAGGATACTTGGCATGTGCTCGCTGCTCAAACACGGGAGCTCTTGTGCTGATTGAGCCCATATCGACCTTAAATGATGAAGATCAACCTTTGTCGTTACCAAAGACTGAAAGATGCCAAAACTGTTCAGGATCAGGAAAGGTATGATTTCTTGAATTACCGCTACGGCTAATACTTTCACTATCTTTGAGGTGGTAGTTACGAGAATGTATGTATAGGCAATTTAAGCCATAGTACGTTTAAATATATCAAAAGTTAAAAAACTAAAATATTATATTCAAAAGGTTATGGACTAAAGTAAAATAAATATATCAAAAGTTAAAAAACTAAAATATTATATTCAAAAGGTTATGGACTAAAGTAAAATAAATATAGAATTGACTTAAACCAAAAAATAAGAATTAGGCAAATATCAATTTATACCTCTAAACTTTGGGGGTTGTATCAATTTAAACCTTAAACTAAGAATTGTATCAATTTAAACCCTAAAGTTTGAGGGTTGTATCAATTTATACCTTAAGCTAATAATTGGATCAATTTAAATCCTGGGCTTTCATAAATATATCAATTTAAGCACTAAACTTTCAGAAGTTTATCCTAATAAAACATAATGGAGGGTTTAAGTTGATACAATTATGAAACTTCAGGATTTAAATTGATACTACCCTTGAAGTTCAGAGTTTAAATTGATACAATTATTAGTTTAGGGTTTAAATTGATGTAACACCCAAAGTTCAAGGGTATAAATTGATATTTGTCCAAAGAATTAAATATTCGTTTTGGATGGAAAATGCATCTATTGGTACTCGCTCTCTTAGAACATGCATATGTTGAGATATCCATAAATTTCAGTTGTTCTAAATCAGGTATGCAACTGGTTAACCTATTATCTTTCAATTGCAAAGACAAGGACTGGGGGACTTTTCACCCTTGTATTTAGATCAAAGGAAAAGGAGGAGCTAGCTTTTTAACTCAACATTCTATTTTGTAGGTTATGTGCCCTACATGTCTTTGTACTGGTATGGCAATGGCTAGTGAACACGACCCACGAATCGATCCCTTTGATTAGACATTAGTTTTGCATAGTCAAATTTGTATCTATGTATAAAATATATACATTAGAACTTGGTACACAGAGGAGTTTACTCCTTCGAAGAGAGGAAAATGTAAGTCCTTTATCATTTTGTATAATATAAGTATATCGTAGCTCTATTTCGTGTTGATTTGAGCTTTGATCCAAATGTTATGGCGGCAACTTCTAGCAAAATTTTTCAAGTTTTGATTAATGGATCATTGAATCTAATATCAAAGCCGATTGTTGAACTATATGCATTTGTGTTCATGGTTGGTATGTAAGGAATCTCAAGTCAATCCCACTTTGTTTTCTTTATGTTTTCCCCTTCTTTTCAGTTTTGAAAAGAAAATGAAATTCAATATGGATTTGGATTAGATTGAGTTGTAAGAGTTGGATTGGGATGCAATAAAAGAGGCCTAAAATGTTAATTTGGGTGTAAATGCCTACCTTGATGAAAGCTTAATTTACATAATTTTATAATACCAATTACTATGAAGGATGTGATAGACCGAGGGCCTAAATTGTTATCCTTTCACAAAGAAGTTCAAATAAAACTTAAAAGATGTATATTAGCAACTTAACCAAATATTGAAAGGTTTACCCAAAAAGGAGATAAATCCATTTCGACTTCTTTCAATATCAATTTTGTAAAATTCTTAATTCAACTTTATTTCGTTTGCCAAATTTCGAGTAATTGGTGTAAACCAAAATACTATTTTTTGAATCAATCTTAATTCTCTTCCGCCATGAGGGAGAGAGGTATTTTATTTATTGGAAAATTGATTACAAGGAAGCTGAATAATAGATAACTACAAGTAACTAACTGTTTACTAACTTTTATTCTAGCTCCCTTATATTAATTCTCAGTTTTCACTCCCCTAAAATTCAGGCTCGACCTCGAGGCTATCAAGAAACTAACTGGAATTCATCAAGGGCAAAGTAGGGTTTCGAATTTGTTACAATAAATGTTGGATTGATGTGAAGGTCAATCGGTAGCTCAATGCGATAAGCATTTGAACTAGTATTTGTATAAATTTTAAAAGGCCCCAATTGTGTTGTTTAGCTTGTTGTAAGTTCCAATTGGGAATCTTGTCTTGTGTAGGTGGATCATTACAAGGTCTCCTTTGAAATTGATTTTTCTTCTTGACAAATGTCTTTATTTTCCTTGTAAGACTGCATGGTCTTCTCTAAATGGTCATGAGCTTCTTGGTGCAATTTTTCTATTCTTTCAATCATATTTTCAACTTCAAGACTAACATTCACAAAAGAAGGTAAATTGGCAAGATCAAATGTGAGTCTAGGAGGTTGAGTGTATACTACTTCGAAGAGGCATCTTCCCATTGATCTATTCTTCACGTTATTGAAAACAAACTCCGCTTGAGCAATGGACAAATCCTATTGCATTGGTCATGAACCACTTAAACACGGTATAAGATTTTCCAATGTTCTATTGGTTACTTCAATTTGGCCGTCGGTTTGTGGATGTGAAGTGGTAGTGAACTTCAAACTAGTGTCAAACTTCTTCCATAAAGTATGCCAAAAATGACTTAAGAATTTCATGTCCCTATCTGAGACGATTGATTTAGGTACTCCATAAAGTCAAACTACCTCTCTAAAGAAGAGGTTAACAATATATACTACATCACTTGTTTTCTTGCATGCTAGAAAATGGGCTATTTTGTTGAAACGGTCCACAACCACCATGGCTGCATCATATCCCCTTTGTGTTTTGGGTATACCAAGAATAAAATCAACAGATAGGTCTTCCCAAATGGTTGCGGGGATCGGTAATGGGGTATATAATCTAGCATTCGTAGAAGTTCCTTTGGCTCTTTGCCAAACAACACACCTTCTGACAAAATTATTAACATCTTTTTGAAGTTGTGGCCAATAGAATCGATTGGATACTAATTCAAAGTTTTGTCTTGGCCAAAGTGTCCTGCTAAACCTCCAGAGTGAGCTTCTTTTAGGAAGGCTTCTCGAAGAGATGTATAAGGAATACATAATTGCTCTCCTTTGAATAAAAAATCATCCATAATATGAAAGTCTTCAGCATTCAAGAAATTAGTACCCTTGTACCAAATATCAGCAAAGTCTAGATCATTTTCATATAATTATGTTAGGTGAGAAAATGCAGTTACTTCTGTAGCTAATGTAGTTAGAATCAACCCTTTTCTACTAAGAGCATCAACAATCGTATTCTCCTTACCTGATTGATGTTTGATCACGAATTCAAATCTTTGTATAAATGAAATCCACCGTGCATGCATATGACTAATATTCTTTTGAGATTGTAAGTATTTGAGTGAAAAGTTGTATGTGATTAGGAGAAACTCCTTGGATAGAAGATAATGCTCTCATTGTTTGAGAGCACAAATAAGAGCATATAATTTCTGCTCATATGTACTCCATTTCTGCCTTGAAGGACTGAGTTTTTCACTAAAATACTCAAGCAGGTGACCTTTGAGATAGGACAGCTCCAATATCGGATGTACAAGCATCCCCTGCCACTTCGAAAGGTAAGGAGAAGTTTGGTAGTTTCAAAACAGGGCTGCTGCTTAGTTTGTTCTTGGTGTTTTCGGAGCCGTTTTGTTGTTTCGGGCCCCAAGTGAAACTCCCTTTCTTTAAAAATCAGTCAAGGGTGCTTTCATAGAGCTAAAGTTCTTGATAAATTTCCTATAAAAGGAGGTCAAGACAAGGAATTCTTGGACATATTTCATAAAACTGGGAGTAGGCATTGAGTGACAGCTTCAATTTTCTTTCGATTGACTTTGACTTAATCGTGGCCTATAGGAAGCCGAGGAAAGAAATTTCTTTCACAAGAAAGAGACACTTCTTGTGATTGGTATATAATTTTTTTGTTGTCAAAACTTGAAACAATTTGTGGAGATGTTGTAACTGCTCCTCAATGCTCTTGCTATAAACCAAGATATCATCAAAGTATACTAAAATGAATTTATTAAGAAAAGAGTGTAATACTTAGTTCACGAGTCTCATAAATGTGCTAGGAGCATTCGAAAGACCGAATGACATAACAAGCCATTCAAAATGTCCTTCATTAGTCTTGAACTCGGTCTTCCACTCATCAGCCGGTCTTATTCTTATTTAATGGTAGTCACTCTTCAAATAAACTTTTGAAAAAATCATTGCCCCTCCAAGTTGATCAAATAGGTCACTGATTCTTAGAACTGGAAAACGGTATTTCACTATGATTCGATTGATTGCTCGATTAACTACACACATTCTTTAACTTCCATCTTTCCTTAGAGTAAGTAGAGTAGGCACTATACATGGGCTCAAGCTTGGTTTGATATGGCCTTTCTTTAGGAGCTTTTCAATATGTTGATTCAAAATTTTGTACTCCTTTGGGTTCGTTCGATAATGATGAAGGTGTGGTAACGTTGCCCCGGAATTAGATCAATATGGTGCTAGATGTTCCTCAAGGGTGGTAGTCCCTCGGGTTCATCTTTCAAATGAGGAAATTCATCAAAAAAAATTTGTATTTTTAGAGGGACTTCACCATTTTAAGTATCTTTGGACTTTTCAGCAACTACAAGTCCTAAGACATCGACTTTTCTTTCCTTCATCAAGCTTCTGCCACTGATTGTGGTAAAAAGGTAGCTGTTGTCCTCTTTTTCTTGTTTAACTCCCTCGTTATTCTTCTTACTTAATTGAAGTAGAACTACTTTCTTACCCATCCAAAGGAATTCGTAAGTATTTTTTCTCCCTTTGTGCAAGGCTCGAATATCATATAGGGGTTTGGATGAGCTCCACCTATTCGGTCTTTATGACTACTGCCAATTGAAAGAGAGATGATACAAATTTCACGTGTGCTTCGTCGATTTTTTTCACTCAACAAATCTTATAGGGGTTTGGATGAGCTTCCACTTTAAGATTCAAGTCTGCCACTAACTTCTTGGAGACAAAATTTTCACTACTTCTACTGCCAATAATGACATTGTACACTTTGCCATTAATTGTACATCGTGGTTTGAAGAAACAATGTCTTAGAGGGTTTGAGTTTCCTTTGGGAGTGATTAGCATCCTTTGGAGATCACAAGATACCCTATCTCCATCATCCGGTTCAATGAGCTTGGTTTCTTATTATTCTTTATTATGTTCAGTTAGAGCTTCTTCATCTCCTTCTTCTATGTAAGCTACCGTCTTTCTTTGTGGGCACTCATTGGATAAGTGACCAGCTTGGTCACATTGGAAGCATTTAACCAAAAAGGGTCGATTATATAGGTTTTGGATTTTCTTCTTGATTATTATCTCTGTGGACTTCTCTGTCATTCCCTCCAAGCCATCTTTTTTTTTTCTTTGGCTGAGGACATGGAAGATGGTTGATTAGTGATTTTGGATGAGGAAGTTACTTTCTTGCCTGAAGATGTCTCCCATGGGTTCTTTCTTGAAAATTCTTAAATCGCATTTCATTAAGTCCCTCCACAGTCTCGGCAAAAGCAATCACATCAGAGAACACATTAAATTGCTGAAGTTTTACCTTCTCATTGATGTCCATACACAAACCTCCAACGAATCTTGCAATTAAGTGTTGTTCATTTTCAGCCAAAATGATTCTTGTCCCCAAACGATGGAACTCTTCCATGAAATCAGCTACTGACCAAGTGTCTTATCTAAAATTTTGGTATTGATTATATAAGATCTGCCCATAATTTGGAGGAAGAAATCTCTCCTTCATCAACTTCTTCATCTTCTCCCATGTTCGAATAGCCCTCTTGCTTTGCAGTTGACGATTTCCCTTCAATTAATCCCACCATGCGGATGCCTTTACTGAAATCCTCTTCATATTGTATGCTTATTTTAAAGTTAAATTGATGAATTAGAGTGCATAATGATTATGTTTTCTTTCGTTGAATGCTTGTTGAAACTAACATAAATTCCTTCACAAGACATGTAAATGGGGTACATGATTAAAGTTGCTTTATAGATACGAAAGAGAAGAAGAAAAGGCTATAAATTCAATAAAGGTTCCTAGATATTAAAGTCAAATGTTTTAAAATAAATTTTGAAAGGATTAGTAGGTCGTGATTACTTTTGTGGTATTGAAGATTGGTGGATTGAGGAAGGTGTGTTTTGATTCTTCAGGTAACATGCTTGAAAAGGAAGAAAATTTGTTAGTTGGGGTATAAGTGATGATAAGAAGAATTCTTTATAGTACCTAACTAGGTGATATCATTTAAGGAAGCCAAAATGGTTGAAATGAGTTTCAACTTAAAAGTGAAGAAGTAAAGTGTGGGTTTGAATTAAAGAATAAATTTTCAAGGAACTTCAACGTACTTGGACTATCTGTACCCTTGTGATAACAAGGCTCTATATTAGTTAATTGGACCAAGAGAGAGGAAAAAAAAAGCTTTTGGAGTTAAAAAATTGAATGACAATTGGTGAAGGAGAATCTCACAAGATGAAATTTTTTAGTAAGGGAGATAAGACTTATGGAGGAGTTAGGTAAGTTATACTTTGGTATGAAGATTATGGTTCACTTGGAAAGTGAAAAGTGCAACTTGAATTTATAGACCTTAACAAATAAAAGTGTGAGGAAAATAAAGTATTTAAGAAAAGTTTTAATATTTTGGGAAGATAAAGAAAACTAATGTGTTCAAGATTCTTAAGTATTTGAGTGTGGTTTGGATTTTAAGACATGATATGAGTGGTTACAAGGTGTAGCCTTTGGTGTAAAAGGAGAATCTCTCGTTACTGTTAGGAACTTTGGACCTTACTATTGATAGAGTTGACATCCAACCAACGAAATAAACTAGGATCTTAAATACTCTAATTACATTAATTTTAGAAAAGAAATATGCATATTCATAACAACAACAGTAATAGGGTTTTAGTGAACAACCTTTGATGAAACCTCCAATTGATGCAATCTACTCGTGAATTCTCTTCAACAATTTGTTGTAGACCACCACAAGAATCTTCTATACTATTCTCAGGTCTTAGATTGGGTGGTGGAACCCAAATTGAGAAGGATTCTGGGAGGAATATGAGAGTTAGAGTGAGGGAAATATTTTCCATAATTTTCACATTTGAAATTTAGATTGCATGAATGAAATTCATTCAAATTAACTTGTATTTAAGTAATTTGAACATGCAAAATGATTTAATTCTGACATTGACACTTAATATTCCACTCAATTAGTGGATTAGGTGTTTGAGTTAGTGAAAAAAATCCAATTTTCCCACTAATCTCATTTTACTTTAATTTTAAATGAAATTTCAAATTATTTTCATAAAATGAAATTCAATTTAATTTTAACTATTTATAAGTAAATTAATTTAATCAAATCAAATTAATTATATATTTTGAATTTCATAAATTCAAAATTTTAAATAAATAAATTATTCATTAATTAAATTAAAAAAAACACCTAATTCAAACATGAATCCTTATTCATGTTATTAATATTTAGATCAAACTTAAGTATTTTCAACTCTACAAATTCGTTTAATTTGTTAATTAAATGTTTATTATATAAAATATAATAATCCAAACCCAAAATCAAAATCGAATTTTGAACATTTCAAATCCTCTCAACATGTTATTCTAAGGTTCCATCCTTTTACGAGCTAGTAGAGGGACCTAATGGATCTATTTGAGATTAGTTGGTTGAACTCTTTAAACCGAATTAATCAATATTCGTTAACTACCGAGACCTTCTACTATAACTCAGTCTTTGCACTCTTCTCACTGTAGATATATTTCTGTTCACTTGATTCAACCATAATCAGTAAGTTGATCCTTCATAGGTTATTCGTATTTACAGCTAGGTCAAAATTACTGTTTTACCCCTGTAATACATCTTACTCCTTAAATTTCCACTGATCATCTAATGAACAATTGATTTATGGTCTTACCAATAAACTAAGTCTCTCTCAGGTATAGAGAGGGCGGACCTCTTTGTTCAAGACTAGGAATTAGTACTTAAAGGACAACCTATCTGTTAACCCTAAAATGGGTAGAAGTAAATTTCATCTTGTAGGACTATGTTCCTAGCTATCTATCCGATCTTACCCATAAAATGGGAGGCTTACTGAGCGGCGATGTTGAGCCACTCTCACCCATGCAGATTAAAGAATAATCCTGAATAAACAGGAGTTCATAGTTAGCTTAGAATTGAGATCAAGTTACCTTAGATAATCGAATTGAAATAGTCAATTTTAATAGTAAACGGTTATTATAAAGAAAAAGTGACTATTTCGTGGTCCAGTCTTATGCAAACATCTTTTGCATAAGATGCCCCCACTCGCATGTCTCTATAAGAACGACTTTGGGATCACATCGCTTGTATCAATATACAAAGCGGGCTGCAACCATATTGTCCCTAAGATAAGGTACCCAACCCACATACTTATAAATCGTTTTGGCTATGTACTCAAACTTGATCTTTTTTATGTCTTTATAAAAGTTTAAGTATTCATGTTATAGTCATGGGTTCTTTAGTTTATTGGATTTAGGAATCTATGAATGCAATTTATATATTCAATGAAAACTTTATTTAAATAATCTCAATAACATCTTTATTATAAAAAGGAAAATGTTTAAAATTCACAAACCGTGAGTTTCAGGACAAATAATCCAACAAACTCTCACTTGGACTGAACTCCAGTGGGTTTAATTATATACAAATATACAATGTTGAGTATAAGAGAATAAATATAATAAACTAGGGAATCTATATACTCATGAATTCTCCCACGTGTCCTAGATTTATGAAGCTCGTAGTTCTAGTCCAACTACATGACCCTCGAACACTATAGTCGTGAGGGCCTTCATAAATGAATAAGCTAAATTTTCTTATGAGGCTATCTACATGATAATCACGTATCCTCGGTGTACTATCTCCCGGATGAGATGGTACTTGCGCTCGATGTGCTTTCCACGCTTATGGCTTCTTAGTTCTTTTGAGTTTGCAATTGCTTCACTGTTATCACAATAAAGGGTGATTGGCAGATGCATATTTGGAACCACTTCCAAATTGGTCAAGAACTTTCTAAGCTATACTGCTTCTTTGGCTGCTTCACATGTAGCTAAATATTCCACTTCCATGGTGGAGTCAATAATACAACTTTGCTTAATACTCCTCTATACTATAACTCCTCCATTTAGAGTGAATACTGATCCTGAAGTAGATTTCCTAGAATCTACATTGGTTTGAAAATCATAATCAGTGTATCCAGTAAGAATCAAATTCTTAGAGCCATACACAAGAATATAGTCCTTCGTTCTCCAAAGATACTTAAGGATATTCTTAACAACACTCTAGTGACTATATCCAAGATTGGACTGAAGCCTGCTAACTATTCCAACCGTATAGCATATGTCTAGACGTGTGCACAACATGTCATACATCAAACTCCCGACTTCTGATGCATATGGAATTCTGTACATTTCCTCAACTTCTTAAGGTGTCTGAGGACATTGTTCCTTAGACAAATGAATTCCATGTCTAAAAGGTAATAAACCTGGAATTTTACATTTTATATCTACACAACATCTTATCTATATAAGATGCTTGAGATAGTGCTAGCATTTTGTTCTTGCGATTTTGATCTATTTGGATTCCAAGAACACACCATGCATCTCCTAAATCTTTCATTTGAAATTGCGATACTAGCCATCTCTTGACGTCAGCAAGGAATCCTATCTCATTCCCAATTAGTAGGATATCATCAACATATAGCACTAGAAAAGCTACAGTTTTGACATCCATTTACCATATTTTATAATCATAATAGGCGACAATGGATAAAGGTATTCTAATAGACTTCATCATGACTACAGGAGAGAAGATTTCTTCATAGCCTACGCCCTCTCTTTGGATAAATTCTTTTGCCATGAGTCTAGCTTTGTAGGTCTGAACCTTACTAGTTTGGTCTTGTTTTCTTTTGTAGATCCACTTATAACCAATAGGTTTTTTCCCATCTGGTTGATCTACAGGTTTCCAGACTGAATTAAAGACATAGACTTCATTTCAAGGTCCATGGATTCTATCTATTGGTCTCTATATACATCCTCCATTGCTTGTTTAAGGGTCAATCGATCATCTAAACCATCATCAAATATGACGGCCTGAGTTTCTGTTAAACCCATATACCGATCAGACTATTGAACAACCCTCCCACTACGTCGAGGTATTCTCAATTCTTGATAATGATGTGACAAACCAGTTTCATCAACATGATTAAAACTCAATTGAGTAAAGTTCTGATTGTGAAGCTTAGTTTTAACATGAAAGTCTTTTCCAGAATACAAGGGTAAAGAAAGAGAATCTAAAATGAATATATTAGTAGCAATGATTGTTTTGAAACTATTGACATAGAATGTTGAGTCTTTATTAGTCAAAAGGTGCATCGTTGAAAATGTTAGCAGGGTTTAGGAGATTTTGGCTTTGGGAATAATTAGTGCAGAAACTAGGGGAGCTATAAATTTGATTAAAAGAGGAAAATAATCTAGTTTTAAGGAGAGAAAATAAATATATGTCTTAAAGTAAGAAAGATTTTTCAAGAGCATCACTAGCAAAAGAGGTAGACTTGAGAATAGAGCTTGAGTTGATATAGAGGGGATGAAGTAGCTCTAGTCATAGAAACATGAACTATTAAACAAAGTTCTTATTATGCCCTGATATTGTGTTCTTGAACATATCAATTTGTTTGTTAAGAAGGGAGATGAAACACATGCCTTTATGTATCAATTTTTAAGAGTCGAGTATGGTAGTGTAGCCAGGTGCAAGGGATGTAGAGGAATAAATGGGCCATCAGTTGCCGAATCCAGATTCCTAACCTGAGCTTGGGGTACATTGAGATTATATGTTTTCTCTTGCATGGACCATGAATTAATTAACTCTAAGGAGTATGGACATTCTTAAGATAGATTTATGAATCATGAAGGTTAATTGCAGTTATTATAAGGTTATAGTGATGTGTTTTAGATTGATTAATGTTCTATAGTATCTATGGACTTTAGAAACCTCATTTTCAAAAAGATACCTAGACTCATTCGTTGCAAGGTTTAATTAATGAGATGTGGTTGTTTTAAGACTAATAGTAAAGTGGGAATTTTCTCGACTAAGTTCTACAGCTCTTGGCAGTAGAAAGCATTATGCTAAGTTTTTCATGATTATGAAACTTAAAAGGACAATTATTTCTCAGATGCATAGTTACTAAAGAGGGCATCACTGTTGATGCTTTTAAAGTAAACACAATTCCTGTTCACCAAATTTTCTCTATTATACACCTTTAGATTTTTCTATATATACTCCAACCAGTTGCTCTGTCACACATATGGAGATTTCTATGTGCCTGTATGTTCAGTTCAGATTCATGTTTTTAGTAAATAAGACTTCTTATGCTCATGATAATTTCCAAAGTGAATGTATTAAATCACTGTTGATTTTCAACATCTTAAGTTTCACTTCACAAGAAAGTAGTAAACAGGGAGAACCAATCCAAAACATTATTGGACTGAACCAAAAAAGCTTGAACCGATCGAACCATGTAACATCCAAATCAACAAATCCTACACGCTTGTGATTTTGCGCTGTGGAAGAACAGTGTTGCAACGTTGTTTAAGCAACGTTGAAACTCTGTGAAGGCAGTAGCCTTCTACTGGTTTTTGCTGCTGAACTTGCTTTGTTTCTTCTTGGATTACAACCTAATTGCAACTCTATTGACTCTGAAAAATTTACAAACATTTAATCACCCATTAAGGCCCATAAACAAAGAGCCAATTACAACTTTTACAATATAATTGAAGAGAAAACTAATGTCAAAACTGAAAAACATCCATACTAGGACCCAAAACTGAAAACACTCACCATGCTTAAATTAATGTAAATTGAGTGCTTAAATCATGCTTTGATACCAATTGATAGAGTTAACATTCAATAAGCGGAAGCAATTAGGATTATTAAGTGCTCTAATTACATTAGTTTGATCAAACAAGCATGTATGTACACAAAACTTACTTAGGGTTTCTGAAATTACCTTTGGATCTCCTCTTCTTTGGCTTCCAGACCACCACAAGATCTTTCCTACTGCCTCTTGGCCATTAGATTGGATGGTGGGATCCAAAATGAGAAGAAATCTTGAGGAATTTTAGAGATGAATGGGCTTTTGGGCCAAGAGCATGAAAAACAAAATTTTCTTATTTTATCTAATTGCATGATCACATTTCAACTGATTGAAATTTATTTTTATTCAATTTCAGCATGCAATCAAATTATATGTTTACTTGACACCAAACCACACTCAAATTAGTGGAATTATAGGTGGATTAAGTGGGAAAATCCCACTTAATCAAAATTTTCTTTTATTTATCAATTTTCAATTTTAATTTAATTTTCAAAAAATTAATTAAAAGTAAAAAAAAATTGATTTAAATATTTGAATTTTCATAAAATTTAAAATTTTCAATTTTACATAAAATTAATTCAAATAATTAATTTTAAATAATTAATTAAAATAATTTAATATCTAATATTAAATTATTAAACTACCAATTCCTAACATGAATCCTTATTCATGTATTTTAATATTTAAATCATATTTAAATATTTTTCTACTCTTCAATTTCATTTAATTCGATAATTAACTTTTCATTATATCATATATAATTAATAATTACCTCAAATCGAATTTGAACGTTTTAAATTTTCTCATCACACTATTCTAAGGTTTAGTTCGTTTATGAGCTAGTTGGGGGACCTAATGGACCAACTGATCATGAGCTCCAACAATTTGAGATTAATTGGTTAAACACTTTGAACCGAACTAATCAACATTAGTTAACTGCCGGGTAACTCCACCAAAGCCCAATAGTTGCACTCTCCTCACTGTAAATATATTTTTGCCCATCTAGTTTAACCATGATCAGTAGGTCGGCCCTTCACAGATTGTTCTGTTGGGTCAAAATTACCGTTCTGCCCCTGTAATACATCTTGCTCCTTAAGTCTCCACTATCCACTAATGAATAATTGGTTTATAATCCTACCAATAAAACAAGTCCCTTTCAACCATAGAGAGGGCAGGGCCCAAGACTAAGAGTTAGTACTTAAGGGAACAACCTATCTGCTAACCCTAAAAATGGGTAGGAGTGAATTCCATCTTGTAGGACTATATCTCAAGCTATCTACTTGGTCTTAACAAATGGGAGGCTTATTGAGTGGTGATTTTGAACCACTCTCACCTATGTAGATTAAAGGATAATCCCGAATAAACAGGAGTTCATAGTTAGCTGAGGATTGAGATTGAGTTACCTTAGGTTATCGAGTTGAAATAGTCAATTTTAACAGTAACCGACATTATAAAGAAAAGTGACTATTTTATAGTCCAATCGTATGCAAACATCTATTGCAAAGGATGCCCCCACTCACATTTCTCTACATGAACAATTTTGGGATCATATCGTTTGTATCAAATACAAAGTAAGTTGCATTCATAGTGTTCCCAGGATAAGGTACCCAACCCTATCCTTATACTTATAGACTTTTTTGGTTATATACTCAAACTTGATCCACTTTTATATCTCTACATAAAGTTTAAGTATTCATGCTATAGCCAGGGGTTTGTTTAGTTTATTGGATTTAGGCTATTGCAAGTGCAATTTACATGTTCAATAACAACTTTATTGAATAAACCTCAATAAAACCTTTATTGCAAATAAAATATGTTTAAAGATTACAAAGTGTGAGTTTTAGGACATACAACCTAACAGTTCAGAAGATAATTCATCTGCAAAATATAACAAATTAGTTACCAGATGCATTTCTAGATGCAAGGAAAGTAACTGACTCACATATGCCAACTGCAAATGTTCCATCGAAAATTGATATCCCAATATAGTAAGTTATCACTAATGAGTCTGGAATACGCCAGAAGCGTGGTAGACCAATGGGTTCCAAAGATAAAAATCCTCGAAAACAAAAAATATGAATAGTCAAGAAGACTTGGTTGAGGATGTAAATACCCATGAAGAAATTTATAATATGACTAGTGAGGAAAATGAAATATCTAAAAATAATGATGAGATTTCAATAAACTATGTCATGATAGGAAAAAGATGGGACCGAACTCATGTAGTTATTGACAACATTTTTGCATAATGTTGCTCTTGATATTAGATCTAAAAATGAGCATTCTGAACCAAAATCTGTTGAAAAATTTTGACATAGAAAATATATCGCTTCCGTGGAAAGAAGTAATCAAGGAAGAATTAAACTTACTTTCAAAATATTTGGATTAGTAGTTCGAATACCAGAAGGTGTCAAACCTGTGGGATACAAATGTGTATTTGTGAATAAAAGAAATGAAAATAATGAGGTCATAAGATATAAAGAAAGACTAGTTGCACAAGGTTTTTCATAAAGATCTGGTATTGATTATGAGGAGACATATTCTCTAGTGGTGGATGTAATGACACTAAGATATTTAATTCGTCTGATTGTGTATGAAAGTTTGAACATGCATCTTATGAATGTAGTCATGACATATTTATATGGATCTCTTGATAATGATATTTATATGAGAATCCCAGAAGGATTTAAGATACCTGAAACATATAAATCAAATTCCCAAGAATTGTATTCAATGAAGTTACAGAGTGGATATTTATTGAAGAAGGATATCAAAATGTGGTACAATCAAGACGAATGTGGTACAATCGCCTTAGTGGATATTTATTGAAGAAGGATATCAAAATAATCCAATATGTCCATGTGTTTTTATAAAGAAAGCACAGTCAGGATTTGCTATTATAACTATATATGTTGATGACCTAAATATAATTGGGACTTCTGAAGACATTTCAAACGCAATAGAATATATTAAGAAATAATTTGAGATGAAAGATCACGAAAAAACAAAATTTTACCTTTGCTTACAAATTAAGCATTTAGCAGGTAGGATATTTGTTCACCAGTCAACTTATACAGGAAAAATTTTGAAAAAAATTTTATATGGTCAAAGCACATCAATTAAATATTCGAATGGAAGTTTGTTCATTACATGTGAAGAAAGATATATTTCGACATCGAGATGATAATAAAGAACTTCTTGGTCCTAAAGTATCATATCTTAGTGCAATTAGTGCACTTATGTATCTTTCTAATAATACAAGCCCAGATATTGTATTTTTAGTAAATTTATTAGCAAGATATAGTTCTTCTCCAACAAAAAGACATTGGAATGAGATTAAACATATACTCAGTTATCTCCCAATGATTGATATAGATTTGTTTTATTCAAATAAATAAAATCTTGATATAATTAGTTATGCATATTCTGGATATTTATCTGATTCACACAAAGCTAGATCTCAAACAAGTTATCTATTCACATGTGAAGGAACCGCGGTATCATGACGACCAGTGAAACAAAGCATAACAACCACTTCTTTTAATCATGCGAAAATCCTTACAATTCACGAGGCTAGTCGAGAATGTGTATGACTAAGATCAATGACTTAGCACATTCATGTGGTTTGCCTTCTATTATACGAAGACAACACAACATGTATATCCCAAATCAAAGGAGTGTTGGGGTTGATGCCCTAAAGTCTCATGTCCTGTAGTTTGTAAACAGTTTGTATGAATGCTTGTGTTGTATAATATACAATATTTTACTCCACATCTTGTATTTTGCTTAGTTGCATGCTTTATTTGCTTTACCACAAACCAATAAATTTAAAATCCCTGGTTATCTGTATGTAACTCAAGCATGTATGTGGTGACATACTAGTGGATCATGTCTTGAGTGATAACCAAAATGGTCTATAGTATATAGACATAGGAGGAAAACCTTATCTTGGTAACGCTACGAATGCGGCCCGCTTTGTGGAATGGTCACAAGTGTTGTGACTTGTCACAGATGGTCTGATCCTTATCATTCGTGTTGGGGACATGCGAGCGGGAGTGTCCTATACAAAGAGTTTGTATAAGACCTGACCACGAAGTGTTAACGTCTCGTTATATAACACCGTTCATGACAGAGACTTCACTTCACTAGGATGACCATAGGTAACATGACCTCAATCCTGAGTGAGTTGGAAACTCCTGCCATTGAGAGCAGTCCTTTGATTTGTACGGGTGTGGGTAGCTAGGTCGCCGATTCAAATCTACCATTTTGGGGATTTGTCTGATTTGGGAGCTGGGAACTCAGCTACACAAGATGAAATTCACTCCTTCCTCGAGGCAGGGGTAAGTAGATAAATAGCTCCTTTGAGGGCTGATTCTGAGGCTTGAACGATGTGGCGCCACACACCTTCTCTTAGTCCGAGAGGTGTTCACACATAGTTAGACTATGTTGTATTGTTCAGTAGAGGAATCAGTGGTACTTAAGAAGTGAGATGTAACTATAGGGGCAAAATGGTAATTGGCCTAGCTATACTTATGAGCATCTGTGAAGGGTCATCATACTCATGATTGGTTATATCCGATGGAAACAGAAATATATATGTGGTAAGAAGAGTTCAACTGTTGGTCTTTAGTGGAATGCCTGACAGTTAACGGATGGTGGATCTCGTGGCTAAAGAGTTTAGTCAGCTATTCACGGATCGTTGGAGCTTCGAGCCACAAGTCCATTAGATCCCTTGGGTAGCTAGGATAAAGTCGAGAATCAGTGTTTGGGTTAATTTGAAATGTTCAAATTGACAAGAGAAGTTCGATTATATATGATATAATTGGACTGGTTAATTATATATGATATAGTTGGCTAAATGTATGAGCTACATTATTTTGGAGAAAATTAGATATAAATATGATTTATATCAAGTAGAGGAGAAATTACTATAATAAATATGTGATATCAAACTATAGGGTAAAAATATAATATGAATATAATATGATTATATTTATTAATAGTTTAATTGGTTAATTATATGATAATTAACCTAAAATCTCTCTCGGACGTGCGTTAGTGGGAAAACAGCGTCGATTATTGTAACCAAAGAATAAAAATGAAATTTGGTTTCATTTTGAAAAGTTCGGAAAAGATCGGAAGGTTTTGCGTTGGTGTGGAAACGTAAACGATTGCTTAAGTCGAGAGTCTATACGATAGTCGCTCAGTGCCTAAACGATCGCATACCTCGCACTTAAATGATCGCACACTAGTTTTTACATGATTAGTTAGCTTTCCTAATCGATCGTATAGTGTGCCTTGTTTGCTTTGCCTAAACAATCATTCAGTAAAACCTACATGATCGTGTAGTTTCTTCTAAGCGACAAGCATCTAGCTATGCAATAGCTTCTCATTCTCTCCCACTTACTTATTGTCTACACGATCAGTTATTCTTCCTAACTCTACCAAACTCACCGAAGACCACGCTTTGGGTTCTCACTCCGAGAGTACTTAGGGCTCTTTTCTAGTGGTGTCATCCCCGCTGCGTTCGTTAGTTTGTGGTTGTTCATGTTGTGCTAGTCGACGCATTTGCTGGGCATTGGTTGATCGGGTAGAAGTCTTCCACTGCGTTGAGTTTCATAACTTGAAGAGCATCTTTAACTGGTATGAGAACTTTTTCCCTTACATTTTAGTGTTCAAAGCATGCCGTTAATTACTGTATATTTGCATAAATGTATGTTCGATTGTATTTGTATATTTCGGTTCTGTCTAATGGTAGGAATCAGGGGCATACGTGTGGACGTGGAATTTCTAGATTGACAAATGGTGCCACAATACTCCAATCTTTACCTTCCACGTGTCATGGACTATAGTCAAACACCTTCATGACATGGCACAATGTCTTATGCAATGTTTGGAATAAGGATGGAATATTGAGCAATAAGGAATGATGAAGTTTAGAAAATTATAAACTTCTGAGACACACAATGTAATGAGTTGATAAGATATAAGATTGATGTTTTTAGTAGTGGACCCACCAATTCCTTGGGTCAAACAAGAAGTGGAGTTTACAATTCTTACTTCACAACATCTTTGGTCAAATGCGCGCCTAAAGCTTCCAAGTAAAATTCTATGAGAAGAATGAAATCGGATTCAGGGGTTGATTAGAACAATATTATAGTGTTTTTTTTTCAAGAATTAAAAAAAAGGGTACTTTTCCAATTCATATTATTATAGTACTTTTTTTACTCGAATTTTTTCAATACTTACGATAAATTCCAATAAAACTTTTCCTTTTCTAATTTTTTCTAAGAAAACAAATTTGCGACAAATATTAATTGAAATTTAACAAAAGTATGGAGAAAAACAAAATGAAAAAATGAATTTAAGGTCTAAAACTGAAGTCGGGTTTCAAAAGTTGTTTTAGAAAAAAATAGATTAAAAATCAATTTTAGTCCCTAAACTTTCATATAAGTAATGATTTAGTCCCCATACTTTCAATTTTGTAGCAATTTAGTCCTTGAACTTTACTATGTAACAATCTATTCCTTGAACTTTAAAATTTGAAACAATTTAGTTTCTATTGTAGAAATTAATGTTAAAGTTTAATGAGATTTCATCCATAAATAAACCGTTGAACTAATTAGACACTTAATATTTTTACAAAATACAAAGTTTACAAATTAAAGTACATAGACTCTATTTCAAGGTCCATGGCTTTTATCAACTCATCTCGATCAACATCATCCATTGTCTGTTTATATGTTAATGAATCCTTTAAGCCATCATCAGGTATGTTGACTTCGGTTTCAGTTAAACTCATATAGCAGTCAGGCTGTCTCACAACCCTCCCATTATGTCGAGGCTCTCTCAACTCTTGAGTAGGATGTGATGGACTAGACATCCTTGATGTTGGATGGACACCATCACGCAGCGGAAGAAATTAGGATTTATAAGCATTCTAATTCATTAATTTGGTTGAAAAGAAACATGCTAAAAACAGAGTATAATGGGTTTCATGACCATACTTTGGTCGAACCAAGGAAATCTCCATTTTCAGCTGCAAAAATCCTCCGAATCCTTGTGTAGACCACCACAAGATCTTTCCTACTATTCTCTTGGTACTCTAGATTGAGTTGTGGGACTCAAAATAATCTGAAATCAAAGGGAATATGGAGAAAACTCACTGAACAGAACCCATTGAAGAACTCCTTCTTCATCCGAATTTTCCAGCAAAAATTCAGTTGGTTCTCTTACCTTTCTTCACTTCAATCTTTTCAATATATTGCAGACTATCATGCAAAGAGATATGCTGCATGGAATGCAGCTCATGCTTGGAGTAAAGCAAAGGAAAAAGTGGGTTCCAAGTAAGCTACTTTGAAGATGAACTTGAAAACCCATTTTCAAGTTTTGTGTGATTTTTCCATTTTTCAAAAATCCAAAATTGATTTTAAAATAATATTTTATTTCTAAAATCAAAATTTATTAATTTTACAAATTAATTTCAAAAATTAATTTTCTAATAAAATTAATAAATAATTATTTAAAAAATTTAAATTTTTTTAATTAATTTAATATCTAATATTAAATTAATTTTTACACAAATTCATTTTCATATATTTAAATCATATTTAAATATATTTTCTCCAATTCCTTTTGATTCTAATTTGAACGTTTCAAATTAACTTATCACGCTACTCTAGAGCTATCCATTTTCGAGCTAGTAGAAGGACCTCATGGACCTACAAATCATGGGCTCCAACAATCCGAGATTAATCGGCTAAACTCATTAGACCGATCTAACCCCCATTCCTTAACTAATGGGTCACTCCACTAAAGCCCATAGTTGAACTCCCCTCACTGTTGATATATTCTGTCCACTCGATATAACCATGATTAGTAAGTTAACCCTTCACAGGTTATTCGCAATAACGGCGGGGTCAAATCTCTGTTTTACCCCCGAAATTACCTCTTGTTCCTTAAGTCCCACTGATCCCTTAATGAACAATTGTTTTGTGATCCAATTACAAAATCGAGTCTCTCTCATTCCAAATGAGAGGGCGGGATCCCTTGTTTAAGCCCCAGAATCAGCACTTAAGGGAACAACCTCTCTACTATCCCTAAAGCGGGTAGGAGTGAATTCCCTCTTGCACCCTATGTCCCCAACTATCTATCCAGTATTACCCTTGAAATGGCAGTCATATTGGGCCGGTGCTGTTGAGCCGACCCTCACCTATGCAAATTTAAGGGTAATCCCAGATAAATAGGAGTTAGTTAGCTCCGGATTAAGGTCAAGTTACCTAGGTCATCGCTTTGAAATAGTTAGTCTTAAACAATAAACAGCGTTATAAAGTAAGAGTGACTCATTTCGTGGTTCGATCTTGTACAAACTCTTTTGCACAAGGACACCCCCACTCCTCATGTCCAACATGAACGAATTAGGATCACTTCATTTGTAGCACTTTACAACTCCTTGTAACAACTACAGAGTAGGCCGTATCCAATAGTGTTACCAGAATAAGGTACCCAACCTTATCCATGTACTATAGATCATTTTGACTATTTACTCGAACCTGATCCACCTTTATGTCTCCACATAAAGTTCAAGTACTCATCCAATAGTCAAGGGACTTTTAAGTCTATTGGATTTCTATTCAAGCAATAGATCTATTCAATAACACCTTTATTGAATTTTCAGAATAAGTTCCATTGTTTACATACCACGAGTTTTAGGACATAAAACCCAACACTTGATCTGTCTACAACTCTTGTTGAAGAGAAAGGGCGACCAACAACTTTTGTTGATTCGTCTGTAGCATTATTTGAAATATCTTCCAATACTAGTTTACTACGAGATTTATGATCTCGAATGTGGTCTTCCTCTAGGAATGTGGCGTTTGTCGATATAGTTACCTTATCATCCCGAGGATCATAAAATAGACCACTTCTCATTCCTTTAGGATAACCTACAAACATACATAATTTTGAACGATGTTCCATTTTCTTAGGATTTTGCACCAACACGTGTGTCGGGCAACACCAGATTCGGAAATGATGTAAACTAGCTTTACGTCCTATCTATAATTCATAAGGTGTTTCTGCAACACTCTTAGAGGGAACGTTATTCAAAATGTAATCTGCAGGTTCTACTACATACCCTTAGAACGAGTTAGGCAACTGAGCATAACTCGTCATGGACTGAACGACCAACAGGGTTCTGTTTCTCCGTTCAGATACACTATTCAGTGAGGCGTTCCCGGTGCAGAGATTAGTGACTAAATCTCATGTTCTATCATATAGTCCCGGAATTCCAAGTCTAAATACTCCACACCTCGATCTGATCGAAGTGTCTTAATAGATTTATCTAATTGGTTCTCAACCTCGGTCTGAAATTCCTTGAACTTTTCAAGAGCTTCAGACTTAAAATAAATTAGATAAATGTAACCGTACCTTGAATAATCATCTATAAAACTAAAGAAATATTCATAACCTCCTCGTGCTTTAACATTTATTGGTCCACAGAGGTTCAAATGCACGAGCTTTAAGGTTTCTTTGGCTCAAAGACTTTTTCCAGAAAAAGAACTTTTTTTCATATTTCCTTCGAGACATGACTCACATGGCGGTAAAGAGACATCTTCTAACTTGTTTAGAAGTCCACTCTTAGTCAATGTCCCAATCCTTTTGAGATTAATGTGGCCAAGTCTCAAGTGCCAAAGATAGGTACTTTGAGAAATGTGTTGCCTTTTTCTTTGAGTTTCAGCTGTTTTAAATATTTATGTGTTATATACAGCTTCAACTTCAGATGGTTTTAACTTATATAAGTTACTTTTCAAGTTTACAGAACAGATTTGAATACCTCTTTTTGTAATGAACGCTTCATTAAGACAAAAGTTTACATTATACAAATCTTCCAACAAATAGGAAATAGATATCAAATTTCTTTTACAAGAAGGTACATAAAGAACATTTTCTAGATACAAATATCTATTTCTAAAAGTTAACTTAACAGCTCCCACTGCTTTTGCTGAGATACGCTCCCCTGATCTAACCCGGAGAGTAATTTCATCTTCTTCAAGCTGCCTCCAGGAACTAGTTTCCTGAGAAGAAAAACAAACATGATTAATGACCCCTGAATCCAATATTCAGATAGAATCTTCATTCTCCACTATACATGTCTCAATAACTAGTAAATCTAGTTTACCTTGTCTTTCTTTTTCAGCTTTCTTCTCGACAAGATGTTTAGGGCAATTTCTTTTCCAATGCCTATTTTCGTTGCAATGGAAACATTTTCCCTTGGCAACTTCCTTTATTCCTTTCTGTGCAGCTGGAGCCTTCTCCTTCCCAATTTCCTTCTTTTTCTTTTGAATATCTCTATTCCTGGAGAAAGAATGGTCAGATTTACTCCCAGAAGACAAATTTTTTTGGGGTTTCCTCTTTGAAGTGGAAGCAATATTTGCTTCTGCTTAAGAACCTTTATTTTTCAATAAAGATTCGTAAATCTGGAGTTCATTGTGAAGAGTTGTCAAGTTATACTCTATCTTATTCATCATGGCATTCTTTTTTAATTAAAAATATCTATTCGGAAAAGATTGCATGATGAGTCCAACTCGACTCTTCTCATTCATGATGGCTTGGTTCACTTTTACAATATTGAAGTGAACCATCATGTTCAAAATATGTTCCCTTACGGAGATTCCTTCCTTCATTCTGCAGTTGTAAATGAATTTAATTGCATCATGCATGGCAGATGTGGATGGTTGTCTAAATAGGCCCTGCAAAGAGTCCATGATCTTTCTTGCAGTAGCTAACCTCTCGTGTTTCTTAGACAGTACACCAAATATACTGGCTAAAATATAATCGTGAGCCTTCTCATTAGCTTTGACCCATCTGTCATACATTTCCCGAACTGTTCGGTTTGTGTTGGGACTAGGGGATGGAGGAAACTCCTCCGTTAAAATGAATCGGATATCATCTATTACTATTATCATGTTAATATTCGATTTCTAAGTTCCATAATTATCGTCGTTAAGTTTTTTAGAAGCTAGCAGTTGTACAATGGATGTTGACATTGCTGAAAAGGTAAACAAATTATTAGAGAATTGATTTAACTCTTTTTAATCCAATTTATTTAGAAAAAATAATGTACCTGATAACTGATAGAAATACAAGTTATTACAGCTCAAATAAGTAAAACAATAACAGAATGCGATGGTAAAATAGGCAATATCATGTCCGAAAGCGCCAAACTTAAAGGAATTGGGATGGCTAATGCTCATCGCATAAAAGCAGTTAATTTACCTATTTTGTGCAGGCACAATGCGATGACGCACATGAAATTGCGATCCAAGGGCACAATGCAACAACGCGCTTGAAGTTGCGATCACAAGTCATGCGATCGTGAGAAGTTTCTTAAAAAGGAGATCACATAAAGACCTTGCATCAAGACGATAACATAATAAATCATGATGGGACGTAAAGCTGATAACGGACGATTTCGAATTTAGCTGACAAGCCGTTAAAAGCCTTACTGTAGCAAGTACATTGAACTTTTGGTGACTTTTAAACGACGCTGTCGCTCATCATTGCAATCATTTGTAAGAAAAGATGCTTCACCTTGAATTCTATAAATACCGAATGTCATCAGAGAGAAAAA